>NW_027466941.1:522500-1217500 GCF_046128005.1 Genypterus blacodes | reverse complement strand
TGTTCGCCTGCTGAAGCTTAAACTGTGCGGTGCTCAGATGATCCACCGGGTGAGTCTGAGGTCTGTGGGCCGGTGTGTTAACCTCATCATACCCTCTAAACAACAGGTGACTCCCGTTAATACATTTCACATCTGGCCAGACCGACCACCTGACCACCCAGCTCTTAAACACACACACACACACACACACACACACACACACACACACACACACACACGCACATAAAAGCTGCTGCTGGCCGATGCCTATTACTCGCAGGTCTCACCTTCCTCCTCGCTAATAAATTACCCTCCCCCCTCAGTTTAAGGAGTAATAAAGCAGACATACACACACACACACTCACTCACTCACTCACTCACACACTCACACACTCACACACTCACACACACACACACACACACACACACACACACACTCGTGCAATGACGTAACCATGTGCTGTTTTACAGAGCAGCAAAGGCTCAGGTGTCGTCTCATCCTCGCATCTCTTTGAAGAGCCGCAGTAAAAGCTTTTACCAAACGATCAACATTTGGGCTAGAAACGGCTTTTGTCTCAAAGGTCAGAATAGTTCTGAGGTCAACCCACGCCGCTGAGTTCTCAGGTGATCCCAGGCCTGCTGTGCTGGCTTTGTGTCTGCTCTGCGTGGTCTGGCCTCACTTAGATAAACACACACACACACAAGCGCGCACAGCAATATTTCATGTGCTCAGTTCTGGATCTTTGCAAGTTGAATCCACAACCATGGAAGCAGAAGAAGTATTCAGACAGCGTGTTAGGGGGAGTTGGCTGAACATCACACAGGCAACTGGCCTAGTCCTCATGCACACACACACACACAGAGACATACACAGTAGTGGGAATTTCAGAGGAAGAGGATAAAAAAAATGAGGGTTGAGTGGGGGAGGAGGAATAAAGAGGATATAGAGAGGGAAGAAAACAAGCAGGAACAAGGGAGAAGGGGAGAAGGAGAGAGAGAGAGAGAGAGAAAGAGAGAGAGAGAGAGAGAGAAAGAGAGAGAGACAGCCTGCAAAGGACTTTACAGGCTTTGCAATCATGCTGCCACGTCAACACAAGACTGATAGTCCGCCAGCATCGGGGTGAAGCAGAGAGGAATCAATTCTTTCCTGGCCCTTTTTTTTCTTTTCTTCTCCTTTTCTTCTACTCCTGTGTGTGTGATCACATGCACAAACACACTCCTTCCTTCTCTCCAATGTCCACTTGTGCACAAATACACTCTGGACATCTGTTCCAGCAAGAAATTCCATTTAAGCAAGAGGCAGTTCATGACCTGAAAAGAGAAAATTGCCTTTGGAGCCTTTGATATTTTCCCTCCAACTTAATATTTTTAGAAGACAAACTGTTTTGGATTAAGACAGCATGTTTCAAAACACACCAGGGCGTGTTTGTTTGCTCTCCCCGTCCATGTCAGCGCCAAAAACATCAGTTTAGGCTTTAGCTTAGACTGAACCTGACAGGTGCTACACACACAATACAATGTCTGTGAATGTGCTATACATCAAATCATGTTGTTTGCTGTTGTTGTTGTCGTCTATTGTGCTGCTTTGTGTTACCTCAGGTGTCTTCTGGAACATCTTCATCGCTCCTTCACCCTGCTCAGATGGCTGGTACCACTTTTATGGAGCCATCTGCAGCACTTTAGTGTGGAAGTTCACGACTCTACAAATGTCCTTCCCTGGTCCTGGCCCTACGATTAGAAAGGAATGTTATTAATCTCTCAAAACCACCAACAGACTTTCCAGAATATTACACACACACGCCACTAAAAACGTCCACGATTCCAAGTCCAAAGGTCCTCAAAAGGCCAGATAACTGTTAGAGCGCCACCGTCAGGTCAATTCATGGTTCATATTTTGTGTGTGGTTACAGTACACTGATGCTTCAAAATATCTGGTTATTGGCTATTTGATGCAAATGGGCGTGGCCTATATGGATGTGTGCATAAAGATCAAATGAATCCAGGAAAAACATTTGGTTCTTATGTCTTACGGCTCAAAGGTTACAGGCAAAAAATGTGATGGTATCTTCAAAGGACCAGTGGTAGACAAACGTACTGGAGTAAATATCTACGCAAGGGGAACGATACAGGAAGCTGTAAACACACTGAGACTGAGCCGTCATCCAAAGGACATAAAGCGAGACATAATGTGAGACGGTGCAGAGGACAGACGATGATAAGAGTCCACAGATGGCTGAACAGGAGCAGAATTATAGAATTTGTTGAACTGTTGTTGCAGGTTCTAACTAACGGCTATCCTCTTGCCATCTTCTCTTCAGGGGCATATCAACAATAACAGCTTTGTGTAGCAGCTCTCATAATAAATGCCACTACACACTCCAAGAAGTGTTCACTCTCTCTCTCACTTAGTGTGTGTTAAACTTTCCTGTTTCACTTCCTCTCTCGCGTTGCTTGTTCCTGTTCTGTCTGAATTCACCCCAGCAGATGCTTCCAGGCCCTGTGGATGTTCCCTCCCTCAGCAGATGACGGGTTGAAGGTGATCCTTTGGCTCCCCCGTGTGTCTGAAAGCAATAACACACACACATCACCTGAGGAAATTTGACGGAAAATATCTAATACAGGGAAAAACTTACATTTTCTGCCCTCCAGGAACAATTGAAGGTGAGGCCCGGCAACAAAACAGAGCCATGGATGCTGGTGACGGTTCAGTGTGTTGCTCAAGGGCACATCAAAGGTGGAGTGTGCGACGTGGAACTCTATGACCCTGAGATGCAAGGTTTCATTTGCACCTGCAGTCAGACGGAGGGTGCTGTTAATTTAAAGCCAACGCAGTGTCACATACCTACGCTTGGATTCCATCGTCGCTGCGTTTGAAACCTCACATTATTAACACGAGAGGTTTAAAGTGTGAAAAGCAAAAAAGAAAATCCAGCCCGAGACAGATTAGAAAAAACTTTAAAAGTGAAGAGAAACGAGGCAAGATGAAGGGAACAGATATAGAATTTATTTTTCCAATATCCATTGCAAAGAATAAGAGTTGACACAGCTTGAAACAGATAATATAGAATTTATTTTCAACCAGAAGTAGGAAAATACATAGGTAGGTGTAAAGGAAACAAGCAGAACCTGAAAAATCAAAACAAAAAACTAGTCCAGGAGGATTGAGAGGACGGCGAAGAGGGGGTCGGGGGGGTACAACAGAAAGAGCATTGTTTACCATTCAGTTTCGCTTTAAAACTATGCGTTGATTTGAAAACAGCTGCCTTGATTTCTCATCTGGGTTAAATGGACATTCTACAACATTGTGCAAGTGTTTTTTTGTCATTATTCATTTTTGCTGGTATTTCATGAATGGTAAACAATAGTTGGTCCAGTGCATAAACACAGTGACAAAGATCAATATATGTACTCAGCTGACTACAGATAGACAATCCTGATCATTAAACTACTACCACTAGATTGGCAAGAAGAGAGAGAGACGGGGAGGGAGGGCGAGTAAATATACAAGATGCATGAAAGAATAAGAGGTGAGGTTAGAAATGTGGTCCTAAAAGTGGGAAGGAAGATGGAAGGTTGACAGGAAAGAGAGTGATCGCAGTTAAGAGGAAATAGCTACAGTTTCCAGATAAAACGTTTAAAAAAACATCTTTCTGAATCTGTCTGAATGTTCCTGTATTATTGCCAAGTTTTGGGGAGGAAAGGGTGGATTGAGAATGAGTTTAAGCGCTGAACAATGAGGACGATGGGTGCAATGTTACATGGAATTGAAGGAAAAGGCAAAAAGGACTTTGCTTTCCTTACAGCCCTACGTTTCATGAAGATTTGAGACTTGGAATTTGAGTGATTGGTCAGTGAGAGAGAGAGCGAGCGTAATCGACAGCAGAGAGCGACACAACAAGCAGCTTTGGTGTGCACCGTTACAATAGGATGCAGCCTGGGAAAGTCAAAAGTTTTTCAAAAGCCAACGAGAAAACAACGCAATTGTGTGAAATACAAAGCCGACCAAAGTTTGCAGGGTGACGTTTGAGTGATTTGCTAGTTTTTGTTCGATCAGAAGCGGCAGTGTGGTTAACGGAAGGTACGGATGGGAGGGGGGGGGGGGCGGGGACATCAAGAGTCCAATCAGTGTGACTATCAGCTGTAGACTAGCTAGTGTAACAGATTTAACCACTGCGATGCACAAGAACAGCGCGAGATGAACTTAGTACTCAAATCATCACAGGACCAGTCTAGCTATCAGCTGCACATCATTAGTCTTACAAACACATTTTACACCAGTCAGAACAGTGTTCTCTAGTACTGCAGCCACTATGGAGACAGCTCTGCTGCTCTACCCTACAGGCACCAGCACTCTCCAGCTAGTGCCATGCAACATCCAAACATAAAGCTGAGACAAAGTCAAATAAAGAAAACATCCCTGTCATGAAGGTTCTACAAATGCCAACCATGCACTTTCTATTCCTCCAATCTGAACTCCGCCCTTCATTCCGACAGGCATCATCCCAACATTCTACTTCTCTAACCGACCCGTCGGGATGCCGTGTCGTGAACTCTTAAGCGGAGGATTTGGTTTGATGGGGGGGGGGGGGGATTGAGAACAGGGCGGGGGAGGGGCGGGGGCGGAGTTAAAAACAAAGGTAGCAATCGCAACACCATCATAGAATTCATGATTTACACAACACAATATCTTTTTAGAAAGGAAACATGAGATACATCTTTTATTCACACTTTACAAAAAAAGCTAGTCTGTAAATCTACTACAATACTAATGCCATTCAGAAGGAGGAGAAAAAAAAAGTCAATCTGGACACATTGGTTCCCATTGGAAGAAACAAAAAGGTTAAAAAGAACAGGAAGGGGCAAAGAAAAGAACCAGAAACCTCGATTTGAAGACTATACATTAATGAGGGGGTTTATTTACCAACATGTCTTTAGGGGGGGGGGGCGTGAGGGAGTGAAGGGAGCTGCATCTGAATCTACTAAGTGCTCATCATGCTGTTATGTCTGATTTTAAAAGCTTTTGTCGAGTGAAGTGACGGTTGGTCCGGAGTTTTCTAGCCAGAAACGGGAGAGAGCGAGCGACGCGTTTACCTATCCGGCCTTCGGAGAGGAACAGGTGAGCTCACTTGGCCCTCGTCTCTTGTCCGTACAAAAAAAAAGCAGAACAAGAGCGGAGCGTTCCACAGTGGAGGGGTAGGGGGGGCGGGGGGGCGTGGGGGTCCACAGATGGCACAATAGCTGCAGTGAAGAGGGTAAGAACTATACAAAGTGGTCGAGAGCAAAAGGGGTTAAAACGACACAGCTAGAGTAAATATAGTAGAGGGGGGAGGGGGGCGGGCGGGGGGGTGATGGACAGGCTTTGGGAGAGTCTGAATTCATATCTGGGGGGGGGGAGGAGAGGGACAGTTGGTCAGGGCTGATGGCTGTAGGCGGTGACTTGAGGGACGCAGGGCTGTGCTAAAAGTACAAACAGGGTGTAAAACAATCCAGGCAGGGGGGAGGGGGGGGAGTTATAAAGATAAGACATCCTACTCATGTTCCTTAAAGAGGAGGGGGGCGGGGGAGGGAGGGGGAGTAAAGCATACCTGATTACTAGAGAGCTCAATGAATAGGAAGGATATACACATCATAACATTGTCACGGCTCATAAAAAAGGAAATCAACATTAACAAAAACCCCCCCAAAAAAAAAAGGACATAAAATCTTCACAAATGTCTCAACAGTATTTAAAAATAAAATCAGAAAAGGTTGTTCAGGCGTTCGTCAAATGTAAATAGTGCAAGACAACGACAACTGCTACAGTGAGGCACAATGTTCCGTTTGTACACGTGGGATTCTCTATGGGTTGTGTCAGTCATTGCACCGCCACGTGTGTGTGTGTGTGTGTGTGTGTGTGTGTGTGTGTGTGTGTGTGTGGAGCAGATGTGGAGTCACTGGTGGGCTGTGACTCATCCAAACGTGTCGTTTTGTCTGAACTGAATGGCAGCAGAGCGGATCGATGGCTTTGTTAATGGGCATGAAGCAACAGGCAGAGTTACTCGGTGTCTATTTACAATCATGGCAATGTGCCGGCAAATCAAAACAACGGCAGAGGGAAAAAACAAAACCAAAACAATACTGATACATTAATTACAGTTAATCTACAGGGAGTGCAAAGTAGTGACAGTGAACGCCTTGAACAACCCCTTCTTACGTCTTTTGTACAAGCTGGTAATATCAATTCATCTTAACATTAACTGGATAAAAATTTAGCCATAGTTTACAATACAATCTTTTTTTTTTTCCAAATCGGATCATAATTTACTCTTAGTACAAAAAACGCCAGAAAACAGGTCTTTTGTGGTTCATATACAATCATGTAAAGACTGAATCTAGATTTCTATTCTGTACAAACACTTGTGAAAAAAACCACTGCTTTTGTGTGTGTATGGAATTTATGGCTGGGGAAAGTCACTACTGGCCTCGGAGACAGTGCTACAGATTCGCCTGCAAATTACGTGTGTGTGTGTGTGTGCGTTGTATGCAAGTGTGTGTGTAAGCATGCTTTTTTGTGTGTGTGTGTGTGTGTGTGTGTGTGTGTGTGTGTGTGTGTGTGTGTGTGTGTGTGTGTGTGTGTGTGTGTGTGTGTGGAACTGGACGGCAGCTCCACACAGTGAGAGGAATGCTGGTTTTACTCCTGTATATCAGCCATTGCTCTCTCTCTCTCTCTCGCCATCCCTCTCTCACTCTGCCTAAAAGCAATCAACACTAAAGAAAGTTAAGTAAAAAGTCCCCCACTGCGTCGCCCATCAGCCTCAATCCCTTTGCCCAGAAGGTGGAACGAAGGGCCATGTGAGCTCCCAAGAGTTGAACCAGCCTAACAACTATACAAGCTGGGGTAAAAACAGTCAGTAAACAGGATGGTAGCTGCTCAGCTCCTGACAGCGGCCCCCGTCCCGCAAACTTAACATTACACACTACCCACGTGGAATGAAGCGTATAGAGTTCTCGGGTGTCTGGTTCTTGAGGCATCTGCGGATTTGGCTGCCAAATGCACCAGGGCCGGGGTCAGAGGTGGAGATCTTGTAGCACCACATGAGGCCGTGACCACACGAAAGGCCTCAGCACCACAGAATGACAGCAGGAAATCGCACCTCACACAAAGCTGCACTACGTCCACCTCCAGGGAAGCATAACCTCCAGCTAAGAGCCGCTCTGCCCCAACCGCATCTCAGCGAGCAAATGCCTCGCGTGTCCCAGAAAGACCGAGAGAGCGCAACCGGCCGCCCAGAAGACAGGGAAACCGAGCACAAGCCAATAATACAGGTCTGAAACTACAAGTCTGCTGTCTTTGCTGGTTTGAAGTTTATACAGGACAGACAGACAGACGCAGACCGGTTGCTGTGGAGCTTTTGAGGAAAACTTTCTCCTCTCAGCCGCTGCCAAGGTTACTTTTCTCTTTAAAACAAACAGGGCCCATGTGACAAATCTGAATGAGCTACCATCCCCTCGAAGTTTGAAAGTCATAAGCAAAGTGGGCGGGGGTGGGGGTTGGATCTGAGGAGGGAAGGGTGTCCAATATGATACACAAACAGGATTGAATCAAGCAGTTAAAAAAGAATAAAAGAAAAACGGAGAAAGAAAAAAAGAAAAAATATAGAATATCTATAACATCATACGAAATCCCTGTCGGCCAGACCTCACTGTACGATTATTTTACAGGTTGTGTTTTTGTCTTCCTCCTCCGGTGTGGCGGAGGGAAGAGCTGGTAGTGGGAGGGCAGAGGGTGGAGAGGGAGAGGGCGTGGTCGCGTCTCCCCCTGGTTGGTGTGGTGGGGACTCACTACCTGCGCGCAGGCAGATGGAGCCCGTTGACCTGGGGGGGCAAGTTGGGCAGGAGCAACTCCAGCTGGGCGAAGAGGGAGAAGTGGTCGGAGGGGATGTGGGGATGTGGGCAGCCGCTGACATTGTTCTCTAGGAGCCAATGCTGGTCCAGGGGGCCCAGGATACCCAGCACGTTTAGGTGAGGCTTGGAGTAGAAAATATAGTCGATGACACCCTGCGGAGAAAAGAAGAGAGAAGTCATCTCCACAGTTCATACATCCAGATTTCATCTACGTACAGATCAAAGGGGAAGCAACCAATAAATGAAGACGTCTTGAAATAGATGTGGGAAAAGGTCACAATCTCAATTTCAAATCTGTGTGCACACACACACACACACACAACACAAACCTTGAAGTCAAAGGTGTAGTTGGTGTAAGGCATGAGGCCGTTCTCATAAGCGGTCTTTAGCTTGAACCCATGAGTGATCCTGCCGTTGGACGTGCTGCTCTTGCCGTTACAATTGAATTTGGATAGGCTGTCACTGTAGCGGAGCTCCTTGAAGTCTTTGTGGGTGCAGTCCACTCCGCCGGTACTCAGGTACTCCACCACACCTGAACAAAGGAGGAGACGTTTGCATCAGAATCAACAGCGCACACCCGACCACACACTGATGACACATCTGGGACTTTGTGCAACTATGGCCAATAAGAAGCAGAAATACTGAAATGACTTTGACAACATATGGAGTGCAAATCATGTAAGTGACAAAATACAAAACCTTTTAACAGTATAATGAGACTATCAAATAAATTAGACAAACTTGGTTTACTAATGAGCTTAATTATTGAAGGACGTGAAGCAGTCAACAGGAAACACTTTATACAAAATGATGACTACATTTGCAGCTTATTAAAATAATGTCAATCAAATTTTTGCTCCCTTCTCAAAATCTTCTGTTATTGCCTATATTTCAAGCTTAATGGCTTCAGACCTCACAAATTAGGACAAAATGTAATATTATATAAATTGGAGGCTGCGTGAGCACAATCGTTTAATTATTACCGCCTTTGATAAACAGCTTATTGCACGTGTGAAGTATTAATTGCTCCCACAGGTACAGTACTTGGTTGCAGCACCTTTGGCAGCAGGAACCGCAGCTAAACACTTCCTATAACCTGACACCGTCTACATGGCTGTGGAGGAACTCTAGGTCAAACTGCTTTCACTGCTTTAATTCAGTCACACTGGTAGGTTATCCAGTGTGAACTGTGCGCTTCAGGTCCTGCCACAGCTTCTCTACTGGGCTAAATTTAGTCAGGACCTTGAATCGGTCCTCCCAGAAGTTCAATTGCGTTTCTTCTGACCATGCAGCTATAGACTTGCTTTTGTGCTTTGGATCATTGCTGCACAACTCAACTACAGGTCACATGAAAGTCATGTTGCTGTGACCACCTTATTGTGGAGTCTTAGACACTGAGCTTTACTGAGACCTGTAGTTCTTTAGATGTTCTTGTGTGACTTCTTTAACGAGTTGCTGCTGTGCCCTTGGGAGACACTCTGGCAGGCTGGCCTTTCCTGGGAAGAATCACCACTGTTCCAAATGTTCTCCATTTAGAGGTAATGGTTCCTAATGTGGTTAGGTGTGGTCCCACAGCCTCAGAAATGGCTTTGTAACCCTTTATTGATCGGTAGTTTCCAATAACGTTTTGCTCATCTACTCTGAAATTTCCTGAGATGGAGACCTGATGTTCTCGTAGAAACCTTGTGCTGACTGTTTCAATCTCACGGTCAAGGTCAATATAAAGCAAGATTTAGATTCAACAGGGCTGGTTGTAATTAGGGCTGGATACAGTCAAATTGGTTGAGTATCTAAGGGGACAATTACTTTTGACACCGGATGGTGGAAAAGTTTGGTTGTCAAATAAACAAAACAGCAATTCAAAGATTGTATGGCGTGAACATTCAGGTTCTCTTGATGCAATATCACATCTCGTATTAAATTGCCATGAAAAATAAAAGCAGAGATACAAGGTATCAGTAAGTAACTATTAGTCAAAGTAACTCACCAGAGTCGGGCAGGGAGTTGAGGTCAGCGCACAGCACCAGGGGAATGGCATTGGTCTCACCCGAGATGGAGGACAATTTCAGACTGCGGTTGGCCTTGTCCACTATGTTCTTCACCTCTGACAGGAACATCATGGTTTGGACCAGCTTGACGTCAGAGTATTCCGGGTCCCAGTGCATGTGGGCATTGGCTATCAAAAGCAGCTGCTTCTCCATACCATGGAGTGACTTTCCGGCTAACAGGAAAACATTCAGGATACAAAAATGTCAATTTAGAGATGTCTAGACTTAAATGTTGAGTGCCAAAGATCTGTGTCGGGCGTCTACTCACAGGAGAGCTCCATCATCTCTTTGCGGACCTCAAGCAGCACAGCTACGCCAATGTTGTCCTTGGTCATCACTCTGTTCAGCATAGCCTCAGAGCCCTCAGAGTTAGCCATAGCCAGCTGGTTGAACTCCACTGTATGCTTCTGCACTGCACTGAACCTGGAGGGAAACGGCGAGACACCAGCGCGTAAGGACAGAGATTTAGAAGCAGTCCATGCAATTCACAAACTGAACAAGCACTTAACTTCCAAAGAGTTGCATACAGTTTGGCAATATAATAGCTCACTCCAGAAGCACTGGCATGGTGCAGCCATGTTCTTCACCAAGCTAAACTCAAACGTCAGGCTTTGGGTTCTTGTAACCGTGTCCTTCAATGACTTATGCTCAGTAGCAAATAATCTGCACTAATCTGTCCATTGTATCCACAATGACTGTGGCTAATTGACACAACAAATGCTATCCCCTTAGCACAGACTTAGATTGTTGCAAATGTCACAGTTTCCTAATAACTAGTTGAGAACATTGATTTGTATCCATGCTTACTTTTCTGTCTTGTAGAAAATTGCACATCCGTCCACGTGTTTGCGATCTGACTCAGACATAGTCCTAGCCCGTGACTTTGGACTGAAGAATCCGTCATAACCCTGCTCCTTCAGCTCAGGCAGGAAGAAGCTGTAGTACTGCTCTGTCTCAACTTCCTGAAATTGACATATCAGTCACCAGGTTGGTCAAAAGAAAAAAAAAAAAAACCTGCCAATCACCAAGTTAGTTAGCTGTTATGACCCATCAAGGACAAGACTCCCCAACTGCATCTTCCAACCAACTAAAGTCAGAGGTTGAGCCACACTGTCCATGGTTAGAGGTTGTGTTGATTTAAACAGGTGAATAAGCAGAATAAAAGTTAGCAACCACATCACAGCCAGGGCATAGCAGGTCATGTGCTACAGAATGCTGAGGAACATTTGACATAAGTGTTTAACACAAAATTTGTTCTGCTGTGTCAGTCACCATGCCCGGTACAATCTGTCCTTCATATGCTGATATGACAAAGTACATTTTGTGCAGACTAAAAGAGTAAACTTATTCGATGTGATGGATTTATAACCCTGGCACACTCAGGCTGCCCCACCAGCCCGTACACGTGTAGCCGAATCAACTACGCTAACTGCTGGCTTCAATGAGCATCACCAATATTACAGATTCTATTGCTATTTTATTGGGGATTATTGTAAACACCAGGGTTTTCCCTGTGAGCAAGCAGTGTAAGCTGTGTGTGTAATTGATGTCAACTCTATACAGATGCAGGCTCTCTACTGTAAGCATCAAAAATAGCATTGGGATGTGGACGACAAATTCCTTGTGATTTAACCACTGAAGTTACACAGGAAATGGATACAATATAAGAAACACCCGACACCCAACAGAATAGCCGAGCAACACATCTTCACATCAAGCTTATCAAACAGTTGTGTTGCAGGTAAGAAATTGATTCAACTCATTCATTATTTGACTTTGCCTTTTCCACCCCACAGGTGCAGCTCAACAACAACTCAACATTGTGTTTGACAGCTTCACAGAAAACAGCTACGTTTGCAGTCTTTTGATGACATGCTACACTGTACAGGTTTGCTCGTTTCTCCATTGCCTATATTGGTCAGCAACACCCCCACAACATCATTTTCCTCATTTGGTAAAGACAATTTAAATGAAAAACAGGAACCCATACGTTTCACAAACATCGCTCACCTGCAAACTGATGACGTCTGCGTTGCAGCCCATGATCTCCTGTATGATGGATTTCTTCCTGTACTCCCAGTTTAGAGCCCATGAGGGACAGTAGCCGTACAGCTGGCGTGTGGCATACTTATCGCAAAGCACATTGTAGCACATCACAGAAAACAGTGCTGAGGGGGAAATGAGCACAGACAGGTTCACTTAAGATTTGTTGAGTGGAATGATGAAGCAGAATTCATAGCTATAAACAACACACCCACAGCAAACCTGAGCGTGGGATCGTGTGTTGCCATATGTGTTGGTGTGAGGCTCTATGTTAACGACACTTACCCGAGGGCCGTGCTCGGTCTGGCTCTTGGAGTGCGATCCATGACCGTGCTGGGGGCTGCTCTGTGGGTACTGAACAGACAGACAGCAGCTCAGAATGGAGAGCATCATGCCCACCAATTACTGCTATAAGATATAAGGGTTGTTCAAGACAGTGTTAGAAATTTGGGACAAGAAAACAGTTAAGTGATGAAACGTCAATGAAATCTTTGTAAACCATGCAATTTCTTAAATCTGCTAGCAAGAAGTGGAACTTACTGCGCTTGATAGCCCCTGCCAGATTGTCTAACAAGTAGTTGAGCAGTCGCCGCGTGCCATCAGGTTCCTGGTAGAGGCTCATAATTTCTTGTGCAAGTGGGTTTCCTGGTGAAGTAAAAGCAAAAGGGGCTGAATCATTGCCACCCCTACAATTGGATCTCCAGGACAGAATGGCCACAAAAAAAGCCTTAAGCCACTCACCTTTCAACCCCAGTGTTTGTAACTGAAACAGTTTCCCCAATTCAAATGGCAGAACCCGCAACTGGTTGTTATTTAAAAGCAGTTCCCTGTGGGTAAAAAAGAAGGAAAAAAAAAAGAGGCATCCAGGCATCAGAAGACTGCACAGCTTCTTTGATAGGATTTAAAAATAGTATGTAGCAACTTGCTGCTGTCAAAAGTGTGTTAATGGCGCACCTGCCAACTTTAACGTTTAGCTGATGTAGCCATACAATACATTGTGATACAATAAAAATAAACAAGGATGTTGATTTAATAGCACATATTTCATATTGGACATTATGGGATGACAGGTTTCTATGCAAGATATGAATGACTTAATTATGCAAACAAATAAGACAGCCTATCACCTAATCATGGACCGACAGACAATCTAGCACAAGACATGAAATAAATAGTAAGAGTAAAAATCAAATCCAAATTCATGTTGGTCAGTGGGGACCAACATGAACAGTTCCTCTTTCACTTCTTTCAGTAAATGGACAGTACATCTCTATCAGGATTGATAGATACTGGATATGCAAACCCCAACATTACACACCTGAGAGACACCATGTTGCCGAGCTCTGCCGGCAGGCTCCTGATCTTATTGGATGAGAGATCCAGGTACACCAGGTTGTGTAGTTTGGCAATGTCTGGCGGGATGCGCGACAATGAGTTGTCACCGAGGTGCAGGGCAGTGAGGTGGGTGAGAGACCACAGGGCTGTGCTGAGACTCCTTACTCGTCCTGCATAGAGAGCGGTAAAGGGACAGGTGAATGAGGGCCCAATGACGCCATTACCTGCCAAAACATTGTTTTTATGTGCGTCTTACACTACTAGACTTAGTAGAAAATGATGATTATGTGATAGTATAATAGGTCTGGGGTTATTGCAAGTAAGTACTTTAGACTATAATTACTACATTTATCTTTTCATAAAGTAACCAAAGAAAAAAAACTAAGATTATATCTGACTGTTCACAGAATCCTCCATGTTAAGTGTCCGGTGAAAACAACATGCAGAAACCACATGTAACCCCTGGTGAAGACAATGTGCCAGTGATGGTATAGCAGTGGATTTGTGACTAAACTTAGCAGTGACAAGGTGACTTGGTGGTTACCTAACAATCTACCAGGGGGTGTGCACAAAATGCAATATCCCATGTCAAATGTGGCAGGATTGTGTGTGTTTGTAGGCGCAAGTATTCAATGTGAAAGGCAAAAGGCCAAGTTCAAAAGACATTTAGGAATTTGGGAAAACATTCGTAGTAGGCACTTCATTTGACACCTGTAAACTAAGGAAAAGGACGCCTCTATAATACTGATCCAATACATTCTCCAAGTCGACTCATTCCCTGACAATACTCACCACTAATTTCCAGCTCAGCCCAGTATGACTTCTTCCCGTTGGCTGCCTCCTCAGTGGACATGATTGTGTACATCCGCCTAGGATCCGGCGGGTCATACTTTTCCTTGGGCATTCCTATAACACTATGGGAGTAAATTAGGATTTTTAAGAAGCCACTCAAAGCATTGTAAAACTTATCCAGATGTGGACTTAATCTTCATCTTAAGGAAGTGTGGCCCCTAAACCACAGCTGCAACACTCTCCAATCAATCAGTCACATTTGCATAATTAATTTCTTGAACATTTCCATGGGACACGATGTCAAATAAAACTGTTTAAATAACCAAACCAGAGTGACAAGCTTTCAGTTAAAATGGGGTTCAAATTAGGTGTCACCGACAGCATACAATAAAGAATAAGTGACAGTCAAACTGCTTTCTATGAGCGTTGTGATTTCGCTGGAGTTACATAATTAACATAAAAAAATATCAAACGCAAAATCCTTCCGGTCAGACTAGCTAGCTAAGCTGTCAACGGTTATGCAACCGAACAACTGAACGACTAAAGTCGGATTTACGATTATAAAATCAAGTACCCTTGCTATCAAAGGCAGGACGATTTAACTCCTCATTGTCGCTAGCTTATTAGCCTAGCCTACACTAAATAGGTTGCTAACATATTGAACACAACAAACGCTATAAGGCTAACGCTAGCTCGCTTTATAGACACCAAACACACGAAGTTAGACAAATGGTGCAATTATAACCACTTGCCGTTTGGCCTAAACGGGTGACCAAAATTTAAAGAAGGTATTAATACACACGGTGTAATTGTTGTTTACATAATGGCAAAGTACTGACTTGCGCATTGAGGTTAGGCCCGAAATAGCGCATTAGTTAGCTACCTGCCACTAGTTAGCTTCAAACAACATGCGTTCCCATCTAGAGATAAACAGGCAGCGAGCGAGCTAACAGAGGCACGATGCTACACGATGCTCTGGAGTTTGCAAGCAAAAGCGGGCTATTTAGCTTAGCCTGTGTTAGCCAGGCTAGCTCACGGCTAGCGTAAAACAGATACCAATTATTCGAAGCTGGCCGACTTCCTACTCAAACGCGTCCTATTTCGGAAAATGGCGACAGGAGCAGGAACGTTACGTAAAGAATGTGGCAGAATTGACAAAGCGGCGCATTTACAAACACTTAGATATACGGGGTTTTTTTTTTTACCTGCAAGAGCATACCAAATCTCGATGACGACTGCGTGTTCTCTTTTGTTTTCTAGCTACTTCACCCGTTTCCGCTGCTGTATCATGGCGACTGTCAGGACTTTTTTTCTCCCCGTCTGCCGATAACAGCGCGGGTTCCTATTGGTCCGTTTCTACGCGCTCGAGCCAGTTGTTGATGAACAGAGAGTGAGTGAGTGATGAGTGACGGACCGCAGCTCGCGGCGGCTACTTTTCATTAGTTCGCGCTCGGATTCATTCAATATGTCGGCGGTCTTGTCCTCTATTAGTCTTAGCGGCAAACTGATAACAGAACAGGTGAAGGTTGTTTACAGAAGAAAAGACAGAAGCCCTGGTGTTTTATTTTAATTTTCATGTCAAATCCAGACATTAGCTTGTACTTAAAAGGAAGAAGTTAAAGACACAAGTACAAAAATATAAATATTAAATTGAACAATGCTTAAATTGTTTTTTATAACTCTTTCAAGAAATGTAACAGAAGGGTCCTTTTATTTAACACTGACAATTATCCAGCAGGTAATCCTGTAGGTAGGTGAGGGACTCGTGGACGTGGAGAGGTAAGTCTTGGCCCAGGTCAGCCTGTGATCTGGACAGGAAGGCTTCCACGGCTTCACAAACAGCAGGCCTTGATAATACATCTTGTGGCTTGTAGCACAACGTGCCAACTCTTCCTTTTGGTTCAGTGACCGAGCCACGCAGGTAGCCTGTGGGTGACAAATGCCCGCATGTCAGGAGTGAGACATAGAGGATTTGGTAGAGAGGAGTGATTTAGTGAGTTATTCAGTGTTGTAATGTTCATATGTCAGGGATGCCCTACACTGGATAGTATTATATAAACCAGTTGTTGTTGTTGAAAAATGTTTTATTATAACTACCTGATCCACATTACTTTTAAATAACCCAACATTTTTTTTGATAGTGATATATACAGTGTATATAAGGGGTGCCAGCTTCTTTTCTCATCAAATCCTTTACTTAACCTAGTTTAACCAAAGCCATATTACCAACTACATGGTTTACCAGTATCTCACCTTTCATTGTTTTACTGTAGCTGAGCAGCAACATCCAGAGGAGATGAACCAACTCTTCCCACCTCTGCCACCTATCAGGACCATCCTGTAGAACATTCGCAATGTCAATTACATAGAGTCCCTGTGGCTCACCGGCTGACACTCTTTGAATTTTGTACAACCAAATCTAAGGCAGATCCATCAAATGTGATGACGTCTTGATGGGTTACTGAACTATCAAATCTTTAGACCCCAAAACACCCAATGTAAATGCAACAGGGTCCAACATTTCATTTAGCACAAAGTTCTTCTAATATGGTACAATTGACACCAGGCCGATCTTTTACACAGTGTTCTCTGGTATTCACCGTAGGGTCAGGTGTCAGAGTGCAATTCTTGAGAAAGTGAAGTAGCAGACTAAGGGACATGGTCAGGGAGGTTTTCAGAGGGCAGGCATATTCCAGCAGACGTTGAAGCAGCTTACATCTCAGCAGTTTGCTCTGCAGACTCTCCAGCAATAACATCCTGTGTGTCAGAAGCAAATTAGTAAGAGGAGAGACAGAAGGGAAAGTGAAGGAGACAGCTTGAAAGACAGGAACACGGCAGCAGGGAGGTTATGCTGGAAATTAACTTCTTAGTTGTTAATTATTACTCAGTTGATGACTGAAAAGTCCTCATTTACATTTTCATTAAAACATTCAGTATCATCTTAATAATCTCAATTTACATTTCATTATACAGCCCATTTATCAATGTGCTTATCACATAATTTGTCTCCTTTAAAGTGAAAGTCTGGACTTTAACACATACATCATCTACATACACATACTGTACATTAATGAAAGTGAATTCTTTGGTATTTAAATGTATAAGTTGAATTTCCTTGTGTGAAATTTTATACATATTTGTCATAAATCCTCCAGGTTTGACCCATCAACTCCTTCCCTGTGTGCTGATGAATGAAAGAACATACACTTTCCCCAACACAATTTGAATGGTGACCCCAAAACTTTAAAAAACGTTGTGAAGGATGCAAACCAATACACGTTGATAACAGGATCTTTACCGTCCCCCGGTTTCCCTGGAATAAATTGGATTGTCTATGTAAATGGCAGACTACTTTTTCTTGTGCTGAACTGCGCTCTGGGGCCAGTTTTGTACACCTGTCTGGTTCATGAAGTAAACATACTGAAGGCACTCATTCCACCCAAGGCGATTGAATATGGCACCGGAGCGCAGTTCAGCAAAAAAAATTGTAGTCTAGCATTTACAGAGCAAATCCAATTTAGTGCGAGGAAGCTGCTCAACCAGCACATATGCAAACAAGCCTGTAGCGAACACATTTAGTCTTTTACTTCCCCACACATCAATTTTTGAACCATCCCTTCTCTATTTTCCTCACCTGTGTGCTCGTAATGCTACTTTGCTAAGGAGTGCGTGGAAGAGCTCGTCGGAGAGTTTGAATGAGCTGAGAACTGGAGAGCGGTCCACCTCCAGAGCCAGAGACAGCATCCTCTGGAAGACCAACACCATCCTACAGTGGACAAATGAAGGGAATGAAGGGAGCAAAGACCCAGGATACCTTTTTATAGACACTGTAGAGTCAATCTTTAAAGACCAAAATTGCCAATAGATTCTCCCCCATTTCTTACTTTACCAGTGTCACATTATTATCTTGACACAAAGGATCGATAAGTTAAGTAAACTGCACCTTAAAATTGTTTCTCAGTGGAATGTAATAAAAGACTGTGGGGCTTTTCATTGGTTCTGTCATTCTCTCTCACCGAATAATAGATTCAAAGTAAAGCAGTAGTAAGTTTGTTTGGTCTGTAAATCACCTTGTATGTTGATCTCTCTCTCTAGCCGCTTCTCCACTTTCTCCAAATTCTGTTGACTTCATAATGGCAGCAAACATCCACTTAATGACATCTCTGGGCGGAGAAAAACAAAATATATATACAGATGAAATATATAAATAAGAAATGACCTTACTTAACCACAAGTTAAACAGTTTGTATTATTCCACATATAGTCGGGACTGTGATAGTGGAACGAGAACACCAAAGTTACCTGACTCGACTAAAGTGCAGATCACATGACAGCATCTCCTTGGCCACAGACTGGTGGGGGGCAGAGTGAGTGCGTTTGGCCTGGAAGTCGTCCTCCAGAGTCTGCACAACATACTCCAAGAACATGCACACAACCTCATGTCGGTGTCTCTTGGTATCGTCCTAACAAAGACAGACAGACAGGGAACAGACAGGGCAAAGTCATTATGCTGAAATCAAACAAAGACTCAACTTTGTCTTTATTGCACAGTGCATGCAACAATTTCCAATAGTTTTCAAGTAGTTAACAGATTAAACTGAAAGAAAATAGCAATAGCAAAAATAGCAACAGAAATAATGCAACTTAACTTTAATGCAACTACCGCTTATGGACATATTCCTACATTCGTACCTGATTGGACATGATGGAGGTCAACAACTCCCAATCCCAAGGAACTGTCATTTTATCAGCCCGATGGTGTCTTAAACATAAATGGAAAAGGACATGAGGCCACAGAGGAGAGGTTTAGGATTTAAACTGTGAGGGCTACAGGTAAGACATTAGTCTGATTTGTCTGGTGGCCGTCTTCAGTAAAGTGTCTCACCGCTGTGTCCTCATCAGCAGATTAAAGGCCTGCACACATAGGTGCTGGGGACACTGGGGGTCCAGCAGGATGCCTTGCAGCAGGTGAGAGGTGATATTCTTAGGGGGGTAATATCCAGGCTGTAGCAGGTCAGACAGAAGTTGCAAAGTGCCCTCTGTGTAGTTCTCATCCATGGTAGTGTGAACCAGACACAGGTTCTGACGACATAGCTCTGAAGCACCAAGACCATCTTCCTCAGCCTAAGAAAAGGATTAAGCAGAGGGAAAATCTGTATGTGCCCGTACAGGATGAATAAATGCATGTACAATGAAATAATAAGAGTAAGAAAGAAATCCAGGAGTCTAACCAGGACTTGAGTGGATCCATCCATTATCTTCCCAAGTGTAACCGGGCACACAGAACATCTGTCCTCTAGACTGGTATCCCTGTCCACATCAAAGTGGCAATCGTCATTCATTCCTTTTACATCATCCGGTTCTTCCCAAACAAAACACCCGTACGTTCCCGTCCCAAAACCATCATCCATGTCCTCATCTTTACACAATGACAAGGGAGGGTCACCGGGGATGCTGCTGCACATGTAGTCCGGGCTGTTTGAGGCCAACTCATCTTTATCCTCTTCTGACAGCCTTCCTGAGGTATTGTCTGGTAGTGCATTTGGAGACATGGGGGTTGGCTTGGCTGTGCTCTCAAGGCTATCAGTTTGAGGTTCTATACTTTTGTGGGACTGAGGGTTGAAATCTAAAGTCTGTCGAGATTGTTGAGATTCTGCTCCATCGCTTAGCGAGTAGGGGGGTGAGCAGTGGGGGGAGAGTGTTTGATGATTCTCTATTTGGTCCAGCTCCAGTTGTCTGGTTCCTGAATCAAAGGCAGGTGAGGGAAAGTTGAAGTGACAGAGTTCTCTGCGACAGGAAACCTGTGCTTCATCTTGAAAAGAAGTGCGGGGTGTTTGAAAAGGGACAAGACTGGATGAAAAGAGGTTGTCCCACTTGGGCTCACACAAGAGGTGCTCCTCTGTTGCCACAGGGCTTCTTTCATCCAAGCAGGGGGTGTTGCATTGTTGGGGATAAGAAAGTTCACCAGTGTGCTGTAACTCCGTCTCTGCAAAATCTTTTCTGTTCTCTTGTCTCTGCCGAGACAAAGTTGAAGTTGCAGCTGTCCTCATGTTAATGCATTCTGGTGCTTTATTGCTCATGTCCTCTTGCTTGCAAGGTGTAGATGAGCGGACTGAATACCAGGATGTTTCCCATCCCAGGGCATTAGTATCATGTAAATGCACCCGTTTTAATTTTAGAATTGGTATGTGTTTAGCTTCACTTGTGTGGTTTTTCCTTTTACAATTTTTGTGTCCCTTGTTTGGCTCCACAGAACCACAGTCCACTGGAGAAACAGCAGTTGAATGTCCCGCTGAGTGTTTATGAGAATTAAAACACTTGTTTTTTGAAGTTGTGTTATCATCTCGTGGCAAGGACCTGGTGTCCAGCTCTGTCCCATTGGTTACATTGCTGCTGTCAGTCAAGTTGATCATTTTTGAAAGCACAGAACAGTGAGTTTGGGGTATCCTCAGTCCTGGAGGAGTCCCTCTTGGATCCTTGAGGTCACTTGAACACTGAAAAGGAAAATGTCAAAGAATATATTAACGAGAAAGCACTTGTAAAGGCTGAAGAATTGTCAGAGAACTATCTGTGCTTACCAACCACATCCCCATCATGTTTGCTTTAATGCTGCCAGCAACAATATTATTGGTAGTATTACAGCAATGGATTTGACCAAGTTAAAGGAACATTTGGTAGAATTAACCTGAAACCTTCATTACCTCCTGATTAGAATCCATAAGTGTGGTTTCTGGAGCACTTCCACTGATGAATCTCTACCTCAGTTGTCAGTTACGTTTTGTGCTCTGAGGAGTTGAAGAGGTAGGACTCGGGTGCTACAGGTACGGAGGGAGTCATTCAAATTGTATAGATGCTGCTTTACAGAGGTTAAGGGAAACTGAAGTGTCAAATATCAATGTTTGCAAAACGGTTTCTAACAGCGGCAAGAATGTCAACACTCGGCATTGATATGGCTCTGTGGAGGTGCTGAAGGCAAACGTTACAACTGTCAAACTACAATGTTATAGTCTCCCTGCAAATATGATTTATCCCTCACTGCTGCCAAAACCGTGTTCCATCGGTTAGCATCAAATAGTGAAACAGTAGTAGCTATATTACAGGGGAATTTACTGCCTTGTCCCCTGCCCTGACCAAAAACAAACATAATTTGAGGCTCTACTCACGTGATATGAGTTAATACAGTTGAGTTTTAGATTTGACGATAGAGTTTCAGTTATAAAAATTCATCACGTAATTGATGTGAGGGAGTGGTGTTTGTTTTTATGCCGGTTTGTCTGGTATTCCCTCCAAAAACATTCGCTTAACTGTAAACGAAACTCAACAGCAAAGCATGATGGGAAATGTAGTCCAACACCTGCCTGAAGGCAAGCGCTGCAGTGTAGCAAACACATTCGTAACAACGTAACTTCACTTTTGTCACTTCTTATACTATGACCATAACTAGTTACGTTTTCTAGCAACGTGACGCTTACCGTGACTCAGCTTATATACGTTTACCGGCACGGTAGGGCTTTAGAGTCACTTACCTTTAGACCGGCGCTGTCAAAATGCTTCAGCCGTACTTCATGATCGACGACCTCCACATCAGAGTCGTCGGTCTCACCCCCGGAGCTCAGCGTGATGACAGCGTCCATGTCCCCGCGTCTCTCTACATCCAGCAGACGGACAGGAGGCGCCCGCATTTCGTCCCAAAGTAGTAAGGATGTGGAGCCGCTGCGTCGCCTGAAGTTATGATGTCTCGCATTTCCTGGGTGACATGACGTGTATCTGATGCAGCCGGAGGGCAGGAGGGCAGCTTTATGACGGTTGACAAGAGGTCGCCATGTTGCAATGATATGTCCGTATAGTTTAGTCCGCTTAGGTGTGTTTGCTTTTATTGTATCTTCTTCCTTTCCTCTATTTTTGAGCTCGCTGTCTTCTTCTGCTACTTCTTCTTCCTCCTAATCCTTTTGTTCTTCTTCTCATACCAGCTTGCCTGTGCATTGTCGCCACCAGCTGGACTGGAGTGCAAAGTGCGCATTCGAGTACAATTAAAAAATTTGGAATTAAAACAATACATTTACCCGAATTTTATTTCAGATATATTGACCCTATCACATTTACTTTTACTACCTTTTATTGTATACTGATGTCGTGTGTGTGGGAAGGAAACCCTTTCTCTATTATTAATATGAAGAGAAAAATAAATCACAGCTATTTTACAGTACTATATAGGATAAAAATAAAGATCTTATCAATTTAATATGGAGTGTGGAGTGTGTACAATATAACTATATGTATTTAAATAGAATAACTGTACACCTATTGCAAAATATGCAAGAATATTATATATTCAGTGGGCGGTCCGGGCCTTGTTGATGAGGCCCACTGCAGAGGGGAAGAAACTCTATTTGTGACCTGAGGTTTTGGCTCTGATGGACCTCAGCCAATCTCGGAACCCATTTCTCATCACAAATGCCAGAGGGTTTTCAAAGGAAGTCACACAGCACTTTAAATGCGTAAATGCAGGGCCTCGCCAAGCAGATGTGGCCCTGAAAGAACAGTTTGTAAGAACTGACCCTTCCACCTTCTGGCTCTCCCAGGTCTGAGGAAAGTAGCCCTGTACATCTTGACCATGTTTGGCTCTACATTCAACTGTGAGGCAGCTTTCTCCACAATGAACATAATCAAAACTAAATATCCTTCCAGGCTCACCAATGAGATGCTCTACATGTGGATGAGAATGGCCTTGACTCCATCCAAGCCCAGAGTTTTCTTTTTTTAATCCTGGCAGGACAAGCTAGAGCTCAAAGTTTTTGAATCATACTGAATTGATTTGATTTGACAGTCAGGTTTATTACATGCAGATGTTGATACAACCACTAGGCTACTTAAATATATATCACACTTAATAGTTAGACATAATGATCTTCCGGACCTTTGCTTCAAGAAATTTTCTCTATTGGACCTCTTTAAATTTTAGTTGTATACCCCTGAACTAGACTTTAGGGTTCCATATGATGCAGGTTTAATACAGTCATAAAGCAGAACACATGTATACTGAGCTGGTCCAAGAGAGTCAACACCATTTGCAAGTTTAAGAAAAGAATGTCTTTACCTAACATGTTTGCTATAGACTACCTTGTAAAAATCACACGGCTAAAATGATTGATGTGTGTCATACATGGAAGTGGCCCCCTAAACATAAATAGAAGAAAAATATTCATAAAAACATGTAAAAAATAGACCTAATCAACAAAAAATGTACAGTATTTGTCCATGCGCAGGCTTGATGCATTGTGTAGTTTCACACATCACCACTGGAGTGCACTCATGTTGTGTAAAAGGTTCCAAAACTTCTGAGACATGCAGGCCGGCAGCAGTGAAACATTTGTGTACGTCTCATCGGAATTTCTCAAAAAGTCAACACAAGCTTTATCTAGAAAATCCCTCTCAGCTCACAAGGAGACCTCAGAGCTGAGACGAGAAGGGCTGACAGCTGAGTGTGTTCACCTCTTTACTTAACTGCGCTCCTCCATAGGCCCTCGGATTCAAACATGTGTCCTCTCTTGCTGATTCCGTGCCTCCTTGATGATACATTACGCCAGACGTGTCATTCAAGTAAATGCTGCAGCATGGATGCTTCCTCTGTCTTCCTCAGACTCAGATCCCCGGGGATTTTTTCCTGATCCTCTCTGAACCCTCTGGACACGTTACCAGTCACCGCTGTCAGTCATATAAATCCACGGGTTATAATGATACAAACACACAGTGGCAGGGTAGCGGGAGCCGCAGGAAACAGATGTAACTGAGTTTATGTCAGATAGTGCTCAGTGTCACGCCTGCTTTACTGTTAAACAGAAGCAGAATTGAAGCCTGTTGTGTCACACTGGTAAACGGCGTTTCTAAAAGCTGTTTCCTACTGATGGGAAAACTGCAGTTGATAGGAACAGTGTAAGTATGATAAGGACATGAGTGATGGTAGGAACATGTTTACATTGACTTAATGTCATGTCATAGTGCAAAGTACAACATTGCACATTTCTCACGTTTTCTCTGTTCAGGTGCTTGCCTGTGCTTGTTTTTCAAAGAATTTACAATATTGCACTGTATTTCATGTTAATGTGAGAAAGGCACTATTAACCTCAACATTAGACCCCTTGGAACATATCACAGTGAGTCATGGTAATCAGACACACGCAACCCCCAACACATCCAGCAATGTGAAGACTTTATTAGTATGGCAATGGAGGGAGACTGACAATGCCTCTGAATATAAGCTGTAATGACACTGTATCTAATACTGTGTGTATTAGTGTATGGTGTGTGTGTGTGTGTGTGTGTGTGTGTGTGTGTGTGTGTGTGTGTGTGTGAGCGCTGTTGCAACAGAAATGAAAACATATCGCCTCAGAAACATCATAGCCTTTTCATCTCAGAATATCAAGGATATAAAAAATGCTTGTGTTTTATTTTCCAACATGCATTTCAACTTGAAACAGACAGTACATGAGATGCATTTTATATATGTAACACAATCAAAACCTGCCCTGCTGTACCTTATACATTTATTCAGCTGACAAATGTGTTCCAAGTTAACTTTGAGTTTTGAATTCCCCAGCAAACCTGCAGATGCTCTGATCTCCAGGCCATGAAGTATTTCATCATCTGCAGTATGAAATTTCCTGTTTTAAAGGTGAATAATAGCATGTCGGAGCTCATTAGTAGTTGATTGCACTGGGAACCTGTTACGATGTGTGACAAGAAGCCAGCTGGCTTCAGAAAGACATTCAGAGGAGCCCTGTGAGCGGCATGTGTCTGAGAAAAGAACCTCCTTCTTTAAGCCAGCTGTGAATTGAAACATAATCTGAATTTGCCCTATAAGTGCTTCTCAGGCACGAACATATTCAGCGTGTTATAATTCTCTCTAACCCAACTTCCCTTCTCGAGGTGTCTGTTGATTTCATTCTTTTCCATGCAGCCTGTATTGATTTGTTTCACCTTTATCTTTCTCATTGTCGATAGTGGGAAACTGTACAATAAATCTTCTTATCTGCTGTCTGTGTTTCCAGAATGTGGACACTCCATATCTCAACTTATCTCTTCTCACCACTATAATTGGAGAGTGTGTGTGTGTATGTGTGGACATTTGTGTAGAGTTGGAATGAGCACTTTTCATCCAATTGCCTCCAAACTTGCCAAATACATTAGTTCAGGGGTCTGGGATTTGCATAGGCTACTTTCATTGCCATTGTATTTGTACATAAATACAAAATTGGGAGTTTGCAGGGCGGCAGTTTCCTATCAGGCTGGCTTTCACAGTAGCTACAAACAAAGGTCAGGGGTCAAGAGAATGAGCGAGCTGGCATCAACCTTCCTCAGCCTGTGTTTGCTCACGGCCGCTCTACACAGCCTTCACCGCGAGAAACAGAGCCAGCAGCACGAAAGTTTTCATTGAAGGTGATGATGAAAGCGTCCGATTGCCAATCCAGTCTCAAGCAGGCAGAGTTTCAATCTTATCAAGTGAAAATTGATTGTCAACACACTTCTCAATTATATGCCACTTACCCCCGAATATGAAACCTAATATCACTAAGCTTTTCCCTTCTGGCACATTTAAAGTAAACAAACCCTCCTGTGGGTGTTGTGAGCACAGATATTCTGATCTGATCAAGAGTCAAGTTTGAACACTTTCTCAAGGAGGGCAGCAAAGCATGCTGGGAGCTCTTATAATCCATCACTAGAATTGGAATGAAAAGATTGTGTCTCCAAGAGCTTTCAAGGGTTCCAAGAAATCTTATCTTTAGGTATTTTCATACATTTGTAAAGGTAAAGAATGAGTGAATGAATAGATTCCACAGGATATTGAGTCATGCATTGAGGGCCATGTATAATATGATTTCTCAGAAGAAAACGTGATCAACAATTAGAGTTTTCTGAGTTTCTTGGCACACCTTGTAATAAAACATCACTGCTCAACCACATACTTGTGCAGACGGGCGAATAGCAGCAATGCACTCATCAGTCACTCAGAAGACAAACAGTCTCAATCTCAGATAGATGATAAAGCGAGCAGGCAGAGCAGCACCTGTGTATGCTGAAGATGAGCTGGTGCGGAGTGAGGCGGCTGTGTTTGTCCCTTCCTACCTTGTTTGCTTGTGTCACAGCCCGTCCAGACTGTCTCGGCTCACTGTGGCACCGATAGAGGAGTTAGCCAACACTCTGTGCTGCAGTAGGTCAGAGGTCACACCTGTTATCTTATCACAAAGAGAATGAATAATGTTTAAATAGTTTACAGTGGCATTTATACTTCAAAGAGCTATAAGTAGCAGGGGTGTATAGATGGATCAATGCATCGTCATACATTTATTATTATGGCAACGATTAAAATATGCTCGTAGATTGAGATCCTGTATTATTTGTGCTCCATTAACAGTTTATAAGTACATTTCTATTGTCCTACACACTCTTGGAAAGTGGTGACAGCAGTTGTTGAGTGTTTGACTCACAAGAGCTCCTAATCTCTTTAAAGAGTCAAACTTTTCAAGTGTCAGCAGCTTTGAATGGTTCGTTAGATGTCTGCAAAGTGATATAATGAAGAAACTGGCTATGGTAACATCAACAGTTAAAGGTTGCAAGGCCAAACATCCAAATATTCATCATCATTGTCGTTTATGAAGGCTGTGACTCTTTTGGCACCAACCAACAACCATCAAGCCATGATTTTCCTTGATCTTAAGTCAACTCTTATTCTTTTCTCCAGAAAGCCAAGAATAGCAGTGCAATTATAATACACCAACCATAACAGATACAATATTTGCAGAAAGAAAGATGACTAATGGAAAAGCTCAAAGATAAATGTAGTCATTTAAGGTGACTGATGCCTGTAATAGCCTGATGTTTTTTTTGTAGTTCATTTCAAGTAGATGGAGATAAAAACAGAGCGCAGAGAAACAAAAGCTGGTTTCTATGGGTTGATAATGAGCAGAGCTACAATACTCAGTAGGTTTGCATTGCCAAGGTCACAGTAGATTTGAATGCTGGTGGTTAGCACGTATTACCCTGCGTGTCCAGTGTGGACGTGAGGCAGCAGGGTCATTACCATACAGCGGCATGGCAACGTGCAGGACTGACAATCTCAAAAAGCCTCACCAGATGGCTCGAGCCGAGTGTCCAATCCGATGGACAGGCTACGTGACAACAGGGGGGGAGGAATGGGCAGGGGGTGTCGGTTGTCCCCCACAAATATGTGAGACGCGGAGAGAAAGCTGTCTAACACACTCAGACAGGGCTGGTAACACAAGGACACGGTCTGAAACGTGTCCAACATCCACCTCCCCACTTTTCTACTCTCTACTCTGCCTGTATTTATGTCACGCTGTCGGGCAATTTAGACCATGCCTGTCACACATCCTGCTTCACCCTGCCATCAAACTTCAGGAGTGTGTCAGGAACCTGCTTTTCAGTGTCTGTGGAGCGGCACAGAGCCTCTAACAAGGCATATGAGACTGGCAGAGCTAGGTCTAGAGAAAATAGGAAGATGACGGTGCACCAGACCCCATGTCTCACTTTTCTATGTGGGGTCCTAAAAGGGGGACCCTACCATCCCTTACTGGACACCAAGTTATTAGACATAGGATGCAACCTCAGAAGAACTGACAAAAACTGTATTCGCAATTGTTTGGCATCTGTCATTTTGTAAACACAGAGGGAATCAACCATGTTTGCTTTTGTCTTTACAATTTCACATGGTTCAATTCATGCATTTGAGGCAAACCTGGTCACTGTGCCGGTGATGAATGAGTGAGTACAGCGGTAGTAGTTCAGGGAGTACAGCAGCAGTGGGAAAACCTAGCAACTGGAAACACATGCTGAATATTAGATTTGTTTAGGTACCTGCATGAACTCATAAAATAACATGCATGTTTGTCTAGTTTTCATCACTTGTTTGTAATTGGAGAAGAAATGGCAAAGGAATGACTTTCAACAGCTTGTGAATCAATCGTAATGTAAAATAAAGCTTGAAAGCACCCATAATAGATCCCTCGCTGTGATTTTTGATGGCGAAAACAATGTGCAGGATCTCATGGAGCACAGAGTTAATAAAAGGGGATATTTTCTGTGATAATAAAAAGACACAGCTGCACATTGCCAACTGACACAAAAATAATAGGGAAAGGGGGCCGATGTCAAATGCAAAATGAAAGCTCTAATGAATGCTTCTCCATGCCGTGAGCTGCAGAGGGATACCTTGAATACTAACAATTCATTTTCAAAGGCCTCTCGGAAATTATAAACTGCAAGTGTCGCAAGCTTTAAGAAGAAAACTTTAACAAGCCTTGTTGGGGTTAAATGTCTTTATACTCACAGGGTGACTGGAGCCTAAATCCATTACCTAATGTGGTTTGATTGGGTAACCTTTGAAGCTTCGTGGCCCCCTGAGTCACAGAAAGGTTCTTCATTTCACGCAACCGCTCTGATTTCCCTCACAAGCTACATTTCGAAAGGCTGGGATGCCACTTGTAAATTACGGTCCCTGCAAGACATTACAATCAGTTGTAATTACACTGAGCCCAAATTGAAACTTTAAATGCAATCGCTGTCTTTGTATCCTTCGGTAATTCATAACCGTGAGGAGGAAAAGTAGGTCCACAATGACCAAAAATTCAGTTCACAAAATTACAACGCAAACCCAGAATATGAATTTTAACTCGACAACAAACATAATGAATCAGATTAATTACTGTTCCGCTCCCTTAAAAATGAAATGGTGTCTCTGATTCACGGGAGGAAGCATCACGAGGGTCTGAGAGGTTTGTTTTGAAGCCTTCCTTCCTCACTAAAATATCTATCTGTATCAGAGAGGAAGAACCCTTTTACCCAAATTGCATTCAGAGATCTGTGGATGAAATTCTGCAGCTATTTTAGTAATCTGTGATTCATGACGTCACCCTCGCTGGGGTAATTTAAGCGATTTAACACAGCCAATATATTTTCTAAATATCCAATTTATCACCATTAGTGCTGCAACTGGAGTGGCAATTACAGATTGTTTACTAATGTTTGCAGACCTTCTGTCGTGCTCAGTAGATATTTAAGCTTAAACTAATTGGCTGTAGGTTTATTGCCTTCATCGTCCAAGGCTTCACCAACTTCCTTGTATGCGCTATGGATAAAGACCCATCATAAACTTGGACAGAATCATCTTATAATTCTGGATGAAAGGCCCACCAGGGAATGGACTGACATGTTTGACCTTCATTGTTTCATTAATATGGTCACACGCTCAAATTCCAGCGTGGTTTTGTTCAAAGATGTGTGTGTGTGAAAAATTTGGAGAGAAATCTTGTTTGTTTGGGCCACAGCAAAGGTCAGCAATCATGTACATATTCAGACCTGCCAAGCCAATTGACAGCAATAGCAACAGTCAAAGAAGTGGGAGAATGGGAAAGAGGTGTGATCTTGTGAAAAAGGCAACATGTGAATCACACACACACACACACTCACACACGCACGCACACAGACACACACACACACACACACACACACACACACACACACACACACACACACACACATATGCATGCTCATGCGCTCACACACCCACAAGATGATCCTTCAGCAACAAAACCCATGAAAATAACCGTGTGTGTTTACAGTCCTTAAGAAATGAGAAAAAGCCGATTTCTTAATCCCTTGAGAAACACAGCCTGCAACCTAAGATGTGGCTTCACACACCTCAGGCCATTTATTCCTGGAATATTACCCAAATGCTAATCCCAACCCCCTAAACCCTAAGGCACAGCCACTATTAGTTACACACTCCAAATCCAACTCACCAATGTTTCTGGGGGCTTGAAACACTGGAAGCACCGGACCAAGTTTCAGACCTCGAGCTCAAACTCTTCAAAGGTTTTTTGAGGATCCCCAGTGGCGGCCTATCGTCTTCACGTAACGCCACGGTGCTCAAATCCAGTCTGAATATCCTCCCTGGAGGAAAACAATCAAGTAGGATCAAGCAGTCAGGGTGTTATGTTTGTGTGAGTGTGTGTGTGGTTTCAGTCTCAGGGATCTTTAGGTTTATCTCCACTGTTTTGTTTTGTCAATAAACAGTTATTCATCAGCATATGTCTATGTGTCTCACCGCGACTCCCATAGGCTGATCAGTATGGGCTACCTTCCTCTTGTAACAATGTGTGTGTGTGTGTGTGTGTGTGTGTGTGTGTGAGTGTGTGTGTGTGTTATAATAAGCCCGGTGATTTGGCAGTGAAATGCTGTTCAGCGAGGGTATTATTTATCACTACTAAGCCAATGAATAATTTCTGGGGGCAGTAATTATCAGCAACACCACATCACTCCAAACGTCTGGATGAGAGATGCCACATTGCCGCGCATACGGGGGATGATTGATAGGTGATTAAATCCATTTGGACCAAAAGTATGTGACCACGGTGTGTTGCGGATAATTTAGAATGACCAAATCTGGTAGCCACATTTTAGGGAGGATCGTGTGTGACTCACAACTATGACAAACACATGGAATTTGATCAAGCTGTGTGCTCCTAATATTGGTTGACGAAATATGTATTTACACTGGTTCTTAATTGTGCCGCGGCGGATTTGTAGGAGACTTAAGGCGGCCTCAGGACTGAGATGGAGTCTCGTGGTGCGTCTCATTAGGTATGCTGAATGCTTCATAACAGGAAGCTGGATCCAAAAGTGATACCGGGTATTGTTGTAGTACCAAGAATAGTAGATACGGAAAAAGCCCTACAGGACGTGGATTTAATTGTATTTCATATTTTGGTTTGCTTCTGTTGTTTGAAAATAGTTGTCACATCAGAACAGTTAAGACACCTCGTTATGTCAATGTGTATGTGTGTGTGTGTGTGAGAGGGTGTGTGTGAGGGTGTGAGATTGGAGAATAGAAGAAGCAGAGCTCTTTTGCTGTGAAAGTTGTTCCTCTGAAAGACTAAAATGTTTTATGTAATCCTAAATATCCTAAATATGATGAATTATGTAACACTAAACACCGGATTAGAGAGGGGCATTGTTCAGAAAGGTTGTTTCTCACTTTTCTTACTCACTTGAACAATTCACTGCACTGTTTTGTGTGAAAAGAAAAAAAAACACAATACAAAACACATCACAATGCAATAGTTGTTCCATTGTTTTGACTGGATTCAGCACAGACAGTCTGGAGGATTCAACAAGTCTTGCCTCATGTCTGTTTTGGGCAAAATAGAAACACCAGGGGTAGCAAGTAAGCAAGCCTGTCAGTGATATAGACGTATGTACAGCATATATGTATGAGGGATTGACAGATGGAGCAGCGCCGGTGTGTCTGTGTTGATCTATATTTCAGCAGATTGTCGGCTTTGTGGATTTGTGTTCTCTCGATGCTCCTTTTGTACACTAGGATGTGAATGACATGTGATAGGTGAAAAATATAAAGCCTTTGTGCTTCTCAGCTGGATCTTGAGATCAATGCTTCTCTCTGTGTTCTGCAGCAGGTGGACCCTCAGGGAACACATGTATGGTGACTGACACCCTTTATAGATGATCCTCACATTTTTTAAATTGAACCTGGGGAACGAGATCAGAGCGGAGAGCCCGGTGAGGGGGAGCGAGAGAGAGAGAAGGGCGACTTGAGAATACACTGTTGCAAGCTGTCCTCCTCCTCCTCCTCCTCCTCCTCCTCCTCCTCCTCCTCCACGCCTCCAACTATAACTCCTTCTCTGTTATGTCTCGATGCAGACTGCAATAGATGTTACACTGAGCCAACACGTTCACATTCAAAGGTGACCACAGACACAGTCATGCATGTTGGCAGGGATCTAAACTAAACAGCTGGACTCTCACACTGACATACAAATCTCATACAGGCAACCAGCAGATGCTATTTGATTTATAAAACCAGGCTCCTCTCTCTCTCCATCTCTCTCTCTCTCTCCCCGTCTCTCTGTCTCTCTTTCTCCTTATACATACATTAACACACACGTATATATATATATATATACACACTGTACATATGCCTTTGTTGTGTTATTCTTCCGTGGTAAATGTCCCCTGGCTGCCAGACTCAAATCTTATATAACTGAATCTCCAGAACAAATCACCCTATGAGACTCCTTGGATGGCGGTGTATGAATAACACGGCATTGTGAAAGGGTGCTATATAAGTTATATACAGTATAGCAGCTTCAGTCAGGAAAGTGACGCATTCACTCAGTCCGTTTAAAGCAGATAGAGAATGCACCTCTTTGAATAAGATCACAGTTGTTTCCATTTAAAATGATCAATTCCATGAAATAGTATTGAAAATTGCAGCGATAACATTTTGTGCTCTGACAAAAAGATGATGTTTGTAGTTTCCTGTTCCCTGTAGTCTCTGCTGAGATGGTCAACAAAACAAAAACAGAGCCCCAAGGCCTGCCTGAAGAGTGACACGATTTCACTCTCAGAGAATTCCCAAACCTCTCTCTCTCTCTCCCCCCCCTTCTCCCTCCCCCTGCCTCTCCCCCTCCCCCTGCCTCCCCCTCTCTACTTTAAGTTTAGAGATGGGCTGGCCCTCACGGTGATGTCACACACTTCACTCCCGCATGGACATTCATTCCATCAGCAGTGTGTTTTTCTCTCAGTGCGTCTCCAAAGCATCACAACGCAAAAAGCAGCTTTACGCACATGGCGATGACGGCGGAGGAGCATCTTCACTCGGGAAGGTTTGGATTACGAACTCTGCCAAACTCATGTGTGTGATGTGAGGGCACGTTGCTTCCAGAGGACAATTTCAAGGACCAACGACGGAGGGATTTGACTCCATGGAGACAAAGTTGTGCATGTAAGTGTTTGTACTCACCAGACGCGCCTCGATCTCCGCGCGTCAGTGGACGGCACCTCGGCGCAGCCCGTCGTTAAGTTACTTGAAACGGAAAATTGTGCAAATATAAGAAACATGAAACGCGAGGACAAACCCGAGTCAGAATGGATATAACGCGATTAAATCAGTCGATAGAAAACGTCTCCAAAGATGAGAACACCACGGACGCACCGCTCGCCTTCCCGCACACGGAGACCGCCGCGGCGCTCATCATCCTGGTGGTGACCGTGATCATCTCGGTCACCATCGTCGGGAACGTGCTGGTGATCGTCGCGGTGCTGACCAGCCGGGCTCTCCGTGCGCCCCAGAACCTTTTCCTCGTCTCGCTGGCGTCTGCGGACATCCTGGTGGCCACGCTGGTCATCCCCTTCTCCCTCGCCAATGAGGTCATGGGCTACTGGTACTTTGGCAGCACTTGGTGCGCGTTCTACTTGGCGCTGGACGTGTTGTTTTGCACATCATCCATCGTGCACCTGTGCGCCATCAGCCTCGACCGCTACTGGTCAGTCACCAAGGCGGTCAGCTACAACTTGAAGCGGACCCCCAAGCGCATCAAGTCCATGATCGCCGTGGTGTGGGTCATATCTGCGGTCATCTCCTTCCCCCCGCTCCTCATGACGAAGCACGACGAGCGGGAGTGTTTGCTCAACGACGAGACCTGGTACATCCTCTCCTCCTGCATGGTGTCCTTCTTCGCCCCGGGGCTCATCATGATCCTGGTTTACTGTAAGATCTACAAAGTGGCCAAGCAGCGCTCCTCCACCGTGTTCGTGGCCAAGAACGGCCTAGAGCGCCAGCCGTCCCAGTCTGAGACCTGTTTCGTGAGGAAGGACCGCTTTGAGATGGAGAGCCCCAGCAGCCAGAGCTCCGGGAGCCACCAGCCGAGGCAGGGGGAACTCGACGACATCGACCTGGAGGAGAGCTGCTGCCAGTCGGATACTAAACCTCGGAATCATCGCTTCACCAAACGCAGGAAGGTGGAGGGTTCCGACTGCTGCCCACCTCAGAACTGCCGCCTCTCCTGGGCCTCGGCCCGGGCCTCGCAGCTCTACCCGGAGCCTCAGTGCGCAGCGGCCCGGCAAACTCTGGCCGCGGCCAACAAGACTAAAGTGGCCCAGATGCGAGAGAAACGCTTCACCTTCGTCCTGGCGGTGGTGATGGGGGTGTTTGTGCTCTGCTGGTTCCCCTTCTTCTTCACCTACAGCCTGCACGCCATCTGCAGAGACCGCTGCTACATCCCGGGCGCACTTTTTAACCTTTTCTTTTGGATTGGTTACTGCAACAGTTCGGTGAATCCCATCATATACACCATTTTCAACCGGGATTTCAGGAAAGCGTTCAAGAAAATCGTGTGCAGAACTACTAAACGCACGTAAACACACATGGACACAGGGGATGGATCCTGCTGTGCCTGAAATGAGGGAAACAAACTGTAACCCAACCCCCCCTCCAAAACCCTATCATGTAATTATACCATATCAAAGTACTGATCAAGTCTTTAAATGTCCATGAATACAAATGTCAAAGTGCAGCAGAACGGTCAGTTGTTTAAAGTTGTTCTACATTGTGAGATATGTGATATATAAGTTGTAATATATAGGCCACTGTATTATAAGTCCTCTGAACCTGCACTTTTGCATAAGAAACCATAAGAAATGCAATTCAATCAATATTTTATGTTGTAGCAAACTGTGAGAACAAGAAGAAGAGTGGAAACGGAGGATTCCCTTTACAGTGGGTGTTGTAAGTTCAAGACAGAGGATTAATATCCTCCATCTATAAGACATGAGCCAGGGGATAAGCAGGCAAGTTACTAACGCCTGCGAATGTCTGTGTGTTCGTGTGTCAGGGAAAATCCAGTTTCTAGCCCAGTTTATCACCCGGAGTAATGTTTTGCATGATTAAAATGTTTGGCACTGTTACAGATCCATGTTCATCTTTCTTTGCTGGCTGTTCCATGTGTGCACTTACAGGCTGTCCAGCTGGGCTCTCAGTCTCTTATCAGTGAACCCCCCCCTCAGATTTACATAACACTCTAATCTCACACCACCACCATCACACAATCAACACCAAGCCAGTGGCCAAAATGAGCAATGTGTGTGCGAAAGCTTTGGATAAAACACAATATTCCACTTCAGCACTTCAACATTCTGCCATGCAGCCCGATTGAGAGCAGATGATTGTTCCAAATGTCACCCAAATCTTTATTTTTGCTTTCAAGTTCATGTTTTCCTGATCACGAGGCCCACGCATTGATATTTGTGAACGTGCTGAAGTGTGTGACGCACACAAAACAAACAGTAATCCCTGAAAATAACTTGATACGGATATCGCAGGCGGAAGTCACTTGGGTTCAGTCTGATATCCAAAAATCAAGATTTAGATTATAATCCTGTTATGTAAACCTGTGAGAAGCACAGAGAAGTACACACACACAACAGGTCAAATATATTGACGAGTTGAGGAAATAGCTACAGTTCACAGCCACATGCAAAAGAAAAGGTAGAGAATGAAGGCATTGTTTACAGCAGGTCGCCTATTTCAGTCTTAATCGATTCAATCCAGCGGTGGAACAAATACATCTTGACATCTAAGGTTGAGCGGAAAAAACCTGTAGCTCCAATTTTGCAGATTGTAAATATTGGACCTCTTGACCTCTGTCCCTTTGTTAAACTCTTGAGATGATGCCAATGTGACATTCTGCACAAGAGTGAAACGAGGCTGAGATGCAAACTAAACTAACCAGACATGGCAGCGAGGCCTCTCTCAAATTTAGTGGCACAAAGTGGAAATACTCAAGGATGTATACCTCAAAACAGCACTTAAGGAAGAGGATGCATAGTGTGGTGTTTTTTTTATGATGCTTATGGGATGTGTATGTTTGGGAACGCTTGTATTTCTCTGGGAAACTATTGAAGTGGAAGGAAAGCTGCCCGGCATTCACATCAACCTATTGTAAGCGCTTGTGTGTGTGCTGTGGAGAAACACGCTATTTATATCCTCTCAGGAATGTCTTCAAAGCGCTCCTACGGCTCTCTGGCACCTCGCCAGGAACAATCAGGCAGTGCGAGGGGTCTGGTGCGTTTAGAAAAGAAAAGATTAATGAAGGAAATTTAGTAAAATCACGCAGAGTTTGACACGACTTTGACTGCTGGAGGATCATCAAAGGGGGACGGAGCGACGGAGCGACGGAGGGAAGGAGGCCGCGTGTTTCCTTTTGTCTCGTCGAGTGTCAGCGTATAATTCATGAAGGTAATTAGACGGTCTGAGTGAAGTGGCGTCGGTTTTGAGGAGGCCAAACTTCATCTGGGAGGCATTCAGGTGCTCTTCAAACAAATGAAACGTCCGTGCCGAGTTCCACTTAGCAGAGGTTGAACAGACGAGGATCGGAGTCACTCTACACGTTAATGTGATGCTGATGCAGACGTGTAAAACATGCGATTTGATTACTCCGGGGAGCGCCGCCATCATTACCGCACGGACGCTCCATTATCTACCAAGGAAATATCTTCATGAGCCTCCAACACGCGTTTCATTCTCTTCCTGATAGAGTCGTGGCGGCGTCGCTTATTAGACGAGAAGCAGACTCCCCTGTCGAATCTTTCCTCCCAATTTAATTATCTTTCCAAACAACTGCTCCATCGCCGTTAAAATGGAACACCACGCTTTTAATTAGCCGCAGTGTTTCTTGTTGCCATGCATTTCCGGGCATGTTTGGTTAAACGCAACATTTCCTTTGAATCTATCGCATTGAATTTTTAAAAAAGTTAGAAACAACAAGAGGGGAATTACTGGCAGTGTTTGATTATTTTCTGTGTAAATGCTGTGGTAATTGCGTTTCTGGTCCAATGTTGAGTCTTCGCCGCTTCCCCGGTTTGCACTCCAGTCTCGTCTTTTCTTTTAAAGCCTTGTAAACAAAGCTGGAGGCCATTTCGGGATGAGAAGCAGAACTGCCACAGACTTAATGAGAGCTCCAGACCAACAGGACGTGGACCAAAACATTTCCCGGTGTTAGATGTCCGTAGGAAAAGCTGTATTCCGGCCGGCTCGAAGCGGAGGAGACGGGCAGCGGCGAAAGGTCAGAGCCAGCTGTGAGGCTTGTTTAGGGTCAGGAGTATGGGCAGGGCCATCTCCGGTCGCTATAGGAACAGGAGATGTGGCTATAAATGTTTCAGAATGGGTGCAGAGCAGGAAAAAAGGAGGCAAATGGGCCGGGAGAGCGCAATGCAGAGAGCAGCGGCTTGTTGTCCTCCTCTGTATTAACCTTGTTTGTCAGATTCAATGCGACATCTGTGGGTAATTGCCTTCTTCAATTGTCTCTAACAAGATAAGGGTTGGGAGTGAGCAAGGCCGAACCTGCGAGAGGCGGCGCGCATCTGGGGAAGAGGAAGAAGAGGAACTATCTATCATCAGTGTAAATCAGGTGGTGTCACGTCGCTCTCAGTGAGGATGCAACCGATCCCGTCCGGCCCCTCTAGGCCGCTCTGCTTAAGGCCAGAGAGCAGACGCACCGCATAATTCACAGCGGTGTAGAAGAGATCAAAACCACTGCAATGCCGCCTCGCGGAAAGCAGACAAATTACTGGCCTCTTTTCGTAACAGGTGCAAACAGGTCCTGCATCCTGAAACACACACACACACACACACACACACATCAGAAACTGTTCCTTCTCAGGTTGGACAAAGGCAGGAAAGTTTTGGACAACCTGGCTTTTGTTTTTAGACGTTTTTATCCACGACATCTTCATGAAACCCGCACGTGTTCAACTCTAACCCACCGAGATTTCACCAGTTTAGATAATTTGGTTGAATTTGAGCTTTGTTTGTTTGCCTGAGCACCCACGTTGCTTGCACTTTGTCATCTTTAGACTCATTTCAGCAATTAAGGCGGAGAACAAATTGTTATCATAGCAACGGGAACGACGAGCCAAACTACAGAAATAATACCAGGTTGTGGAAAAGTATGATTTGGTTTTAATACCGGTAGATGATCCATGATGTTATGCCTGGGAGGTTCAGTGAGGATAAATAAAGTAGTCCATGATGACTCACTACTTTTTTCGGGAACATTTGTGAGTAAAACATTTCAAAAGGCATCTCAGCTCTGCTCCCTGAATATGACAGCTGGAGTAAAAAGGAGGTCTTAGCCTGAAAATGTAACAATTACACTCACATGAAAAGCAAGCAGGGACATTTCATCTTAAGACTTCAGGCTTGTGGACGTCTGGATGTTTGTCTTTGGGATTGCGGTGAGAAACCTCCCATAAGCCCGTCACAAGCTAATACAAAGACAACAAGATTAGTTTGTGAGTCTGTCCTTCTTTGGTTTCTCCTTTATCAACAGTTATGACCATGAAATGCTATAATATGAAATCATAACATTAGAAATATCACGGGGTTAAGCTCCCGATCCGCGTTGTTGTCTGAGTTTGAATACAAAGCGGCAGAGCAATAACGAAACGGAATCGGTGTCTTCAGAATTCCTTCACATCTCTGCAATCCACATGAATACAGACTGGAGAAGGGACGGAACTAGAATCTATTATATGGGTTTGAAATTCATATTGTGCATTGCTGGGTGTGACACTATGAAACGGGAGGGAAAAAAAGGTCTGGAAAAGGCACTTTCCTTTTCCAAGGAAAGTGCCTTTTCCAGGGCAGAGATCAGATGCCTTCATGTAGGGGGGAAAGAAAGAACAAAACTCCAAGTCATGCGTCTGATTTAATGTTTTGTAGTGTTGAATGATTCAGAACTCCAATCGTCCTCTGGCACTATCTCATTAACTCTGCTGCTGGAATAGATAATAAATCCATGATTGTCCTTCTGCGTCTGCGTCTTTCTGACTCTTCCTTATTGTTCTGCCGCAGGAACGCGATAGTTATGAATCCCATGGGTGTCTCTGTGAGTTACACAGCCACGGGACACCCACACAGCATGGCTGATGAGGTTTCCCCTCAAGACTGTGCGGGTGCGTGCGGTGACCTCTCCTTGACCCTCCACTTTGGTTTATTGCAACTTTATGGTTGTGGCATTTTTATGATTCCATTAACCCTGAAACAAACAAAAAAAACGTGAAAAGTGCCTCATGAAGTCTGGAGTAACGTCAAAGTGGAGTAAAGTGAAAAAAGAGAGACAGAAGTAAATTATGAGCCAAAACAAAATCAAGACAGGAAAAACTGAGGTTCCTGACCCTAAAAGCCTCAGAGAACCTGGAATTACTTCTGAATGACGATAAAAAGTTCAGAATAATGTATCATATTGTTGATTAAAGTTTAAGAAGTCATCCTGACTTTTCACTTATTAAGTTATTGCAGACATTTGGGAGATGAAATAAATGGAATTGTTGATGCACAACTCTGCTTCATCACTGTGTGAGTATCGTGTTTATATTGCTGAGGGGGGGAAATGTATTTAATCTATTTTAGAGCGTGCCTGTGCTGCAGCAAAATGAGGAAGGCGCAGAGGCGTCTGATGGCTTCACATTACTCGCTTGCTCATACGATTCAATGGCATTTATCCGCTGCCGCGCTGCTTCACGAAGCGTGTGCGCTCCCTCTGCAGCCTGGGAGAGATTAAATGTGATTTTTCCCTCTGGCTTCCCGTTCACTGGGATTATTCAAACCTAATCACACATCTCACAATTATAGATACGGCCATTGTGTCTCTGTGTATCTGTGTATCTCTGCCCCCTCCCCCCACCCTTCATTGTCATTTCTTTCATTCCATTTCCACTCACAAGTATACAGACCTTATTCCCAACTCTTAAAAGGACACCTATATGACCTATAGACCTCATTTTCAGCTCTTAAAAGGACATGTGACGTTCTGAAAGCTCTGATATCCAACAGCAAATGTGCAAATGTAGGTTACTGCCTGTGGCTAAGGTAGGGAAGTAACATACTGTGCACTTTTATAATGGGGGAGAACATTGAAAGCTGACATGGTCACGGCCACCCTGTTTAGTTATTCCACTTTACTTTTTCAGCCTTGAAAATGTACTTGGTTTTCTCAGGAGTACAAAAAAAGATGAACAAAAGCGAAGCCAACTATCTGGAGGGAAGAACACAAGATTATACAAGAGAAGTTTGGTTTTTAAGATATTATTGGCAGAAAAGATGTAATCGCACCACTTCGAAGGAGAAGGAGTTCAATGAAGCGGCGACTTACAGCAACAATGGCTGCCGTGCTGATTCATGCTCAGGGTCAAGGGTGAGCAAATATCACAAATAAGGATAATGAAGATAAAGATGAGAAGTTTCGTCAACATTGTGTGGGTGTGTGTGTCTCTCTCTCCTCACTCCAGAGTTCTTCACTTGTAAGATTGTATGTCGTAAGCCTGCAACCTGCGTGCAAGCATCCTTTGATCTGCCCAGGGTTCAAAACTCATGCGTGCTGTGTTTGGTAGGAGTATGACATGAACAGGACGGCGTGTTCTTCCTCACAGAGGGTGCTGGGCATTTTCTTTGCCAGTTCAAGGACAGCATGCAGGTCATTCAACATATTTCACTCGATTGCATTTCTGTTACTTTGTGTGCTCGGCTGAAGTCTTCATAAAATAAGCAACAAATGTGTTTCTTCTCCCAGTATGGAGTTTACGAGTCCTGATGCCACTCTGATGCCAATCCTGTAATTAATTTGTCTTGGAAACACCTGAATCAGGTCTAAGCTTCCATAAAACAACATTAGTGAAGTAGAAACAACAGACCTAGACTCTGAGTGAGTGAAACCCCAAAAATGTAAACAATCAGCATCTGAATCCTATTAACCGCATCCACTCTGCATTCAAAGTTTCAATGTAAAAATCCTGCCTATTAACTCCAAGTAATAAGGTTTCAATGCTGGTCAATCATCTCCATCCACCAAGTCCGCCCCTTCTCGTTAAGTTGGTCGCACTGTTCTGTCCCCATTTGGAGACACAGCGTACGTACGCTCCCAGTGGTGGGTGACAGAATTCCCTCCCGCACCATGCATGCGTCACAGAGTTTATTGGTTTTAGGGTGATGGTTATGATTCAGCTCGCTTGCCTCGGTCCACCGTTGTGTGGGCCTCGGAGGACTGCATCCACTCCACCAGCGAGACGAGTTAGTCACGCAGACCTGAGGACGCATTAATCATGAATCCTGGATCCACTCTGGAGGGGTCGTTGTGAAGCGTCCAACATGCCCTTCCTGTGGGCTCGTCTGAGAGCGAGAGTGATATCATGGTTTTATAACAAACAATGTTACTCAGACTTTTACTCATATTGTCTTGACGCCAGATCTGCTGCGTTTTTCTAACTGTTGTTAATGAACTTTATCTGTTTTTCAACTAGGACACACGTGGCTGAATTCAGCAGCTTATGCAAACAACATGCTGGAAAATTCCCTCTACTGCAATTTAAAGAAAGTGAAATTAATCCTCTAACCTGCTCTGGATGGTTCTGCCTCAAAATCGAATCAACTCCCCCCTGAGGCAAATCCCACGTAGATTCAAAATTGAATCAAAACTTCTGATGATATCCCACTGACAGATGGACACAGTAACAAACAAACACACACAGATCCCATCTACTGTCATAACCTAGAAGAAATGCAAAAGTGACACAGGACAGTTTGATGTTTAGGACCGAGCGACTACTTGGATACAACCTTTCATAAACTTCTCCTTGTAAAAGTTTCACATGCACTCTCCCGCTAAGAGTGCAATGGTCACAGCAGGAAACTGAAAAGATTTGTCCAGCTCTCCTATTTCCCACATGAGAGGTTTTTGTATGCTTAGGGAAGCAGATAAGACTCAACAGGGGATCACATTTGGATTTACTCATCTGCGAATCTGTAAAGTAGGAACTAAATTTATACTGCTTCTGGTATTTATAGGCTTAAATGTTAATATTCAGGAGGAAAAGTTCACAAAATGCAACATAAAACTGCAAGTAGAGGCCTTAAATTTGGTATTAGGATTGAATATCAATGACAAATCCACTTCAAAATACAGATAGAATTAAGAAATGTTTATCTTGCTTTTGACGAACACAATCAAATCTTAACATTTGTCATTCTTATACACACACACACACACACACACACACACTTACATAATGTATATACAGACTCTCTATCTGAATTTCTGACCGTGGAATGTCACACAGTCAGAAATTCACACTTCTGTAGGGAATGAGGAGAAGCCAGAGGAGAATCAGCTGAAGGGACAGGAAGAGGAGGAGATGTGGGAATAATGGAGGAGGTCTCTGCCCTGACCTCAGTCCCAGTGACCCCGAGCGGACCACAAGCGGTCATCAGCGTTGGCTCCAGATTTGGCCGCTGTTTATCTTCTGGTCACATTCAGACAGGATCCCGATACCGTGCTTTTGAGTTATGATGGCTCCAGTCCGGATGCAACATAATGGGCGCAGTGCATCAGTCAGAGCAGAATACCACACATCCCTTTCTCCCTGAGGCGACAGACACCAGAGGTCACGTGTGTCATCCACTAAACAATCATCTAGAGATCTTCTCACAGGCCTGCAACCTGCCCACAACTTTTCCATCATTCTCCGGGAGTCATTTTCTTTTCTATCCCAACTTTCCTTTTATCTCATTCCCTGATTCCAAACTATTTCGCAGCCCTCAGCTCGGCCTTGCGGTCAACGCTCCCAAGCAGTGGAGCAACCGAGCCTCCTATCGTGCAAAGTGTGTAGTGCAAGTCACGGATCCCAAGGACGGCAGGAAGTAATACATCACGCACACAGGCTGATTGAAGGAGCACGCTGAGGAGAGAGCAGCTGTGTGAGATAGTAGCTTCTCACACGTAACGGAGATCAACGCAATTCCACTGTGGCATGGAAGGAGGACGGACGGAGAGATGAGACGTCGCCGATGACACCCAAAGGAAAAAAAGGCAAATATCCCGCAGAGAGAACAGGAACAAACCGGTCCAATCAAGGCCTATGTTTATTTTCACGACCCCTGTCCACTTTGGGCTGCATGGACTGGCCTCCATATCTCCTGTAAACTGCTTCTGCTTAACACACACTCATTGGTGTTTAGCCTTTTTTGCCAGATTTACATTCCAGGGCCTTCCTGCTGCGCCTCACATGTGGGATTTATTGTATAAGTAGTATAAACGGCACCGCATGTGCAATCACAGAGGAAAATGCTGTTATTTACACTTTCTATTCTACTGTATCGCCTGAAACAATCTTAGCTGTGACTTCGCTCTCAATGTTTGTTTAGCATTATTTCACATCTGCTGACATGATTTACGGAAGTCCTTGTTTAGTCAAGCTCTTATCGCTTGTTCCCTTATTTTATTTGTTGTGTCTCTTGCTCTGCTGTGGTAAATGATTTGTATACAGTCATGCCTAACTTTGTATGTTGCTGTGGGGAAAGAGAGGTCAGTGTGTGTGTAGCTACACTCCACCAATTAGGGTAGAAGGGTTTATTTTATGTGAGATACTGAGCAGATATTCGCCCCCCCCCCAATTAAAAGCGTTAAACATGGCGGGTCAGCACCCTGCGTTCAATTACAACAGCTTGGTGAGAGGAAATCTATACCCCACTGGGTCTGGGTTCAGATTACAGAGTAGAGGGATGTGTAAAGTGTCGCTTGTAAGATGTCAACAGAGATAAGATGAAGATATATTGCCATTTAAGAGCTTTTAGTGGTTTTAAGTAGCACATACAGTCTCAGGTGAACTTCTGAGCATCCTTATATGGACTTCAGAGGCTGAGCTGATGGAATCTGAACATGTTGATAATGTGTATCGATCATCACGCCTTCTTGTCTTAATTTGGCCTCTATGCAAAACACATTGATTTCTTATCGGACCACAAGGTTGCACCTCGCTGCTTCTCTGAACACGTGTAGTGTAGGTTGGAATTATTGACTACAACAACATAATCTTTTGAAAATAGCTGAAGAAACAGTCGCACCTCTGTCTGATTTGACAAATGGCCTGTAAATGGAGTGTACAGCTCTTTACCATGACCTCATTCATTCACCCGCACTCTGTTTGCTTTGGTCCAATGAGCCCACAAGTTGTTCAATTTGTTTAACTTAACCTCTGGTGCAGTTTGGGAATCACACCAAAAAAATAACTTCAAGAGAACCGAGTGAATTTTCTGAGAGCAAGAGCATAAAAAATGAAAACAGGAAGACGGGTCTGTGTCAATCTGGCTGACCTCTCTGACTGTGATGTCATCACCGGGCTCATTGCTCAAGCGAAACTATGCAAACTGATAGCGATGAAAACATGAATTGCTTCACGTTATGATGATTGAACAAGAGAACATAGAGTACGTTTGCATTCATCTGACGACGTGTTGACATGACGACAGCTGCATAAACCTCACACTCCTCACTCCAGTTTGTTTTGTGTGAAGACGATGAAGATGCAGGCACTAACTGCTCTGAGCTCTACAGGTGTGTGTGTTACAGCAGGTATTTTGCAGACAACTTTACCTTTTCTGTGTATTACAAATATACAAAGCCACATTCAACAGTCTGCTCACAAGTTTGGACTTTCCAATCAATTTGTATGAATCAATAAATGTTTCTCTCACAGTTTTTAGGCTCTATGTCTCCTGAGGATCCTCCAAAGCAACTTCTGAATATCCTCCAGATATTACAGAGCATCTTTGATATCTGAAACTCAATCTGAGGCTCGGAGGCTTTATCGACCAATAAAAATAATTCCCCCTATTTCTCCAGTTGTGATGTAAAAACTTAAAAGGCTCAATAATAAAGTCAGAGTATTTCTTCTATTCTATTTTTATCTGAGAAGGAGTCATTACCCCTGCGCAGTGTCTTCGCTCTGCGGAGGACCAGCGAAAGCCCCCGGGGGGACAGAAGTGGCCGCAAAACACTGTGCAGTTAATGGGGCGAGGAAGACGATCTGTGGGATGAATGGTATGGGACGTACGTCACTAATGAGCAATCAGGGTGGAGGCAGTGGCAAGAAACGGCCTATTAGGCTATAAAACGTCAAGTATGGTCAACTAGTGAGTGGGCGTCGTTTAACCCCCCCTCCCCCACCCACACACACGCACACACACACACACTGCGCTTAACTCCTTTCTACGCTTGCTGTCTCTCTCCCCTCTCTCTAAGCTCCCTCCCTCTCTGTAATGTTTACACTCCCTCCATACTTCAGGATGGATCATGCGTCTTCCTTTCAGACACAATGGCGAGGTCGTCCACATGGGCGTCATCATCAACAAAGAACTGTCTCCATCATCTCTCATCATCACACACTGATGTGTCTTATATTACCAGAGGTTCATTAACGGCCTGTCACCGTTTCAGTGTAAATGAGAGTCACAAGCTTCCTCCTGTTAATATTTGCTCACTGTTTTGACACTTGGGGTGATTTTTGAGTTATTTTCCTCAGGAGGACACAGAAAACCACAGCTCTTAGACCTGATGGGCTGTCCACTCTTTCAAAGCAGACAGGAGGCCGAGACAGAGGCCTACACTTTCACTGATACACACTGCGGCTCTAACCACAGGCTTCTCAGTATTGGCACAAAACCCACAAACTGGAATGGAGCTCCTGGAGTTGCTAGAGAAAGACCTGTTTTTAAATTCATGCCCCCGACCATGATGGAAATCTGAAGTGTGGACTGACATCTGTGGACTTGGAGTTTGTCCAGATTTGTTTGTGATGCAGTCAAAGCCCGTGTGACTCCTGTGTTCCTCCAGCTGCTTTCTGCTCCTCTGTAAGCCCAAAGTGACGTCTCAGGTCTGAGTCACTCCACAATGCCTCAGATGATGAGCTAGTGAGATCGATGATGATGATGTCAATGATGATGTCAAACCATTTACTGCCAGCGCTTAAGTGAATATAGATTGAAGTTGTTTTAGGGCCTTCTACCATTTTCTATCAAATGAAATCTCTGTATTCTCAGTATTGTGATGTTGCTAATAAAACATCAACATTCAAGTCAATTCCAGTTTCTTGCTCTTTGTCTATAATGTGCATGTATGTGTGTTTAGACATGTGTGTCACGTGTGCTTATATAAGACAATGAGACACATAAACGTTCCAGTGGCTCTCATTGGTCCCTGTTCCTGTGTTCCGTTGCGAGGGGTCAAAGAGGGCAACACGCGATCTCTTTGAGTACGAGCTGGAAAGGTAATAAAAAAACTTTATATACATTCCCATGACTGACATTTGCACCAGTCGTGAACTGTGTGTGCGCCTCCAACCGCAGATACACAAGCTGTAAATTCACAGGGGCCCACGAGTGTATTACAGCAGTGGCTGTGTGTGCAACTTTAGTTATTACCCCACTGGTGTAAATAATGCAACAAATCACTCCGCACGGAACACGACCGTCCTCGACGGCCAATTAAGATAGAATTGCTGCAAAAACAGGCGGCCGAGGACTTCCGCAAACACGTACATCACTCTTCATAATACGACACGTTGCATCATGGGAGTGTGAGTGTATGTGGAGACGGCTTACACTAGGATGTTTACACGCCTGGATAAACAGACTTTTCCAATGGCGTTAAGATGTATACAGCACATTTAAAGAACTCCTAATCCAATTTTACGTGGATATAAACCAGTCAGCCCAAACGAGTACTGCATAGCTTCCGGAGACATTCCTGTGGAGATGTTTGAACGACTATAAGACTAAAGAGGACGCCTGTGCAATGTTATGAATAATCACCTAAGGCACCAATTAGTCTGCTTCAAAAGAAGTAGGTCATATGGTGCCCAGTCGCATTGTTCTACCTGTTAAGAGTGCTCACACTCAAAGTTGGGGTGAAAAGCCTGCCGTTGTAGAGAGGGATGGGCTGTGTGTGTGAGCGTTTGTTAGTTTGTATTCTTAGTGCATCGGATCATATAAATGGGGATAACAGTGCACAGACAGCGATTCCACCGTCTGAAAGTGGGTTTAAGACGTATATTAGATAAACGGACGGGCGCAGATGTGGGTGACATTAACATTTGGTGTGTGATTGTTATTTGCTAAATGGTATCTAAATGAGCGGGCAATACCATCATGGACGTCAGAGCTGTGAAAGAGGGGGAAACAGGGAGGGGGACATCCTGCAGGCTCCGATTAGCAGACAGATGGGGGAATAGGTTCTGGATAAAGAGAGAAGGAAAGGAAGAGGAAGAAGCAGAGAGTGAGACAGAGAGACACAGGGCTGCCAGTACACCCAGACACCCAGACAGGTAAGAATGATATCGTAGCAGAGCAGGGGGGAGAAGGTGTGCAGGGGACGCTCGGTGGCGCTGGAATGGATAATGACCAGTCTGCTGATGGATTCTGTCAAAAAGACAGGAAAGACATGATGTGATTTACATTATTTCATTATTGCAGACAGACATCCACATGCAAACAAGCCCAGGATCATTACTTTAGCTTCCAGGCATGATGCAGACTAATGATGTGTGTATGACTTAACCTTTACCTTTTAAAGCAGCATGATGTGATTTCTGATTAGTTTAGTTATAAAAGCTCACATTCTAGTCAAAGCTTGTGGAAAGAGCCAGTGCACCTGCATCAGTTTAGTGTCATCATCACAGGCCCACACAGCCCCGGACCACCCACCTCAACACTGACATAAAGCTTGTGTGTCAGGTGTGGGGAGGCAGGATGCAGGGAGAGAGCTGCGTTGGTGCAAACAAGAAACCAGAACTCTATCAACTCCCTCGGTGAGTAATTCTCCAAAATACAATAGATTTAAAAATCAATGTGGGAAGATGAAGAAAAGATAAAGTGCATCGCATCACAAACACTGATTTGGGAAATTAATTTAAGAGTTGTGTTGCTGCTGTTCATGAAAACAGCATTTGGGGCCCCAAACTACAAAACAACGGTGTTTCTTTATTATGTGTAAGTGAGATATTATCTTGTGTAAACATGATATTGTGTTGTGGGAACAAGTTGACCAATCATGTGGGCACAACATGCAGAACTCTTACTTACTTACTTACTCAGAACCGTCTCTTATGGACAAATACATCTTTTCAGTGTGTTTGTGTTCCTGCCACAGATGTCTCACCTTTAATTCCAGCACTTTCAAAGGGAATTCTTATTTTTAACAGTATGTCATCCCTTCATTTAGTCAAGATCTCACCCGTGGTGTCTGAGGGATCATGCAGGGTTTAAATGTGTGACCTTTAGTTAATGCAGCATCATTAGGCCAATCTGTTTTCATTTGTACGTGTAGCTAAGCGTGTGTAACAAGCCGCGTGTCTAATTCTGACCTTTAATTATACTGCCCCCATCAGGCTGAAAGATTTTTGCTCTTCTCCTAAAAGGTCTTAATGGATGTTGAAGGATAGAAGGGCACAGTCCAGGTCTCAGTGATGATGGATGATGGAAGAACTGGTAAAACAAGTAACATGTATGTGACATCATTTACACTTACACATGGCAAACATGGCACCGCTGATAATTATGTGCTGATCTAATTCACAGCCAGAAGGTCTCATTTATGTAAAAATGGCTTCCGACTTGTCTCCAGGCAACCACCCAGCACCCAGATCTGCTGAACTGCCTGCTTATAAAGTGGGTAAGAAAGTTTTGGTGTTGTTTTTTGTCAACAGCAGCTGATACTGAACTGTATACCAACATCCTCACGCATTGAAACACGGCCATTTATAGACATTTCAGCCGACTTAGGGGATTTAACTGGGTCAGATTGTTTACTGGGCCATTACACCTCCAACAACTCTTCCAGAAAAACAGGACTCCAGCACAAAAACGTCTCACAATCAGAATTCTAAGCGTCGCGTTTACTCATTTGGGACCCGAGACGTTGTTAGCTGTTCCTTTGGGGACGAGTTTGTCCGTCACTAATTGCACTTCAAACACAGCTAAAATGTCAACCGTATTCACTGCAGAGGTTTTCTTTGATTGCAATGAACAAGTGGACTGAAAGGCGTAATAATGATTTGCTACATGATGTTTGAAGTCGTGGCGGTGTGCAGCAGGGTTCTCTCCGGGGAACCTATTTTCTTTTTGCATAGCAGCCATTTCTTTGCTGGTAGAGGTGAGGAGTTGAGTCAGCTGGCTTATTACAGTGACGGGTACCTGTGCTCTCCCTATGAATTATGCAATACCCCTGTGGCTCAGACTACAGTGTCTAACAATGACAGCAGTGAAGGAATTCATAGCATTTTAGGTTCTATTCCAAATCCTCCGACCAGCGTGCTTTTTAAAGCTCAAGAAGCTCACACACCAGGGATTTGGATTTCCTGCAGATATACAGTAGATGATGAAAACCTTCCGGGGGAAAAAAGGCCTGAATGTGTGTGTGCGTGCGTGCATGCGTGCGTGCATGCGTGCGTGCGTGTGTGTGTAAAGCCTATCAACGCCATTTTGCAATTGACGGCCTGAGAAATGTTGTGGCTGTGCAGTGTACAATGAGAGAGATAGAGAGAGACAGAGGGAGGGAGAGAGAGAGAGAGAGATGGAGGGAGAGAGAGAGAGAGTGAAGTTTACATTACACTCTTTTGTCCCCTGAGGGAAATTTGTCCTCTGTATTTGTTCCATCCTAAACATTGGCAGCAGCAGCAGCACAGAACCGGTGGACTCAGCTGGTGTAGGATTTCACTGGAAGGAAAACACAAATACAGTTTGTTTTAAAAAACACCAATTTAGAGTCGGTAATGGTCCAGCTGGGTACATCTGATCAATGCTATAAAAGGTTTCCTGAGATAATTAATGCGCTTGGTGTTCTTCTCCTGCCTCCTTGAGGGCAATGATCAGTTCCTCTTGTCCACATTACTGTTTCTCTTCTCTTGACCCTGGGGGACAGGAGGAGGGGGGAGACAGGAGGGGGATGAGGGGGGACAGGAGGAGGGGGGGGGGGGGGGGGACAGGAGGGGGATGAAGGGGGAGTGTTCACAGGAGATGGGGCAGACAGACGCATCAGTAGGAGGCACTGTAGAGTAACACGTCTGACAAGTTGGATTGATGTGAGTGTTTTCTTCTCTGCAGCACTCAGGTGCCTCACTGAGTGTGTTTGACTAACTGACTGTAATAACTGCAGCTTCAGTTCAGGCTCAATTTCCTGCCTCAAATTGCTGAAAGAAAATATACCTCTACTTTTAGTCCACACATTCAGCCTCTCTCTCTCTCTCTCTCTCTCTCTCTCTCTCTCTATCTCCCTTTTTCTCTGTCTCTGTCTCTGTCTATCTCTCTCTCTCTCTCTCTCTCTCTCTCAGAGGCATCTGTCGGCAACTCGCAAATTCAACAACATCTGCACTTCTGCATCACATCAACAATGTTTTAATTAAAGTTAATTATCTTCTCTCTCTCTCTTAATGAATCCTACGTGCAGCGGTGTTACAGTTTAGGAGAGCATTTAATTTCATGCGAGTACAATATGTTCCTCTCTGAGAACATTGTTTCACTGCCTGAATATGAATCATTTGACCTTTGGCCTCTTCCATCCCTCACTGATGGAGTATTTAGCGGTCATCAAACAGGCATCATCATCATCTAAAGCATCTCCAGATGTTTCTCTATCTGCACTCCTCTGCAGTTCTTTATATGGACCCAACTGCCACAACTGTTACACTTTCTTTTACATTAAGCTTCTGGTGATGTTGGCCAGAGTGCCTGGTTTTCATCAAGCATCCCTGCACCTTTTCATTCCTCACTGTATATATCATTTAGATTACTTAGATTTCTCTTTAGATGAGCTACAATCGCTCATTTTCTCACATTTGTAAGTCAGACTTTCCTTATATAAGTCATCATGTGTCAGTGTATTGGACAAAAGGTGCTACGGAAAGGTTAACACAGCCCGTCCAAAATCCAGACGCAGGCCAACACTGATAGACTCACTTGTTAAGGCTGCTGTACACACACACACCTCCGCGCACACACACACACACACACACACACACACACACAAACACTGCACACTATGGTGTTAATCAGATGCGTCTCGGGCTCAGTGTCACACTTGTAGATGCATCAAGCTCTCGCACTGTTGTGACAGGAGCCGAGGCAAGCTGAGAAGGCGAGCAGCTGGTGGAGCAGGGTGGAGGAGCGGAGCGGAGCTGAGCTGAGCTGATGGCATGGGCCTCTTCATCGTGACAGCACTCCTAAGTGGCCGCGCTGCTTAGGGCTCTGGGCTGCGGTCCAGCGTCTGGTGTGCACAGGTCAGAGATTAAGAGTGGATCTGATGTATGCAAGTGTGTGTATGTGTGTGTGTGTGTGTTGTTTAACTGTGAAGGATTTAACACTTAACGCTGCTCCTTGTAGTGTTAATTAACCGCATGGGTCAAAGTGGATAAATCATTCATGTTCACCAGCTAGATTACAAATGATGAATCCATTTTGTACCGACAGATAATTCAATAACAAACTTGTTGGCTGTAACAAGAACAAGCAGCACCGGGCCTCCATGATGGTTAACTAACTAATCCATCCGTCAGTCAGTCAGTCAGTCAGTCAGTCAGTCAGTCAGTCAGTCAGTCCATCTGTCTGGGTCTCAGTCATGGAGGCGGAGTCTTAAAACTTTGTAACTTTTTGACCTGAAGATCTTCCCGTCTCTGTGTTATATTTTTCGAATTTACCCTTCGAATTGGTTTACAGTGTAAACAAACTGTGCCAGGGCCATCTTGTGCGTGACCGGACATAGACACACACACACACACACACACACACACACACACACACACACACACACACACACACCCGTGTCTCCTAGTGGGACTCACGGCAGTGGATCTGGGCTGTGTGAGACACAACCAAGCGTGAGAGGATGTGAAAGAACATGTTTGGCCCAAAAACAGGAGTGAAGCTGCGAGAAACATCCTCTCTGTGATGTTCAGGGACACAAAACAGACGGCAAATCGTCCCTTTCTGCTCCACTGGAGAGTAACAAAAGCTGTGACTATAAAATAAGTTCTTATATCTACAGCATTTTATTTTACAACTATGAAAGCACGGTTGTCGTTGTCATAACACATTGCTGGAGGCCTCTAAAAAATGACATAGAGGTGCTTTAAAGAGAGTAGACCAGATGTCTCTCTCCATTGCCATGTCCTCCAGCTCTTCTTATGGGATCCCGTGACATTCCGGTCCAGATGGGATATACCAGGCTGGATCCTAATTAGATGCACCTAAACTAAGCTGGTTCCTTTCTAGACGCAGGGGGCAACGGTTCTACTCCAACTGCACCTCAGCACCGAGGCCTCGTTTAGTAATTACATCCCTGCAGAGGCCCAACAAATCAGAAAATGCTAATAGGAACCATGGAACAATACATTTCTACACCACTGGCATGAGGTTTTGCCAGTGTGGCGTGTATCCTATCTCATCTTGTCTCATCTTGAACCCTGTATGTGTATTGTGTGCATCTGTTTATCTCTGTATCTGCCTCTGACATGATGGTGATTGCTGCTCCTGGGTGAGCTTCTAGAGAGGGAGGAGGTGTGTGTGTGTGTGTGTGTGTGTGTGTGTGTGTGTGTGTGTGTGTGTGTGTGTGTGTGTGTGTGTGTGTGTGTGTGTGTGTGTGTGTGTGTGTGTGTGTGTGTGTGTGTGTGTGTGCGTGCGTGTGTGTCTGTGTCTGTGTCTGTGTGTGTGTACCTGTGGCACATTCACTGACAGATTTGGAGACGGGTGTTAAGCCTCTGCTGGTCTCTCTGGTAATAAGCGATCATTTCCTCCCCGACATTTTGACAAGAAAGGGAAATGATTTGCGTTTCTTCCCCCGGCAGCATTAAGCCGTACGCCGTGCTGGGATTCCTGCTGCCATTTAACCCTTTTCATAATACACATTTCTTATGAAACTGGGATGTCATCAAGAAGTCTACGTCGTGCATAAATAAGTCAACGCGTTCGTCAGTTCACCTATGAATAAAATAGGAAGCGTTGACATTGCTTAGTCACTCTGAAAATGGATGCGTCAAACCTCTCCAGGTCAGTAAACACATTTCAATGCGATTAAAATTCATGGGTGAGTGTGTGTGTGTGTGTGTGTGTGTGTGTGTGTGTGTGTGTGTGTGTGTGTTCATTCCAAATGTATAATGTAATGCAAACATAAGTTACATTGGTTTTAACATGAAATATAGGTGAAACACACACAGAGGTGCCTCATAAGAGCTCTGACATCAGCGCGTTATATTCAGGGAGTGTGTGAGTTCACACTTGTCGCCATTAAGCCCATCAATACTGTATTCATGGCGACGCCAATCAATACTCTATTCATGCGAAAGCCTATCAATTCTGTATTCAAGACGCTTGGAAGCAAAACTACATTTTGTACCAGCGCTGAAATGCGAGTGTGTGTGTGTGTGTGTACACAGAGTATTAGGTCCCGAGCCCTAATAGAGCAGAGCAGAGCGGCCACCTCATCTCGGCTAATTTAGTTGTTTGCTGCTGGAGTAGGAACTTCTCTTCAGCCACTCTGAAGAGGCTGAGATGGAAATTTAAATCAGTGTCTGTGTCATGCAGCAATTTTCCTTCGTCATTTCCAACGCAGAATACACAAACAAAGGGAAAGAAGGAAAAACAACAGCAGCAGCAGCAGCAGCAGCAGGAGCGAACGCCGGCAATGCAAATGCCTCTCTTGGCCATTAAAAAAGCACAAAACACACACGGGCCTGACTCACATGAGCTCAGCAGAATATCATCTGCATACATATTAAGTTTGAAATTACGCTCACCCACTAAAACCCCTGCAGCCTCTTAACTTCTAGTCAAAGCCTGCGTAAGAAGAGAAATGAAGGACAGGCTGGTGCATTAGAGTTCAGCCATTCAACTCAACCACATACTTTCTCTGAATGCAGTGATGAAGTGCTTTTTACTGCGAGAATCTCCTTCTCGGATGATCGTAATCCTGCGATAAAACCCCTTTAATCTGCTGGATAAAGGTGATAAAAACATTCTTTAAATGTTAAACATTAAGCACTTTCCTTAATCCTGCTAATCTTAACTCGTCTGTCTAGCTCAAAACTTTCAGGGCATGGTTTGTATTTAAATGTCACGTCAGAGGAGCACACACTCTGCTCTGGTTCTCTGTGCTTCTCATTCTTCTGAAAGGAAATGTGAAGGAGAACCAATAAGAGGTCCACGGTGAACATGTTGACATGACTCAGGTCTTGCTGCTTTCCCCTCGTGTGTCTCGCTGCATTCCTCACATGCGTGTCACGGGCTTTGCCTCCGCCTGACACAGGAAAACCTGCCATCAATATGTTAGTGTAACATTCTGTAAGTGTGCACTATATGGACACACTTTGACTTGGGAGCTCTCAGCCAAAGCTTGTATGTTTTTGGGATAAACACACGTTGATTAAAAACGTAATGTGATCATTGGCGTGTGTCTGGTGTTTGATTGGATCAAATCAGACGTGAGCGCGCCTGAGCGGTCACATCGTCAATAGATAAATAAATCCCCTGCGCAGTTGTTCACGGAATCCCCAAGTGTCCGCTGTGAGAGAAATTAAAGTTATAAAACACAGGGAGGAATAAAGAGAAGCAGTCAGATCAAAAACATGCTAATGTGAACCACAAAGCACTTATTGTTTTACTGAATGTCTCTCAAGTGATGAGTAAAATAGATTGGTTCTGAAATGAGAGCAGCCATTGATCAGAGACATTCAAACTTCTGTTTTGAGTGAAAGGACTCTCTCTCTCGCTCTCTCTCTCTCCCTTTCTCTCTCTCTCTCTCTCTCTCTCTCTCTCTCTCTCTCTTGTTCTCTCTCTGTCTATCTCCCTCTATGTCTCTCTATGTCTCTCTCCCTCACCCTCTCTGTCCTGCTGTCTCTCTCTGTCTCTCTCTCCCCTCTCTCCTTCTCGCTCTCTCTGTCTCTCTCTCTGTCTCTGTCTATCTCCCTCTCTGTGTTTCTGTCTCTCTCCGTCTCTCTCTCTCACCCTCTCTGTCCCGCTCTCTCTCTCTCTCTCTCTCTCTTTCTCTCTCTCTATCTATCTCCCTCTATGTCTCTCTCCGTCTCTCTCCCTCACCCTCTCTGTCCTGCTCTCTCTCTCTCTCTCTCTCCCTCTCTCTCTCTCCCCTCTCTCCTTCTCGCTCTCTTCCCTCTCTCTCATTCTCTCTCCCCCTCTCTCTTCCTCTCTCTCTGCCTCTCTCCCTCCCCTCTCTCTCCTCTCTCTCTCTCTCTCTCTCTCTCTCTCTCTCTCTCTCTCTCCCTCCGTCTCTGGCTCTCTCTCCCTCTCTCTCTCCCTCTCTCCCTGACTCTCTCTCTCTCTCTCTCTCTCTCTCTCTCTCTCTCTCTCTCTCTCTCTCTCTCTCTCTCTCTCTCTCTCTCTCTCTCTCTCTCTCTCTCTCTCTCTCTCTCTCTCTCTCTCTCTCTCCTCTCTCTCTCTCTCTCTCTCTCTCTCTCTCTCTCTCTCTCTCTCTCTCTCTCTCTCTCTCCCTCTCTCTCTCTCTCTCCCTCTCAGGGTCAGAGTGCTGTTGTTTCCCAGTAGTGAGTCTACAATCCCACAGTTTCTCATTATCTTGCGTCTCTATCAGGGGCCCAACACAAAGCAAACAACCCTATAAACTTTCATCACAGAATGCGGCTTGTTTTACAGCCTCGGCCCTGTATACAATGTACAGCAGACCCCCGACGATAAACAACACAAAAGACTGCGACGGCTGCAAATGTCGAGGGAAATGTCGCGGTGAACTGAGCTCAGACTGATTCTGAAACCGTTGACTGTCTGAGCTTCCATTCTATCAGTCTGTTATTAGCACAGGAACAATTTATGCTGATCCCATAAATCTTCTCTTCATCCCTGCCCAGCCACTAATGCAGTCTTCTTGGCAGCCACGTCCTAATTTTAGACAGACTAGTCCCTCCACTTTGGGTTTGAAGTCCTAAACAAGTCATAATGTACGGTGAACATAATTTAATACCAGCGTATCGACTCAAAAAGCTAACTTAGATAAATAATGGCTGCTTTTTTAAAGAAACTATTTCCAGATTAACTTGAAAGTACAATAAAAACTTCATATTTCAGTGAACCTTCACATGGAAGGAGATGGCTTTGTTGCCGTTGTTGTCGCAAACAACAATCAACTGTTTTTTCTGTTTTTACTTAACATAACTCTGATGTAAACAAGATTAGAACTTGACGGCCCAAATTAAGTTCACAATCACAATCACACGTTGGATGCTGACCAAAACAATCCCAGCCAGAGCAGCTCTGGTTTGATCTGGTGGGGATATTGTGCTGATATTTTGTGGTTTGTTTGTTATTGTGGCTTGTGTTAAGTTGTGGACTTGCCTTAAGCACAGATCTTACTGTGTGTGTGTGTGTATGTTCGTCTTTCTCTTCATGCTCTTATCACTTTCCCAGTGCAGATAAACAAACACCAGTGTGACTCTGTGATGCCTTTGCTCTGTGCCGTCAGATGGATGCATTGCTTCGTTGGGTGTTTACCTGTTCTCCATGCTTTGTTGTCCAGTGATTAACAGAGTCATTTGGAAAGTGACCATTTCCAGAGCCGCCCTGTTTCCATATGTGATGTTGTTCATGGCTCCTGCCCACTGAGGCACAAAATCAAAGCCAAATGAGTCCATAAACACACTCTGACATGCAAGCTGTCAACTGATGGACATTTGGCTCTGCCACCGCTCATTTGATGCCACATTAGGTGAGCATATGCACATGTACACACACACACACAGAGAGAGAGAGAGAGAGACATACACACACGCAGTCATTAGTACCCGGCAGTGTCATTCCTCATTGGAAACCAAACCAGGTAGGTTCCTCATGCATTACTCATTGCACATATCCAGGGCACAGTGCAACAGGAACCTGTCAATTAAAATGGATTCATTCTGCTCTTTGTGCGCCGACTTCATCTCAGAAAGAAGCAGAGAGGGAGGCCAAAAAAAACAGCATGAGAAAAGAGGAGAGGAGAACATTTTCAACCAAATGTCATCACGAGCACACAGTGTGAAACCGCCACCATTATTCAGCGAGACACACACTCTATGTATACTTATGCATGTGATGCTTCTGTTGAACTTTTGCACGTAGCCACAGTGACTCAGTGCCGACTCCTAACTGCCAACGATTGCCATTAAGTGGAGCCTTCCACACCACTGGACACACACGGTATCAATCTGGCACCAACGCCTAGGGGGAAATGAGTGTGAAGAAAACTGGGCAGTGAAAAGAATGTGTGTGTGTTGTGATTACGGTACGGCTGGTGGCTAATTGATCTGTAATGCTTTATAGTTGCCAAGAAGAGAGGAGAAAAAAAAGGAAAATGCTGATCGTGAACGTTTTGCTGATGCATTATTTTACACACACTGCAGTCAATATGAACCGACTTCAGTTCAACTTCACTAATCACACTTTTGCATGTATACTTTATATTTAATCCCACTGTGACTCATCAGGTCTGGGTCTGGTCTGGAGGATCTCTTGGCACACGTCCCAACCATTTCACCCCTCTCCACTTAATCCCATGCAGTGACTAAGCCATCACTAACAATTTACATAGTTCAACACTGAAGGCCTTATTTGGCCCGAAGATGTTTGCTGTGTGACAGCGGCATCTATTGTGAGAGAAATCATTGTTTTCTATATCTGCCCTGGCCGCGTTCCAACACACTGAGCCATAATACGACAGCACACATTTGACATTGAGCTGTGACTGAATGTCTTCCTCCGACTCCACTGTCGTCCCAGCTGGTGATGCTGCTAAAATATGCAAAGTTCTCTTCTATGTTTTTCACCTTTGTTTGGCTCTTTCTCCTTTTTTTTGGCTGTTCTTGTTGAGAATGAGCAGAGCAAACTCATCTGCAGAGGTGGAATACAGGATTCACTTGTGGGTTCAGTTAGGTTTAAGGGTTCATTTAAGGTGTTTGTGTCGATCAAGCTAATCCAGAATAGTGCTATCAATGCATGTCAAAGTTTGTCCCACTATTAAAGGAAGTAAGACTGAATAGTTAGGATAGGAAATAGAAAACATTTACAAAAATGTCAGTGTGCTTTTCAGTAAAAATTACTCTTCAGAAGTTTTTAAATAGATGTGAAGCCGTCTTGTGTGAAGTGTTTTTTTGCAGGTGAGAATGAAAAAAGCAAATTCCATCAAAAGAGAAACAATTTCCATATTGGCATATCTCTCCACAAGTGGGTCCCAGTGGAACGTTTCCTCTTATGACATCTGGCGTTTCAGCAAAATTAATTAAATTTCCTGTCTAACGAGAGCTGCCAACAAACTGTCAGCAGACAGAGAAGGTCCCCCAAAAAAAAAGGAGCAGAATGCCGGAGCGGAGGAAAACCGTCCATCTGTTTGTGTCTCTGTTTGTGTCTCTGCGTGGAAGTGACACATCGTCTTCATTCATCTGTGAAGGTGGAAGGGAAACCGGGATTTGACTGACGCTGTGTTTAAAAGTTAAAAGCACTGATTGAGCTTTTTACATCCACATGAAAGAGCGCACGTGTAATTGTTACGCGTTGTGTGTTTTGTGTGACAAGTATTTGTTTCCACGTTCATTCCTGCCTTATTCTGCCTTTTGGAAGAAGAATTCCGTTGCCTTTTAAAGATGAAAGCCCTATGACCTAACCTTTGAGCCAGCGGCATGGAGAGTGCTCTCCTTGTAGAGATGCTGAACGATACAAAAGCACTTCACATGCTGCTGAAAAAAACACTTAAGCCAATAGAAAAGCCCTGAGACTTAAGGCCAAAGTGCACTTTTCAAAATTCCATTACTTTCCAGTGCAGCCATGCGCAGCCTGACGAGCGTCTCCCATTGCAATTTAATGTTAATGACGTCCTACTTTTTGGCACTACGCAGAAACATGTTGGCAAGTTGAGTAGAGTAGAGAAATAAATAACAGAGGGAAAAAACTATCTTCGCATTATTTAAAGTGTATTTCAATTTGCAACATTTACACCACAGAGTGTGACTGGGCTGCACAGAGCAGCGCTTTACTGTATGTTTATGGGGAAATGATGAAAAAGTGGAATTTTGTGCTCCCAGAAACTAACTTTGTAATCACAGAGAGCTCTAATAAATGCATAGTTTAGTTCAAATCAACCTCCCACTGTGTTCCTTGGGGAAAGTTCCTGTGTGGCCAGAAAACCTTCAAGCTATTTGTCACGTTCTTGTGGAATTACAAATGTTGCACTTATGATTCATTTGTCTTAGTAAAATTTGATTATTCCTCTGGGGAAAACTGTTTAAAAATGTGCCTGTGTGTATGTGTGTGTGTGTGTGTTCTTGGGCGGGGAGGCTGTGATAAAGTGGCCATTTATTCCTATTTCAGATCATGTCGATAAACAAACATTGTCCAGTTTCCCTTTTAGTAATTTGATGGATCATTTGGCTAGTGTGTGTGTGTGTGTGTGTGTGTGTGTGTGATTGTGTGTGTGTGTGTGTGTGTGTGTGTGTGTGTGTGTGTGTGTGTGTGTGTGTGTGTGTGTGTGTGTGTGTGTGTGTGTGTGTGTGTGTGTGTGTGTGTGTGTGTGTGTGTGTGTGTGTGTGTGTGTGTGTGTGTGCATGTGCATGTGGCTGTTCAGAAACACAAAGGAGCTCAGGGAAACTCATCCATGACCCCTGGTCACGATACCAAGTGACGGTTGGGGAGAAGTGCGTACACACTCATACACACTCACACAGACTCACACACACTCAGTGTACAGACACAGTGGACCTTTGACTTCACCATTTTCGGTTGTTTATTTACTTGCAGGTCCTTGTCTGCTTGCATCATACAGTTGCATCATTGTATAAATTGTGAATTCATGGCTCCCTCAGCTCGTGCGTGCCGTCCAGCCTGAGGCAGCAGAGCAGAAGCCCTCCCGTTCCCACTGAGCCTCACATGTCTGAATGAGGGTTGGCAGCTGAAGATGCAACATTTGGTTCTGTGCTCTTTGAGACACTTTGATATTTGAGTTGAAATAGAACAATGTCATCGACTGATGCATTAAAAATACATTTAATATGATTCATTATATATAACTGGAAAAATGATTGACTGGTAAAAATGAATGATACATTTATTTCATTAACAGAATTCATTTCCCAAAAAATATAATGTAATTAAATTTACAGTCTCCATTTTGTGATGGCTTTGACATTTAAAGGCACAGAGACCGTGTGTGTGATCACCAGGAGCTGACAGCCAATCACAGCTCTTGTTTTCTTCTTCTGAGGTTCGGACCATCTATGATTCAAATGAAATCACTTAAATAATTTTGTTGTTGCCAAATCTAAACATTTTACAGTTTTTGCGGCCACTTGTGTATTTTCTCTCTTTGTTGCTTTGAAAACAAACGTCAACATCTAGGAGTGTGTTTTCAGGACAGACACTGACCATTATTTTCATTTTCCTTTAAAGTCATTTTGTAGCCTTCTGGGCGTAACAGCATCCAACAAAAACAAACTGCCCACAACAACAGATTGTTGCTCAGGTCTGCTGGTCTTTTGCCTACATTTCAGCTTTTCTGGTTGGAGTTGAGAGTTGCACAAGTCAAAAAAACAAACCAATCAGCCTGTGTTAAGTCTTCCTGCTGCACTGTGAATAAGACTGACAGCTGCCTTGTGCTTGTGTTGCCGCCGCTCGTCTCGCTTAGTTTCTCCACGCCTGCGTCATTGTAATAGCGTCTGGCTCGGATAAATAACTCATTTCACCGGTATAGGATGTGTCATGATCCATTACATCATCAGGACTCATACTTTATAAAGTTATCAAAGTTTCTGGGCGGATGATTACTGTCAATCAAGACACAGGAAGAGGAAGGAAACCCCTACACACACTTTCTTCTTTATTTGAATTTTAATGTATTTCCTTTAATGTTTATTAAGTTGATTAAGCTAAGTTTTGCATTTATTTGTCTCTTGACTGACATCTATTGGTAGAACCTGGTAATAACAGCAGATTGTGGCACTAGCAACAGTCACAGTGAGGTGACGTCACTCACTAATACACTCAAACAAATCGACGTGAACGTTCTTCTCAGTCGCTACCATGTTTTGAAGCAACCGCGTCTAATTACAAACCAATAAATATAAAGTTCAGTTCAGTCAGTTCTCAGACTTTTCCTTCCAAGTTTTCAAAAACCTAACAAACAACAAAATTGGATCGTTATGCTAACTTCAAACTAAAATAGTGTGGACTTAACAAAGAAGTGTTGTTTCTGTGTGTGTGTCTTTAACAAGCCTGCAGTGGACCATATGTAGAGAATAAGCCTCCAGATGTCAGGATGGACTCCTGACTGCAGAGAAGCTCGCCTGTCTGGCCTGCAGGCTGAAAATCTGTCTGCCAATCTAATGTTATTCTCTACATTTTCCTCCATTCATGTTATTTTGGTGCCGTTACCATGACTCTGCGACACGCAAGTCTTTTCCAGACAGCATTTTAAAGGCAAAAGCAAGAAAATGTGTCTTCAGTGTCTAACCTTGGCGTTTATATCTCAGTTTTACATTTAACCAACTGTCTCCTGAAAGTTTCCGCTTCTGCCCGTCGCTGTGTTTGTTCACTGTTTCACTCCTTGCTGCTGAGTAACAGTGTGTTTGCACAGCATTGGCATGTGTTATCATGGAGACCCACACCAACAAATAATGGGAATTAATGAAATCTACCGAGGCATTATGCAACATTTATCATGAACCCAAGCTAGAATTATTTCACAACACAGATCCAATTACATATGACCCCGAGGTTAGTAATGTATTGTTATTACACGTACGCACCCACACACACACACACACACACATGCTTCATCTTTCTTGCAAATGTAATTTTGTGCGGTGATAAACCTGTTTATCAAAGCGTTTGTGCGATTGTAGACATGACCGTGATTCAGAAGGTTTGGAAAATAATGCAAATAATGCCCCCGGATAAACCCCTATATATTCACTGAAATAAGTTAAAGTATGATTGCATTATACTTTGCATCTCTCACACACACAGACACACACACAGACACAGACACACACACACACACTCTCTGCTGTTCCGCATTTCTCTTCTATGATTGATGATTATGCAAACACAGCATAGGAAAGTTGGCTAAAGAGGAGACAGACACACACCTCTGATCCTCTGCTCCCTCTTAAAGAACAGAGAGGGTTCTAGATCTAACACTTCATTAAATAAATGTCATACCTTTTGGATTCATTCCCACATGTCTATAAGGGTCTGATCCCTTGTTAGTATGTGTGAGCATGCAGATCAGCGAGCAAGGTGACTGCACGGACATGAAAGGTTCTCATTCAGATGCATTGTCACGATTCCAGTAAGCGAGTCCATTAAAATAACACAAACACATAAAATAAGGTGTGTTACAGACACATCACACAAAATTACAGGCTAATTCAATGTAAAGATATAAAACTAAATGGATAATTGCATGTGAAACTACTCAGCTAATCATTTATTTTTAGAATTCTTTAATAGAAAGTGTTACATACAGAGTAACAACGAGGTCATGGAAGCTTAGAAGGGAAGTGGCTGATCGGGATTTGAACCCAGGCCTAACACGTGGAGAAGTGGGACACTAACAACACGCTACATGACATGAGGTGATATTTCAGGTAATACCTGCTGGAAAAAGCAGACAAGGGAGAAGAAGTGACAAGAACGCTGAGGAAGGGAGGAAGGCATCAAGGAACAGAGAGAAAAAGGAAAAATGGTTTTAAAAAAGGATGATCTGGAGAGAGAATAGAGCCAGGGAGAAGATTGAAAACCAAGAGAGAAAAAAAGAAAACAACACAGAAGCTCCCGGGAGGATTTGGGCAGAAAACAAGAAAAAGGGTCAAAGGGAAAAAAAATGACCGTCTGGGACAGAAAAGCTGCCTGGTGGATCAAGAGGGAAATGAGGAGAGAATGGAAATGAGAAGAAGAAAAGAAAAGTAGAAGATGAGGAAAGACGACAATAGAAAAGTTGCATCCCAGGAGGCTGGAGTTCAACCGGAGGAGCAGGAAGCAACACAGTCCAGTCTGACAGACGCTGCTCAGGGCCTCACCCTCCATACGCTATGTGTCTGTGTATCTCCATATATGTTTCATAGATGAGTTAGTCTGGGGGAAAAGGTAACAACATAGGAAGCCATCTTAATGAAACACCTGGATGATCCTTTTGATCCATAATATTTATAAGACCTTTGACATCTGGACTCAGATTGCAACACAGCAAAAAAACAGAAAGTATTACAGATAATTGCTGTGTAAGCCGAAGTGCTGAGGCAGAGGAGCCATGGATGCAGCATGAGGGTGAACGGGTTTATGGAATTAACTATTGACAAATGTGGCAGAACTGCAGCTCGCTCATGATCACAAAGCAACTTGTGCTTAAATCCCAGAAATTACTTTTTTTCTTGGGCTGAGACACACAAAACGCCTCCAACCACCACCACCACACACATACACACACAGGCAGGATTTCTCGGCACCTGGGGTAGGAGTGTGAAAGAGAGTATGTAGGGAAATAACAGAATCCACATGACGGGCTCATAATGATCGCATTCAGAATACAGGGAACAGTGTATCAGCTTACGTCACAGAAGCATTAACACATGCTGAGGTTACAGACTGAGAGAAAGGGTCAGGCAGAAGTGTCCATTGCTTTTTCGTGTGCTTAAAATGAGCCTGTTGTTACATGGCGGCGTGATGAAGAGAGCAAACTCAGCCGAGACCATGGATCATCAGCAGCTCTCACTCACTATAGGTGACGGGCTCAGAGACTGAAAATGGAGCTGTACTGTTAGGGTGTGTGTGTGTGTGTGTGTGTGTGTGTGTGTGTGTGCGCTTTATCTTCAAAGTATCCTCTTAAAGGCGGACAGGTTCAAGGATGATGCAAAATCCATAAAGGCTCCTATGTGATGGTTGCATCTTATTTACATTACCGCAGCTTTAAAGAGCATGACATCATCAAAGCACAGTGAGGAGACGAAGGTGCTTTTGTTTGAAAGAAAACGGTAGCAAATTAATGAGGTCTTTGATCGACCACGAATAAAGGTACAATTAAGTTCTGCTCTTTAAAAGAAACATTTATCTTCAGGCATTGAAGTTTCTCTCTCTCTCTCTCTCTCTCTCTCTCTCTCTCTCTCTCTGACAGGATTTATCACCAGGCTGCAATTTGGCTGTCAGAAGCAAAGTGGATGTTTTCGTTTTAACCATTCTGTTCCGTCAGAAAAAGTGTCTTCTCTTTGTCCCTCACCTGAAAGTTTGACGGCTTTATTTGTTCATTTTTTTTTTGCAGCTCGTCCACCACATTTAAACTCCTCATCGGGTTGTTAAAGTGCAAATGAGAAACCAGCACACACACACACACACACACACACACACACACACACACACACACACACACACACACACACACACACACACACACACACACACACACACACACACGCACACACCTAATGAGTGGTTACCGTGATCTTTGTGTGTATCCCTACTTCCCATTTGCACTTATATAACAAGCTTTTACACCGTATTTCAACATTGTAATCAAACTTACATCAGATGACATTGTATCATTAGACATCAGTTTAATAACCGTGCTGAAGTGCACTTTACACCCAGGACTGTTGAATCCTGCAACAATTAAGCCAATGATTGTTAGTTTTGCTGCGGTTCTACTATGGCTTCACAGATATAAATACTTTATTTTCCTGTGGTCGGCGGCTGAGGCTAAAAGAGCTTTTGTGTGGATGGACAAAGACACAATTCCACCTTAAAAGACCGGACAAGCCCAATATGGTTACTGATCGATCCTGGAAACAATGTAAAACCTGCTAAATTATCAAATTACAGCGGTCAAATAATGAGCAGTAAAGAGATTTCGTTTAGTGAAAATAATATAGACAGGACTATCATTTGATTTTCCCCTGTGAGTGAATCTGATCAATGAGCAGAAGCCTCCCGGTGTTCGGATCTTCTCTCCTCCTGCCGCACTGAAGCCTGATGTTATGTTGTGTTGTGAGTCTCTTGGTAAATCTAGAAAAATCCACATGACACAGCATCACTACTGCCAGTAAAACACCACGTTTACAACACGACCATATAAGCAATAAAGACCTTTGAACAGTGCAAAAGCAAAAGCAATTCCCTGCGATGATCTCATCCTGGGAAATTACAGAGAAATGGTGTAAACGAATGAAACGGTGGATGGATGGAAATGAATATTATGCTGAAATGATGAAGCCATTCCAGTGGCGCTCCTGCTCATGATCTGATCCCCGCTCGTCCGTTATGTGAGTCATAGCTCGTATTAGACTGGATTGTTGCAGATTTCTTGGTGTTGATGAATGCAGAGTGACATCATTGATTCAATAAGTGCACGTAGTTCACCGGTCAGGCTCAGTTTATTCTCTTAATGCTTTAGAACTCACAGCATGTGGTCGTGTATCAGTGAGGATTGGACAAAATTTGCATCAATATTCAGAAATGGGTCAATTTCAGAGGATATTATTGGCTTTCCTCAGTGTTACAGTGCCTCAGTCTGAATACAAAGTGATGTCGTCAGTCTGACTACAGTGGAGTGCTGTTGCATCTCTCTAACCCCTTTAATTTGAACACAGGTACCCCTGGTCTGCTCTCATCCAGGTAGGCCAGGACTGGGTTATCAAACGCCAGCTGCACTTTCCTTTGGGCAGATTCAGTTTTTGGGTCAACCGTCTGTGTGGAAACAGTTGCTACCCGCTCCTCTTCATCGCCTCCTTTTCCCGGCTGCTCCTCTCTCGCAGAGTTGCAGCAGATGGCCGTCCTGGTGATCAACCGGTCAAGCGGTTTGAGCGAACGCATCCAGGGAGGCAAGAAGTCCCAATTCCGCAGCTTGGTTGGCAGGTGACGGGGACTGTGGGTCTGCATCACATTCACCATGGCGATAAAGACGGTGACGCCAAAAAAAGGAGCGCCGACGCCGGCCAGAACCCGCCAGCCTGCCAACGACAGGCCCAGCACCAGCGAGGGGAGGAGCAAGAAGCACAGGAGGAGGTACAGGACCGCAAACCAGCGGTACTTGGCCGTGCGTTCGCCCAGAACACGAGCCATCCGGATGGGCAGGCGCATGGCAGGAAGTGGATACCACAGAAGGATGCCAAGCACGTTGAAGAAGAGGTGACACAGGGCGATCTGAGTGTAAAAGCATGGAACTCATCACTTAGTCACTGTCTGCTGTCATAGTTTCTCCACTTTTAAACATCTAACATTCATATACCCTCAATATAAACCCTGACCTTTTGTCCTTAATCTTAACTAGGCTGTACTGGGCGTATAAGGTAAACAGTTAAGTTACCAGATTGAATCTACTACCCAGTGGAAAGATCATCTGATTGGCTAAGGACAGGTTTTGCATTGTGGTGCACCTGTAGAGCAGCAGCCAGCTTGTCACCAGGACTGGCCAGAGCCGCCAGCAGAGCGGTGGCGGTGGTGCCGATGTTGGAGCCGAGGGTCAGAGGGTAAACTCTCTCCAGGCTGATCACGCCCAAACCTGAGGAGGAGGAGCAACATGGAAGAGCGAAGGAGAAAGAGCTGCAGAAGTAGCCGAGCTCGAGAACTCATGGATTCCTGGAACTAATCTACATCTACACTTAACTTCAATGCGTCAGGTCTTTTATTGATGTGCGTCTTCTCTCTTTAATGTCTGATTGCGTTCTCTCCTCTCTCAAAAGCTGCTCTATAAATAAACTTCACCGCTGCGGAAACACATTCAGAGGATCTGAGCAACGAGCCGGCAAAGACGCATTGTGTTCTCTCTTCAATGTGTGTCACAACAGTCACCGCTCAAGAGAAAAGTAATGATAAACACAAAGTTTTGCTAGGTTAGTCTCACAATTCCTAACTGTCAGCTTTGCTCTGAAGTATTTTTTCTGTTGGACGTCATTCCGGTGCGTCTGTATGAAATCAAACGGAACTTAATTATGTCTGAGAGAAAAGAAAGGAATCGATGAATGAGCCGCTGTGCTGATGACTAACAGCATTTTTGTTTTCTCTTCAAGAAAGTGAATCTTCCACAAAGTTTGTCTACAGAAGTCCTAACAAAACGTCAAGTGGTGTTTGAGTTTGCATCAAACGTAATGGCGGCGTTCTCTGACTCGATCCTTTAAAGGAAGCTGTATTAGAAACGTCATCCGACCCTGAATTCTGTCCTTATTCACGATCAATAACAACAAACGCAAATGCCAAAAAATTACATAAACCTCCAAACTTTCACTGGCTGGAGTTTGATATTAATGAAACCCAACAGTGAAAGCAGAATATTCCTTTAGAAGATAAGAAGATTCTGTCAGATATCTGGAAGTCTGATTGGATCTTACAGGATCAAAGTAGGCCGACGCCGGTTTCCGAGGAGATGAAAGTGTTAGCGGATCAGTTCTGTGTTAGTGTTGTGTTTCGTTGCTGCTATTTACTGTTGCTGTTTTCACTAAATGCCATTTTAATAACAAGGTTAATGGAGGCGACTTAAACATAAACAGCTAAATGGAAATGAATCAAAGTAGAATTCTCTCTCCTTCCTTTTGCCTTTTATCAAACCGTTTAATTACTCCTGTTGAAATTGAGAAATGGTTCCCGTCTCGCCGTTTGCCGGTGACTCAGCAATTTCTGGTTTCAGACGCTTCATTTACTCGCCGACATACGCTTCTGGCTACGCACCGCGTATTTACAAACTTTCTATCAGTGGGAATCGGCTGTTTGTTGCCTTTTCTGGAGGGAAATGTTGAAGTGATCCCCGACAAAAAGGTGGGATTCTCAATTAGATTTATCCCATCCAGACATTGAGGTTAAACATGAGAGTGTGTGAGCTGTGGAATTCTTTCAGGCAAGCATGACGATCCAAACCGTGCTGTTGGTTCCAGGCCTTACTCCTTTCCGCTCCATTATGAGCCCGGCTGTTTAGAACCTAGATGATGGTAAGCACATGTTCATCGCGTACGCTCGCATGATTCTGACTCATTTGTAATGTTTGCTTCTATTTATACTTCCTTACACCGCATCACAGATTCTAGCTAATTACAATAGAAAAGTACTCACACAAAGCAATATGCCCGTAAAGCATGTAAAGACACAACACCTGTTTCTATAAAGGAGAAACATGCAAGAGGATGTGGCATCAAACCAAAGCAAGATGGCAGAAGAAGAGTCAAAGAAGAGTCAAAGCATCACTGCGTGGCTGGTTTCCATCTTAGAGCAGCGCTGACCCGCTCACAGAAAGAATCTCGTATTCAGCAGAGTTATCACGGCTGAACTAGAGGAGACAACATGGCTGCAGGCCGGGGCCACAGCTACAGGAGCAGGAGAAGAAGACAGAAGCACGCCAGGCCACACTTCAGACCAGACTCACGCTGGGGGGCCGCCTCAGGAAAAAAAGAACCGCAGACAATCAGAGCAACCTGAGCAACCCAGTAAAGCTGGACAATGTGGTTGTGTTGGTGCAGATAAGGGAACTTATTCCACTGTGTATTGTTTGCTAGGGACAATAATTGTTTGTGGGGGGACTGGAACGTGAACAATCTCTGTTATCAGGCTGACTGCTGCTGCTGCTGCTGCTGAGCAGAGCGGCGTCAGTGAGGCTCAGCACCGCTCGTCTCTGCAGAGCTCGTTTTGGGTCTTTTCACTGCAATTTGAATGAAGACGTGCTGCGCTGACATCTTTTAAAATTCTCAGGCAAGTAAAAGTGAGTGAACTCTGGATGTTTGATGAAAACTCACTCTAAGTTTGTGAGGAAAGGCTTGATTTACGCAAGAATTGAGACAAATGCTTAATTAGAACTTAGATTTGTGTCTCGTTCACCCTGTTTACAACAAACCCTGCTCCTAATCGTCTCTCTATGACCGCTAAGCACCAGAGACGATGGAGTATAATGGGTTAATAACAGACAAACACATCCTGCCTGAACTAATGACACATAAACAACTGTACATCTCAGTGATTCTGTTGAAGACCTTATTTAATCATTCACAGTCCAGGCTGGTAAAACAAGCAAAGACTTCCCACCACCATTTCCTGTGGCCGCTGATCACATTTGCTCAGCAGCGATGATGAATTTTACACCGAGCGGTCCGACAAACAGCAAAAAACAGCCAAACTACCCGTCCTTCCCTCAGGCAAGGTTCAGATGTGTTTTGCTCAGCTTAGTTATTTGTATTTCTGCCCCGAAACCTCAGGATTTGTCTCATCTGTCTGCAGAACATTATCCCGGCGGGCCTGGTGGAACAACCAAGGTGGTCTTAAGCAAACTGGAAACAAACAGGATCGGTGGTTTCTTTCTATGTTTTGTCCGATCCGTGAGCACCATTGTTGTCGGGTGATTCTTGTATATTGGATCCATGAAAAGAGACTTCCATTGATCTCAAGCAGCCTTTGTTGTGACTCTTTGCGTTTCATCTCTTGCTCTTGGTGTGATCTTTGTAACGGTGCTATTCCCTCCCTGTGTAGATAGATCAATACTCGGGCGTGTAGAGATGTTTTTGTATTCTCTTCATTCAACAAATCCAATCCTACCAGTCTGTCCGACCCTATTATTAGACATTTGCTTCTGGAGAGTAGTAGCTTTGTAAAACACCAATCGTACAGCAGAGCTTCACCGTGCTGTGGGTCATTCCGTGTGTGCTCTTTCTTGTGCGTCACAGAGAAACCAATCATCTACTGCGTGTTCTGAACATGCACAGTGTGAAGTCAACACACATCTCGTCACCGGCAACTCTCTACATTTGCAATATCTCATGTTGTTACTGAATCCCACGGAGGACAAGTTTGAAATGCTAAGAAGAGATACAAACCCAACAAAAGCACGACCAGTGATTTGTCAGGCGGCTACAGTCATGTGACCATGGTGACCAAAATTGCTGCTTAAAATTTAAGTAATATTCAGACGGTGTACAAGGGTACAAAAAAATACTAATTTGTGTTTTTGAGTGCTTGAAGGTCATTTAAGATGCTTCGCTCCCTCCTGTGGTTGAACAGGTGCATTGTGGGGAAAGATATAAGAAATTCAAAGAGTTTAAACAAAGCAAAGTGAAGTGTGTGTTGGTGTGTTATCAGCTGTGTAAACTCCAGCACTGCACTACTCTCAAAAGCAAAACAGTTCTTCCTCAGCGTTCAGTTTCAGATGAAGGACCGAGGACACGTAGATGAAACGACGCAGACACAGGTCGGATCGTCACAGTCAAGGCTGAAGGCAGCAGCTGCTTTTGTCTGAGAATCCCTGCGTTACAAAGATTGTATACGACAGAAGTGATTTATCCTCTGTGTGTGCCTGGGTTTGACATTCAGATGTGTGCATGTCTGTGTCCAAACAGGGATTATGGATCTCTGGGTATGATCGCAGTGAGAAGAGTTTGTAGAAAGAGAGTCAGACTGGGTTAAGTCCTTTTGTTTGTTGCCTCTGAAACTTTACGCCTCCGCACTGAGGTACATTGTTTAGTTCTGGATCACGGACCGAGATTATGGATGAGTTATGAATCAAAGACACAAAGATGGGGAGTGTTTACATTGTAGTTACGTCAACTGCACTGGATTAATATTGATAATAATAATAAAGCAGCTATTTATTTATCCGCCTTCAAAGCAGCAGGGGCTATACAGAATTATGTGCAGCAGCTGTGGTTATTACACAAAATTACAGCTGCTTAGTGGGATTAAAAACACATTATAGCACGCAAATGCAGCTTGTTTGCCTTACTTTTTAATATTTTCTCTTCGTCGTGTGAAGGCAGATGTCACTCACCTACCAGAGGGGTCAGGGCTGAAGTGAAGACGGAGCTGCTCTGGACCACAAACGTCATCCCTGCACCCACAAACATGGCCACATATCCTGCCAGCCACCCACAGGGATGCGGCAGATCTATGCGGTGAAGAAGAAAGCAGAAATTACAAATATGACACTGCTCAGATCTTCTACACGGCATCTCTCACATTAAAACAGCCTTCAGTCTACAGTCTGGAATGGCTTCGTGCTAGCAAACTCAAACTTAAGTCGCACCTGTGTTGATGGTTTCTTGGATGACCTTGGCTACTCGGCCTTTGAGAAGAGAGTTGAGTAGTTTGACCAGGAGCAGCAGACAGGTGCAGAGGACAGCCAGGGAGGCGACCAGGAGGATCAGGCCCACGGTGAGGTCTGACAGCTGGGTGGACACAAACAAGTGCCTGCCTGCAGAGGAGAAGACACTCTAATCTGTGTGTTGTTTCATCCCACTGACAGCAGCCATAATGGGGACAATACATCCTGATTCTATTCACTCATACTGAGAAAAAGAGCCGACGTTTCATTTGATTTTGCCAACATAAGAGTTTTATAAATGTGAACATCTGGTATTCATTCAGTATAAAATGGAAAAGATCTCAGGGTGTGTGTGCAGACAACGTGTGTGTCCCATTGTGGTAGTGGACAGCAGGAATCTGATGGCAGGACAAGATAAACCTCCCCTCCAATGCCTCTGGAGCCCTGCAGGGGATTTATATGGAAATGATCGGAAAGAAATCACACACAGACTCACAGGCTTCCACCGATCTATAACAATTTCCTGAGCTTTTTTTTTATTTCTGGGTTACAAAAAAGCAAAAATGTAACAACAAAAATAAAACTTGAGCCTTTTCTCTACAAACCACTTTTCTTGACTGTGTCTTTGGTTTTCATGTTTTTTTCTCAGGGGGCAGGAGAACATTTGGCAAAAACAGGTTGAGAAAGTCGTTCTTGTTTAATAAAAAAAAAGAAAAAAGGAAAGGAAATCCAATAAACTGTGCAGACGTCTGCTATTATTAAACGTTAACTTACACTTCTGAACATTGACAAGCGTTGTCAAATTCTCTCTGATCCAGATCTCACTGCCAGGCTGCCTGCAGGGGAGTGTGTCACTGCAGTTGACGGGGGCGGTGGCACTCACATTGACAGTCGACTGAAGAAAGAAAGAAAGAAAGAAAGTGAGTGATGAAAGGGAATATTAACCAAACGGATTACACAGATAGCAGTGACCGGCTATTTGGCGCCAGTGTGTGATACAACATGTCTGCGTGCACCGGGAGACAGCGATGAAGACGAGACCATTACCGTAACGAGCTCTGTCTGGCACCACTCTCTCACCAGGCTCCTGTTCCTCATGCTCTCATCTCCCAGGGTGACTCCGGTGATCACGCGCTTGTCGAGCTGAGGGTGGATGGACAGGGAGAAAATACTTAACATCTTCCCGAGTTCAGTGACTTAATGGGCACTGGAGTTATGATGAAACTACCCTCAGTCTTTCATCCCCAAGCTGTGGGTTTGCACTAGAGCAAGAATCAGACGGAGACCCTTAGAAAAGATGAAGGCTGCAGTCAAATGATGCCATCTAAGGTCCATTTTGTTATCAAACTCTCTGTGGCCTCAAACGACTCTTTGTTACTGCGCAATGTTCCGCCACATTCACCTTTGACCTTTCTGCCACAAAACCAGTGAAGCAGACGATCTGGGCTGACACGCAAATGAATAATGAAGAGTCAGCAGTCAGTGCGAGCAACCAGGAGTTTACGTAATCTACACTCGTAAACAGCCAACATAACATCTGTAGCGATTTTAAAGGTACAGTGACTGAGCTGGGAGCTTTACCTGTATGATGAGCTTGGTGACAGGTTCGGTCACGACCTTGAGCATCTCGGGAGCTTCGTCTCCAGTCTGGACCCTCAAGCCGGTGACCAGCAGGTGGGACAACCGGGTCATCAGGCCGCTCGCCACCTCCAGCGGCAGGAGAACCAGGACGGACAGCCAGTTGAAGCAGTCGTGGATCGTTGCCCCGGCGAACGCGCTGCAATGGGTCCCATCGATGTGTGTGTGTGTGTGTGTGTGGGTCAGACATTAGTATTCCCAACAACTCGAAATGATTCATTGTATATCTGCTTTTCACAAATCAATTTAGTATTTTAGTCTCAGATGGGGAGATTGTAATGAAAGGTTATTAAATCGTCTTTATTTAAGTAAACACAGATTACATCAAAAGCCACTTACTGCTTTGGGCTTTGTTGTGAATCGATGTCTTTATTGTTACAGAAATTGCGCTCAAATAGAGACTGGAGCCAAGAAGCAGTGAGCAGCTTCCAATCACCCTCATGCTTCCCTTTCCCCCTCCTCTGCCCTTTCTGACACTTATATCCTTCGTCCGTCCATCTCCACAATTATCCTCTTCACTTTTCCATTTCAATCTCTTGTCCTGTTCTGTTCTCCGCCCTCCAGGCTCATCTTTTGTCTTTCCACTCTCGTCCGCTGCCCACACTTACCGCTCAAACTCGCTCCGCTCTGCCGCTTGCATCATGGCGACGATTGTGTTTGTGACTGAAGTCCCGATGTTGGTCCCCATGATGACAGGAACGGCCGACCTCACTTCCAGCACTGCGACGCGGGAGCACAAAGGAACACCTTTTAATCATGTTAACAACAGGAGGAGATTCTGAGACCTGGCGGGGCTGTGACGCATCTTGTTACCACATGTGACCTTTTCTCTACTTCACAATGAGGTGACAGCAATTTGCAGGTGAGCGGAGGCAGTTTAGCATTTTAATTCTGCCGCCTGGTTTACTGTGGAGGATGACGATGACCTTAAAGGAAAGCATGCGTCGCACGGACACGGCCCACATTCAGTCATTCATCTCTTTCTCCTTTCTCTTTCATATTATTCATCCTCCTCCTCCTCCTAATTCTCTCACTGAAAGGCGGTGGAATCAGAGCGCCCCTGGCATGCTGATATCAGTCACTTTACCCACAGAGAGCTCATCGGACACAGAGGTCACAACCTCAGCATTCAATGGCCGTATGTGCTTTGATCCCCATCTATCATCTTACTGGGTCACCACAATGCCAATCCTCGCTTTGTCAGTCAGAGTGGCAAACAACTGGGCTAAACCAGATTCTATTCCTTATATTCTTATATTCTTATGTCAGTCCAATCAAATCCTCCATGGCTGATGTATTGATGCATCATCTTTCCTTTGCTCCTTCGAGAAGATGTACTCTACAGGGGCCTGAAAAGCAGGCGAGTCGGGAAGGGAAGGGACCAAATGAATGACAGCCAGCAGAGACAGGTGCACTGTTGATATGCAACGACACCTGAAGAGCAACACATGCGCTCCTGCAGATGCTAAACCTGTTCCACAGCTTCAATAGTACAACACAAGTTCACAAGAATCCTGTGGGAACCTGTACTATGTACTATGTTTAGAAAATACACTGCATTTACCAAGATTGACACTGAGGAGACCCAACATGCAAATGAATGTCATGGATGGATTTATATTAAGACACTATATAGCACTGGAAAGTCCCATGATAAATGAGATCATGAATATAAATAAGAAGATGAGCATCAGCACTGAATAATACATAACATTTAGTGGGATGACACCAGTGGGCCGGCCTGCTGTGGGACGTTCCATCACAGATATACATAAGATAAGGTGCTTAATACTGACCTTGTGACAAGTATAGTAACTTCACCAAGAACAGTTATGCACAAATATCTCATCAATGTAAACTTATATTATTGTCATGTCATGATCATAACCTTAAAATCCTAATTAATTGTTTATTTATGTAACAAATTCACCATTTGACTGCAGAGCATTTGGTTTCTTTTATTATTTTCTTGTTTTCCCTCCTGACTGTAATAACTTTGCATATAAAATCATAGCCTGCAAACAAACTGGCTGGTAAGAATGGATGTGTTGCCATTTCACAGTCTTATGTAAAACATTAAAAGTAGTTATGTGACACTCGCATCCCACATCCACACACACACACACACACACACACACACACGCACGCTTTTGTGCCGTTACTCACATCCGGAGGCGACCAGACTGACGACGATGGAGGTGGAGGTGGACGAGCTCTGGACCAGAACGGTGACCAGGATCCCCACCACCAGACCGGCCACGGGGTTAGACAGCACCGCATTGTCCTGGAAGATGCCCCCTGCTACCTTACCTACACACACACACACACACACACACAGAGACACAAACACGGTCCATGGTGCTAAGCAACGCTGCGAACATCTGCCACCCTGCATACCAAAAGGTCAACAGATGAAGATTTGCTGTTAATATTCTACATCAAATCATCAGTAGCACATTTGAATTATTCCACAGTGACTCATTCATTTCATTTATTTTGTCATTCATTAACTGGCTGAGTCATTATCGCCCCGCTGAGGGAGCGAGTGAAGGTTGTGCTTACTTACCTCCCGCTAACTGGAAGGCTGAGCTCAGAGTGTCCAACGAGCAAACAAAGAAGAAGAGGAGGGTGAGGAGGAGAGGGAGCTTGGACAGATTGATGAAGAGATGAAGAGCCTTGATCTTGCGCGGCTTCACCTCGGAGCTCTCTGTTCAAAAGCATGTGAAGCTAGATTTAAGATTGGTAAATAAAATCTAATCTAAAATCTAAAATCAGTGTGAAGAACCTCATCTAAAATAGTTCAACCACTTTTTTCTCACAGTAAAGGTTATCAATGTGTCAAGCATCTAATCCACTTTTTAGACCTGATTTTTGTCTTCTTGAGCTGAAAAATCTAAACAAGAATTATCTAGTGCAGAGGGAACTTAAAGACGTCTTTGTTAAGGGGAAATAAGACTGAATCCCCTTAAAACAAGATGTTGAGAGTGTCTTGAATTCCCTGTGTTGTGCTGTGTGAGGTGTGTGTGTGTGTGTGTGTTAAGGAAAAGCCGCTCCATATCAAAACCTGTCTGTCTGTAATGAGATAACAGAAAAATGTGGAATGGTTCCGGCTCCTGTGTCACGTTTTCCCCTCTGTGAGTTCTGGACCTTTGTAAGCGTTCACACGTAGAGAGCAAAGACATCTGACACACTGCCGTTCCCGTACGACACGCGGCCAAGTGCCACTGAGAGACAACACGGCTTCATTACCCAGCGTGTCCACCGGCTGTGTGTGTTATGAGCATGTCCCTATCTAACGAGCGTGCTGTCCTGCCTCGGCTGTTTTCATCTGAGGCCAGATCAGGGGAAAGGAATTTGGGATTCCTGTGTGTGTGTCCGTCGCTGTACCTGTCTCTCCAGGAGTCCTGTCTGCTTTGGTGAGGTTGTTGCTTTCAAAACCGCTGGCGAGGTCAAGGGTGGAGCCGATGCCCGACTCCCTGTCCTCCTTCCCCTGCTTGAGTTTCGGCGTGGAGGAGTGAACTCTCGCTTCTGACAACAAAGAACAAAAACTGGGGGTGGGTTGCGAGGAGAGGAGAGGAAGAGAGTGAGGCTTTGAAGCGTTTCAAAGTGATCCGCTCGGTTTTGTGATGGGAATTGAGAATAATTAGGTACCATTGTAGTGGCGCACTGTGCTCCTTCCATGGGACGCTGCAGAGAGTGATTGAGACGACATGGTGGCTTGTGTGCAGCATGGATGGAGGTAATTAGAAGCACAGGAAGACACCGTCAGAGAGGGAAGGAACCTGAAAGGGTGTGTTAACCACCTGCAAGAGGGAAAGAAGAGAGAGAGAGAGACTTAAGGAGACCAGTTGTTCAGAGATCAGCAGCAGAGGCTATTAGAAGAGAACAAACGCAGGCCACCATGTCTGCAAATGACAACTGTCCTCATCTGGAGGTCAGATCACGCATTGTTAGGTTCCGTCTGCCCACTCAACCAATTCACTACATGTCAGAGTCGATGAAGGCGACGTCAGGATTTCTGTAACTGGTTTCGTCCTCCGTTTCCTGCAGCTGCGATTCAGCTCTTTAAGGAAACCAGAGACTCTCCAGTGTCTATAGACGAGCTTCTTCCTTCAAAAGGTTGAAAGAGATTTTTTCCTCTCCTCCTCTTTTCATGGAAGCCACTTTGCTATATTTTGGGGGACTCCAGTAGAGGAGGGAGGACTAATGTGTGTCTTACAAGCAGAGAGGATGGAAGTGAGTTCAGTAATTACACAACCTGAAATTATAGTAATTAGGGTGTGTGTGTGTGTGTGTGTGTGTGTGTGTGTCATGCATATGTAAGACACTCTGAAAAGTTCTATAGATCACAGCTGAACAAACTTACACTACATCCATATTTTTTTGTGCGAGTATTTCGCATCTCTCTATGTGTGTGTATGTGTGTGTGTGTGTGAGAGCTAATCTACCTATCCCATGTTCATCTGTTTGCCAGACTGTCACTCCCTGATTCTGCCTCTCAGTAGCTCCATTCATCTGTCTCTCTCTCTCTCTCTCTCTCTCTCTTCTCTGTTTGCGTTGAGCTTATCTGCAGCTCATCCATATCTGTCACATAGACTGTGTCTCTCTCTCTCGGGTTCAGCAAGTGTTACAAATTAAGATGTACTTGTAGATGTAAATGATTCAAAGTGCACAGGGACACACCGAGGTCTAATAAAGATTGTTGACATGCCAAAATATTCTCAATCATGATTATTATTCTCAGTATTCTGCCTCAGCTGCTGGTCCCACAGCCTCAAAGATAAAAGGCCAGAATCCAACTTTAAATGAATAATTCATCTAAAACAAAAAAGAAATATTGACGAAAGTGAGATAATGATATCTTACCTTGTCTGAAGATGTCTGGCCTTGGTGCAGGAGCCCGAAAGGTGTCCGTGCAAAGCATCATGGGTATAAATAAGGTGGCAGGTCTGTGCGCGTCGGGGACAACACCTCACCTCTTGTTGATTAACTCGCTCCATCGTCGTCGTTAATCTATAACACACGGCTTAATGATGCATTAGAGGGGGGATTCAGGGGCTGCCTGCTTTTATGTATTAAGTAATCAATGATGATGACTCAAGCAGACATCTTTAGCTGGTTTGTGAGCAGATAACAGTTTAAAGTGATGAAAATAACTTTAATGTGATTAATGATTCGTGTGTTCGGGGGTTGTTCTGCAGGGGAAAGCTGACATCTAGTGGTGAAAGGTGGTAAAACATGTTTCTCTCACTATCAAACATGTAAAGCTGGCAAAGAACGTCACTTCGTTTCAAACACGTGAAATTAAATCTTGTTGACTTCTGCAGAATGTTGAGGCTTCATCAACACTCAGTTAAATATGTTGTGATTGGACGAGAGCTCCTCAGACACCATCTTGAGGCACGTACTTACACACACTTTGCCACCACCCACAGTGTTCCCTCCGTGCACGAGGGCAACGGGGGTAATTGTTAATAATTAGTCCGTCTACGATCCCGTTCTGTCAAATCAGCAGTGCCTTCACCCAAATCCAGTAAAAACTGCTGACCTCAGACTCGCATCCAAGAACCAACTGGAGCAGCGATTAATAACGAACCCCGAGAGGCCGAGGAGTTATGTGCCAAGAGATAACGGCTCTGGAGGGGAGGATTGAGCTGGACCGGAGCCAGGGCTGCTGCAAGACACACACACACACACACACACACACACACACAAACACTGATACAAACAGAAGTGAGTCTCTGGCTCAGTTCCATACCTGTGCCGAAACCCCACCGTGCTGCTCATCTGTCCTGCAGATGTGTGTGTCACCGCTCACGTCTGGTGGATAAACAGCAGCCAGCCCAAACATCTGCCAATCAATACGCAGCGTGTGTGTGTGTACATCCCAGCGTCTGTCCTCCTCTGCACCTCAGGGAGTGGAGTTATCCATCTTTCACAGAGGAATGCCAAATGATGCATTCACTGACCCCCTGCAAGCCTGTTACTTGGATGTACAGCATCACAGAGAGTTGTAGACGTCTGATTTGTGTAGTTCTGTGCCGAGAGAGTGTGTATTATACTTTGGCAATAAAAGAAACAAATTCACTCAACAGCATCACTTTATTGTCAGTACACAGTTTGGTATGAATATCACGCTCACGGTACAATGGATCAATCAGCTTCATAATGGGTGTGTCGTTGTTTGCATGCGATTGTCTTGTGTGTGTGTGTTTGTTTGTGTGTGTAACGTTGTGACCGATTACATTACTATGCCCAACATTGTGTGTGTGTGTGTGTGTGTGTTTTGCTGTGTGAATGTGTACATTTTCTGCACGTTGGCGTTATGGTGACAGGACAGCTTGGTGGCAGCTTCATCGTGTCTTCATCGTCGTCATTTCAGCTCCTCTGTGGATGATGAAGGTGTATCGGAGCTGTCAGACACCTCCTGCAACACACAAACACACACTAACACCACTACTTGTACCTTGTATAAACTGTAAAAACATAGAAAATAGAGAAGTTCAAGTTCAGACACACAGCCATGTTTCTGTGCTTGTGAGGTCCATTCACTCTCTAATATTCAACATTGGTGCAATCGTGTGAAAGTTTGTTTCTAAAATTCGGTTTTGGCCAATTCTCTGACATCATGTGACCGACCAGCTCTATAAATAAATGATCAACCAGCCTTAACATTGTCTTTCTAGTGCCAAGTGTCCCGATTTCAGAGAGGGAAGGAAGGAGGTACATTTCAAAATCTTGAGACACACACACACACACACACACACACACACACACACACACACACACACACACACACACACACACACACACACACACACACACACACACACACACACAGAGAGAGAGAGAGAGACCTCACCTTCACTCTGTCTAGCTCTGGTCTGCCTGGTAGTGATTTCTGTGAGGAAATGGCCTGTAAGCATAAGAGGGCAGTCATGTTAGAGTGGAGGATTGAGGGAGGGATGGAGGGATGGAGGGATGGAGGGATGAAATGTTGGAGGTCTGGCTCACCCTCTTCGTCTGTTGCATCTCCTCTGTGGACTTGGACCTGTTCTTCATGTGCTTCTGAGGAGAGGTGGTGGTGGGGCACTGGATGGGGGGAGGAGGGGAGGAGGGGAGGGGGGGTTAGTATGGATCATTAGACACGGCCTGAATGACCACAGTCATTCACACGTCTTTCTACACACACGCAGACACACACCTCGTTCTTCTGCTCCATGACTGGCTGGCTGATGTTTCTCTGGAGGAATTCAGTGCTGATGAAGATCTGAGCTGGATGATGTCCTGAGGTCCTCTGGGAGACACAGGAGAGAAACTTTACAAGCATATGATGCAGCTTATTACCCGGATCGTGAGTGCTGATATTCTCCCCACTTCAATTCAATTCTCAAATTGACCTTTCTGCTCTGAGCGACGTGGCGAGCATGAGCCAGTGTCAAAATCAGCAGTTATGGCCTGGCTCCACTAGATGGCGACTCCACCTCTCACTGATCCCTGCTATGTGACTTTCCTGAGGGGTGGAGCACGCTGGGTTGCACACGCAGCTCCATTTAGTGTTTGTCATTTATGAGGATTTGCAAAAAACAGAAATGATGGAGCGCCTGATTCTTCACGCTGCTGTTGGTTGCAACGTTTGTGGTTTTTGGCTCTGGCTGGAAGGAATTATTGGAGAAACAGACGCTGATATTCATCTGCCACCTGGGGATGCAAAACTAAAAGATAATTAGACTCCAAAGACATTCAGAATAGAATGAGAAGAGAAAATGGCTTTGATGACGTCGCCTCTTCTGTGTCCTTATGTCTTATGATGTGGACAATTTCACTAGAATACTGATGTCCACACGCCTCCTGATCTACAGGGTGGCAGCCATGAGGTCTGACCCCATCCATACGGACCTCAGACTGCTGGAGATTCTACTTACATACCAGTTTATGAGTTTATAAGCTGTGCAGGCTGCAGGACTAATGATTATCATATTGAGTCAAACGAAGATCAATGAACTAAATTGTGATCCAAATTGAAAATCATTGTGAGCAGACAAACAAAGACACACACACACACACACACACAGACAGAAGCTCAGACCTCATACCGCTGCGCTACGACAACTCCTGCTGAGTTCTGTGGGCTTAGATCTGATGGAGCCACTTTATGGCATCTCAAGGGCGATTGGGCGGTTTAGTGGTTTCCTATTTTGCAACCTGGGCTCAATGTGAAGGCCGTAGAGCGCCGCGGGTTAAACTGTAATGGCAGCATAAAGCATCAGGGAGTTTAAGTTGCGGTTAAATAACGCTCTGTGCCATCCTGTATGGAAGCAACCAACCTGACACTGACACTGACACAGACACACACACACACACACACACACCTAATTGTTTTATCTGTCTTTGACAGTCTTATCAAACTCTAGTGTTTGTAACAGCGGAACAACACAAAGCTGATTATACGCCTCACTATTGTGACAGCAGATGATGATGATGATGATGATGATTATATTCCTGAACATAAGATGATGGCACTGATGAGATGCTGATTATCACAGTGCTCCTATTACTGTTAGCTTAGCAGTAATAGATTTCTAAGACATTGTGTATTCCCTAATTGGCATCGCTCAAACGTGTAAAGAGGTTTTGAATAGATAAAGTTTTAATTTACGTCCGTGTGAGGGACAGATCTTCATCCATACAGGTGATGATGTGTCTTTGTGACCTTAAAGCTTCGTGGGGGAGTGGATCACATTCTCTAAGCGTTTCCTCTCTTCTGCTCTTATGAGGGTTTCATATTCTTCACTGTTTTCATGTTCAGTGTTGAAACAATTGGAATATAAAGCAGCAGCAGATTAACTCTAGATGTTAGTGCTCTATGAGTCACTCCACTTTAGAGTGCACGTCGCCTCACAGAGCCAAGCTGCACGTCAAAGCCTCTCACTTCAGGTCCATGTGGGTGAAACTGAAAAAAAACAGAAAAGGAGTCTCGCAAAATCAAAAAGGGAAAAAAGGGAAAATAAAGCCACTTTCAGCTTTGTCTGAATTTAAAATACACTGAGTGCCGCCTCCCGCTGTGATGGGGGCTCCTGTGTGCAGCTCAGCAGGAAACGCTGGGCCCAGGCTTCATTAAGAATGAATGGGAGCCTGTAGAAGCTTCACTCACCCACTGAGCTGCCTGACATCAACAGTCATCACAACACCGCTTCTGATGCTGCCGGGAGCACAGAGAGGGGAGAGCGCATCCAGCCTGGAGGTCCCTGGCATTTAGAGCTCTTCGTCATCTCACCCTGCCTCCCTCCGTCAGCCTTTGGGTAGACGAGGAATCCCTCCATTTTAAAAAGAAGGCAGAGGCTAGGAAATGGCTAGACTGAGGAGGGCGGGGGTGCGTCTCCGTGGCACCCAGGGTGGAAAAGCCCCGTGGCTCCCATCCATTAATCCACATGAACAAGCCAACGACAAGGCAAGGTGACACGTCCAAACACAAAGCCTCTCTGTGACACGCATACAAAAGTGAGCACAGACACACACACACACACACACACGACATGCCTGCACATGAGAGTATTATGTGGACAAGGACACACACAGCAGCCAGAGAGAGAGAGAGAGAGAGAGAGAGAGTCCAGCGCCTTAAAAGCCACTCAAGACCTCTTTCTGCAAGGATGAGCAGAGGAGAAGATTCATCCTCCGTCTCATCCATCTCCCTCCTCCCATCATGTTGACTTAGTGGTTTTGGGCCGAGGACAATAAATCAATGTAATAACCAGAGTTCTGTGTAGGACGCTGATGTGAGCCTGTGCATTATATAAGAAGCAAATCAGGTTTGAGTCAGCAGCACTGACAGCTCGGCTCAGCTTCCTCCAGAGTTGGACCGTCTGCTGCAACTTAACTCAACGGCGAGAAGCCAACATCTAACAAAAGCTTCAGTTACTTTTGTGTGCCTGAGATAAAGACATCAAAAAGGAAGGAAACACCCGAGTGGAGTTTGCTTCGACCTAAAGCGCTCTCCCAGCTGCCTCGGTGCATTTCAGCCCAGACGCTCCATCCCTTCTGCTTAATGGCTACCTGTTGGAAACACCATCATTCCCCGCCTGCGCCCGCATCCATCAAGATGACGACGGGGAGGAAACATGAGTGATTGACAGGCTCTGGGCTGGGGGGCTGGATGCCTAAGGGGGGGTGGTACACGCTACCCCCTCCCTCCCCTCCTTTTCAGTTCCAGCCTGGCACATCAGTGTGTGGTCGCTCGGGGTGTTGCCTTGCTTTGCTGCATCTGTGCTGCTGGATGTGCAGAGGCGACAGGACATCGTGATTCCACACGTGCACAAAGAGCAGCAAGGTGAGTGTGTGGGAAGAAACGGAGGGGAAGGAACATGAAGCCTGCGAAAGGACAGAATGTCCTATAATTGATGTTGATGAGGGACTGTCTGTTCAGCCACACTCGGGTGACACACACACACACACACACAGATATGTTCTTATCCCCACAGCTCCTTTGTGTGTAACTCACCTGGTAACTTATCATTTCCATCACACACTCCACGCTTCTAAAACAGCCAAACTGAATCTTTCAACACAGCGGAAAAAGCACAATGCAGACTAATAAGCACGCATTGATTTATGAGCTGCATCTTCCCTCCGCCGACTCTGAGGGCACAACACACACACACACACACACACACCACAGCATGGAACTAAGCTTCAACACTTCAAAAAGCACAAACACAGCACATCCTCTGGGTTACACACAGCAGAGAGAGGGGGACAGAAGCCTTACCTTGGTAGAGCTTTCACACCTTGTTCCCCTGTCTGGTACAAACGTGGGATTTTATATGAATGAGCAGCTCAAACAGCGTAAGACACCAAATGAAGAAGGCACAGGGATGCACACTAAGTGACAGGCTGAGGGAGAGAGAGAGGAAGAGAGAGAGAGGGAGAGAGAGAGAAGGAGAATAATAAGTGACAGAGAAAGGAAGGCAAGACACGTGTAATGACAGCACAAGCACAGCCATCACCCCAAATATGAGATTAGTACAGTCGTCCTTGCTGGTTACACACACACACACACTCTCACTCACCTCCTTTTCTCTCCTTCTCCTCCTCCTCTCTCAGTGAAGACGTGCGGCGGAGTAGATGGCACTCCTCATTTCACTGCTGTGGCGCTGCGATGGTGTCTGTGAGAGCACACCCCTCTCTGCCCATTCATAGCTCCACCAACACACCAGTCATGCACACACACACACACACGCGCAGACTCAATCACTCCAGGTGTGCTAAATCCAACCAATCATAACTGTGTATGCTAATCTTTCCATATGTGGAGTTGGAAGCAGAGTGTATGATAATGAAGCCCTTATATTATTGTTGATTACAATAAATGTCATCATCTCATGCTTCATGTGGACAAATGAGACGCCGGCCAGCCCTCTCGCTGTCCGTCACCTGCTGTGGGATTTGAACACAGCTGCACACATCATCTGTGTTGATCATCCATCCGTGAGTCACCTCATTTGTTTTTTATAACCTGAGCCAATTGCCAAATACACAAAATATTATTCCTCTCAGGCTCCTACGCTGGAAAATACCTTCCAGCAACAAGTCTGTAGGGAGAGAGAGCAGGCGATTGGCTACAAACGCTGGGGGAAAGAGCCAATCGCAGCGCCGGAGCCCGTCTGCGTCACTGTCCAAATATGACATCATGAGCTGACGACAGAGGGAGGTTTCTGTTTCAGGCAGGACCAAAACATGCAGGAGAAGTCAACATCATCACAGCTGCTTACAACTGACGCCCACACACACACACCCACCCACACACACACACCCAGGGACGCGCAACACTGAGTCATACGGCTAATCGATGTGTGTGCTTTAAGGAGCATTGGTGGAGTCGCGGCCTGACCTGGTTCATGGGAGCGTCTGTAGAGGTCAAACATCTCCACACAGACGGGAAAGAACAAAAGGATGACATTTAATAAAACACTTGATTTCTGCGCATCATACACTCGCTGGCATTTCTTTTTTAACAAAAGCCGAGTCGCTCGTGACGGCGAGGTCACGTCGCGATCGCCGAGCCCGCAGTCTGAGGCCACAGGAAATGTGCCGTCGCAGCAAAGGAAATGTGTTTAAGTACCGTTAGAAAAACAAGAACAAGAAAGCACACAAATACATTAAAAAAACTCATTACAAGTACAATTATTCAACATTCGCAAATGAAATAAAGACAAAAACAAACTGTGCAATATACTTCAAAGAAACATTCTGGACAGGCACGATCTCCTGTGAGATGGTTTTTTGTGGGCTCAGACTTCAGTGGCAGAATAACGAGATTATACGAAGGGAAGGCAACGTGAACTGGAAACTTAATCGTCAAGTATTAAACACGGCGGGGAAAGCTGCAGCAAACAAGTTCTATGGTGGAGAGAAAACAAGTTAGAATCTTCTTTGAAATGAATAAACAGCAAACGTTTTTCTCCCCAGGAAGGGCGCGTAGTGTTTGGACACTTTGTTTGCTGTGATCCTTCTTCTTGACATGTTTCCTCACAGATGGTGACATTCTGCCGTTTCAGAGCTTAATTTGAAACTTTAAAAAAAAAAAAAAAAGGAAAAAAGTGCTTCTTGATTGTCCACTTGATTCTTCTTCTTCTTCTTAGCGTGTCTATAAAGAGGAAGGCAAACCTGCACGGACCTCCGCTCCACCCTCCTCCTCCTCACACCGAGGTCTCCCTCAGGTCTATGGGCTCGGGGGCAGCGGAGTCCGGGGCTTCCTTCTCTGCCGAGCCAGACGCTGACGTGGAAGCGTGGTCGCCCGGCTCCTGTTTGCCGTCTGCGGGATCCTCTTTCCCCTGGTGTCCCTGGGCGGTGGACACCTGGAGGAACTGGGGGATCTGCAGCTGCTCTTTGGTGAGGAGGCCACGCTGGTCGTCCACCCGGCTGCACTGAGCTCTGGTCAGCATGTCCAGAAGCCCTGACACAAGCACCACATACGGTCACTTTCATTCAACTATTGTATTATTATTGTTATCTACACGAGGCCTCAGCTGACTTTGAGTTTTAACCATAATATGCAATCATCGACAACGTACATAAAGCTTTAAATATTTATAGTAATGATGATTATGTAAACATCTACAGGGATCCTTTGTGGTGTTCACTCAGATTAGTCCCCATGTCCTGCCTACATACTGCTGGTGTGTCCTACCCTCTAGGTCGTGGTTCTTACTGGGCTTGGGTTGAGTCTTGGTTCTGTCCGTCTGCTGTGCCGGTCGGCCCTCCACACCTGATGGACTCGCTGCTCGCGCCTGAGACTAGAACAGAAGATCAACCGTGCCAACGTGAGCGACTGTGACGTGCGTTTACAAGACGATTTGGTTTCGGTCTTGGACGAACTGCCTCACCTGTGTGGATGCTGCGGTACTGCCGGTTCTGGATATGTTCTGGTCTCTTCCTGCTAAGAACACAGAACAGATCAGTTTCTGCAGGACAAAGTTACATCAATGTTATTCCAATAGCTGCTGATGATGCTACAGGACTTAAGTTTGGGTTTTAACACCGAGATTGGCGAGGATAAATGTATTTTTAATGACTTGGATCCACTTGGAAGGCGGCGGCTTTAATCTAATGTCTTCCCGTGTGCAGAGATCGGGACTGATGTGGGAAACACTGATGCAACGTGATGGTGGTTTCTCAGCTGTAGTGAGAAGAGGGTGAGTGAACGCAAAGTGACACACGACTCAACACGCCCCATGGACTCTCACATCCCAACACACACACACACACACACACACAGAGACAGACAGACAGAAAGAGAGAGAGACAGACAGCCACACTAAGAGAGAAATTGGGCATTAAAGAGAACAGTGAGGAGACCTTTCCCCGGCTTGCTAAGTGAAACAATTGAATGAGTTTAAGAGCACAAATGGGTCCAGACAACATTTAGAGGAGAACACAATACATTAGAGAGACAGAGCATGACCTTCAGCAGTGACACCTAAAGAGGACAGACTGCAGACGTCTCCTCAGCTGATTCGATTGAACTCATCAGCGCCTCGTCACCCAGGGGGGGAACTTTGGATTCAGCGGTCGCTCATTCACCAGCGTAATGTCGCTCTCGTGTTAGATGACCTAAACTTAATTCCTGGGGCTCATTCAGGGTTAGAAAACAAAGAAACAAAGGGTTGGAGTGTGTAAAACCTTTAGCTTTGTCCAGTTGTAACGTCTTGTTGGCCAGTTTGAACACGGTGGTGCTCAGGTTCACGGGTTCATCGCTCCCAACCTGAGAGCACGGAGAAGAACAAGCACCAAGGATTCCAGTCAGACCGGCGCTAACACACAATCACTTATGCAGCGTCAGGGATGATGACACACCCCCGTCTGTAATTAATGCATCATGTCACACAAACTGCATACACACACACACACACACACACACAATATGATAGTTGGACGTATTCATTTTCGGTAACTGAATTGCTTCATTGTGTTTGAAAGTGCATATCTGATAACCTATTCATTGAGTATTGAACATTATTTTGATGAATATTAATACACACTTTCGGGCGTGAACTGTTGCCTAGCAACAGCTGCTCCAGGCGGGAGAAGACAGACAAGTGCTGCGCGGACCACCGACCAGAATTTTTAAGGAGGGGAATAATTGAGGAGGAGACGGCAGCTTTAGAGAGCCGAGACGCTGGATTGGCCTTTTTCCCACAGACATGGAGGATTATTACTGAGGAGCGTGTCGGGTCGAGTCCACCTGAACATTTAATCTGGGAACATTCACCACTTTCTCCGTATAATAATAATGACTTTTTTGTCAATTACTTGTCCAACTAATCAAACATGGCAACAATATGGACACACACACACACACACACACACACACACACACACACACACACACACACACACACACACACACACACACACACACACACACACACACACACACACACACACACACACACACACACACACACACACACACACACACACACACACACACACACACACACACACACACACACACACACACACACACACACACACACACACACACACAAACTCACGAGGGTGACCAGTGCGTCCTGTGGTTTCAGGTGGTGTTTCTGCAGCACCATAGAGAGAGCGTCCTGCAACTTCTTACTGGACTTCACCATGATGCCCACCGTCTTACCAGTGAAGACAATCTCCAGTCTGAAACACACACACACACACAGATTCTGACACACCAATCCCCTCACATCCAAACAAAATCTAAATCACACAATATGGAAACAGCAGTCGAGCACTTTTTAGTTCCAACAATGCAAAAGCTCAGCCGGCTACTTCAATGTGCTTAAAGCCGGCGACTCCTCTGATAACGATGTAAGGGGATCCTCCACAGAGTCAGCTTCTGTGCCGGGTGTGAGGACATGAGGACTTCCCTGTGGAATGGTGAGAAGTAGGCATGCTGTAGCAGGGAGGATGGGCGGTGTGAAAGTCCGCTGCCTGGGTGACAAAGAGAGAGAAAGGCAGGAAAGGAGGAAGTGACACATTCGACTCACGCAAACGTCACCCGGAGCTCCAGGGTGACCTGCTGGTCCCGGAGCACAGAGCAGTCCTGGTCCAGAGATAAAGGCTGCTGAGGGAGAGACGGAAAATGACTGAATGAGCAAATTTTACTTGCCGAATGTCTTATTAATCAATTTATATCATGAAGTCCTTGTTGAATGAGTCGTCTCTATTTTTACTCAACATTTGCTTTCAAAAGATTCAGTAATAAAAAAAGGGAAAAAAGTCGCAGTGCCTCGGTTACAAATCAACCTTGGCGTGTGTGTGTGTTCTGAAGTGGAGTTCTGAAGGAGTCGGAGCGTCTCACCTTGTCTTTGCCGTGAAGGTAGATGATGACATCCTTCAGCGGGAAACCTCTTTTCTCGCACAGGCCGGCCAGCATGTCCCTGATGGGCAGGCCGGGTCGTGTGGGAGCCAAGGAGGCGCTGCCGTCAGGGAGGTAGACGCAGCAGTAACCCCCCTCCACCCCTAAACGACTGCCTTGCTCTAGGGAGCGAGGGCTGGAGCGGCCATTCTGGAAATCAGACATAGACAGAATGAAGGAAGCAGGAAGAAGGAGAGAAAAATACTTCCTACGTGATAAGTATTCAAATTGAGTTTGTGACAATGTCATAGTGAGGACAAAGTGCTTTTCATGTTTGCCTTCTTATCATAAGCAATGATGTCATTTCCATAATCACCAGCTACTGTGCATATGTCTCCATTCACATATGCACTAACCTCTATCTGCCTCTGGAGGGAGCCAAGCTCACCACTGCTGTTTGATTTGACTGACATATCCGACTCTTTCCGGTACACAGTGACATGGCTGAGGGAAGCATCTGTGGCTGTGGAGCAAAAGGGAAATGAAGTCAGAGGATTTATATGAAGCATAACTGGACAAACTGCACTGTGACGCACTTTACCTCCCCATGATCCTCTCTTGTGTCGCTGTTTGTCGCTCTTCCCGCCCAGACTGCTGTTAGAGTCTGACTTGTTGCTCTGTTGGAGAAAGTGATGAGCAGAACAGAACACAATCAAAACAAGATCTACTTTCAACAAACTCCCAATTTTGTGAAACAGCTAGAAGATGATAAGAAACCAACACAGCAGCTCATCCATCTTCATCTTTCACATCATCCTCCATCACTGTTATTGGTTTCTGTCTCTACCTTCTTGCTGTCACGTAAAGTCGGGCTCCTGTTGGCCACTTCCTCCCAGGATCCCATGCGGGCCATCCCAGGGGAGAGATGTGGCAGCAGCTTGCCCTCTACACTTGCCAAAGTGCAGCTTTGGTAGAGAGGAGAGCGCACAAAGCGGCGATAGCTGTCCATCTTCATCAACTTAAATATCTGATGCAAAGAGGAAGACACAGTCAGCCAGCAACGCCCCAGCGCCAGTGTGTGTGTGGTTACGTGACTCCAGACAGACCTGTGCCTGGGCTTTGTTGAACATGTTCGGCATGGGCTGTTCCAGGTCCGTCTCCTCCGTCTTGGCCGTGTCGTCGATGTTTACAGAGTAGGGGGCGCTGTCAGACAGGTAAGTGTTGTAGATGAAGCGAGCCGTCGCCTTCAGCTGCAAAGACAACAGCATCATGAGACACAAAGGTCCTGAACACACACACACACACCCGAGCTGCACTTGTTAAACAACTGCAGCACAAACAACTATCATCGATTCCAATGAGACTTTTCAAGCCAGGACAGAAACAAGTCAGGAGTCATTTAATGTTCAGGCTCATTCCAATTTACACACATTTACACAGGCAATCTACCAAAAAAACAGGGATCAATGGCTTTAACATGTAATGAAAATGTAAATTTAGCTTTGAAGGCCGGGCAGACTGTCCGTGCCCGTTTGTACCAGGAAACATAGCAGCTCGCCCCCACAAAATTTACATTGCAAACTACACAATGGACAGCCATCAAAAGGCTTTGCATCCAACACACACACACACACGCACGCACACACTTTTAATTTCTCAAACAATAGTTCAGCCTGGCAGGTGCTAAGCTGATTACAAATTAATTGCAGCTTTTTACCGATTCCCAATTTGCCTGTTTTATTTCGAGGCGTTGCACTAAAACAAGACAAACTTCCCCTAAAACGATTTGTGCCGAACAGAGTCATCCATCATTGGGGTCACCGGTGCGTTCACTTAATTCATTAACTCTTTACAAAACTTGTGATTTATGGCACTTAACTAAAGCTTGTTAACTCGCTGTCAAAATAATGGAAAATAATGGAAATCAGCTGAAACACTGCATGTGATTAAACAAACCTGTGCAGCTGCAGAAAGCTACATGCATGGAATGAAAACAGCCGAATGACCGAGCTGAGCTATTCCACTTCTTCTACACTACAACAAACAGAAAGTGTAGAAAGTATGGAAATCACATTCAGCTGATGGATCAAAGCCGACAGATTGAGCTGACAGAGCTGCTAATGAAAGGCCAGATTCTGTCAGCATCAGAACCCAAACAGGGAGGAAGGACGGGCCACCATACCTCTTTACCACAAGTGGACGGAATCTTCTGGAACTTTTCGCAAGCCTGCCAGAATAGAATGTTCTCCGCGCTGACCTCAGACTTTAAAAAGTCCTGCGAAGAGAGACACAAAGTATACACACACACACACACACAGACTTTGAGGACATGCTGGAGATGGCACAGCATGGGGCATAACAAGGAAGACAAATCAATACAGTGAATCCCTCAGGTTTGGACACCGAGCGAGCGAGTGTGTATCCACGCGTCTCACCGTGAAGTATTGGACCCCGGCCGGGTCCTCCAACAGCTTTTCGAAGGAGACGGCCCAGCTCAGCACGCCGTTGGCCTGGCTGGCCTCTCCGCCTGGAGTCCCTGGCAGGCTGGAGCTGCTGCCTCCACAGCTCCGCGCCGACATGTTCAACTCTGAAACGCGCACAAAACACACCCATGTATTAGTAAGCATGGACGAGAAGGAGATCCAAATCTTTTGTTTTTCTTGTGTCGTGCGTAGACATGTTGGGAGTTCTCAGAAATGTGAAAGGCCCTGGGTTGGCAGCGTGCAAGTGGGCTGCGCACACTTACCGCCGTCTGACACCGCCTGGCTCTGTAAACACACACACACAAAATAAATGAGACTTTATAACGACACGGATACAATGTAAAACTGGTTTTGCAAGGACAGCTGGAAAAATGCGACCCAACTCACAGAGGTGAATACTTGGCGTGTGTGTGTGTGTGTGGTACTGCAACAGATTCATACACACTGAATCAGAAACTACAAGCATGAATAAGGATTAAATTCACACCAGTTTTTCATCCTTTTATGGTCATAAATCATAGCCCAGTAAGTCTCTAACCCAAACTCAGTCACACTCTCTGTGCTGTTCAATGCATTCAGAAGTTCACAGTCACATTTAGGAAGTGAAGTGTGAAGACCAGCTGCACTTATTGGGGTTTGTGTTTTGTTTCCTTGCCGCTCTGCTCTGTAATGCAACCAGGCAAGCGGGTCTCACAGGAAGTGGTTGTGTGGCTGTTGACATCGTCTCTCATTCACCTTTTACGGGTTCACAGACGTCTTATTCATATCTTGCCGATTACTTCAACAGACACAAACACTGTAGAACTAAAACTTTGCAAATCGATCTCTAAACTGAGAAGCGCACAAGCACTGTACTGAGGTTCAGGGTTCTGCTCAGCATACTATGGTGTGTGTGTGTGTGTGTGTGCGTGTGTGATACTTGAACATAATGGAGGCCTGAGCTGCATCTGTACAGACTCTTTACTCAAAGTGCAAGGAGGTGAAGTTTCTCAACATCCACCCGGTGTTGAGACATTTGGACACGTTGTGCAGTGCGATCATGCGCTTTTTCCCGCATCCACTGACAGAACACACAACGAGCCAAACTCAAACTAATCCACACTCAGGAAGTGCACACATATGGCATCAACAAGACACTAGGACACCCACATCAGAATAAGTCACACAACTAAAGCCTTCAATGGACAAATACAGAGTTATTTTTGTCTTTAAATATTTGTGTCATTGGGAAGAGATCATGTAAATTTGAGCGTAAAGAGAACAGCTGAGGGAGAATCTGATACCAAACTGTGACTCATCAACTGTTTCCTTAGAAGTTGACTTTCTCTCCCCCACAGCCTACTAACGACGATTCTTTTGCATATCCTTCGAAAACACAAATACCCAAACAAAGTGTATCCGAGTGCAGACTGGAGCCGCTCCAGCTAATCACACAGGAAGGCCCGTTTTTTAAAACACCGCCGAATCCTCCAGGGCCTCTCGGCGGACGTGAAATACATCTTCAGATACACCACAACAACAACATCAACACTTTTGGACAGAACAATAGCAAACGGAGGAACAGGATGGAGTCACGAAGCAGCCTGAGACCGGATCAGCCTCCACATGACAGACGCCTCGCTCAGTTTCCGCCTGTGACTCAAACAAGCCCGGTGTGTTTTCAGTGCAAACCAACTGTAGCCACGTAGTCTGACTGGATCTGGTACTTCTGAGGGTGTCACAGAAAAGTGTCACCCTCTGCCACCTTCCTCACACAGATGTTAACACCACGGATACGGCTTTTTACGGTGTGATTTCAACATTACATAAAGAGACAAAACCTACGTCTATTCAGAAGAAACACCAACGTATCCCATGGAGCATTTTACTGCTGTTTGCTAGTGAACAGCTGCTTGTAATATGACAAAAACGTTGCTTTCATACTTGTCCGTGTTTGAAGGCAGTAAAGGAAATGTGGAGCCAAACTAACTCACCATGTGGCCCACAGGAATCCCTAGAGACTTGCAGTTCTTCGCCATGGTGGCCCGAACGCAGGGCAAGTCGTCTTACGATGTGCACACACTCCGGGGACGCAGTGCAGTGCTCCACCCAAACATGATGTACACACAAGTCAGGACCTCATCACTTGAGACTTCCTGCCACTTCCTGCCTGGAAGGGAAGTCCTGCCATAGCAACATGCCACAAAAGAGGAAGTACTGTGTGCTATGATGTACTATGATCAAACTGTTCTTGACTCCCTGCTTGAGAAACACTATGACGTGGGCGCTTGTCACTGTCGCACTGTCTGTCACTCACTCACTCACTCACTCACACACACACACACACACACACACACACACACACACACACACACACACACACACACACAGTTTGATACAGCACAACTGTGACTTTATTTGCTAACAGGAAGTTACTATTTCGTTATGAAAGTAATTTTTAAACTCAACCTGTTTTCAAATGGCGTTTATTTCACGTTTTGACTGAGTTTCTCCTGTAACTTCCAAAGTTGTACTGTGTGTAAAATGCAGCCCTACCATGATGTCAGTGACATTGGCGCAGCGCGTGCCAGAGCGTCTGTGGCGTTTCAGAGCTCCAGCTTGAGCAAAACGGGACAAACTGTGGTAAAGACCCCGGAAAGCGACCATCTTCTTCTGAGGAATGAACACACCGCAGCACGAAGAAGAAGAGGAAGAGAGCAGAAACCCCTACGGAGTTTGGAGTCAGTAAGCAGACAGCGCACAGGTGGGCCAGCGAGGCTTCATCACAGGGACCCTCCTCCTCTTCCTCCATCAGCACACCTGGCGGGAGAAGCTCGTGCGATTCGTTCCATTAGTGAATAGAGGGCTGCGTTCCATTTAGTGCGTCTGGTCCAGGCCTTGTTATGATCCCCAATTTCCCGTTCAGCCTGATGTTGTTGCTGCTGTTGTAACCACTTTGACGGTTAACATATAAAATGTTGTAACTTTAAGTAAAATAAACTCTAATCTGTTCGGTGGTGCCAACCAAAGTATAACTGATATTTAGACAGAACTGAACTGTCTACTTAAGGGGATATTCTCTTTATGCTTTGGGTTGGGATGGCAACAGTAACGCACAAGGTGGATCCAGACAATTAACAAAGCATTTGCCAGTTTTCAGCAGCAAAGTGGTATTTACATGGTGGTCAGGGTTCACATACACCTCCATTAGCAGTACCTGAGTTTGTTGTTGTTGTTGTTGTTGTTGTTTTAACTGGAAGAAAACTGAAAATGTGTCATATTTTCTATACAGAGTACAAAGAGTCAGGTTGGCTTTTGGAGCTACACACACTATCAATCTATCACACCGAGCTGAATCAGAGGGGAGAGATGATCTACAGCACTCTCTACTGGACACTGTGCATACACTACTTATTATTATTGAAGGCCACAGATGACAAATAAAATAAAAACTAAGCTTTCACATTTAGTTTTGTCAGGTTGGCAAAATAAAGGATGTAATGCTGAGCAGAGCTTATCTGACTGTGCACATTTGTGTGGGCAGCGAGTACCTACTTTGCATAGGTAAGCCATTTTGTTTTGCTGATAACAGGTTATACCTAAAACACACTTTCTGTGTGTGTGTGTGTGTTTGTGTGTCTCACTGTGTTTCTGCCTCTCTCCTCATCCCTCCGTCTCTCTCCCTCTCTATCTCTGCATGTGAGCAATACAATCATCTCATCAATGCAAATGTCAAAATGTAACATCAGGCACGAGCAGCAGCTTTAACCATCTTCATCCCCATCATTCAAACTCCACACACTCTCTCCAAGCAGACAAACTTGTATTGTTTGTGTGCTTATTATAGAGTTCAAAGTTTAGATACATTTGCATTCCTATCTGTGTTAATAATCAGTTCCAGTTCCCCGTGTCCAGTATGAATAACTTCATCTTAGGCAAAGTAGACCTGATCTACACCTCGTCCACTGTGTGACAGGAGGCAACAACACACACAACAGGTAATGGAAACTTGAGAATTAAACTCATATTTGTCAGTTATGGCAGTTTGGTTGGGTTGGTATCGTAACACTGCTGGGCCTTTCTGTGTGCATGTTACTGATATGAGCCTCTCCGTCTAACAGAGAATGGCTGCGAGCGTTGTACTGCTGTATCCTTTGCTTGGCCATCTGCTCATAAGTAAAGACCCACTTCGATTCTTACACTTCTGTTTTCCGAATACATTTGTTTGTTGCGCTCTGTACATCTATGTTTTGTTCTGTTCCATCTGTCTTATCAGGTTTTTGCTCTGGTTGTGTTCCTCATTGTCTGACATGCAACATCACAGGAGAACCCGGTACCCCTCACTTCTATACAAAGACTACATCAACAAATAAACAATTACCTGCTAATGTACTTGAACATTCACTGCTATCTCGATAATAACGTGGTGAGATACAAAGGGAAAGTCTTCTGAGTGCTGTTCCTCCCGTCTCTGTTTTCTCCTGCAGATTTCTGTTGGCTCTGCTCGTCCAACAATAACACTGAGTGCATTAATGGTTTGTACTTGTTCCATTTTCCCTCAAGATGAATCCTATTAATCTTTACAAACATTAGATAATTGACTTTGGTAATAGGCTGCTGAGGTGAAGTCATACATAGGCATGTGTGACTTCATAAATACAGGCTAAATGCTCCGACATGCGATTATTCTACTTGCTTTGAATGAAATACAGTGGAATGCATTGGATATGTGAGGGGCCGACTACATCTTATGGGGACAGACGACTACTTAGGTGTCAGAACATACAGTTTCGATAGATCCCTCTATTTACTATTGTATATTATGTTTCCCTCATAATGAACATTGCATACAGGGGATGAGTCACATACCTTCAGTTGTAAATTAAATGTGACTGTCCACCTTCCATCTTGGCTTCTCTAGTTTCCAGAAATCCTCCAAGAAACTGCACAAAAAAGGGTGAGCGGCAACAATATGAAAGTCTAAGAGCATTCAAAAAAGCACCTGAACTGACTCCAAAGCATTTGTTCTGCCCATCAGACTTTCAGGTGTCTCTTAACAGCACTGGCAATGACCTGCAGGAGGGAGACGTCCTCACTCTGACATGTGTCCTTAACCTCGCCCTGCCCAATCTGACATTTGAGTGGCTGAAGGCCGGACAAACCCTGAAAGGCCAAAACACCAGCGCGCTGACTTGCAGAGTGCTGACCCGTGACAAGGGCCACTACCACTGCATTGTGAAGAGTCCATGCGGCAGTTACAAGTCTGTGCCACTGGAGGTCACTGTTAACAGTAAATATGCCGTTTCTTACTTGTTTTAGAGATCAACAACTCTTTGTCATCTTCATTCATTAATCATAGCATTCGTGTGTACAGGTCTAAAGAGAGTGTATTAACTGTCTCTCTGTTTGTCTGTCTGTCTGTCATCCAGGCAACAGTCTGTTGATCCTTCTGATCTGTGGTGCGTCAGCTGTGGTAATGGTCTTGGTTATAGGGGTGGGCATGAAGATCAAGCTGAAAAGAGACATTGGTGAGAGCACAAACAAATGGGAGAAATTCACACAACACACATCTCCTTTTCTAAATGCAGAAATGATCAATTAAGTGTCTGAGTGAGGTGTTTGGCCAACGTGACTCATTAGCAGCCTTTTTACACCTTGTCACAGATTGTACAAGTCTGTGAAACTCACAGAATTATTTTATGGTTTATCTAAAGATTATGTCTCATTTGGTGTTTCAGTCCAAACCTGCTCATTGGTGTTCAGCTGGGTTGAGCTCCAGTACGTGTTTAAACTGTAGAATATGGGTTACATTATTTTCATACTCAGCAAACCTACAGGGTACAGACATACTATACATTAAGTAATCATGCTTCAGCTTCACATACTATACGTTACTTCCTGAATTATATACTGTAGTCTCTTTCTCTTTCCCTCTCTCCCTCTCTCTCTCTCTCTCTGCAGATAAACAAAAGAAGCGGAGGGAGCAGAGGACTCGGGATCAGCAGCGCGGCCCACTGCCTATCCCACCCAGAGAAGCCTAAATATAGCCTATATGACATAGGAAATACTAAATATGTGATAGGGTAGTGGTGATAAGTGGAATATGTTTTGCTGTTGAAATTAAAGTTTAAAAAAATCTATTTGGGTCAAGTGTGTGTAGTTAGATAAGGTCACAGGATGTTTCCGGGGCCAGAGTGGACCTAGTAGGTAACATAGCAACCCTGTGAACCACGCCCAGCGCTCTAAAAGCCTGATCAGTTGAGGAAAAGAGCCTAGAAATGTTTTAATCCAGACGCAGGGCAGGCGTGCTAACACTAATCCAGCCGAATGCTCAGCTCACGGGAACACACACATACTCACAACTCAGAGCAGCTCTGCAGTGGTTTGCATGTAATGGATGGGATAATGATGCAATCCACTCTGCTCCCACCAACACAGACAGGGATGTGGATGGAGAGTTGATTTTGAAACCCAAATGTGTTCCAAAAACACTGTTCCAATAACACAATGTGTTCTTTTGAAGTGTGTGTATTAAGATGTACATACTGTTGTCTTACTTTGGCTTTTCTGCATTAAACAGCACTTTTCTCCACCATATGGCGTCTGACATTTATTTTACTTCAACTTAATGTCTGTGCATATGAGTGTGTCAAGAAGGACTATTAATTCAGTTTCCTGTAACAGCAGGTGGCCAGGGGATAATCCAGGTAAAGCTCCATTGCAAAGTGGAGAAGGAGGGACGGAGACGGGGAGGGGGGATGGGGTGGCCTTTGCATGGATGACCAGGGCTAATTCTGGCTTCCTAATCCCGGTCCCAACCATCCTCCCCCTCTTCCTACTTGCCAACTCCAAGGCGACGGCGGGGAGCAATTGCAGTCGTTGGTACCACAAACACAATCACACATTCTATGTAAGACACCCAGTTCTGCAGAGAGTGGAAGAAAAGAAGAAGAGAGGGAGAACGCTGGTACCTGGGCAGCCTGGATCGCAAACACACCTGTGTGAGCTTCAGAGGAGAATGTAGCTGCGGCTCTCTGGCCAAGTCACAGGAAACACGGCACCATGGGAGAAGCTCAAAAGGTACGTGACCTGATCTGCAGCACAGGCCTCAGAAAAGCAAACGGGAACCAACTGTGTTTGCTTTTATAGGCAGCATGCAATATTCAGCATTAAAAGTCATTACGTTTGGATAAAAACAAATGGTTTGACTTTTAAAATTGTGCAGAGCAAATCAACATTTTTAAGTATCTGCAATTACACATCCAACAGGAACAATTACACTCTCTGATATACTGGTTATCATCCAAAACGGTGGTATCCATTACCTGAAATTCAATATTTTACAGATGAAGTGGCTCTTCTGCCAGTATTGGCTGCCTTGATTTTGCTTCTCTGTTTGTGCAACTTTGCTCTATGCTGATTACATTAATCAGTGCACCATTATGTGAATGGGTCTCTGATAAATGCAGGTGGTTTTCGAAATAAGGCAAGAAATTAATTCCTACAGATGGCAGGGTGGGAGTTATAGCTCCAGAGATGGAGCGAGAGAGGGACGAGAGTACGTGAGTGCTTAACGCTGCTTTAATGTCAGCTGTTCCAACAGATCAGAGGGATTTCCGCTAGTTTTCAAATGTAAAGTACGTGTTTGGAGCATTAGACTACTTCTGATGTTTGATGTTGGCAGTATGGCAGCGTTCCCTCCGCTCACAGGGGAGCCATGGGTTGTTGTTTATTTTCCAGCAATATACAGCTTCTAGTTTTCGAATACAATTACAACTGCGGCAGTTGTTTAGACAGCCAATATACCTTATATTATTTGGCAACACTCTAAAAATGAAATATTGTTAACTGTAATCTCCAATGGCAAATAGAGTCTGAGTACATTCCCATTGATTTGAGCACCACTTACAGCATATTTGATTAGTTTTTCAATCTGTATTTGGACCTACCGGCAAGTATACAGAGAAATGAGAGCAGGCTTTGGATTTGGACGATGCTGATATTCACCCTCCAACCCCCACGCAGGGCTTACTCTCAGTTATTGAGAGACTGAAGGGATCCACAGAGCAGGAGGTGAGGATAGTGCTCCTGGGCCTGGACAATGCTGGGAAGACCACCTTGCTGAAGAGCCTGGCCTCTGAGGATGTTAACACCATCACGCCCACACAGGTCAGGAGAATTTAGATGGAGGACACACACACACACACGCTCTCACACGGGAAACAACTCATGCGTGACCTCAAGGAAAGTCACCAAGATGGCATAATGAAGCAGAAGTGTCATAATACTGACAAGCTCACTCTACATCCTTCAGATTACACAATTCGTCTTTTCACAAACAACTAAGACAAGATATTCAATCATCACCTGATTCTTGATTTCCTATCAAACTTGTTTGCCCTTCTTTAACATGTAGTGAAGCGAAGCGTTTCCTCACACAACGCACCTGCTTTAACTACAAATCAGGAAAATGACTGTGCAAGGATGCCAGATCATCGTGTGCATGTTAAATAAGCTTTCACCAGGAGGAGTTCATCCATTATGTTACACATTGCTGATTTGCATGACATCACATTATCTCCGTGCATCACGATGAAGGCCCCTTTTTTTTAATCACGCCATTCTGATGCGATTATCCAACCTTTAACATGATTATCTAATGCCCTTATATTACTCTCACAAGACAAGACATAAAACAGCTGTAATGATCGCTCATCACGCAGCATGGCAAACATCAGGCCAGAGCTGAATAAGAGACATAGACACACACACGCATACACACACGCATACACACACACACAGCAGCTGAGCCTTCCAGTCTTATCCTCAGATTTGCCCCTCAGCAGGATGAGGTTGTTATACAACGTTAGCTAATGGAGCAGAAGGAGCATTATTATGGGAAAAGGTTGCAGATTAACACAGTGACCAACTCAACAGGTCAGTCTGATTCCTTGGAGCACGAGCTGAACTCCTGACCCATGGAGAGACACAACATAGAAGCAAACACTGTCAAACTATCATGTGGCTGTTTATGAAATATAGTGTTTATAAAGGTCTATAATAACTTTAACATATAAATTATTCAGTTTTAATGAAACTGAATAATGTAAGAGGTGAATGTACTTTATCTTGTATAAGTTAACAAATGTCTAATGAACTGCGAACCAAATTGTAGCTCAAATATAAAACTGAATATAGAACCTCCTCTTAGTTTCCTCTCTAACAGTGTTATTCATTAATAATTGTCTCATTATATTTGGTATTGTGACTATTTCTGGATTCTGGATTCAGTGGAGTTAAATTGAAGCAGCACCACACAGTAACCATAGCTTTAATCTTTGGTCTTTCATTTCAGGGTTTCAACATAAAGAGTGTTGCTTCTCATGGCATGAAGCTCAATGTTTGGGACATTGGAGGACAGAGGAAGATCAGGACCTTCTGGAAGAAATACCTGGACAACACAGACCTGCTGGTGAGAGACGTCTTCTATGTCTCTCTATGTACACTCACAGTATAGAGTATGGAACAGGATCATTATTGATTACTAATAACTTTGATCCCTTCAGATCTATGTCATCGACAGCGCAGACAAGAAGCGGTTTGAGGAGACGGGACTGGTGAGCAAACCCAAGCACATTAGAATGACCTTAACATTTTCCATTTCCATGAAAAAAGTCAATCAATCAAGTTATTACTAAGCCAAAATACGTGTGTGTCTGTGTGTGTGTGCAGGAGCTTTCCGAGCTGATTGACGAGGAGAACCTAAAGGGCGTGCCGGTGCTCATCTTTGCCAATAAGCAGGATTTGGCCACAGCATCTCCAGCCAGTGAGATCGCTGAGGGACTCAACCTGCACACATACCGGGACCGGGAGTGGCAGATCCAGGCGTGCTCAGCCGTGTCCGGGGAGGGAGTTCAGGTCAGATTCAGCTAATACTACTCAAAGATTGCTGTCTGTTTTCACTCAGTGTGCACAGCTGGATCACTGTAGTCCCTCAAATGGAAATCTGAATATGTGGCTTATTGTTTTCATCTCTTCAACAGGACGGCATGAACTGGATTTGTAGCAACATTGCAAATAAGAAGAAGAAGAAGTGAACCATCAACCATAACAGCTCCAACAGAGAAGCAGCATCACCTGTGGGTCCTGGCTATGACTTCATGTTTAAGAATTTACTATATCACGCATCAACACACCACAACTCTAAAGTACCAATGAAACAATGAAATGCTGTTTATAGATTTGAAGAATCATTCCTGTTTTTACAGTTTGTGTAATTTTGATGAATATTTTTTTAAATGTACCAAATTCTATAGTTGCAATCTGTGAAATGTAGGCACTTATTTAATTACTGTTCTGTTGACAAAATTGAATAATTGATTTTTCCCTTTTATCCCTGGATTCCTCTTCTGGCAACTTTATGTTTGCTTTCCTCTCTACATATCTTAAACACAAAGAAAACTGAGCAGAGTGTGTAGCCAGATAGAGCTGTTACAAAGACACCAGTGTGAGTGTAAAGTGTGTCTGTGTTTGTGTGTATGTGTTTTGAAGTTTTTGAGATTAAAAATAGTAATTTCTGCTATTTTTCTTTGTTTTGTTCCCCCTTCAAAACCAACAAAGCCCACTTCTACATGAATCGCCTCTGTGAAAGAGTTCCAACACACACATGCAGGGACACAAACACACACACACACACACCCTCAAGCACCAACAATTAATACTGGCATAATAATTCTTCAATAACTGTCTTTAAAATGTCAGTGAAAAACATCAAAATTGACTGTAAATGCCAAAGTTTCCCACAGTGACGAGAGAAAGAATAACAACTCCTGCTAAGCTGTCATCCGGCTTTATTCCCACACTGAGTTGACGAGCACTTACACTGTGTGTGTGTGGAGGGGGGGGGCCGAGGGGAAAGAGAAGCGAACACACTATAATATGCTCGCGAGGCAGAACAAGATATCAAATCTTCGACGCACAGCAGAATAAACAAAACAGATAATTACATTTAAAGCGGATGAGACTATATGTATTATATGCTAATAAAGGAAATACAACACTGCATTCAGCCTCTATTGCAAAAATGCTTACTTGTGTGTGTGTGAGAGTGTGTGAGAGTCGGGATGGATAACCTAATTTATTCTCCTTTATTTTAATCATGTCTTTATTGTGCATCCCAGGTATCAAACTGTTTTCATTTATTTATATATCTTTAAGCCAAGCGTCAGTGTGACTGATGTTACCCAGAGTGCACCATTGAAAGCTCGATTCAAAATTCATAAAAACAGCAATGACACTAGAACACCCTCCTTCATCTCCGACTCTGTGATCAGCCACGTCAACAGCCAATCAGGACGGCTGATTTCACCCATAATTTTCACCCACTTGACGGCTCAGCCCTCCAGGGATGAGAGTGGTCAAACCCCCCCTCCCTCCCTCTTCCCCCCCGGCTCGCAGGCTGGCACGGCCCTGTCATCCGTCACACATTTGTCCTTTAAATTGACCTCGATGTGGTCCCTCCCTCCCCACACACAGACGTACACACACACACACACTGCCATTTTGACTCTACTCAGCTGTGGTAGATTTTAATGGATCTTTTGTTGGTATTGTCTGCCGCTGTAATTAAGCATCTGAAAGCACTCTAAATGAACTGGCAGCCTATTTTCTTCTTCTACATTAAATTATGCTAATGACATTTCCTTTTCTTTTGTCTGGGGTCTGCGAGTGCTGAGGTGAACGCAGCTTTCTGGGGTTTTTTTTAAAGTGACTGCATATTCGTAGATTAATTGCTCAATCTCCTACAACTTAAATTTGGAGGAAGTTCTGAAAACATTTTGTTTTAAGGCATAAACAGCTGTGTAAATAATTATGTGCTGCAGCACAGCAGGGGTTTGAGACCAATTACTGCTCGTACTGTTTGAAGGAGTCCTGCTGGGCTGATGGTGAGATGGGTTTGAATTTTAAGTGAGCTGTTTGTTTTACCAACAGGTGGCAGTGTTATAGAGCCTGAGCGTCTCTGAGTCTCAGGTCAGTCAAGGAGACGCTGTTAGATTTGTCAAATGTTTGGGGTGATTAAACTGCATCAGCACTATTATAACGACTAAATCCTGCCCAATACAGATCATTGGCATGTCTTGCACGTAATATCCCTTTGTTCTTCCTTCTATTTCAACTTTTCCAATGGAATGTAATCTCTCCTAATTGAATAAAACTTTTTTTTGTTCAATCTCAAACTGTCGCTCATTATATGAATCACACAGGGTTTTCCTTTTCTCCTGACTGAAATGATGTCACTTATGTTCATAGACCCTTCGTCAGGTGTTTCCATGACAACCCTCCCTGTTATTCTCAGTCCATCAGCTACCGCTCTCCTCCAGTGCAGCCCTCCCTCAGCCCCTGTCCTTTCATTTTACATCTGCTCCTTTCATCAAAACAAAGCCTGAGTCCTGCACAGAGAAACTGGGCACCATTATAAAAACACACACTGCAGGTAAGAACAAAGAACCTGTCTGTGATTGGTCTGTTTTAATGCTGATACGCAGGGACTTAGATGAGGATTTTTAATATTACAAATGTGTTTTAATATTGTCACTTGTTCGTACGGTCTTCCTCCTTAAGACCGCGCCTGAGGATCCTTGCTGCACTGTTGAGGTCACACTACGTCCTCCCATCATGCCAGAAGAGACTCATCTGGCCTCCACCATGCCGCAGATACCCGCAGTGACTCCACACACCACCTCCTCTCCAGGCCCGACCCCCAGCCTGCTGACCACCACGTACCTCCCGTGGGAGGACGAGCACATGCACGTGCACACCATCCTGGCCGTGGTCATTTTCTGTGTGGTCTGCTTCCTGCTCCTGTTGGCCTTTTTCTACGCCTTCTGTTTCAGTTGCTCCATCGGCCCATATGAAAAAGACTCACACGAGGCCGATGGGTGCAACTTAGAACGCGAGGACGCCACCTTCAAGCACACTTCATCTGATTCCCAGACGCTGGGGAACATGGTCTGACTGGAGGACTGGAACAGAATGACTGATATTTGACTGTAAGGCTTCCTGTCATTGTGTTTGTTTACTAATATGCTTTGTTTGGTGTAGTGCAGTACAGATCTGTGTTGCTGTGCCATAAAGCAGGGACTAATCCTAGTTTCCAGACATCAAAATATTTCAGAGATAAGTTAAACTATCAAAAAATAATTCCTGTACCATATACAAGCACTTTGTAAAAATGAACATATAGCAAATCCTGATTGTTTACTAGGTTTGTCATTGAAGTTTCTATCACACAGCTACACATGCACAGCTATACAACCATATCCTGGGTCAAACAACAACAGATATGTGTCAGATATAAATGTGTAGAATTTATATAAATGTAAATGTCACTGCTTTGGAGTGACAAGACCAATAACAAACTGATACACACACTACCAAGCTGTCATCTTGTTTTATTTTTACTAAGTTGATAAGCGCGTACATTGTGCACTGGCTGGATATTTGACTGATACAGAGTAACAGATTCAGACATGTTAGATGGATTAGAGAGGTGGCAGAGGGAGAAGGAGAGATTTACAGCTTTTTCTTTCACAGGACAAAGCAAGATATCAAACCTACAAGGTGCAGCCAAACAAGCCCTGCAGGAAATTACAACCCAGAGAGGAAATTTCTTTAAAACGCTGTCGTAATGGAGCTGCCAAGCTTGTGTCCACCAACACTTTTTGCTACTAAAGATTTTAAAACAACTGACACACAGCAAATTTTCCAGTGTTTGACGTTTTATTGGCAATTGCTTTGCGCTGAATGATGCAGAGTGTTAACTGGAGAGGTGTTTGTTCATTCATCTGCTGGTGCAATGTAAAACCACGTCAGACCACATAGAAACTTCAAGCATTGCAGGATAGTCCTATCATTGAGGATTGTCATGGTATTACAACAAAAATCATCCAGTGCTTTGAGTGAGGTGTACAAAAAAGCACTTAATAAACTGAATCATCTGAATAATAGGCTATAGCAGCTACGATCTGGTTATCATCATTGCTCCATACTGGCTCATGACATGGAGCACATGGCACTCTTGGAACAGCGGGAGTCACAGGAGTTGTCAGGGGATTCCATGATGGAATCTCTGCCGTCTGATTCGGGTGAGTCCATCTCCAGGTGAGAATCCTGGAGGCCGTCCTGCAAAGCATCCTTATAATGGGACTGAGGAAGGAACTGTTCATTTTTACCAGACTGATAACGACACGGCGAGATAGAGAAAGAATTCTGTAATAGGTAAAGAACTGTTTGGTTATCTACCAAAGGCCGCGATGTGTTGAGTTAGAAACAGATATTGCTGTTACCTTATGAACGGACATCTCCTCCACCCGGCACTCCTCCATCGACTCCTCCAGAGAATGACCTGAAATCTCCATCTTGATACCATGGGAGCGAATAGACTTGACATCCTCCTCATCCTGCCCGGCGACCCTTGGGAAAACCTGGTGGCAGCACAGAGGGGGGTGTCAGGTCAGAGACGAGCAAAACAGTCTGGGTTTGGGTTTGGGCAGTGTTATTATTCTTACCAGTCCCTCCTCGTCCCCTTTGGCCTCCGGCCCTGAAATGTTGGCTTTGCTGATGGCCTTACCAATGGTCTGGGTCTCAAACTGGGGACAGGCTGCCTGAGCGTTACCATCCTTGTCCCTCTTCCCCTTCAGCCAGTAGGTCTCGATCTCCACGTTACCCTAAGAGATTAAATTGCTTTTGACATATGCCTGACAGGTGTACATATTCAAACAAACGCACTGTACCAAAATACATATGCTCACATAGACACAGTTTCTAATATGGAGGAGTGTAAAATGGCAAATGGCAGATTTGTGCAGTCAAAATTCCCTGAAGAAAGAGTGACTCACTGTTGGCACCAATAATAGGCTGCCTGAAGAACCTCCAGGAGACACTGTCTAACATTATCAGTGAATGTGACTCAAAATCAAACCCACTCATAACAAATCAACTTGCAAGCTGCCGTTACCAGACCTGAATGCTAAGTGTGCTGGCTCCCCAGAGCCAAAACACTCAGAATTAATATTCTTTTATGTGCCTTTTGAGACTCTGATATATTTGTTGTCTAATTGCAGAAGGAAGGAGTTCAGTTGGAATATTCTAATCTTCTTCTAAAATGGATCTCTGAATCACAGTACTAACCACAGCCCCAGTATGCTGGTGGATGACATCTGGAAGACATTGAAACATTTGCAAAAACATAAAGCTTTTATAAAAATCTTCTTTAAAAATTGTTGTGTATTCCCAGTAACAACAATCAAACTGATGTGTTAAAAAACAATACAAATAAATAAAAATAAAAACAAAAACAAAAACAAAAACAAAGATAAAAAATAAAAACAAAAACAAAAACAAAAACAGAACAAAATAAAAATGAAAATAAAAATACAAATACAAATACAAATAAAAAGTTACATTGATACAATTTGGAATGCAGATTAATTAATTGAGGTTATCTATAATTTTGCTAACAAACTTTTTTACAAACATTTACAACTGAGTGGAGAAAACATGTCCAACAGCAAGCCCTGCTTAATTAGTCACTTGGGAGGCAGGAGAGCTGATGGAATAACGTGATGGCTGTAGTTGCTATGGTGACCATTTTGACCACTGACCTTAATGGTAATTGTGCCCCTCCTTTCGAAAATAAAGTGACTTCCTTTCAGGTGCTCGTAGGTGGCGCTGCTGAGCTGAATATGCATTTCCTGATTGACACACATCAAAGGTGTTAGACAGTATCCAGATGGCTGCTCTCTCACTGTCAGGTCTGTTTTATGGCGTTCCTTCTTTTCTTTACCTTGCCGTTGCTCTCCATGGCAGACGCTGTGTGGACTGTGTCACCATGCAGACCATAACGGGGCATCTTATGGCCCACCACACCTGCCACCACCATGCCAGAGTGGATCCCTGCCAGCAGAGCAAAAGGTCAGCGCAGTCCCTCACAGGCACACCCACACAGGCACAGAGACGGAGCCACACACATCCTACCCACCCACACGAATCTGAATGTTATTGCCGTTGGATGGGTCTTTCAGGTGATCTATGGAGCGCACCATGTCCAGCGCCATGTCACAGATGTTATGAGCATGGTACTTTGTCTTCTCTGGAGCGCCTGCCACCACCATGTAGGCGTCTCCAATCGTCTCAACCTGGAAAAGGACAGGGACAGCAGCTCTGAGGCAGCAGGGCTTACAGATAACGAAGGCAGATGCGTAGGAGAAATAGCTACACGAACCTTGAAAACGCGGTGCTTCTCGCTGAGCGTGTCAAAGAGAGTGTACATGGTGTTGAGCATGGAGACAACCTGCATGGGAGTGATGTGGCTGCAAATGCGAGTGAAACCCACCACATCACTGAACAGAATGGTCACATCAGGGAACACCTGGGAGAGCGACAGGATAGATGTGACAAGCAGGGAGAGCAATTTGATCCACAGTGTAGATGGAGGCACATGTTCATGACCTATATTTCAGTCTGCACTTCACAATCAGGAAATCACTGTTACTCAAACTGGGTTTCTCCACAGCGGGACATGGAATTTCTCCTTCTATGGTGGGCCATTTCCTGCATCAACCACTTGAGAATTTAATTAAGGGGGATACACACACCACCATCTTTGACCAGTAAAGTGAGCAGTTTGTTGGCTATGGTGAATGGAAAATTCATTAGTTGTTCCAGTGGTTGTCAAATTGTGAACAAAATCTAAAATCTTGTGCGTAACTGTGTGCTCAACTGAAACTCACACCCACATAGAATGAAAGTACATAGTGTGCACAAGGAATTAATAGGGCTATGAAAAACTTCATCAAAATTGTTCATCCTTTGCCACAATATCAGAATTTCAATTTGATCCTTTGAAGAAATGGAAAATCCAATCAAGTTTGATCCAAGGTGGCCTGTAAGCATTGGTGGTGTGATTTCTGTAGTTATTTATTTGAGTGGCATATTCAGATCCTAACCTCACAGGTGTTGACAGCAGGCTCTCCTTTGCGTAGCCTCTTGGCCACAGGTTTGGGGATCATCCTGTACAAAAGATCATCCGTCTTCTTCATCTCATAGTCCAACATCTTCATGCTCTCCTCCAGCTTGCTGGATTTTTTCTGCTCCTAAACTCGCAGCAGGTTAAAAAAGAAAGTCAAATATGAGGTCTATATTTCTGGGGCTGCTAGACTGAAAGAGTGGCTTCAGAGAGAGCTTTGCATGACAAGTGAGCTGACGTCATATATAAATGCAGCTGCACGTGAGTAGAGTGAACCTGTATGAGGGCTCGCTTCAGCTCCTCTGACTGCTGAGTGCCTGCCAGCACCAGGTCTCTGCTGGAGTCGTGCATGCTCAGGTCATTGATGTACAGGCCGGTCTTAAACATGGCACTCAGACTCTCCATCCTGCAAAAATGACAACAGAAATATCAATAATTCTATAAGAGCTACCATTACAAAAAAACAAGTGTTTTATATTCCATTGCAATCAGGAAGGCAATGGACAGGAACTACACAGAAATGATTTTTAGATTTTCCCGCAGTAAGAGATGAGGTATTTAACATTCTAGTAGTTTTGTCAATACTGAACTCAGGGCATTTACTTGTGAAACAAAATGTTTTAGGAGAGGAGGAGGATGTTTTGGTAATGTACCCTGGAAAACACTCTCAGCTGCAAATGGTTTCCCATTAGAATCACAAGAGCTGCACTGTCTGATTACAAGCTAATTAGCAGCTCATTTCATGCATGGTAAGTGCAGTTAGAATGGGCTCCTGATTTGATTCACTGCCCAGGCTTTTATTTCCAACCCCGTAATTCAGTTTAGCTCCTGCTGCTTTTTTTGAGTGTTTTACTTTTCAACTGTGGAATTTGCTTTTAATAAAGATGCACGTAGGCCTTACACAGGGGTTCCCAGGAAGATGATGGACTCCCACTCTGGCATGTATCTCATCTGTCCTTTTAATTTCAGGCAGCGGCTCCCATCGCCCCAGCTCTCCATAGCATTAGCGCTATTACCATCTGAAAGAGGAGCGTGATTAAACTCTCAGATAACAATCATTAAAAAGGCATTGTACTGTAGTCGATGGTTACTAAAATAGTTTACCAATGTCCTAATGTGCTAATGTGTTGATCAGTTTAAATTCCTGTGGAGTCTGAATGTCTAAGAGTTCTTATTTTGCCAGTGCAAGACAAGTTAATATATAGAGTTTATGACCTTTGTAGTCATCTCCAATGATGGACTGGAAGGCCATGAGTTCCACATCCACATCAGCAGAGCGATTGGCATTCTCATAGTCAGAATCTGCAGAAAGCATTTCAATCAATTCCGACTGAAGACAGCAAACAGTGAGACATCCTAAACACTCTACATTTAATATTTCCAGGGTTAAATCTTCTACTAGTACAGACATAAATGCCAGGGACTCCACTCCCCACAGACACACACCCCTGCGAGACTTTATTTGGCTCCCACTCTTACTCTGGACTCGGTTGTGGAGGTTTCTCTCTCTCTTCACGGGCTCCTTGGACATGATCTCAAACAGGTTGTTGGGGTGGGAGATTATCTGTGTGTCACATTCAGCCACATAAAGTATTATAGAAAAGCTCTGCACTAATCTCTGCTCATAGCTGACCTTGTGAGATTAAGGCGAGGCTGTATTATGGGGACATTTAACAGGAAGACTCACCATGTTCCAGGTGAACTCCACTAGGGGGCGAGCCAGCAAGAAGGCGTCGGTGATCTTCTTCCCATCCAGGTCAGGGAAGACTGTGGCCAAGCCAGAGCCAACATTGTGGACCACCATGTCCTAATTGATCAAACAAACGATGTTTAAAAGGAGGATCCTTCGTCAAAGGGCCTTGCAGAGTTTATGACTCTAAACTTTTACCTGTCTGAAGACAGTGTTGAAGGGGAAGACCTCGAAGAAGAAATCTGAGGTAATGGGCAGAATCTCCTGCTCTTCCTCATCCTCCTTCATGATGTAACGGTAGGCTGAGTTGTCAAAGTTCAGCCTGCACAGACCCACAATTGTTTTGGAATATGTTACATATGGAGCTATGAATGAGCAGGTGTGTGTGCACGGTTCAGTTGGCTCCTTGCATGGAATGGATGAATGTGAGGTCATTGTTAAGCTCTTTTGATAAAAGCTTGTTTGATAAAGGCGCTGTATAAGTATGAATAAGAGTTGTTCTTATTACCTCATGGTGACATGGGAGTAGTCTCCCACCATCTGCTCAGACAGCACCTCCACATGGATGTCTGTGTCATAGAACTGCTTCCCCATCTGCCTCAGCTGGCCCATGGCATAGTGCAGGTAGCCCTTGCGCTTACTCCTGCAGATCACAGAGGAAGAAAATGCATTTTCATTTTTTGCAGAGATTAACAGCACGGTACTGCTTGACAGTCTATCAGCCTTCTCCTCTTCCTCCTCTCAGACCTGTAGTGAAGGGTCACTCCAGTGGCAGACTCCTCCTGGCAGAAGAAGGTTGGTGGCTGCACTTTGGGGTAGCTGAAGCGCAGGTATTCATGGAGGTTGTCGAGGCCGTTGACAAAGTCACGTACATGACGACCCAACACCTGAAGGCAGAGGCGAGATGGACTAAATCACGTCTATCCTACATGCTTTAGTCACTTTTTACGATCTTATTTTTCAAAATCTGTGTTTTTATGACAAAAGAGTGCAATAAACTGGCATCCAAACACCCATTCTTTAATCTCCCTTCTAAAAGAGACACTATACTAGTTTCTATTGCCATAATATGAGCTGGACATAAAGTGGCCACCTAGCCTGGGGAATACTGCATTGCACCATACTGCGGTGAGTGTGTGGGCTCAGGCAATCAGGTAATCCATTGATTTTTAAAGTGCTGATTTCAGAAGATACACAAAATCTTAATTAGATTTTGTCTTAAATTGAATTACAGCGGTTACAATTTTTGTGTGTGTGTATTTTCTGCCCAAATCCATTGATTTAAGTCGAGGTGAACTGGTGCCTCTCATTGAGATATGAGCCGTAGGTACAGAGGCATACAAAGCAAAAAGCACTTCCTTTGAGAATGCATCAACAGTTTTTATAAATGAAAACCACATTCCACTAGCACACTGGCAGAATCAAGGACACCAGGTTTACAGCATTTATCATCTTTTTCTCACACACATACCAAAGCACAGTACTGCAGTTTTGACAGTTTTGGGACTGGGATGATGGGAAGATGTTTGCTCACCTTGAGGATCCTGTCATAGCCGTATTTCCCTACAAATCCCAGGAAGTACACACCCCAGGAGTTCATCAGATCATTGTAGGGCGTACCTGTGACTCCACTGGCTGCCTTTGCAATACGTGGAATCACACTCTCGCTATACACCTGCGGTCACATGAACAGTCATCATCAACACAGAACTTCAGCGTTATAAAGCTTAAAACAAAAGCAGGGAGAGGAAACTGCAGAAAGACAGTTTGCGTACATACACACCTTATAAACGAAGCCATGCATACACACATTATTATCAACAGTCAGTGATGAATCCTTGTTTACAGCGGGAGCACAGTGTATATTACCTGATGGGTGACAAAAGAGTGTAACCTGACATCAGCTCTCTCCCTGACCAGCTTCCACACATCATCTCCATACGACTCCTTGATGAAGTCATGAAGGCTCTCGCACAGCAGCCCATACATAATGTCTCTGCAGACGGAAGCTTGAGCTCAAACTGAGCGCTGTCACGACAGCTTCCCAACTGATTTCCCTCCAACCGTCCTTCCAAGCACACCTGCAAGTGGATAAACCCAGAACAGAAAACAGAAACTTCAGATGTCTTTCCGTGCTGCCAGCTGAATTTGAATGCATTTAGCTCTCAGCATGAAGCTATAAAAAGCAACATCCTGCATCACGCCGCTTTTACTTCGACTCCTGCCTACCTGTGGAGTTCAGAACTTTATTTCCTCACTTTAAGCCACCCAAATAAGGTTTCATCTGAAGGCCAACAAAACAAACAGTTTTAAAGGTAATGTAATTGCACAAGCCCTTGAGTCTGAATGGGCCTGTATTGTCCTACTGTCAGCTGTCAGCTCCTGGTGGCTCTGCACCTCTCACCTCTCTCTCTATGTGACATGAACACACTGCCACCTCTCAAACGCAGATGACACCATTCAAGGGATATTTTCAGGTTGTTCCGTATCAAAATATCTTCCCAAAAACGACTGAAATCATAAATCACTCAGGCGTCACAGAGGCACAGCTCCTGTCTCCTGATGAACTGTTACTGTCACAAGTTATGGGTATGAATAAAGTGACATGATTGATTGAATCATTAAAAGCTCTGTGTGATGTAGAGCCATAGTGCTGAAATATTAACTGCATTAAAGAGGGTCTACTAACCTCTGACATCTTTACCTTAAGCATAAAACTTTCTACGCCCGATGTGCTTAATATACCCTGACTGGGCAGCAGTTACTGAAGTTCCATAGTGTTGCCACTCTCTGCAGATGATTTTTTTGTGACCTGAGATGACTCCATATTTTCTTTCAGAGGCTGGGAGGCTTCCTGCTAGGGGCCAGTGGTGTTTTCGGAGCAGGGCAGGTGAGAAATCGATATCCAATCTCAACAGCGATAAAGAAAATGTCCTTTTCCTCTAGGCTCCTGTTGAGCTCGATGAATCAATTTGTGAAAGAAATAAAGAGCACAACACAGCCTAACTTCAGTTCAAAAGGGCAACCAAATTTAAAGTAAAGGGCATGTTGTAACAAGAAATATGACTTCACGACTGGCAGGCTCGCAGCGGTTGACAAGCAGGCTGATCAGTGGAAATGCAACGAGGAAAAAATAGGAAAGTATTTCTATTTATTCTTTGTTTTGGATTACAGAATGATAACGATTTGTAGGGATATTGTAACAAGATTGTGCTTTCAAAACAGATCGAACAGTCGAAAATGAAACAGCAATCTGCCACACAATTTAGCCTTTGACCTCGATTGGAAATAGGAATCGCAGCCTCTCGATCACGTGACCTCGTCAATCTCCGCAGCTGTTCTATTAACACTGTTTGAAAGAGGGAGACACCGGTGGCTGTCCTGACACCGAGTGCACACATGCATATGTCAGTGTGCGTGTGTGCGTGTGTGCGTGTGTGCGTGTGTGCGTGTGTGTGTGTGTGCGCACACGCAGGGGATCAAGTTTTTATTATCAAAGACACGGACAGGCAGCAATGTAAATCTAGGTACATGCCCCTTCCTCCCCTAATCACCTTTTTTTTTTTTTTAACCCCCCCTCCCCAAACACTCCTTCCAAACTTCCTCACGTTCTTGCCTCTGCTAAAATAATCCTGTGAGCTAAGCGCCAAAAGCATCCTGGGTTGAGTTTTATACAGACTGCTCCTTCTTAGCCAAGGAGTGTCAGAGCAGGGTGAGCCTCCCAGCTGGAGTACAGGATAACCCACACACACACAGCCATCCACTTCAGCTCCAACACACATCATACACACAGACAGGTGAGTCTGGGAGGTAATGAGGCACAGGCTGCAGAAGATGTCTCAGGTACAGTGTGTAGTACTTGCTGCAGTAAGAGGAGAGAATGTGTCAGGTTGAGCAGCTCGTAGGTTTTTTTACTGAACGGTGAAAAGAAGATGAAATCAGACGTTTGTAAGATAGTGACAGTGTTGTATGCTGTGCTGCACATCTAGACTCCATATTTGCAATGTATTGAGGGGTTATGATGTTTTATCTTATTCTGGCCTGATTTAAGTTAGCAATGGATGTCAAGTTGTAAGTTTCACGAATAACTCATGCATTACGTGGAAATAGTGAAGAAAAGTACAATTTAAATGAATACCAATGATAAGTCTAAGCAAATTGCAGGTAGAAGAAGAAGAAGAAGAAGATGGATTCCGGCCTGGCCATGCATAATGTGCAGATGTCTAAGACTCTGACTATAGGGCCAAGAGGAGGTAAGATTTATATTCTTCCCATTTAGTATCTAGATGGGGTGAGGTTAATTTGTTCTGTGCCAGAGTATGGAGACAGAGAAGTGACACTAATTACAAACCAACATGGCTGTTTATTTACACGCTGTTCTGTCAGTGCTTTGGTATTCCGTTGCATGTGTTTACGCTGATATTCAAAACATAGCTTTTGATCACAGTTGGGGCTCAGATGCAATTGAGTCAAACATTAAAGTGTGCTGTTCCTCTGCCTGAGGATACGCGGTGTGTACTAACTACACCTAAACCTAGGAATGCCAACGCTGTCCCTCTGATATTCCACGAGGAACCTTAGCAAATTCTCTGTTTTCCAGCTAGCAGGCATTATAACCCCCCCCCCCCCCCCCCCTAAACTCTTAAAGACTGGCATATGCCTGGACTTCCCCGCAGTCTTATCGTGTGAGAAAGACGGCCAATCTCTCCTACATGAGATGTTTCATCCAAAGATCCTATTAATATGCCCAGTTACCCGTGGAACCTTGGATCACAACAAACATTACACGCCCCTTTGACATCATCTCTGAGGCTATTTCAGGCCCTCTGTTATTCCATGCTATAACACGAGCGGAGGCACAGAGACCCTGACCAAGAGCTGTGCAGATTCCAACTTAGTAATGCTGAAGCAAAGCTCAGCTTCATCATTTCCGCACCCCTCAGCTGTTTTAAGTTGACAGAAATGAGAAGATCAAAGGGGTTGCCAAAGGTCTTATTAGTCGGTTACTTTCCATCTATTCCCAAATGTCTGAAAGTAGCGGCTATTTTTGCTTTTCCGCTTACGTGCAAGTGTCGTATGTATCATTACGTTTTAGTCACCTCATGCTTCACTGCACGGAATGTCTGTGAATAAACCATACAAATGCTCTATACGGACATTTTGAATATGGGAGGAATATTAAATTCAGTCACTAATCACTATACCTCTTTTTGTTCGAGAAGGTCTGAACCTGGGAAAGAAGATAAGCGTTCCAAAGGATGTGATGATGGAGGAGCTCAACCTTCAATCAAACCGAGGCTCTCGCATGTTTCAGGAGAGGCAGAAGAGGGCAGAGAAGTACATCGTGGAGAATGCTGCCAATGTTGTTTACAAAAACAATGTAAGGCAACGGCACATCAAACACTCTGCTGCTTTCTAAATGGATATCATTCATAGAAGTCTAAACGTGTCTCTTGTGCAGGCTCATCCAGAGGCCATTCCTCCCCCACAGATCATACTGGAGCCCCATGGAGGGAAAGAGAACCAGGTCTCCTCCATCCCTTGTAAGCATAGCCTGGTCATGAACTTACAGAAGACTGTAGCAAAGAAGGGCAGTCCAGCTTTCATCGCTCCAGGTAAATGCTCATATACAGTGAAGAGTGAATGGCAATAGGAGTTAGGAGTAGACTAGCAATGCCAAATGCATGGACACTGACAATGTACTTCTGCAAGGAAATGTAGTGAGCAAATGGTTTTCTAATCAGCGGTATCAGGAGAGTTCTTCTCTGATGTATACAGAGAGCTTTTTTATGAGCATGCCGCCTCATTGCTGAATGGACTGGATGCACTGCTTGACAGTAAGCTAAGCATCGTTTATTGTGTATTCACACTGGGATCTAATTACTGCAGTTCATATTGCTGATGTAAAGAAAAACTCGGCGTCAGTAATAGATCTGTTTGTTCGCTTTTATAGCGCATGTTTTATTGTATTTATGGAGCTTTTGTAATGTACTTTACACGCCCAAGAATGATCAAACTTTCTCAGCATGTCTCTTCAGCTCTGTGACAAACTCTTACTTTCTGGCAGGGTATTCTGGTCCACTGAAAGTGATTCCTCATGAGAAGTTCAACGCCACAGTAATCCCTAAATTATACTGTTCTCCTTGGATGACAGCTTTGGGAAACAATGAGGAGTTCATCAACTCCCTCGGCATCCAGCTTCCTGAGCTCCCACAAAGACTACAGCCTGCCAACTACAGGTCCTTCAACAGGTAAAGCTGCACCTTCAATCCAGTCTTTTCACCCCAGACTCTCAGATTACCTAAATAACTCAGGTGTGGCTCTAATGGAAAAACCTCAGAAAGATCAGAAACGTTGATAGACCAGAGACATCGAGACCATCTATCTTCAAATAGACGTCTGATCTAACCGTTTCATCTACCAAAGTTGTTTCTTAAATAAGGATCCCCTCAACTCGAAACCATGTTAACACTGTTTGAAAATGGACCCAGTCTTTGGCTTGCACCTCCGTGGAGCATGGCTGCGCTACGCCAATTTTAAATGCGTCTCTTGAAAGATGATCTGCTGGGGGTCTGCGTGCTTTCAAGCCCCCACATGACAGATTGCGCACGAAAAGGAATCAGTTTTCTCAGGAGGACAGACAAGGCCCTTCAGCACAGCAACAAGGCAGACCCACGGCAGAACAAAGGTCAAGCTTGGGCAGATGGCGAAAGCAAAGTAGTGCGCTCATACATGACTCATTACACAATTAGGTCTGTCCATCACAGTTTCTGCCAGCCAGTCTGTAACTGTGCACCCTGCAGAGGGATCTGCACACTTATGGAGCTCTAATTAACCCAGAAGTGATGGCCAGAGAAGCTACAAAAGCAGAAGAGCCTAAATGCAGCACTTTCTACCCTATTAGCACAGTGGGAGTCGTGCAGAATTTTGCGATTTTCCTCTAATGGGGGTAATTGAATCAAATCAGAGGGATTACCAGACTTTGGTAATGGCAGCATTGACTTGATATTATGCGTCTCCAAGTTCCCCTCTATAGAAGCGGTTAGAGAATCAAACCTTTCACATTTAAACCGTAGCTCTACAGGTAGCATTAAAAAGTCAATGATTAAATGAAGTTGTCTCCTTCCCTCAGATCTCCCAAGCCATTTGGAGGCGCAATGGCAAGCAAGAGGGCGATCCCTGTGATTGGGTATGAGGCAGTGGAAGTCCAAGCTCTGCCTGAAAAAAACATGGATCACATGGCTTGGAGGCCCAACTTCAATAGAGCACCCAAGGGCTGGGGAAGCAATTACTGCCCTGAATCTAATGAAATGTGAAAGGGGCCTAAGTAGACTTTTGACCACAAGAGGAAACGACTTGATGGTCTCATCCCCGAAAGATGCTCTCACCTATTAATCTGTGGGTTTTGAAAGGGAAGAAAAGGAATGGCACATTTATTAATAGACATGGTTATGACAATTATGTGCATTGCTGTATGGTATGTGTGCTCTGCAAGCTCCAGCTCGGACCCTGACCCTTCCTCTCCATCTGCAGTACCCGATACTACCAATGCATCCGTATCACTCACCTCACTCCCTCCTTCCAGTCTTTATCTCATCTCTTTTCCCTCTCATCTGCTCTTTGTATACTCCAGTGGAACCCACTTTGCTCTTAAAAGAGTAAATGCATGAATATTGAAGAATAATGTGCACAACGAGATGATCAATGACAAAATGGGAGTTTTAATGACAACAAAGCCTTACAATAAACTAAGCCATTATGCTGTGGAAAATCAATATTGTATCAAATAAAAAAAAAAGTCAATGTTACTGAAAATTAACAGATTTTAAAATTCTCCTCAGGATGCAGCTCCAAAGGATAACTCACAAAATATGACAGGTACAAGTTCAACCTTGAGTATACAGTTTCATATATACACTAGTACAAACCACAGGAACCTTTTAAGCAATTATGACCCAAGTGACTAGTACACACTCTCATGTTTGAAGTCTTTTACCACGTTACCTTCCACTGTTTACAAGCTGTTCTGGTACTTTTAAAAGCAGGTAGTTGCAAATTCATCCTCGTGACAATGAGATCTGGTTCTCTATCCAGACACATATGGTGCTCACTCAGTCCATTGCAGCACAGCAGGTGACGTCATTCATCAGATCAAATCATTGTGTTCTTGCAGTGTATTTCTACAGGGAGTTCTCTGCAGGTTTCAGGCCCGTCAGCATCTGAAGTAAATGCTCCTGTCCAAGTCTGACATGGGGGAATAACGACACCTTATCATATTATCATTTCAATCTAAAACTAATCACCATGGCGTGTGCCGTGTGCGGCATGGGCACCCATGCGTTGGGGATCCTGAGATGGGTAGTGAATTTGACCTGGGGGTCTCATGCTCATGGGAGGAGGCATAGGTGGGGCCATGGGTCCCATTGGGTGAAACATAGGAGGGCCAAAACCTAAAGGAACAAAAGAAAACAATGTGAGCATATAGCAGCCAGCACAAATACACTTTAGATCCTCTCCATTTAACTCAAACAGTTTTGCATGAAACACTTATGCCCCAGAGAAATCTACTGTTTGTGCCTATAAAAGACCACGATTTTAGTACAAAGGTAAAACACTGAGTAGTTTACTATAAGTTATTTTATTTATGTCCATTGTTGTGTAAGATAAAATTTCCTGAATTTCTAAACCTTAATCGAAATATGACTTATTACAGAATTTACCACAGGAAATGGGAAATGTGATATTCATATTCTTACACATTACCAAACGTCACCATCACAACATATTAGATCTCATTCAGAGTGAGCTGGATCTATGAGAGCAGGGCTGCGAGTGTACCTGGAGGCGGAGGGTTGATCCCTGGAGGTGGGGGCAGAGTGATGTTCATTACAGCAGGAGAGGAGCTGGGGTCCAGGTTGAAGTAGTTTGCAGGAGCCTCTTCATCTAGAGCAGGTGGTGGAGGCAGAGCTGCCGGGTGATAAACAGTGTTAAGAGGCCACAAACAAAGCAAAGTTGCTAACCATCACACCCAGCATTCTATTCTGCTTGCATGGATTTCAAACCATATTCTCTCAATAGAGATAGAGTTCAAATTAACACATGACAGAAGGAAAGATCACATAATAGGGATAGAGTTCAAATTAACACAGAGAGCTCAGATTTACGTTAAACTAAGACATGGTATGGGAGCACATTCAGACTGGGTTTGCAAACTAACCTCCAGGCAATCCAGGCACAGGATCCAGTCTGATGCCCATCTCATTGGCGCCATCTTTGACGCCGTCTTTCCCTCTTGCTGCCTGAGATCTAACATGATAAATGATACATCAGCTACTTAATCACACATCCCCTAGTACAATGCAGCTGCAAGAATCTCTTCCTGCATTTTAAGGGATTCCTTACCTGCTAGAAGTCTGTGCAATCTTAATAAAACTCTTATAACACTTCAAGCTTGACCAGATTATTCTTTAAACTTTTTGTAGATATCATATTTTTCTAGGGGGGCACTGTCATATCCAGCAGCTGGGAAAAGCTCTGTTACAGAATAATGAGTAGCACACAACTGACAGAAAGTTACTTGATGAAAAGTTGTGTTCTCTACTTAAAAATGACAGATTTAAACTCTGCTGTCTTTTAAAGCCAAGAGGTGACGATGCCTGTAGCAACAACAACAATCAGCCCCATTAGACCGCCAACGCACTAGTTCGCTGATGCAGAACTGATTCACTGGATCTTTTAAACGGATCGATTAGCCTGTCTGTCTGTTGTCACAAAGCAATTCATAGAAATCAATATGAAAAAGGTCAAAATAAATGCATCTTCTCCATATCAACTCAGCCCTCTGAAACCTCTCTGGAGGTAATTGGCGCGTCTGGATGTGCGACTAACCTGCCCCACTTCACAGTGAGTCTCCGCCCGTTGATAATGAGCTTGTTGAATGACTTCTCAGCAGCCGACTCAGCCGACTGCCGTGTGGCAAATTGGATGAAGGCACACTGTTGTCTCTGGACTATGGTGATGGTGCGAATCTCTCCAAACTGGTAGAAGTGGCTCCTACACAAAGACAAACACGAATATAGGGAGACAAAACATTTGAATCCAAGTACACAGATTTTTTTTTTTTACAATATAAATGTTGGGATTAATGTTTGTTACAACATAATATGTCATCTCCTAGCAACAAAGCCTACTTGAGCTCTCCATCTGTGACAGTATCTCCCAGGCCCCCGATGTAGAGGGTGGTGATGGATTTGTCATCTGGTGGGTCCAGTCGGGGCATAGTAGAGGCTCGCTTTAGCAGTTTGTCAGCCACTGGATCATTGATGCCATAGTAACGGTCCTTGATGTTCTGGTCCGCAAGTGGGTCATCAGGGTCGGTGGGCTTCTCGTGTCTGTTTTACGTTTTCGTGAAAAAGAAGAAATGTGAGTAAAAAAGATCTCAAACATTTCAGTAGGAAAAAGATTCAGATCAAATTGAAGACATAGTACATCCAGTAGAAAACAAATTATAGCTTGTTGCCACTGACCTATAGGGGCACTCCTCCCCTCTTTTGCACTCTCCCTTCACCCAGAAGGAGCAGATGTGCGGTCTGTTCCTCTTGTAGTACGGTGTGGTCCTGGCCAGTTTCAGCAGCATATCACTAGAGCTGGTAGCTTTACCCAACTGGCCCACTGCCCGGGTGCCTTCAGAATTGGCGATCTGAAACCCAAGTGAATCCAAGTAAACACGAGTGAAAAGTCACTGAATAATGGGGAAATGCCAGGAATATAAATGAGTCTTAGTTGCTGCAGCAGTTTGAACAATAGCTATACCTCTCTCTCCATGTTCTGTGTGTAGTACTCTTTGTTGACATCTGACTTAGGAACCTCATCCTTGATAGACAGTCCAGTGTCTCGAACCTGGATGGGCAAACCTGTCAAACACAAAGCATGACATGGGGTCAATCTGCCTGTTTGTTACTGTGGGACAGAAAGCACGAGAACAGAGCGAGGCTGTCAGGAGACGCACCATACTCCAGATCCAGCAGACAGGTCTGACAAACGTTCTTCATCTTACTGCAGGTCTGACAGACCTCCGTCTTCTTGAAACGCATTCGTGTCCCAGGACACCAGCGGAACACAGTGAAAGGTCGAGCACAGATCTGAGGGGTACCAAGAAATAATTCATCAATATTATCAACAATGACTCATACGATCACAATATGCCTCGTCATGCTTTGACACAAAGAAACATATAAATTGATGCAAACATACCTTGCATTCTTTCCCATATTTCTCCTTGGTCTGTAGGACAAATAATTAAGACATTTAATATCCATACAGCCAGTAAACAAAAGATGACTTTTATTTAGATGAGACTTATCTTACTCACCATGCGAATGTAAGGGTTCTCTCCCAAACATGTCTGACACAGAATTGGGAAATCCTGGAAGAAAATGGAAAACCATTCAATATTTCAGTGAAAACGCACGCATGTATAAAACCCAGTCACACGCCCGGACCTTTACTGATGACGGAAATGAGCCCAAATTGTATTTCACCTTCTTGTGTGAGCTCACAGTGAAATGACACAAGTGAATATGAAGCGCTGTGGGACTCTATTCCTACTTTGCCATCTGTTAGAAGATGCTGTTTCAAAAATGAACTTGCCTTTCTCATTCCACTCTATCTGCATCATCTTCATCATCAGTCATTAAACTAAATATAAGCAGCTCCTTAAGCACACTGATTGCTTAGCCTGTCTAGAGTTGCAAAGTTTACACTGCCGTGCCTCAATTGAACCAGGTTTAGATGTGAGAGCTAAAAGGGGTAAACTAATAAGGGACAGTTTTAGAGTTATATAAGTCACAATAGCTCACAATTACAGCTGACTCGGGGTTAAATGGAAGAGATAGATGTGACAATATGAAGAAGTGGTAAATGAAATCAAACTGACCCACACACAATAACTTATTTAACGTATTTAACAGAAGTGAAGTCGCTGTTTAAACGCCACACAAGTGAACTCTGCTTATCAAACCAAACCACAACGGAACAACGACATATTTAGCCTTGTGCTTCATCAACAATGCTACAGCGCTGTTAGCCGGTTAGCTGTAGCGTCCGCTAGCTTTACCAAATGCGCCACAAAAGGGGAACTTAGCTGAAATACGCTCATGGATATTGTGACTCTACGTCCATAAGAAGCTCCGGTCGAGTGTTAAAGCACCGCAAGTTAGATAAATGTGATTCTCTGCTTTAACTAAGGATGATTGAGAGACACATGCTAGGGTTAGCAACCACGATGCTGTTAGCGCGCGAGCAGCTGTATATTGAAGTCATAAACGTATCTAAATACATAAATACGCTATTCGTGGTTTTACAGATATTGTTTTTGGATCCAAGTTTTCATTATGTACAGAGTAAATACCGATAAACACGTACCGCGTCTTCCCAGTTCTGTCTATTGTAAGTGTTTGAGCCCAGGGACGTCGCCATTTTGCAGAGCGCGAGCCAAACGGGCCGGACAAGGAACTACAACTTCTACCCACAATGCAACGCGTCGACGTGACACGTTTTACCTTTGGGTGTCGCCCTATTTCAACAAATTATCTAGAACGACACACACAAATAAACCTGAAATGTTCCTCTGATGGCCAGCGTAGTGGCACATTTACGACATTGACGTCATATTTCTACATTACTAATTTATGCATTTTAGGCTTTTACAGGCAGGCTTAGGGGCGGGGTGGGGGAGAGACCTAGGGAGAGAGGTAGAGAGAGAGAGTGCGTGAGTGCGTGTGTGTTGGTCTGTGTGAGCCTGCATAAGCCAATTTTGCAGTCCACTTACAGTTCACTTCCCCACCTGTTCCAGTTCAGGGTGTCATAATGGTGGGACTCTCCAATTAGTGAAGGGATGTTTAAGATTTACAGATCTGCATTAACAGAGATGTAAGCCCCTAAAGTTTATTTAAAGTCAGCAGGAGGTCACACAAGTCAAAGGACAAGGATTCATTTCAACGGGGAAGTCGTCTCTCTTACAGCCCAGCTGCCACACAGGGCGTTCAATGTGAAGGCCTGAATGTTTTTAGTGTCTTTTTAAACCAAAATACTTCAGTTTGATCTTCTATCAATTGTATTTACTGATCAAGGTAATCCGCTGCATTGTCCAGTGATTATAATTAAGAGGGCAGCCTCTTGTTTCTCTCTCAGTGTGCATGGTGCCTCTTTGTTCTCTTCCATGGGACACCAAAGTAAACTTTCTGGGCTCTTAATGGGTCGTGTGACCCTGTCTCCTCTATCATGTGATGTGGATGAGACAGCCAAAGCGGTTTCAAGGACGGCTTTGTCCTGGGTTGAGCTTCTCTGTAATCAAAATCACCAACCTCATGAGTCACAAGGAAGATGTGTAGGTGTATTCACAGCTGCTCCACATTTTCTGAAGACATTTTATTCTTAGATCCCGAAACTATAAATGGTAAAACTCATTTCCTAAGAGGTTGGTGGTGGTTCTAATGCCCCCTCACATTCTAATGAAACATAACTGCTGCAAAGGTGGAGGACATCTGTAGGCTATTATGAACATCAGCTACCCTACATGAAAATCCCAGTGATACACTATTATATGGTACAATACAACAGTAGAATCTTAGAACCGAGTACCAACTACTCATTCCCTACATAAATACTCTCAATATTGGAGTACTTTTTCTAGAGGAATGTTAGATTTAACCTGAGGCTATATTGACTGCACAATGACAGTATATGGAGAGATTCTCGAGAGATAATCGTTTCATTATAAAACGGTTTTTATATGTTAATTCAATCATTCAATCAATGAAACTTGTCAGGTTAAAAATCAAACAAAACAAATGACCAAAATACAATTAATTTACAATTTGACTGATGTTAATTATTGATATTGGAATGCACGATACAATCATACTTTTAAATAGATTGGATGGATACCGGTTTCAAAAGTAATGGATCAAAACATGTCTGGTTCTTATCTTATTTTATTAATAACAGGCAGTACATCAAAAGCACTGCACAAATAAATTCCATGGAGCAGATACAGATATGGGAATACGATTATGTGGAGTTCTTTTATCATGCGCATCAGACAAAAAAAATGGGCCGTGCTGGCGCCCCCTGTCGACAGTTGTTGGCCACTGCCGATGCACAGAGCTGCAGAAGCAGAGGGGCAATCTCAGATTTCCCCGTTTCTCCCAGCCGAGTCCGCTGTGGCGCTTCCACATCACGGACGACGACAAAGCGAAACGACGACGAAGAGACAAGCACCGGGCGTGCTTCAATGCCGGATCCGCTCCAGTCGGCCTCTACTGCTGCTTTACAAACCCAGCACGAAGAACCCCCGAGAAGGTGAGTACATCGACGCGGGGCTCGCCGTGTTGTTTTCGCACATGTTAGGGCAGACAACCGAGAACCCCGCCGCTCGGTCTCCGCTCCGAGGCCCGGCGAGAGAGCTGTCTGACGCAGGCTGGAGAATGAGGCCATATTTCGGCCTGATTTCGGCCCGATTCCCCCCCTGGTTTGATACGTGAAGCCCCGGCGGTGTGCTTGGAGTGCGGCTGCAGGTTTCAGCTCGCCCATGGAAGCAGGGAGAGGCGGCTATTGTTGAAGCGGGTCAGGGGGAAGTTTGTGCTCCGGTATAGCGGCGTCCGTCTGCGGTGGTCTGTGATTTAATATCGGAATTCCTTTATCCGGCCACGTCCCGTAACGCAGCCCGGATCGAGACATTAGACTTAAGTTGTTGTTGTAACTTTGCAACAGATGTGATGTATCGGTTATTATGAAACCATCGTCTCAAGTTAGCTTTAAGAATTTATCAACACCGAGCAATCAACGTAGCGAAACGTAGAGGCATGTTAGTGGTCTTGTGATGCGAAGTTAAATGTCCCTCGCTGTGTAGGATTCGAAAATGTCGAATGGTTTCGGGGACTTTTTGTGATTAAAGGTCGATACAACTGTCATCTAATGGCGTTTCACGTGACGGTGGTTTGGAAAAACGATCCTGGCGGGTTGAAACGAGCGTCCAGGTGATTTTGAGCCACTTGAGTTAGTCACAGAAGCGTTGGCAGGATCTGTGATAGAACAGATAACGTATACAAATCCATTCTGCATCTACCTGTAGGAATCAGGCTGCAGTATAATGTTAGCCACACTTGTGTTGCTTCGGTGTAAAACAAAGACTTAAAAGCCAGCTGTTCTGTTCCGAGATGTCCCGTTGGTTGGGTGGTAAAACAGATTTGTAATGCTGATTACAACATGCTGGTCTCCAAACTGTGTTCAGTGAAAGTAGGACAGTTTGGGTGCACTGGCTTAAAAGATACAACCATTTATGCACACAACTGTTAGTGTTCTACTGCACTCCTCACACATGGCTTTCTACCCATATGTTATGATAATCTCATGTCTTAACCTGTTTTTATTACTGTTTGTAGTGTAATGTTGATCAAACATATGCCTCCACCAACATAGCCGTGTGTATAAAATACTACCAACATTTGACTCCCCACTGTAGGGAAAGGGGCAGTCCAGACCTGCCTGAAATCTGTTGCCTTGGGGTGTATTCACGCACTAACGTGCACGTTTGTGAGCCAGAGATTACTAAAGGAGAATGACTCACACTCAGAATGTGTTTGGCAAAGTCGTAAGGACTTTCCCTGCATTTTAGGCTCAGCTGCAGAATGCATTCTTGCTGCTGAAGAGCGCTGTGCTCCTGGTTTTATGTAGCACGAGAGAGTTATTTGACCATAGCTTCACATTTTTGTTGTCCCCAAGCTGTGTGTTGTTTATCATATCATCCCTGCATTTGGGAAAACTGTAGGGTTTAACACGTGCAGTTTAGATCTTTTAAAAATGTAGTTGTTGTCATTCGTTTGTCAATTTTATGGACAGCTGAATCTTAAGTTGCATTCTATTTATCTGTGCCAACTGTTTGCCTGGTTGTTCTAACCCTCCATCTGACTACTCCCACTTGCTGCCAAACATGCTGTGATGTAGTGCTTTGAGTTGATGAAGGCTGCCACTGCTGCAGCCATTTGATCATATATCAGCATCTCTCACTTAGATATGCCTCTGAAACGCTGTGATTAGGTTACAAGACATAGACTCTGCGATTGATAATCTGCCGCAGCTGTGACAGTATATATGACAGATCACGTCACCAAACAGTCTCTGGCCGTTTATCAGAGAAAGACATGATCACAAACAATTCCTCATTTCAGATTTTTAGGCATGAATGTGGAGCGGCAAGGGGAACCATTTATAGTCAGTCATAGCTTTGACTGTTTTATTGCTGCTGTTATGTGTACACAGAAGTAGTTTTGATGTGAATGTGATCATTGTACGACTGCGACCACTGCATCATATATTATGTTACACAAGGTAACTGTAGGCTAAAGAGAGCTGCAGTGCCGGACAACATGCCAGCTCTTGTAGTTTTCCATGTCAGTGCCCCTTGGAGCCACATTGGGTGTGTGGGGGGCAGACCTCTCTTTAGAGTTAGGCTGAAGGCAGGCATCTTTCCAAAAACCCGAGCCCCCAGCCCTCCCTGCTGGGCATAAGCACTGCTTTGTGCCACAGTACTGCTCCCTATGGCTCTTATTCTTACACGACTACAACACCACTGGCTGCGTCAGATACTAGAATGTGCAATTTGAATGGTACCCAAAATAGCCTGCTGTTTGACAGACAAACTCAGATGTTTTCTCATCAATTCTAGCTTTTCGCTTAATATCCTTCAACGTAAGAGGCAGATTGTGCATTTTACTGCATTTTTCTGCCTGGAATTGAAGCTGTGGCATATTTGGCTTAGGCTCTGAATATCGTGAGTGGTATTGGGTGCTGGAGCGTAGGAGTAGAGCAAATACATTTTAAACAGCACAGCACAACTGAGTATTAGCAAATGATCCGATAGCATCTGTAATACTCGGCAAAACCTGGAGAGTTGTTTTTGAATAGTGCTAGCCTCCATCAGATGGTTGGCAGGCACTGGGGGTGTCCACATGTGTGACTGGCTGGCTGGCCTTGCAGTGCTGCTGAATGCTACAGTATGCAGGCAGATCAGATTACTGAACGATTAGCCATGGCCTCCTATCCCGGGCCCAGGGAAATGATTTTCCACTGTCATAATTCCCTGGACCGAATTACGCAGCCCAGTGACTCAGAGATGCTCAATACAGGCCCGGGTACTGCTCGGCACAGAATAACTGTTGCTCTCCGGAGAAGGAAGATTGGCTGAGAGTGGTTGAGCCATTGTTGCACTTGAGGGTGCAGAATAGTTATTCTCTGGGCACTGATGTAATTTGAGTGTCTGATTGAGCTACAGTGGCTACTTTCAGGCACAGATGGGAGGTGTTTCACAGTATTAGTGGTGAATGGCCAAAGGGTAAAGGTCATTGCGGTGTTTACCCTCAGGCTGCAGACTTTAGTGTTAGCATAAGGAGGCTGCGTGCAGCCGGAGCACAGCCCCGACACGGCAAGCTGTCCTTTGAGTGCCCTTGTGTTGTCAGATGGGCCTGTTAAAATGTGAGCACATGTCAGAGGACCGATGAGGCCAAATCAAGACGGCCTTTTGTTGGAGTTTTGTCCAACGGAAAAGAAAGAGCCAGCAAGCGAGCGGGACGGAGTAGCGGGAGAAGCGAGCTGGTGGAGGTATGACTCCGTTTCCAAGGTGCTTACCCCCTGAGGCAGGAATCCGATACATTCCAGAGGCTCCTGTATCCAGAGGAATAATGGTGACTAGGGTGTAACGTTTCATCAGATGACACATGATTGGATTGTAAGTGCTGGGAAAGTAAGAGCGATGTCATAGGCTCAGAGGTAGCCAGCTCTGGTTGCCTGAGGGATCGGGAAGTACGCCAGATGAGAAGTACAGGTTATGTGAGATATGAATTCACCCCCTTCAAAAGACAGTTTGGTTATAATGGCTTTTGTGCTCAATATCTGTACCCAAGCGTCGGCACGGACAGCTACACGATTTGAGTCATTAAGGTGAAACAACACAACAAACTCTCTGCAAAACAGTGGAAAAACTCTTTTATCACCTTAGAATGGTTGATGTTCTTTGTTTAGACCCATAGTGGCAGTTGAGGATTAAGGATTGGCACCCGCTTGACTCAAATTACTAAAACATTGGTTGGAGCTTGTTTGGTGACTCCAGCAATTAAAAGCAAGAAGCAGTCTTCAAGTTCAAAATGGCACCTATCTAGATCATGACCTATAATGATGCATTCTCACCAGCAGAGCTCACACGCTTCATCTTTCTCTTGGAGTTGAGACCTCAGAAATGTGTTTTTCCCAGCTTCTGAGCTGAGGGCTATTTATACTCCAGATGTAGAAAAATACTCTGTTTTATTTAGTGGTCAAAAAACAAGCTGTCGGGTGTTAATGGACTTCACCTCAGCCATTCCAGCGGACCCTCGGGGCAGAGCGCGTTCATACACTCGGCAAGGGAGCTCTCGGCACTGGCCTGTTAATGAAGCCATTTTCAGAGATGGAGAGATGCAGTAATGGGAACGCACTACTTCACTGCTGGATATTCTAACCCTGTCCTTATCATAAGTGCTATCAGTCACTGGATATGAGTGGATTTTTTCCCTTTGTCTACTTAGCCATTGAGAAGGCTCAGTTTCTTACCCGAAGTCAGCTGTATACATATATACAGCATCCTTGTTTGGGTTGCATTAAGACTTGCCTAGCATTTGCATCCGAACCAGTCTTGTCACGTCTTTGAACATACTGTGTGTGTGGGGTTCACAAGTTCTTCTACTATTCACCCAAACAGCTAGGAAAGGCTGCGTGGGTATTATCAGGTGATCAAGTGTTTTCAGATGTTCATATCATTGGTTGTTGGTGCTGAAAGCTCTCACTGATGTGAGCACAGAGGGCAGAGGGGTGGGGGGGGTCTGTGTGTTTACCCAGTTGTCTGGTTACCTTGGCTGGGTCTGGGTGCTCCGCAGATACCACACACATACTCGCACCTACTGCCACCTATGTTTGCCTCTTGTCACGGATGCTTTACTGCACGCGGGGCTGTTTGTCATTTTGTTTTAAGTAGAGCTGACATTCACTGAAAAATGAGGAAAGCGATGAGGTTTAACGAGGCCGTGTTGATACGGAGCAGTAACAGTTGTTGCTCTCTTTGCTGTCTCTGTTTTTCCAGAGGCCTGAAATGAGATCGCGGCTGTGACCCGATGCAGTCAGGAAGACAGTGTTCAGTGTTTACCAATGAGAGTATTTGTTTACAGCCCTGTCATGATAGGCAGCAATCTTATGAGGGAGCAGAGGAATGAACACCTACACAAGGTCACCTAGAGGTTCCTGTTTTCCATCTTTATGCTATGGGAGCAGAGGATGCTGTTTGCAACATAAAAACAAGAGCATATGTGACACAAACTCTGCTCATCCTGATGTTTGGCCGGAGCATCACAGCCTCGCCCCAGGACAGCAGAACTCAGTAAACTGGAACAGGGCATCTGGTGCCGGGTGCCCTGTTCTCTTCTGCGTCCCCAAGTCTCTGAGGCCAAAAACAGTCCACACCACCACAACACAGCAAGTCATCTGGTGTCCAGTCGGCTCCCATCTGTGAGCGCATTTGGCCTCACTGCAAACAAAGCGTTGCGGCATGCAAGCGGCCGTGGCTTCATCTGAACAGCTCAGCCGTGCAATCTAGCTTAATCTTGGGTGGAAACTATGAGTGCGTCGCCAGAGTCAAGGGTCATCTCCATTTCAATTCATTAAATTGTATTCAGGCATTGAGAATTTACCATGGCAAATCAACCACAGTGGATGGCATACCGCGTCTCCATTTCAAATTGCTGAGGTGGAAAGAATTGTAATGGTGCCGACCCTAGGTTTAGCCGCTGGCAGCCCCATGTGTGCCCCTCCACTGATCCAAAGCGGTACCGTGTCTGCCCAGCCTGCTGTCTCCTGCTGTCTCTCATCCATCCTGGGTGGTAGGGAGGTGTGTGGGGCGTTCGCTTGTCCCCCCATCTGTGCGGGACAGGTGTTGGCTTCCAGGAGGTCATTGCAGATGCAGCTGGGGAACCTAGACGGGCAATTTCAGGCAATTTTATTGTTGGATTTGAACAGGGTCAGTTGTGACAGTCAGGTGGCAAAGCGGGCGGCTGGTTGGGGGCAGAGAGGGTGTTTAGGTAGAGTAGCCAAACTATAGGAAAAGTGTGCGAGCCTGCAAACACAAACAGCACCCTACCTCCTCTGTGAAGTGTCAAGTGGCCGGATACGTTTGGTGAATGGGACACAGGTGTCAGGGCTGGACTGTGTGTGCCTGGCCAGAGGTCTGTGTTTGTTTTCTCTTGCTAATGGCCCACAACTCTCTGCTGCAGCTGGACCAGAGCTCATTGGCTCTCAGTGGGCTGGGGTGGAGGCCCCTTTTTTTTCTACCCTGGGAGCAGTAGACAAACTTGAGGGGATTTTCTGATAATAAAATTTAACACATCCCTGAACACAATGTTAAAGCTACGCATTGAACAAGCTTGGTTCTTTCTAAATTCATTGTGCTCACTTTCTTTATTTCCCTCTTTATCCATCCGTTGCCTCTGATCTATCCCAGCTAAGCAGCCGTTTGAAGTTGCCAAGGCTCCAGCTTTGCAGTGGAGTCCTCAAAGTGCTTATGTGACAGGAAGAAAAGAGCCGGAGGGCAGTAATGCGACTCCCACATAGTCCACAGTCTCTCGGTCTCCAACTTCGACACCCTCGTCTCCCAACTGCCTCCTGCACACAAGCTTCATTTACGCAATGATGTCACCCGTGCTTCTTTGTGGAGCAACACCCCAAAGGTGTGCCCTGGGGTCAGAGAAAGATGCACACACCACCTCCACCTCTTGCCGTGCCTCCCTGGGGTGTGCAGTCGGCTAAGGTAATGTGTGGTTAACCTCCCACCAACCTCCATGTTTGTACCATCAGCAGTAGCTCCTACCACCATGCTGATCTGATTGTTTGGTTTACTCAGCTCCCCCCCCCCAGATGTTCAAGGTTTACGATAACCATATAGTTGATATCTGGCCCACATAAAGCTCTCAAATCTCTCCCACATCCTCCTCCTCCTCCTCCTCCTCTCCCCACAAACTCCACTCTCATTTTTCTCTGCCACCCTCTGTGCTATTGTCTCCGACGCCTTCTCCAGAGCGGCCGGTTTTATTTCTTTATTTCACTCAAGTTTTAAAATCCCAGAGTCCATTTCGTTCGCCCTCAGGCTCAGGAGGTTGATGGCTGGAGCTGCCGTGGCAAATTAAATTAGGTCTCTCTCCCTTTCTCCCCTCGGACGTGGACATGATGGACCAGCAGGAGCGGAAGGGTGGAAAAGAAAGCTGGAGGACGGACGGCGTTTCCATACTTTCTCCTTCCTGTCTATAGTGGAGCGACACCAACACCTCTCTTTTGATTTCTTTCGTCCTTTTTTTTGCCCTCCTCTGCCTTCCGCTGTCCATTCTCCCCCAGCCCAACCCGAAGGTCCGCCTGTTCTTGCAGTCTGACCCAGTTTATTAGTTTGGGTCTGGTGAATCATTAATCGAGGTTATCTAACTGTTCCCGTAACGATTCCACCGTGACTCGCGGGTTCGCGCCTCTCTATGCTCTTAGCGGATCAAGTCGTACCCTGGCGTTTCTCGCTCTTAACGCTTGTACTCGATCATAGCCATCTTGCAAAAAAGCATTGTCCCTCAAGGTAGACTATATGTTTAATAGGTGCGCCGTGCACTGTAATATGTCATTGTGTCAGCGCACAATATGAGGACTAAGTGCACTGAATGCAAATTAATCTTGTGGGATGGCAGCAGTTGAATAGAGTGTGGTTTTTTTGGTAAAGGAGGGGAGCGAAGGGAGGGACAGAAGGAGGGCTAATAGTGGTGACAGAGAGGAGAGGGAGAGAAAAGAGCATGTAAGGAGGAGGAGGAATGGTGGATGTAGTCATCGCCAGGCCCATTCATCATGCAATGCCTGCTGGGATGCGCCGGGGTCGGTCCTGCACAAGACAATTACAGCCTGTTCTGGTGTGTTGTGCTCAGCTCCACTCTGTTCTGACTGTGTTCTGTTGTCTTTTGTTAGATTTCCTCTGTTCTATGTCTATTCCCCCCCCACCCTTTCTTCTCTGTTCTTTTCTGCATGCCTTTTTGAGTCTGTTACATATTTTAAAACTCGCTGTTTAAAGTGAAACCAAATGATCCAGTGCCTTTCCTTCTTCATTTGAGCAACACATCATAATTAACTCAGCCTTTATTGTTTTTGTGTGTCTGTAAGTTTAACTCTTCATCTGTTTTTGTCTCTTACAATAGAAGTCTTCTTTCTTTTCCTGGCTCCTGTCGGGGCTGCTTGCCGGACTCTTGTGCCAGCCATTGTGCGGCCGTCTTTCTTCTTCTTCCGTCTTTCATCCGCATCTGCAATCCAGCCACTTGCCTTATTCGTGTGATTGACGGGCTTAGTTCGCACGGGGGTGTGCGTCAGTAGTACACATTGTTGTTTACCCTCTCGATCTGACAGTCCCCCACCAGCCTACAGATGTTTCCGCTCATCTGTAAATAAGTACTCGGTTCTAATGGCTGTTGACAGCATATCCGCTCTTCCGGTCCATGTGGACTCTTCATGCGGCGATGACGGCGTCTCCTGTCAGCAAAGTACCCGTTTTATTTAGAGACGGCTGATCCGTGTGCGGCGTGCCAGCCTGTTTAGACGCTTCCCTGCTCTGACTTTCCTGAAGTTTCGTCCTCCGAAGACAACTTGGGGTAAAAACTTTGAGGAGATAAAGTTCAACCGGGCATTCTTGGATTGATATTCACCTTAAAACTAATCAGAGAGATGCATAATGAAATCTTTTTGGTTTATTGGCAGCACATTATGGCCGAATGCGGCAGGCGTCCTGAAATGCTTTATAGCCTGTCACCCCTAAACCTGCCAAATTAAATCATACCCTCGTTTCAGTTATGTCAGCAGAGGGAAGCTTGTGTTTTACTGAGCGTCTAATGTTGGATAGATAAAGGCTCATTCCTGATCGGAAATATCCAAATACCCTAAAACTCGCCTGGGTTAGTAGTGTGTATAAGTATCCTCGAAGACTATAACACAGTTTTGCACGACTAAATGATTTTTCCGCTCGCTAACTGTTTTTGCCTGTAAACAAAAGCCTCAGAGAGAGAGAGAGAGAGAGACATCTTGCACTCTAAATAAGTTGTGGAGTCCAGATCCTGTAGTGTGAAATGTGTTGTGACTGGCACTGACAGCAGTTTCGAGCGACAACCAGAGACACAACTCCAGGGTAAATGAGCTGGTGGAGTCCCAACACAGCGACCAAAGACAGTATTAAGTCTGTGTTACGTTTAAGTCCTTTGAATTAAATGATTACTACATGCACAAGCTGTCTTTAATTTCAAGCGGCATTTGAGCTGCTTGGTAACCTCAACCTCTGTTCCAACAATAAACCGTGTTATCTAGGACAAGTTATCACCACGTCCCATGGCGACGGTTTGGGTTGCCACGTACACCTGCTCAGCGCCTCTCTAACCTGCAGACACAGCAGCATGTCTGTCATCAAGTTGTCTTTTGTGTGGCTTAATGAAGCTGAGGAGATGCGACGGCACGCCTCACATTTCACTCTTCAGCTAATTGTGTTGATGTGGAGGCTGGCATTCGTGTTGTGCTACTTGATCCTTCCAGTGCGACAGGAAATGGCAGCGTCATCAAGGGAAATGCTGCTAATTAGACGCGTGTACACGTCTAGGCGTGAGCCAAGAGGTTTGGGTGGAAGTAAAATGGAGCGAGAAAGAGATAGAAAGGAGACTTTGTCTGCTCTTTTGAAATCGTGCTTATTGATTAAAGGCTATGACGGGTTGTTTCCAAAACCCCGATTGAATATGTGGGCGTAGGGGTCTCATCTAGTCTGGGTGGGGTCCTGTGCTATTGTAACGTGTCTCCGGTCTGCATGGCAATATGTCTAATACCCTAATCACATCTGTACTGCTAATTAGTCTGTGAGACCTATCGGCATTAGTTTCTATGACTCCACATCGATTCTTAGGACACTTTCACCACTGCTGCTTGTTATTTCATAGTGTTGTCAGGGTTGACCACATTTTTGATTGATCTGATAATCCTAAGGTCTAGTTGAATCTTGTCTCTTTCAGGTCCGGTCTGTTCTCTTCCTGTTTTTGTTTTTTTAATACGTCAGGGTAGGACTTCCATGGGTCTGCTTCGAATCCCAAATATTCCCACATTCTTCCAATGTGTGTAACTCAACGACAGTGGACAGGTTCTGACGGGGGACAGCTTGGGTAAACCTCCCTATTCATTGTGGCCTCCAAGCTTACCAATTCCACAAATGGGGAACGTAAAGCTAAAACAATTTGAAGGGTAAATGGCCTTCTGGTACAATAATGGTGTTTTCATCCTCTCCCATGGAAAGCTGTTAGTAAGTTTGATTGATTAGAGCCTCAAGCCACCGGCTCTCAATTAGACGGAAGACAAAGCTTCAAGCCTTACTGCTGAAAAGACAGAAGTAATGAATTAGTGATAAAGGTTTCAAAGCCAACACCATTAAGAGGGGATGTCAGGAGGCAGTGGACAGCTTTTGCCTGGCAGTTAGCATCGTCGGTCATTTGGAGTACTAACACAATGCAAGTCAAACTCTTCTGTTTTTCATCTCCTTTTTGGCTCTTTTCTCCGTCCTTTCCCCCTCGATGTTTTGCTCTCTCCGGCTACCGCTGTCTGTCGGTAATATTAGCCTGGGCTTCCACTGCGCTGTCCTCATTTGACCTGAAAGTCATCTGTTGTGAGGAGTGGTCAAGTGTTATGCCGCACAGGGTCTCAAGCCTCGCTGGAGTATTATGACTCCTGTCGCTTGGGTGTGGGTGGATCAAAGAATGTATTCAAATGATGTTGCACGCTGTCACACCCCAGTTTGGTTAAGAAGAACAATGCCAGCAAAAAAAAATCCTGCAGAGTCACACAGCCAGGCCGTTCCTTTCAAAGTCTGCCTGAAGCCTTGTTTGATTTTGTTTTGGATTCTGACCCGCTGCCAGTGACATCCACACCATATTTGCCAGCCATCAGCAGACATGGTCACCATATTCTTCAGGCTGCCGGCCTCAGTGTCTCCTCGTGTCCCTCTCTGTTACTGCGGAGAGCTGGATCCTGTCACCTGAGGGATATATGGTGGAAACTTGTGTCCTCTGAGGTATGCAGGACAGATGCAGATGCTCGGTTGGTTCAGCTGTTCTGCCCTGGGCAGACATTGCTTGACAGCCAGCAAAAGACACAGCATGTCTCCCTCTCTCATTTCAGAGATATCATCCAGCAGCACTGGGAGTTAGACAAGTGTGCAAAGGTGCGGCTCATGTCTTTTTCTTTCTTTTTTTAACGATTTTTAGTTTTGCTTAACAGTCAGGATGGGAAATAACTCACTGACTGGAATTCAGCAGCATTTTAAACACACTTTGTGAAATCCAAAAATTAACATCCCAATATGTCAACCAGTGCAGAAGCTGCTGCTCCATTTCTTTACCACTTCTTTACATCTGACACCACAGTTACCGCTGCATCTTCCTCAAGTGGACCCCCCTACTCTAATCTCTAGACAGTCTAATGTCCAGTTTCAGTTGTTGATTGACTCACCTGTTTGGTGCTCTGAGGTCACTTGCGCTAGGTTTCATATTTTTGCTACAACCTTTTGGTTGTGAAGGGCTCTTGGTTACGGTCTTTTACTACTCGTGATGTAATGCTCAGTTGTTGTCAGGAATAAACAAATTCATATTTGCGGGTCATGATCAGAGCTGTACAAGCTAGCAATGTGAATGCTGTAAATTGAAGTGAACTATGATTGCATTGACATGTTTAAGTTATGAGCTAATTCATAACGGTTTATTGCAGGACAGGCAGTTATACATGGGGACTTTCCCCCTCATGTGAGGTTTTAGGAGAAAAATGTAGAAAGAAAGGGCAGTTGCCCCCTTTGGGCCTGGTGATATTCTACACTGTTAACAATGATTCCATATTGCCAAATAAGAATTTCACTTAAACCATAAACTGTTTTGTGGACAGGGTCGCTAAACTGACCGAAGCCTAATTAACTAAATTGACGTTTGCCCACATCCACAGGAAATAATCACCCCATGATGAGCTCCCAGGGGTCCGTCAGTGTGGCTCATGGGGGACTGGAGTGACATTTATAAATATGTGACAGCCTAATTTACAAAAAGAACAGGACAAAATGAAAAATGATACAAAGACTTCAGGGGCATTTCTTGCACCTTTATTTTTAATTTCATTGGCATTTCATGAACTTTAAAGGGCCCTGATCCCTGTTAATATATGATGATGCAAACTGTACAGTAACAGCAACCTCGTTAGTCACAGATGGGTAGAAACTCATAACCTGTCTCAGACTGTATGAGGTTCTGGTTTTAGACATTGACACAGTCAGAATCATGTTGGAGGTTGGCTTGTCACGCTGTGTTGGCCATCTGTGGCGATGTCGTGCTGTGATGTAGCACCACCATTTTGAACTGAAATTGTAGATTTCATCACAACTCAGTCGTGATTGCTAACTTTCTTGTGTGATGTTGTGTGTCACTGGGAGCCATTACAAACAACATCTTGAACACAAAAGAAAGAAGGTTAAACCTCTGACAAGTTCAAACTGCTGCTTTTATGCCTTCACATTTGAGTGAGGGACATTTCACTTGTTATTTCTTTGGAGCTTTTATTCTGGCGTCCAAGAGGTTTCTCTCTTTTAGTCTCAAGTGGCATGGCACTAAAAGCAGAGCGCTTTAATCTGAGTGGATTTCTGAGTCCTTGGGAATGATGTCATGAATGATCTCACTGCACCTCCTCTGCAGATTCCCTGTTGTGTTTTTATTGTCTTGGCTAAACCCATCTTCTTTTGCAAGAAGAAGACATGAGTGTCATTTTGACATTGAACAAAGTGATGGGACGTTGAAGGTTCTGCTGTCAGTGCGGCTGTGAGATGGCTCCATGTGTGACAGCTGGATAATGAACATCACACAATCTCTATCTCTCTACCTCTCCATTGCTCTTTTCTTCTTCCTCCATCACATCACATTTCCACAGCCTCACCCATACAGCGGTGACATCACCGCTGGATAATGGCATCCGACCTTCCCTCCTATCACTCTATGCCCTCGTCAGCTGCTTGGCCTAATTAGATGAGGGTGATTTCAATAAAGTTACTGTCGTCCTCACTCCATTAGTTATATTAACACTCGGATTTCTGCCCTGGAGTTGTCTATCTATCCTCCGCCTTTCACTGGTGGGGAGGGGGGGGGGGGGCTGAACCTCTTCTTTTCATGGATCTGTGTAACCTAGTTACTGAGGCCCAGCAGGGGAGGCCAATCAATTAATGAACAAAGGAGCCAGCTCACTGAGCAGTGGCACAAGTATGGGACTATAAGCAGGGAGCTTCCAAAACATCTCGTCTCTGTCAGTGCGGCGCTTATCTGATGGATGTTGTGTTGCTTTGTGCTCCGAGCCAATGAACACCGCTGTGTTACCTGCGTGAATATGTGATGTGAATGAAAGGCCCGGAATGCCCTTCATCACTTCAATTTGCGATCCATTTTCAATATGAGTAAATGGAATGTGCCACAGCGTTATGAAAAGACAGGAAATAAAACTATTTGGATTCTGTCAAGGGCTTCCTTTGCTTTCCCTCGGGCGAATGCTGATTTGTGCTCGCAAATGAGATTGGTGGTCAAAAGGTTAAATGTCGATACTGATTCTGCTCAGTCTTCCCAAGCAACAGGGCATAGCTGGAACAGACCTCCGCCTCTGTCTGTTTGTCCTCCTTCATCCCTTCCACCTGTGCTCTCACCGTCTTTCACCACCTTCTCATCCCTCCTTTTTTCTCAGCCCTTTTCATTCCATTCTGCCCCTATTTTTTTCCCCATGCGGTACCTTTCTTTCACATCCCTTAGTCTCGTCTATCTTTCTCCTTTCTAGTCCCTTGGTCCTGGCTGTCATCCCCTGCTTTAATCCGGCTATCCCTCCCCAGCGTCTCCCTCCCTGGAGTCTGCAGCCCTCTCTCCCCCAGTGTGTGAGATCAGGGAAAAGGCTGTTGTAACAAGCTATTGAATAATGCAGGCTGAGGGCCACAGGCCAAAGTTTCAGTTAACTCTTTGATCTCTGATCACACGGCGAGTGAGGTGGACACATCATAAATGACAGTTCAACAGCAGGGGAAACCTGCCTGTAGGCCACTGTGCTTCTGTCTTCCTCTAACCTCTACCTGAAGGCTAAAGTTTCCCTATCCGGTTTCACTGTCGTGCCCTTTGTTAGCAGGAACTCAGTGCATGCATCTAGCCTTTGTTATCTTAACATTGATGTATAATTAAAGGCTTAGAAAAGGCGATGCTGAATAATTGATTTTGGAGCAAAGATGTCATGGCATTCTGAACCTCCCCTGCTTCTCCCCAGTATTTGTACTTGCAGGGCAGATGAAAGATTAAGCAGTTTGCTTTCTTTCCCGTGGTATAGTCCTGCCTGTACTGATCTGTTGTGGCATTGTGCGTACAGGATCTGGCATGAATACTGCATTCAGTCATTTTTTTTAACCTTTGTGCATAATGGTGGAGTCAAAGCCCAAAAGCCCGGGACAAGATAATTACGTTGTGTTTGAAATCTTCAACCTCAGTCAAGTTGTATAGATTTGGCCAATTTGTATCAATTAGCTGACCGGGTCACGCTCAACCAATCTCACAAAGACGCAGCCCGCACACAGGGTCTCGTTAACCCTTATTTTAATCAATACAGTTCCCCCTCTTCTTAAGTGCTCCTAGTTAGCTTTAGAGCCCCATATCCTGAGGCCAGGGCGTATTGATCTGGCGGACTGATTGGAAGATTCCCTTCAGGATGTGAAGGATAGCAGTGGGGCTGGGGGAAAAGGGTGTATTGGCAAGAGTGAACGAGTGGGTCTTCATAGCTGGATCGGCTTACAACTTCCACCCCCCACTTCCGTCACCACACCTGTTCTAGCCAGCGGGAGGGAAAAACACGCCGCCAATCTGTGTGTGTGTGTGTGCGAGCCCAGGAGAGAAAATGGCAGAGAGGCGTAACAAATTAGAAATGTGTTACATAGAGTTTATGGTGACGGGTGTGTGTGTGTGTCTGTGTGCGCATGCCTGAACCACAATGACTTTGGAAGCTGCTGGCGCGTTATGGATGGGTGGCAGGAGACATATTTTGGGTTTTACTTGTCTAGCGGCGGCCTTTCTGGATTAGATGGCTGTGCCCGCAACACACCACTCAGTTGGGCGCACTCAGTCGCACACGTGGCCGCACGCGGAGACACATACATGTACGCACCATTAAACTGTCAAGCAGTGTGCGTGTGCGTGCGTGTGTGTGTGTGTGTGTGTGTGTATGTGGCGCTGCACAGTGGCATTTAATCCATAACTCTAAAAGGCTTTCCTTGAACTGACAGGGAAAAGCACAGCTGCCTTCCCATATAAACACACGTACACATCATACGCATCTCTCTCACTCTCTCTCTCTTTCTCCCCCCCCCTCTCTCTCTGTCTCTCGGTTACATACACCATTCATGCATCACTGTGGCGGCTAGGTCCCTGTGCTTGGCTCCAGCTCTCCAGCTCTCCGCCCCCCCACCCCCTTTCTGTAAACCTATCTCCCCGTGTGTGTATGTGTGGTGTCACGGTACAATACCCAGCAGCTGTACAGACGGCCACGAGTGGGGGGTCGTGGGGGGCTGTGGTAGGCTGGGTTGGGGGGGGCGGGCGCCTGTACAGCACAGCAGACAGAGCCCAGATAGACCTGTCAGCTCTGTGACACCCACACATGCCTCACCCTCTGGTCCAGGACGAACACGGGGGAGGAAAAGGAGGGAGGCAGGTTGGCTCAGGACAGGTAGAGCACCGGAGCCACTGGGGCAGAAATAGAACGAGAAGGAGAGGAGGAGGAGTGGCACTGGTGGTTCACACTCAGTCGGAGGACGGGATCGCTGCGAGTCGTGTCGAAGCGCGAGTTTATTTGGGGAATGAGGGGTGACGCCAGGGAGCTGTGCGAGCGATACTTAAACCCTGGTAGGTGAAGGAACAGGGCTGCGGGCATCATTAAGGGAAATGAGCTGTTTCAGGGTTAATGTGCGAGAGGGAACCGAGGAGAGCCGCAGCTAGTTTCCAACCAAAAACAGCGCTGGATTTATAATAGGACTGATGAATAGGCCCACAGTTGTGACCTTAATTCATGTCGTTAGGGTAAGACAATCACAAGGCTGGTGTTGTGCTGCAGTTTGGACTTCACAAGTTCAGCCACGTGTCCAAGTGTGTACTTTATTTTGTTAATGCAAAAAGATAGACGTCCCTCGAGACAAATCAACACTTCCGTCCGTCCTTCCGTTCGTCCATCCCCGGCCTGCTCTTGATTATGCTTTGAAAGCCCACTGATGATTACCAACACGCTTTCATGCAGGGCAAAAAATACTATCTGTTTGATCTCGCAGGCAGGAATATGGGCCGCACAACAGGATCTCGTCTCCCCTTGTGTCAGCTATTCTTCCACGCTGCGATATTCCCATGGGAACGCATTTCTGCTGCGCGAATCACAGTCGGATCAGTGCGGGCGCGTTTCTTATCTGGACATGAAAGACAGGTGGGCGGGGGGGATTGAAGTGTGTGTGTGTGTGTGTGTGTGTGTGTGTGTGTGTGTGTGTGTGTGTGTGTGTGTGTGTGTGTGTGTGTGTGTGTGTGTGTGTGTGTGTGTGTGTGTGTGTGTGTGTGTGTGTGTGTGTGTGTGTGAGAGTGTGTGTGTGTTGGAAGAGGGGGGGTTGTTAAAAGCGGTGAGGTAAGGGTCCCCTGGGGAAAATAACACTCGGGTACCTGAAATTCACTGAGCGGGCTGTTGAAGCTCCATCATCATTCCATTGTGTGTGTGTGTGTGTACCTATTACAGTCAGATGCATCATCTGATCAGTTGCCCCACCCCACCCCTGATTGATTGAGTAGATAAGACAGCCATATTGTTTGCGAGAGTGCAATAGCCTGCGTTACAACATGCCCGGGGATTTTATTAAGAGTTTGATAGGTTTTTTTTTTATTCGTCTGTGGTCATCACAATCGTTGTTGTTGTTGTTGTTTGATAGCATCTTTCACTTCAGATCAGCAAATCTGTTATTGCTGCTTTGCTGCAGGCGTAACACTCTTAATAAAACCATTGTGCCTTAGTCGGGAGAAATCTGTGCAGCTCCGGATAGGTTTTCATAGTTGAACAGGCAGTTCATTTGATCATCAGGACCCCACAGCATAAAACCACACCGACAAGCGCTGCTAACTCAAAAACCCGCCCACCCCCACCCGCCCTCAAACTCCCACGCTCACTTGCCGCATACACACACACACACACACGCACACGCACGCACATGCTCAGACAGTCGGCCCTTATCCCCGAGCAGTATGACTTTCACCTCTGTGTGATGTCTGTTGTCTTTATAAGGGGGGGGCAGAGGGGCAGGGGGGCCCATTATGAACCCTCGGTCCCAATGGAGACATTGTGCAGGCTGCCGTGCTCCCTTGTCCTTCAGCGGCGTCCCGAGATGACAGTAGATAAACAATGGGAACAAACGGTCACTCCCACCAGCATTGATCGGGGGCCTCTCTCCCCTCCCTGCTCTCACCAACATCAACACATTGATTCCACCTACACTCAATTTATATGAAAGCCCCCCTGCCTCACCCCCATTTTCTACCCACACTGACAAAAATGATAAATGACCAACCTCTCTCTCTCTCCTCACCCCTCCTCTTCCCCCTCCTCCTCCTCCTCCTCCTCCTCCACCTCCCCAGCGTCTCACATTAGCTGTCCAAGGCCCCGCAACCCTGCTACTGTTTTCTCGTCATTGCACTTCTAAGTACTGTCTTTCTACATTTTGGGCAGCGTGCATGCGGTGCGATGATGGAAGTGCAGGAGGGGTGTTATTCATGGCTCCGGGTCCTTTTTACAATTTCCGCACATAAACATGTCACTGGCATAATTCCAGCCCTGCAGGCCATCCATATGCATGACGTCAATCCATCAGGAAAAGAATATTAGCATGTATTTGAGTAGCGCGCTCGCGGTCGGGGCTAACCTCCTGTGGCTGCCGGCTAATAGTCCCTCAAAAGATTAAACCATATGGAAAGCCTCCAAAATGGGGTCAATTATTTCTCTTTCATTGGCTTAATCAGCCAGTTCTCTCTCGTTATGTATGACTAACCTGTCTTCCGTGTAATCAGATTCATTAGGTCGCAGCTAATTCCGACATGACGCCTTGGCGGTTTTGGATCGGGTTGTCATTTGTGAATGATAATAGTTTGACTGCCCATCTTAATGGGCTACAGCTTTAGCGACACATGCTGCAGTGTTTGCCGTAATCGAATCTCCATTTTCATTCTATGCCAGCCCGACCAGCGCCGCCGGCAGCAGAGGCCTGGGCGCCGTATACAAATGATGTATTTCCTGTTCTGATCTTCATTGTACGATGTCCCCGTGTCTGTAAATGGGGCACCAAGTGCCTATAAATAGATATTCACTGGTAGCGAACAGCCAGTGGTTATCAGCAGGAGGTGAGTGTGCATGTGCATGTGCGTGTGTGTGTGTGTGTGTGTGTGTCTTGCACATGTGCATTGCTTTTAAGAGCTTAGCTGATTGAGGCTATTGACGAAGGTGTTGGTACTTCACTCCAGCGCCTTGGGGTGTAATCCCATTGAGGAAAGTCTCCATTTCACATCTCCGCTCCACAGCTCCCTAATGACTCCCCCTACTTCGTCTCCACCCCACCACAGTTTTCCCATGGCTCATCCACTGTGCTGCTCCCACTGTGCGGTAATCCATTTTACCCTTCCTGCTGCTTTCAGATCTCCCCGTCCCTGTAGTTCCTGCATGAGAGCCGAGATCTGAAGAAGACCGCAGATTTGCCAGCCTATCCGATATGAATTAAGACTCGTGACATCTATATTTCATCCGCTATCCTACATATTATGAATGTGTAATGATGTCATTGTGCGTGTGCCTGTTCAGGTTATCCTCAGCCAGCGTGATATTTCTATTGAGGGAATCTGGAAGGTTCTTCTAAATGGGTTTCAGAGGTCGGAACGCTGCTCTGCCTGTTACCGAATATACTAGCACAGAAACGGCCGAATTCTTTGTAATTCCCATTGAACACACTTTGTAATGGCTAATAGGAAACGATTACACGTCTTTGTCTGTTTGAAGAAGACGCTCTGCCTCTTCGTCCCGGTTCTGCTTCAGTGAGTAACATCGCAATCATTTCAATTATGGCAAAGCTGGGCATCAGGGCTTGAAGTGAGGTCTGCAGATGTAATTGGAGGGACATGGACAAAAATACTTTTCTTGTGCGAAATGGCGAAGGTCCTGAGGAAAAGCAACTAGGGACTGAGAATTGATGCTGTTATTCATGCTTTTGCCGAGCGAAAATGGTGAATTAGAAGGCAAAACTACATTTCCCCTCCCTCCTCCTTTGTCCTTCATGCAGAGACTGGAGACGCATTGATGAGACCCAGAGTGGAGGTGGCGATGTAAATGTTTGCTATCTAAACCGTAGCTGGCCGCCTTTTGGCTGAGAGGCGGAAGCCGGAGGGAGGAAACGGCTCCCTGCTCCCTGCTATTTCACGGCTTAAGCCTTTAATCGCCGCAGCCACAATGGATGCGTGAAATGGAATCTGAATTTCATATTGATTGATTTTATATTGATGAATTTCCCTGTAAGCAAAAACACACACACACACACACACACACACCTATGTGAGGCTCTATTAAGAGTAACCTGTTTTATAATGCGAGCCTCCTCTCCCCTCGTTTGCTTGCTTTATAATGAAAATTCTCCCTTTTTTTGAAGTTTAATCTCTCGGCAAGAAGAACGGGTAGGAGGATGAATGCAAATGCAGGAATTTCCTTTATCTTCGCCTCTCACCGCTCGTTGGCCGGGACTTCCAACTAAATGCGTTTGTAGCCGTGCTCAGCAGTCGCTACCTCGCACACTCTAGATGTTCGTCCTGGTTTCTCAACAAAGGCACCCAAGGGAGTAACACAGGAGCCGGATGATAAACCGTCTCCGACGAGGCGAAGGGGCGGGTGGGGGGGGGAGGGGGGGGGGGGGAAGAGAACCAGCAGGTAGCATTTGCTCATTTCTCCTAATTTACCGTCGCATTCTCACCTTCCTCAGTCTTCCTCGGTCTCTGTCGCGTGCCTCATGTTTTATTAATCCCTTGAAGACATCCGGCACGGTATAAGAAAAAAGCTGTCATAAGCACATTTTGTGCTGTTTGCAGTGTCAAGATTAACAGGATTACAGATTAGGGATTAGATTGTCTTTATCCTCACCCGTATGACCTTGACCCACGACCTCCAGGACAATGCACAGCAGAGTTGTGTTGTGTTGTGGTCGTGTTGAGGTTTCCAACTCTCCCCTAAAGAGAAGATGACTCTTTAGGAAGAAGAGCAGAATGGACACGCTTTGTCGGGAGATAATCTGATTTGCAGGGGTCTTCTAATTGGTCTCTGCGGTGTGTGTGTGTGTGTGTGTGTGTGTGTGTGTGTGTGTGTGTGTGTGTGTGTGTGTGTGTGTGTGTGTGTGTGTGTGTGTGTGTGTGTGTGTGTGTGTGTGTGTGTGTGTGTGTGTGTGTGTGTGTGTGTGTGTGTGTGTGTGTGTGTGTGTGTGTGTGTGTGTGTGTACGCTGTGATTTAGCCACTTTGTTCCATGCACGTCAAGGCAGCGGCAGGCAAACAGCAAACAGTGAAAAACAACAGTGGCCTTTTGACGGCTGTCCTGTTGTACCGCCCTTCCCTCTGCGCTGTTTCCATGCCGTAACATTAGCGTTTCCATGGCGAGCGTGCGGTTGCCAAGTCCTGTCGAGACTGAGCGCAGAGGGTCATCGTTTATTTCTGTCACTCAGCGCATGAGGGTGAGGACTGAGCAGAGGGCTGAGTTCGGGGGGCTTGGCGGGGGTTTGGGAGTTCCATCGCTCCTTAAAACGTTTATTTGTCTAAGCGATCACCTCCGGGTCGTCCGACGCCTGACCGTCAACGTTGATGTACCGACTGTCCACGCAAACGGTGGGACACTTTGTCTTATACACACTTTGAAAGAAGTCCGACAGGAGTGTCAGAGGGGGGGTGGAGAGAGACGGCGGGAGGGAGCGAGACGTGCGAGGCTGCATATGGCCGACCTGCGTGTTGTTTATCCAGAGAGTTGTTACAGCTGAGGTCCAGGCTTCTCACTCACCCCCCACTTCTCCCTCTTCCTCTCCTTCTCACTCTCTCTCCATCTGTCCCTCTCTCTCTGCCTCCCTCCCTCTCCCTCTGTTCCTCATTTTCTCTCATTAATCTAGCAGTGCGGCTCTGGCCCGCTTCCCATGATGCACAGGGAGCAGGTTTGAGTGACCACCCAGCCCGAGCAGAAGCATTAGTCTGTCCTCTGCTGTCGCCTGCCACTGTTTATGCCTCTGCTGCGTCCCGTCCGCTATTAAATAACGAGGGAAATATGTTAATTGACGTTTCCAAAGTGTTGAGATCGATCGTTACCATAGGGATGATTTTCCCCATCAGATTTGATTGTGTTTTGGAGCGGCCCAGGTGAGGAAACAAGCGGCGACGGCTCTCGCCAATCACACGCCAATGGATTGAGGAAATGGATTTACAGTCTCATAATCTAGTTCTGTTCCCTGAAAGTTGCCATTTTAGTGTAGTCATGATATTTGAAGAATGACAGAATCTATTTTGAAATTGGGGTACAGTCCAAGTTTAAACGTGCCTCTAAACAAACTTTTAGGGATAAAAAGGCGTGTGGATGCGTAATGATGACTTAATGACATTACCAGTTTTGGTTTGGCACCAAAGAAGAGCCGCGTTTGAACTTGTTTATTGAAACGAATAAGAGAGTTTACCAGAGCTGTTGATGTCGGCGGAGACGAAAGCGCCCACGGCCCTCTGATCCACCTTCTCTGCTACATGGTTTCAGCACTGTCTATGTACTTCAAAGGATATGCCACGCCTCATTGTAGCCATTTTCCTCTCTCTCTCTCTCTCTCTCTCTCTCTCTCTCTCTCTCTCTCTCTCGCTTCTGAGACGTGGTGGCATTCCGTTTTGCATTTTCCAAAATATAGAGGTAATGTTGTTTTCTCTAATTAGATTTGGAAAAAACCCCATGACGTACAGCAACGGCGTCCCATGACATGGCATTTCCTGTCCAAACAGCGTTTCGACCGCCTCGTTCTCATGCCGTTTGAAGTGTAGACGTCTCATTTATCCGCTGAAGTTCGTATCCCGTCGTCGTCACATTTGGATGAGCTAAACATTTGTGTTTTAAACATAAACCTTCTTTGCGGCTGCTTTGGAATCCCACTCAGTGTGTGTGTGTGTGTGTGTGTGTGAGCAGATCCAGAGCTCATATCCTGTCTGAGGCCTCTCCACCGCGTAGAAGGGAAAGGTTGACGATCAGATGATGCATTAGTCTCCGTCTACCTCTCCCGTATGCATGAGTTAAGACATTGACTCTCCTTGGCAGACTGCGGCGCTCTGGGTCTCTGCGCACCTTTTGGCTGCACTTTACCTCACTGATTTATCTGCTGGCCATACCTCACACCAGCTTCTTCGAAACATGAAATATTCATACTCCCCGTTCCTCTCCCTCCTCCCAACCCCACACGTATGAATCTATTATTTTGGAAGAGGAGGGAGGAGGCGTCAGCGGTTGGATCTTGGCTTCTTCAAAGGTACACGGGAGAAAGGAAGTAGGAGTGAGATGGCCATACAGACATTTTCAGATCCATTAGCCATTATTCTATCCAACGCTAATACAATCCTGTAGTACATTCTCTCATCTCCATTATACTCTAATGTATTGTACTCTCTGTTTGGATTGCCTGATTTATCTGCCGTAGCAGCAAACCAAAGCGGTGAGCTCTCCTTTGTGGTCTTCACTCTCTTTTCATAGCCTCTATTTGTGCCGGTCCCTCTCTCGCTCCACTCCTCCGCCTCCCTTTCCTCCTATTTGCTCCGCTTTCTCCCCGTTGCTGCTGCAGCTCTTTGTAACACAGTTTGAAGGTCAACATTGGGAGGTGGTCATGGCTGCAGCGAGTTGGGCAAGACTTTTGTTGGGCCCCTTCCTGTTGTTTGTGTTGCCTCTCTGTTTAATCTGCTCCCAGTGTCATTAGAGCCACGGCAGAGGCGATTGTCTCGCTGCAGACCTTGGTCGCAGATAAGACAAACGTTGATCCTGATTAATCATCTACAGAAAATGACTTTTAGAAGTGCCGCCCTCTGTTTTGCCGTTGCGAAACCTCATCGCAGCCATGCAGGTAACCTGAGCTGTCCTTGAAAAACTCAAACAAAAACTCATTGCCTGTCAAAACCCGAGTTGAACCCGCCTCCGCCAGAAACCCGCCGCTGCTCGCCAAACCCCTCCTGCGACGCCATGTTTCAGCAGCAGCCTCTTCATGTGGCTAATCACTCGTTTGGTTTGGCGTGACACTCACCCCTCCTCTCCCCCCCTCCAGACTCCCTCAGAAGTGAACAAACGAGGTGCGAGGGCTGTTTGTTGGTGTCGGTGTTGGTGCTGCGCTCCTCTGCGGCACATTCTCCCAACGCCCACTGTTTTTGTTTAGCTTCTTCTTCTCCACGGCCCTCTATTTTTTTTATTTTTCTAATACATCAGATTCCGCCTCCCCTGCGAAGGAACAACTTGGACACGACGCAGCGAGAGAAGTGTGATTTCTCCCACCGCACACTCGCCGAGCTCCAGGCGTCCTGTTAAGCCGAGCGGGGAGGCGAGAGGGAGGAGAGATACTGACCTTGATTACATGAAAGGGATACCGTATGAGCGCGCTTCCTCCCCCGTGTAACACTGCACACACACATGGAATGATAAGGTGAACGATTTTCTGTATCATATACCGATTCATGATTTATAGAAGGACCTGAAGTTTTGCCCCCTGTCAGGCCACGGCTGTCAAAAATCAATAATTCATTAAATGTAATACGTGTCAGACGGATGATAGTAGGAGCCGGACACACTGAGCGGAGTTTGGCGTGCCCACAGTGTGTTTTTGATCCGACTCGCCTCTAATTAAACCTGGCTTTATAGTATTGCTAATAAGCCCTTTGATGGCATTATCAAATCCATTTATGTGTCTGATGAGTCTTGATGGACTTGGCGGTCACTGTTAAATGTCCTCGGGCTTCGAGGGCGGCGACTCCTCTCTATTGTGGCGAAGCAGAGGAGTGGCACCTCGGTAATGGACGGATGATTTCCACGCAAAGGCCGCACTCCGTTTCTTCCCATCCTCCTAGATGGAGGAAATGTATAGTGCGGTCGACGAGCTCAACTCGCTCCCCGACCACACGCAGTCGTCTTAACACTCTCGGCTTAATGGAGGCGGTCTGAAGAGTCGCCGCATTCTGATCAGCCTGCAGATGGAGGGAAATGTATGTTCCCCATGTCTGTCTGTCTGTCTCTATCACCCACTCCTCCGCTCCTGGATTGCTCCTTTTTTTTCTGTCAGCTTGTTTTTCTTCCTCTCCACTCCATTTTGGTCCCCGATACTCTCGAGGATTTGAGGGGAAATTGAAGGCGAGCGTCCCCGCAGGTGATGGCTCCGCTTTACATGCAGCCACACAGGCCGCACCGGACTGAATCAAGGAATTGGCTCGCCTCAAGGCTTTGTTGTCACTCACATTCTGCCTATTGATTGTGCAGAGGCTGTGTGAGCAAGTGTGTATGTGTGTGTGCGCATAGGGTTATGTGTGTGTGTGTGTGTGTGTGTGTGTATGTAGGGGGAATTGGCAGCTCTCACCGTGTGTAGGTGAATGCAAGGACTGTTTGGAATGAACTTTTGCAGTGTTGGCACAGGAAGCACACACACATCACCCACACACCAATAAACCCCACACAACCAAACAATGTAACACTGTGATCAGTTGATGCCGTGAGATTTTAATGTGTTTTTTTGTTGTTGTTTTTCTCTCTCTTTCTAGGTCAGCAGATTCCGTCCTGAGGGAATGTTGCTGCTGGGATGACCTCTGTGACCTCACGTCCCTCTAGAGATCACCCACCAATTAGGCCAGAGCAGCGAAATCAAACCGGGACACGGTTGACAGGTTTACATGATGGACAGGTGATGGCGTCTTCCATCATCTCTCTCCGCCACTGACTGGGCCCCGCCGGCCCTCGCTGAGAGGCATCAGCGTGTGTCTGCGGTCCAAGACCTCCTATTTCTCTGCAATGGTGACATAGGAAGCGCTACAGTATGAGGGAGAGCCAACACGACGCCGTCTCATTTCTGTCTCCGGTAGCCGCTGCAGCTGCTACTTCAGTGCCATTTGTGTAGTAGGTTATCGACCCGACTGACTTTGTGCGAGTAATTCCTGTTCCGTGTTTTTCTGCCCCACACCGAGAGAGGGGACAGCGCCCCCCGCGGCGTGTTGCTGGGCCACTGGGGCGGAGCGGGTGTGTCGCGAGACGATGCTGGGATGCGTGACACGCCTCCGTCGGCTGGTCCGTCTCCTGCCCCTGCAGACCTCCCTCCTCCTCCTCTTCCTCTTCTGCGCCGTCAGCGTCTTCGTCTCGGCCTATTTCCTGTATGGCGTCAAACGGGAGCTGGAGCCGTCGGGAGGGGCCACGTCGGGAGCCGAAGGAGCGTCGGCCGACTCCGACGACCCCAGGGTCACGCCGTCCCGGCTGCTCCCCTTGCGGAGCGTGTCGGGCGGCCCCGGCCTGGACTCGGGAGGGACCAGAACAGATCCGGTGGTTCTGGTATTTGTGGAAAGCCAGTATTCTCAACTGGGTCAGGAGATCGTGGCCATTTTGGAGTCCGGCCGCTTTCGATACCGGACAGAGATATCTCCCGGTAAAGGAGACATGCCCACACTGACGGACAAAGAACGAGGACGCTTCACATTGGTGATTTATGAGAACATTCTAAAATATGTCAATTTGGACGCTTGGAACCGAGAGCTGCTGGACAAATACTGCGTGGAATATGGTGTGGGCATCATTGGCTTCTTCAAGGTTAGAACAACACACACACACACACACACACAGACACACACACACAGACACACAGACACACACACACACACACACACACACACACACACACACACACACTCCCTCCTCTCCCTCCCCGCCACCTCCTCTCACTCACACCTTCTGCCCTGTCCATCTGGCACCTCCGTCTCTAAGGATATGGGATTCACAGGGTTGGAAGGACCTGCCTGCTTCAATACTATTCAGTCCCACAGCTCCATTTCCTTTCCTCCCATCTTTGCTCCTATCTGTTCTCTCCTCCGCTCGGTCACTCCTTCCTTTCTCCTTGTTTTTTTTTAGTTGCGTGTCAGGCTCTACAGTCCTCTCTCTCCCCTTCGCTCTCTCCCTCTCGCTCCCTCGCTCGGCAGTAATCCCTAGCTGAGCCTGTTTGCCCAAGGCCAGTTTTCAGGTCTTACGGCTTTAATCACCTTCTCTTGTTCACCAAAAGAATATAAAAAGAGATGTGGAGTCACGCGGGCAGCGGCGGTGCAGGTGAAGGTGATGGTGGCCCCACTGGGAGGGTGTGTGTGTGTGTGTGTTTACCCACGGGGAGAAGGCGAGGGCGGTACACAGGCCGATTGACCTCGACACACATCCACAAAGAATTTCCAAATCTTTTATCCACCCAACTTAATAAAGCTTTATCTCTCTCTCTCTCTCTCTCTCTCTGACGCCCACGCAAACATTTTGGTGAAATATTTAAGAGAGAGAGAGAGAGAGAGAGAGAGAGAGCGCAGGCGCAGGCACTTGTGTCTGTGGTGGCAGAGATGCAAGAGAATTGGAAAAGGGCTCTGGGAGGGGAAATATCAATGAGTTATCTGTGAGCCCCGAGTCTTTGAGTCTGTGCAGAGGACACAGCGGGAGCTTATTCATTTTGACGGCGCATTTGGAGCCCAGCAGATTGGGCGTAGCAGGTAGAAGCTGTCTCGTGCCTTCATGTGTGAGTAGGCCTGACATTCCTTATTTCACACATGGTTGGAGAAATAGGGGAATTATAGCCAATGCATTTCTGTCTTCATCACGCCGGTCTACTGTAAATGTCCCCTCCTGATTTCTCCCTGTGTGTCCCTGTTTGTCCCCGTCTCTCCGGCGGCCCAGGCTAATGAGAACAGCCTGCTGAGTGCGCAGCTGAAAGGCTTCCCCCTCTTCCTCCACTCCAACCTGGGCCTGAAGGACTGCGTCGTCAACACAAAGTCCCCGCTCCTCTTCATCACTCGCTCCGGCCAGCCCCTGCCGGGTCCTCTCCCGGGGGACGACTGGACCGTCTTCCAATCCAACCACTCTACCTACGAGCCCGTGCTGCTGGCCAAGACCCAGTCTGCCGAGAGCGTGGCGTCCATGGGGCAGAACGCGGCGCTGCTCCCGTCGGTGGTGCAGGACCTGGGGCTCCACGACGGCATCCAGAGGGTCTTGTTTGGGAACAACTTGGCCTTCTGGCTGCACAAGCTGGTGTTTGTGGACGCTGTGGCCTTTCTGACGGGGAAGAGGCTCTCGTTGTCCCTGGAGCGCTACCTCCTGGTGGACATAGACGACATCTTTGTGGGCAAAGAGGGCACCCGCATGAAAGTGCCTGATGTAAAGGTGAGAAACTAAGCCTGTTGTGTATTCATCAAACCCATCTCTGCTGTTATGGCCTGACGCACACACACACACACACACACACACACACACACACACACACACACACACACACACACACACACACACACACACACACACACACACACACACAGTACCACGTGCTCTCCATCCTCTGCTAGTCAGACAGAAATCCCTCCTTCTCCCTCCACTTCTCCTTTTGAATGCGTTCATCCCAGTAGGCTGCTCCAAGCTGACAGGCCTCAATGCTCACGCTGTCACAGAAGCGCCACACACATGAATATTTCAGGGCCCAGAGACACACAAAGAATGCTGGAAAACACCTCGGCTGCAGCCCCTCAGAGTGGAGCACACTCCTGGCACGCCGAGGAAGAGGGTGCGGAGCGACTTGTGGAGTGAGCATCAAGGCGCGCACTCTGGCAGCGCCGCGGCAAGCTCTTAAGAAACAACTCACACCCTGACAAGACAGAGGACAGAGTGACATAGGGTGTGTGTGCGTGTGTGTCAGGAGTCTCGTCCAGAGTCAAGATCAAATGGAACAAACTCCCAAATCAGAGAAGAGCAAAGTATCAAGTAGAATAAAGGAGCAGAGAGCGCCATGTTTACTGACAGAAACGTGCTGAATGAAATATGCATGTTGGCACCGACTCACTCTCCTCTCCTCTCCTCTCCTCCTCTCTTCTCCTCTCCTCTCCTCCTCTCTCAGGCCCTGCTGGATACCCAGAGGGAGCTGCGCACACACGTCCCCAACTTCACTTTCAATCTGGGCTTCTCAGGGAAATTCTTTCACGCTGGTAAGCTGATGAGACCCCTCGCAACTGGCAACCCAAGACCTGATGTTACTCATTATGTTGTCGGTTCCTCTCCGTCTCTCTTATGACTCAATCGTATTCCTTTCACCAACTCCCACCCTCACATTTGACCTTTGTCCTCCTTCACTGACCTCAATTTCTCCTTCCTCATTCCTTTTCGGGTTTTTTTACTGTCCCCATTTTTTCTTGCCTCCTCCATATCCTCGTGACTCATCGCCCTTCGTCTCTCTCTGTCAACCCTCCCTCGTCCTTCCTCGCTCTCCTTATCTGGATGCCTCCCACTCTTCGTCCTTCCTCTCCCCCCTCGCTCTCTCCCATTTCCAGGATCTGATGAGGAGGACCTGGGAGACGACCTCCTGCTGTCCTACGTGAAGGAGTTCTGGTGGTTTCCTCACATGTGGAGCCACATGCAGCCCCATCTCTTCCACAACCAGTCCGTGCTGGCCGAGCAGATGTTGCTCAACAAGAAATTTGCCACTGTGAGTCATTGAGCCAAAGGTTAAATCAGATCCCCTCCCTCCCTCCCTCCCTCGTCGACCCTACGGTTGTTAATCGATGTTGCTCTCTGTTGCCGTGTCTCTCCTTGTAACCGTTCCCTCCGCTCTCTCCCTGCCGTTCCAGGAGCACGGAATCCCCACGAACATGGGTTACGCAGTGGCGCCGCACCACTCGGGCGTCTACCCCGTCCACATCCAGCTGTACGATGCCTGGAAGAAGGTGTGGGGCATCAAGGTGACCAGCACGGAGGAATATCCACATCTGAAGCCTGCCCGCTTCCGGCGAGGCTTCATCCACAGCGGCATAAGTGTAAGATCACCGGCGTCCACCCGAACAACCATAAGGCCTCATTATCTTGTGGCCCCTGGCCTGCTGCCTTCTCTCCCCGCTCGGCTTTCCAGTGCCCGCCGCCCTTTGTAGTTTGTTTATTCTGCAACCACGGCTCCCTCTCAGGGTTACTGTATCTCTCACCGTCCACATCTGCTGCCAGTTATTCATTTGCCGCCTCTCCGTTTTTCTATCCCTCGTCAGTTCTTTTTGCATTTATTGATATCGTGTTATGCCCGTCAGTTATGCACGATCTCGCCTCGGTCATCCCTTCCTGTCCGCCTCTGCTTTTCCTCCTGTGTTTGTCCCCCAAAGATGCTAAACAGGATCTTGGTTTTATTTCCATCACCGGGGCAACAGAGGTCTCCAGAAAAGGCAATCATCTCATTAATCGTGTTGGCCTGTTGCACTCTCCGCACGAAGAGGGAAACGGTGATATAGTGAAGTCGCGCCATTAGTCGTCTCCCCGTGTCGTGCCGGGCTGCCTCAGCGGCGCAGCGACCAATGAAACCTCTGGCAGCTGCATAGCAAGCAGCTGAAATGTCAACCGCTCTTTACAGCAGACACACACACACTGTTACGCCGTCGTCTATAGTTAGTAAATATCACGTTTCGGCATACAAGACAACAAATTAATGTTGAATAGATTTCATTGAAGAGGTTCGGAAATCGTATCATCTCCTCTCAGGTTGACCTTCAGTACTGACGGGAAAACCGTGCAGCCTGAGGTTCTTCGTAGCGTTGACATTCACTCAGACGGTTTGGTCTCGGCGCTCGATTCCCGTCCTGGATAGATCGGCCTGAATGGACCGTCTCCGCTTACTGATGATTGATATTCACTTCCCCCGACACCCCAAACTGTAAATGCATTTCCATGAATTTCCATATAGACAGAGTGAATAAAAGGTTTGCTTTGGCTAGATGAGCTGCATAATATGAATGTTAGTGAAAGCAAACAATGTGTGGGATAACTGCCTGAAGTCCTGAACGCTGCGCTCTCAGCAGAAGGCTCCTGGTGTGTGTGTGTGTGTGTGTGTGGGTTTGAAGTGTGTTTCGTTTGGTTGTGTTCTTTCATCCTTTTAAGATGTTGTGCCCTTCTATATCGCAGGTGCTGCCCAGGCAAACATGCGGTCTGTTCACACACACCATCTTCTACAAAGACTACCCAGGCAGCCCAGTGGAGCTCGACAAGCTCATCACTGGAGGAGAACTCTTCCTCACTGTCCTGCTGAACCCTGTGAGTGCACACGACTGCTCTGGTCTGAGCTCCAATACACCCCCGATGTTAGGTTTACCGCTGTCACCTCACGCTTTTCCTGCACCTTCCCGCCCCGCAGATCAGCATCTTCATGACTCACCTGTCCAACTACGGGAACGACCGCCTGGGCCTGTATACCTTTAAAAGCCTGGTGAAGTTTGTCCAGACGTGGACCAACCTGAAGATGCAGACGCTGCCTCCTATACAGCTGGCTCAGAAATACTTCAGCCTGTTCCCCTCTGAGAGAGACCCCCTGTGGCAGGTCAGTGTATGAAACAAATGCGCTTCACATGACTGATGATATATTTCTCCAAAAGCCCAATTATTGTTTAAATGTGATTATTCAGAATTTTACTGGCAATTAAAATTGTAAATGCCACTGGAACATTTTATATTCTGACAGAGCAGATATGTGACACCTATTTATTTAACTTAGAATTTTGCAAATAAAGTGTTATCTAGTGTTTTTGTTTGATGCACTTTCATATCTGTCAGATATCTGTTGGAGTGTTAAGCATTGTGATTAAAGCCCTAAAATCCAAAGAAGTTGAATAATTTAATGTTTGTAATGTGATGTGATTTTGTATGGCCAAATAAAATCGTTTGTGTTTACCTTTTAGCTTAATTAAATTAGATTTTCTTTTGATACGTGAAGTAGCAACAGTGAAACACTTTTCTGAAGTTCGATTTTTTTTTTTTTTAATCTATTTCTGGCTACAGGACCCTTGTGAGGACAAAAGGCACAAGGACATCTGGTCTAAAGAGAAAACATGTGACCGTTTCCCCAAACTGCTCGTCATAGGACCTCAAAAGACAGGTGAGACGCAGTACATTAGCACCCCCTATAGGATCTGGCCGGAAATTCACCAACCTGACATGTTTGATCGTCAATAATTTATCAGCAACAACAGGAATATATAATGTTCCGTCTCCGTTCGCAGGCACGACGGCTCTCTACCTGTTCCTCGGCATGCATCCGGACCTGACCAGTAACTACCCCAGCAAGGAGACCTTTGAGGAGATCCAGTTCTTTAACGGGCACAACTACCACAGAGGCATCGACTGGTAAGAACCCTCCGCCTCTTATTATGTAACCACGCAGAAGCAGCAATAAGCAGCCCACTCTAAGTATTTATGATAGAAGATGTCTGTGTCATGTTGTTATCGCGAATCTCATATTTGCGTGTGGCTTTATTTTGTTTGCCCCTTCTGTTTCTGTTTTCCTGTTTAGATTACATCGCTGCGTTAGCTGTCGTTTACATTTTCATCCTATTATCAAGGCTGTTTTAAACTCCATTAAGTTTATTGGCACATTGGTGAAATGAATTATGATCCTTGGTATTTCTGAATCTACTTTGTTCTCTTAAATCTTTCACCCTTGATTGATTAGAAAGCTGCACACAGCAAATGAAATCCAGCGGCTTCATGCTTAAGAGCCTGAAATTAATCCTGTACTTAGCAGACTGATACTGTACAAATATTAGTATTGCATAGCAAATATTGGCATGTGCGTTTGTGTGTGTGTGTGTGTGTGTGTGTGTGTGTGGGCGTGCATGGCAAGACGTTGTTTAGATGTGAGGCTCCAAGCTCACCGCACACTCAGAGGGGTGTGGTGAGTAAACTGAACATGCCTCTAACACTGTGTGTGTGTGTGTGTGTGCCTGTCAGGTATATGGAGTACTTCCCTCTACCCTCCAACACCAGTTCAGACTATTACTTTGAGAAGAGTGCCAACTACTTTGACTCTGAGGTGGCGGCTCAGAGGGCTGCAGCTCTCCTGCCCAAAGCCAAGATCATCACCATCCTGATAAACCCTGCAGACAGAGCGTACTCCTGGTACCAGGTCTGTCTCAGCTGTATAAATAACTCTGTGTGTGTGTGTGTGTGTGTGTGTGTGTGTGTGTGCCTGCGTGGCTGTGAAGATCTCCCACCTTCACACCTCCCACTGTTCGCTGCTGTTTATTTCAAATTAATCTCACACCTCTTTCCATGTAGGACACTTTGCAGTAAAGTAATGATGACACAGTAAATGCGCTGAAATGGTCTCAGATTTTCATTCTCATCCCTCTGTCTGTCCGTCAACAGCACCAAAGAGCTCACGACGACCCAGTGGCACTGAAATACTCCTTCCGTGACGTCATCACCGCCGGACACAATGCTCCGGTCAAACTGCGAGTCCTTCAGAATCGCTGCCTGGTGCCTGGCTGGTACGCCGTCCATCTGGAGCGCTGGCTCAACCACTACCATTCCAGCCAGGTACTGCAGGGCATCAACATGCTGCTGGGCAGAGGAACTTAACTCATAGTTTTTCGCTTTTACTAGATGTTCATTAAAAGCTTTTGCTGGCCTAGACTGACATATTAGATCCTAGTGTCTTGCCTAGTCTCGGTGACTATTATTGATTTGTTTCTCGTTACGCATACCCGCAGAATGAATGTGTGTGTCTGATTGCCTCTTCCTGTCAGTCTCCTTGAAGAAGCACATGTATCAGTTGCTTAAAATGTCCTAAATGAATCAAACTTCAAGATTGTGTAATTTTTCAGGGGTCAAAAATGTGTAAATGCATCATCAAGCTCAGTTTATTGTGTTATGGACGTGATTTAGATTTGTTACATTCTCTTACACTGACACACAAGGCTGCCCTGTTCTGACATTTGGCTCTGTGTGTTGTCCCATGCAGCTGTTGGTCTTGGATGGCCAGATGCTGAAGACTGAGCCGGCCTCAGTCATGGACAAAATCCAGAAGTTTCTGAGCCTGGCCAACGCTATCAACTACCACAAGATTCTAGCGTGAGTTTCCACTTCCTCACTAAATCAGTCACAGATCACAGATCACAGATCACACATCCTTTTCTGGTCCTTTCACTTGTCAAAGCTTACAGAATACTTTTGTATGTCAAGACAAGGAAAAAGTGTGTTCTCTCATTCATAATATCTTGTGTGTACAGATTTGACCCCAAGAAAGGATTCTGGTGTCAGCTGCTGGAAGGCGGGAAGACGAAGTGTTTGGGAAAGAGTAAAGGGCGCAGATATCCTGACATGGACCCTGAGGTACGATGGTTTATCATGTATTAACATTTCACCTCCATGTTGTGGGGTTCTTCTTCGGGATGTGATCTCACAGTTGCTCTCCTTCTCTTCATCCAGTCCCAGGGGTTCCTCAGGGAGTATTATCGGGATCACAACATCGAGCTGTCCAAGCTCCTATACAGGATGGGCCAGCCGTTACCCAGCTGGCTCCGTGAAGAGCTGGTCCACACCAGGTAGCAGCTCCACAAGGGGGGGCAGGGGAGACCACAGCTCCACAGACTGAACCACTGCTCGGCCCTGAGGGTGGGGGGGGATGTGGGGGACATTTACCCGAGAGTGGATGATGATGATCCCGAACAGGTTTTGAACTGACTGAAAGTCTTTTGCAAGATTTGAGGATTTGGGAGTTTCATCCAGAACTCAGAACTCACTGTGATCCGAACAGTGGGAGGTAAAGGAGAAGGGAGCGAGCCCGGGCGCTCCCCTCCGTCCCCCTGAGCTCACCGATTGCCGGTCCACTTCCACGGGACAAACCAGGAGCACTGATGCCACTGACAACTGTGTTTCCAGGGAGACGTAAAAAGGCACAAAGGGAGGACGATAAGAGTTCAGTCATCGTATTCCCGCTCCCTCCTCAATCAGGCCTTTTATCTCCTTCACGGGACTCGTCAATGTCAGACTTGAAGGAACGTGAAGCTCGAGCGGCGGGGGAAGAGACAGACACGTAACCCCGACCGACCCCGCCGTTAATGACTTGTCCCGTTTTTGGAGCACAGGAAACGTGAAGCGGTGCGTAAGCGGTCGCTGGAACACGTTAAGGCACATGTGGAGTTCTGACTCGGGCTGCATGTTGTAGCCTCACATGTTAGGCCTTGGTAGAATCTAGTTATTGCATTTACAAGTGCCAGGACAGACTCGTCGATGACATATTACTTCATTTGAAATTCGAGGGTTGTTGTTGTTTTTGTTTTGTTTTTTTGTTTTTTTTTTTAAAGATTTTGTTCTTTAATCAAATTTAATCTTTTATATGATGCGGTTGCAATGCATTGTTGTAGAATGTACCAAAACTAAACATCTTAGCTCGGTTTCAGTTCTTTCACACGGGCCAGATGTACGGGAGACTGGTGTGCGTGCGTGCGTGCGTGTGTGTGTGTGTGTGTGTGTGAGTGTGTGTGTGTGTGAGAGAGAGCCTGTGTGTGTGTGTGTGTGTGTGTGGAGTTGTTTTAGCCTTCTCTTTCATTCAGCACCATGACTTTGGATTGGGATAAAGCAGCAGCAGCAGCAGGAGGAGGAGGAGCAGTGAGGTCGATGTTTAAAGCACAATATTTAACTAAACATCCATTCTGAACGTACAGGATATTATTATTGGGAAGCACACTCATCAAACAACGGATCCTGCTAGAATCTGTGAAGAAGACCATAAGCTAGCTATGTTACATGCGTACTCTGGTCCGAGAGGTTCAGATGGTGTACAGAGCAAGATTGTGCTATTTAGAACCACAGGAGGCATTGGGTGGGTTTTTTGTCTAAACTGTATATTTTGTCCTTTTTTTTTTTTTTTGTTCAAGTTCATTTCAGTCTGTAAGTTTTGAGTTGGGCCAACGTCCCGTCTGTAACCGGAAACGCCCGGGGAGCCCCGCGCGGACGTTTGGTTGATTGATCACGGCATTACCACTGCAACTAGATGTCAGGCAGAGATAACAGAAGCTGCTCTTATTGCAATAGTTTTGTACAATGTTCTGATGTAATAACAATGCACATGTGGGTCCTTTTGATTTCTCCTGACTTTGTAATGTACATACTACACCACCGTCGCTCGACCTAAATTATTGAATGTGTTTGGGTTTTGCGCTCCATCGGCCCCCCCCCGGCCCCCCCCCCCCCCCCCCCCCCCCCCCCCCCCCCCCCCCCCCCCCCCGCAGTGCCACACACACCAGTGCTGTGAGGGAGACGGAGTGTGTCGTCGCCGTTTCATCGTACTGAGGTATTGTGGGTAAGATTGTCCCGTCTCATGTCCTCTCACTGCCAACTATTGTACAGAGGTACTGATTTTCTCCATATAAAGTATTAAGTGATTATACATAACAGCAACGATGGTACTAATCTCCTGGACTGTATGATAAAGATTTGTAATTGTTGTCAATAATTTTTACAGTGTAACTAATATTGTCGGTGCTTTTTAATTTGCAATTAAAACACCACTGTATTTTTCAGTAGTCGGGATCTCTTCCTTGTCTTTCTCAGTTCGTCCAGGCTCTCTTCTCTCTTCACTCTTCATCACAATAAAGCGAAAAGGAGACAGCTTTTATCCAGAAGTGCATAAATACGTAAAACGAGCTGGGAACTCTATCCTGCGTCTGTGTCAGCACACTTCTCTTTTTGCTTTCAGTTTGTCATCGTTCACTACGCAGAGAGATAAAGAAAACACAACTGAGTCTGCGTCAAACAAGCAGTGTGGCAAAAACTCATAACTAGAACCAACTCATTTCTCTCAGATCCTTGTGGTTTTTAGTTCTAAGAACATTAAGATGTTGCTGATGGTATTGGATCATTCCAGTTATTTGTAGGTAAATACCCCAAAGTCATAGTAAAAGGAACCGAGTCTTCCTCTGTTGCCCAGGGAAAGTGATTGTGAAACATTGAACCAACACAAAGTAGTAGTAGTATACAAACAACACATGCCCTCCTGTCTAAATGCTTCAATCATGAAAAGACTAACGACATCTTTTAAGAACTTGATTTGTTTGTTACATTGTGTATGATTTTGCAGAATTTTTCTTTTGTGTAACTAAGACCATAGTGCCTTTTAGAAGTAATGAGTAACACCTGGTGGAACAAAGTATTGTACTTAATTAAGTCAATAAAGTAGTTTTGTAGTATTATTTAAAAACCGTGAAGAGACCAAAGTGGAGCCCTAAATGTTCCCGAGAGTTTTGATAATCAGCTTGTGACCTGTAATAACAACAAACTGAAGGAAATTTACATTCAGAGATTTGTGACTCTTGCCGTCTTATTTATTGTTAAAGAGACTGTTCATGGATTGTGGAATTACTATATTAAGTCTTAGCATAATTTGATATAACATTTTTGCATTTTGCCCTTTTTGGAGATTTGACACAAGATTTTACTAAACTGGCTATTCATAAAATTATTAATAATAGAAAACAAAGGACAGATTGAAGCTTTGTTTCTACTTAAATCCCCTTTGAAAGAGTCAGAATGTAGAAGTACAGTTCAGTCCACAGTCCTCTCTGTGATCTCTGCCTCTGGGAACAAGTGATGCTGCAGCCGGGGACCAATGGGAGGCAGCAGCCGCCGCTCTGGTCCGACCCACGGGCCTTTAAAAGCGGCGGGACTTTCCGGTCGTCCACACCTTGCACTTCTTAGGAACTTGTTTCTCTGAAGGTCTGCACACTTCTTCCTCATTCCTTGACTTATAACAATCTCGTGTGCGCCACAGTTGGTCTCAGTTGGGTTTTTGCGTGTTTGTGAAGCTGACAGATGGACACCCAGAACCCAGACGCGGCCCCGCGCAGCCGGGCGGAAAGTCAGGAGCCCCTGGTCGGTGTGGCAGCCCCCGCAGGGTGAGAGGAAGCTGGAGGAACTCACAACATTTACTTTACCCTTACTTTAAATCATGTCTGCGTACTATATTTATAATGTTAATGTAATAATAATGATGTTAGGAGATGCATTGGAATTAACGTGGCGAAATACGACGACGTATGACGTTATTTGATTTGATTATTTGTATTATTGATAATATATTAATATATATTAATCTTTTTAATGATTGATAGATGGGGAGATGTCAGTGTCGGGTTTGAAGTCTTTTACAATTTTCTTTTAATAGTATTGAGTGTTTAGTGAGTGATTTGTAGGTTTATATTAATTTTAACCTGAATTACATGCGTACTTAAGTTGTGGTAGAGGCACTTCCTTGTGCACAAGGGGAAGTTGTCTGCCTAGTAACTGGTGACACTCCCATTCTATTGGCTAACAGAGGATCAACAGAGAACAATACTTTCTGTTTTGGTGTTTCCCTTTTATTCAAATTTTTTTTGAAAAACATAGTGCTATATGTTCAGGTAGCAGTTTAATTGTTTGGTGTCTGTTAGACATTCATATTCTGGATAATGTAAATTTATAAATATTTTTGGGAGTTTTCTCCAGCCCAAACCTACAAAGACCCTATCCAACAACCTTTCTATCCTGCCTTTAACTTGATTGCTTGCACCTGAGAACTTGGAATACAAGGTGTAAGCAATTACTGTAATGGCAGGATAGAACCCCTGCTGGGTAGTGGTCTGTGTACGACTGGATTGGAGACCACTGATCTAGAGGGCAGCCACGTCTATGATCCTCACAAGTCATTTTATTTGTGAAATGTACAGTGTCTAACCTTTATTTTCTTCCATCTGTGTGTCTGTTTGTCTTGTTGAGCAGGAGCTCCAACAGGCGGGCCTTTAAGGTGGCCGGCCTGACAACCCTGGCCTGCCTGCTGGTGGCCAGCCAGGTCTTCACAGCCTACATGGTGGTGAGCCAGAAGCAGCAGATCCACACTCTGCAAAAGAGCGCAGAGCAAATGACCAAAGAGATTGGCCGCACTTCCCGAGGTAAAAGAAGTAAAGTCCTAATGACCTGTCAGGACAGTGGGAGGGGGACATTAATGAGTAATGGTCCCCGAGGAGGAGGAGGAGGAGGAGGAGGAGGAGGAGGAGGAGGGGACTCTAGGGCTTAAGATGTGAAAGGGAAGTGAGAGATGACTTTAAGGAAGTAAAAATGTAAATCAAATGCAGAAGAATTAAAGTGATAGTTAACCCTATTAATGTTTCTGTAACTAAACATTTCTTTAATTTGCCATCTAAAAAGCTGCCCTGTTGCCTTTATTAGGCAACGATGAAAATCAAATTTAATGAAATGAAATAAGGGGGAAAATGAAGTGTTAATTAGAAGTTTTAATATCTATAATAATAGCTATAATTTAAAAGTCTCCAGCTCTCATCATCTCTGCCTTTTCTCTGCAGTGGCTCCAATGAAGATGCACCTGAGCAGTCTTCCTCTCCTGATGGACTCTCTTTTAGATGAGGACCCCAAGACCCCAAGAGCCCCAGTGAGTCTTCACCTGCCTGCGTCGACACTTCTCCTCTTCCTCAGGCGTCTACCTTTGTGGACACCTTATCCTTCAACACCCTTTTTTTTGTCTTTCCTCCATTTTTGCTGCTACCATAGTTTCCCCCAGAGCTTTTTGTTCTCAGCTCTAGCATCTTTCTCCAAACAGGGAATTTCATTTGTCTCTTTCTGTTGTCGTTACAAGCGGAGCTCTGAGGCAGAGAATTGAGGTTTCCTTCGCTGTTTTGTCCAATTTGGTTTGATAACATTAGTGGCAGTTAGTTAAATGCTTTGAAGCTCATTTACACACTGCTTTTAATTGGCTTTTACCTTCCTATTCCTTCTCCCCCCTAACACACACACACACACACACTAGCACACATCTAGTTACACAACACCCCCAAAAGCGTAGAGCAAATGAGTGAACCACTGCACACCTGCAGTAACTGAAGAATGAAAGAGGAGCGCTTTTATTTAACTCCACGAAACAATGATGACGCAATTTGAGTAAAGTCCGTGTGATTCTGCAAACCTAGCAAGTCTCTTAAAAAGAAGTTTTTATGTTTTTGAAGAAATCTGGGTACAGCCTGATGATTTGGCCTTTAGTGTTGTCCATTCCTATTGGCTTACCGATGCCTGAATTGTGTCTTTCTCTCATTGTCTTTTAAGTCGTCCAGTATATGGACATGATTAGAATGTGATGTTTGACTGCTCTCTTCTGTCCCACCAGAAACTGGAGAAGCCTGTTGTGGTCACCGTGGAGCAACAACTGATAGATCTCTTGGGGGTATGTTATTCTCTGCACATCTTCACTGTGTGTGTGTGTGTGTGTGTGTGTGTGTGTGTGTGTGTGTGTGTGTGTGTGTGTGTGTGTGTGTGTGTGTGTGTGTGTGTGTGTGTGTGTGTGTGTGTGTGTGTGTGTGTGTGTGTGTGTGTGTGTGTGTGTTGCACTGTTATCACAAAAGCTCATGATTATGTTTGTTTTTAAATCAGAATTCCCAGCTGCCCCGGTTCAATCAAACCTTCTTGGACAACCTGCTGGACCTGGAGTCGCAGATGGAGGCGACTGAGTGGAAGGTGAGGCCACACCCACAAACACAGACACACACACTCTTGTACACAATCAGGATAACGCCATAGTAGAAGGAACCGAGGAAAGCCATCTAAACATTGTATAGTTTAATGTACTCACTGCTTCTCTCCACAGAGCTTTTCGACCTGGATGCGTTACTGGCTGATCTTCCAGATGGCCCAGGAGAAGCCATCTGCACCCCCCACCACTCTGCCAGGTCACTGCAGACTCCACAACACTCCCATCGTGTTCAGCTGACACTCTTATCAAGATTGTTAGAATGCTAGAATAAGGATTTGCTGCACTTCCAGCAGGCTGCAGTATGGGAGTGTGATCACCATGGCTACACTGCAGTGCTGTGAAGGGAAGTTGTTAGCTTGTGAGGGAAGTGTGACAAAAGATGGAACACACAGTGTAGTGAGCTCAGGGGTTCATATGATTCATACTAAGGCTAAAACTAAATTTGGCACAACTTAACAATTGGTTATGGTTGAAGAAAAGAACCATTAATAGAACCAATGTTGTTGCTACATTGTGATAAAGCCTTTTGTGTAGTGTTGATCGTCCTCCAGCATATCCTGCTTTGTCCTTTATGTTTACATTTAGAAGTGCAAAACAGCCTATTATCAAGTGACATACACAACCTGGCAACCCCAAAGTCATTAGTGGTGAACTACTTCTATAAAGCCATTAATAAATCCATTAATTCCAACTCTGCCTAATTATAAAGTGTTGCTGAACGTCTTTATTGTTCCAGAGCAGCATCACTGTCATCTTATCTCTCATCCGACAGCTTTTCAAAGAGCAATTATGGAAGAGGCTCATCACACAGTCGCGTCTCTCCACTGCTTTAGTGTTTCTTAATGTCTGCCAGTTTCACCTTCATGCTCTCTTTCTGTGCTGGTCTTCACTATAATCCCTTACTAAGCACACGTCCTCCCCTCTTTAAACCCCTCAGCCTTCCTCATCAAGACCAAATGCCAGGTGGAAAGAGAGCGTACACCGAGCGGCTTGCTCGGTGCCTTCAAGCCACAGTGTGACGTAGACGGCAGCTACCAGCCCATTCAGTGCTTGCACAGCACCGGCAATTGCTGGTGTGTGGACAAGGACGGCAAGCGGATCCCGGGCACCGTCACCCGTGGCCGCCCCGAGTGTCCTAAAGGGGAAGTGACAGCCTTTCGCCGCATGGCGGTGGCACCCGGCTTGATGGCGGCTGTCAAAAATGGTGAGTCTCAGATTTATAAACTGTGTTTCCTCACAAGGATGTATTGACTGACTCACATCATCAATTTGTTGTGTTTTTGCCTTTTTCCCCAGACTAATGAAGCAAAGCAGCTGGTTCTTCTTGACATCAATATGAAATCATCTTTGAAGATAAATTCTAAGCTTTATTCATACTTACCTATACAGTAATACTGCGGGTTATTAGTCTATCATGTAATCTTTCAACTATAATTCTTGGTTTTCTGATTTTAGACTTAACCATGAGATCAAAGTAGGCCTGTTACGTTGTGCGGTTTTTCTGGTGTTTTGTTTTCTCTGCAACCGATTTATTTTGCCGTGTGCATATTTACATTTAAAGCTAGATATTCATGTGAGAGTGTTAAATCAGTTTATACACATTTTGGAAGCATGACTAAAGCCTGTGAATGTATGAGGAAGTGGTGTCAGAAGGCGGCGGTTGAAAAGGCTGAATAAAGTTTGATTCCATAATAAATCTCATCGTATATCTTCACTAAAGTTCTTCTGAGATTAAATGATTCTAATTGCAAATAAAGGGGTGAAGCATAAATAATCTGTACCATCAATTGGGCGCTCACGTATTCATTTCTGCTTTTTATTTTTTATTTGAAGGGTTTTACTGTTTGAAAAGCAAAGTAGTAATTTCGATATATGATATTCATTCTCTTTCATTCTTAGATTAATGGGCTTGCTCCCATATTGTGGTTTTCTATGTAAAAAAAACGCAAAACAATCCAACGCTGGCAGTCGAGCCGGTTTATAACGAGGTCATACTTCACCAACATCAAAAGGTGTGATGATTATGTAAAAGCAGAACAGAAACTAGATCATGTTGCTTTGTGTCTCAGCTGATTTTCGGTCCTTTTTTAGCTGAATGTGCTGCTAGAGCTCCATTTTCTCAGATTCTTGGGCGAACATACACCTGCAAAGATCATTTTCAATGCCTGGAGGAGATGTTTTTCCTGGTTGAGATGAACTGAAATTTGAATGAGGAGATGGTTGGTGAGGTTTCTACGCTGAGGTCTATATTTGCTGCTTTGAAGGTATCTGTCACACTTCCAGGGCCCCACAGTACGAAGACTATCGTAAAAGAAAAATGATGAAGCCTCCATAATTGTCAAATGTTTACTTGTAAAGTCAGTAACTCTAGTTTCAGTCTGCCTGTGTTAGTTCAGCCTCCACAGCTCCTCCCACCTGAGAACATCAGTCACGATTGACAGTATCGATAATGATGCCTCCCTGTGGTGACCTGTGGTACTTGTTGTTACTTAAAGGTTTTTCTAAAATCAGATTCCATCACTGGGAGGCGCTACAGAGACAGTTTCTCTGTCCTTACACACACACACTGTACTTTCCTTCAACGTGTGTCAATTACCTTCATCTTCTTCTGCATGAAGTTCTTAGGTTCATGTTTAGAGGAAATATTTCTGATCCTGTAAATATGATGCTTCCTGTTCTCTGAATTATATATTAGAAGATGGTGTGAAGGGAAGAGAAAGGAGGAACAGTATGACGTTTATATGAAACTTACTTCTGCTTTTCTGCTACTGGTATAAAGGTAACTGAGCAGGTCGTCTCAAGTCTGTACACAGAACAGAGACGTTTAACACCACCATCACCTACAGGTCAACTCACAGGAGGGTAAGTTTTCCCTTTACAAAGAAATCTTGGATGTTTTGTCATGTCACAGAAACAAATTTAATGAATGTATTTGGGGCATTAGTTATTCTTTTTGATCCTCTAGACTTAAGAGAACTTATAAATTATGACTTTGGGTATACTTTGGATTTGAATAAATCAGCATTTTCATGAAAAGTCGTTTCATGATTTTGATCAAAAAATCCCCAAAACTCACAACCTGACACATTTCATCCATGAAATGACAAAGAATGTTTTGACAGGATTTCATACCAACACAAAAATCAAAAGAATAATTTATTTTGCACCCTGAAGTGACAACAGCACATTTCACTCTCTGAACAAAATCTTTTTTTATTTGCACAAAATTACCTTATTCGTCAACCACATCAATAAAAAAACATGTTCTGCCTTTTGTCGAAGTCCTGTTAAATGGCTCTCCGTCGTGTTGTGGACAAAATGCGTTGATGCGGCTGATACACATCTTTTTCTCTCTATTCACTCCAGCTTGTGGATTTGTGAGCTCCGGATCAAATTCCCTTTATTCACCTGTGTGGATTCCCAAGTGACTTGACAGACAATGATGGGCTAAACCGAGAACTCAGAGACGAAAAGGCTGTGCCACGATCAGGCAAACTTAGTCACACTTAGACGTGGAACTAGGAGACCAGTGAACTCGAACTCCATCATCGAATTGGTAAGAGAAGTTTTTTTGTGTCAACTTTCTGTGCTGTTATTAGGGACATACAAGCACAAACTGCTGAGCTACAAACCCTTGATGATTGTCTGTCTAGCAGCACATCTCCATTACCCAAAAAGGAAAAGATAATAGTAGAGATACAACAACTAAAGAACTGAAAGGTCTAAAATCCTCATCAATTTGTCTGACTGTGGTGAATGTTGCTATGTATTCAGTCTGCGAGTGTTACTCTGAGAGTTTTGGAAAGTATGATTCTCGCTGAGAATATGTGAAGAGGAAATATGCAGCTGTTTATTTCCTTCAGTGTGAGCAGAGACAAAACTATCAACAAAACAAACTGAAGTGTCTCTACTCTTCCCTAACAACGATACAAAATAAACTAAAATACACAGATTTAACCTGAACAAACAACACAGGCTTCTCACCTTGACCATATGCTGTTGTTACCACAAAGTATTTATTTTTTTACAAATCTGCTCAGAATCGAATAACACAAAATGTTTCGTCCTCCTAATTTACATAAAGAAAGAAAGAAATCAAGTATAATCAAACTCTTAAACCTTTACACTCACATTTTCTTTGGACGCCTATTAAATCTTATGCTATTAAACATTTGACATTGAACATGAAAAAATATTAAAAGAACCTGTGAACTAGTGTCTTGACATTTTCAGATGACTTTCATTTTCATTTTTCAGGTCCTACAACCCATCATGACCCTGAATCAGGCCATGTGTCTGCTCCTGCTTTTGGTTCTCACTGTCCCCTCAGGAGTTGCTGGTTCACCTTGCGTCTTAATCAATGCTGACATCCGTTGCGTGTGCAGTTCACAGGTGTTGGCCAACATACAAGATGCCATGATTTGTCAAAGTGCTGTGGAACTGGAGCTGAGTGATGGCAGACTAGAGCCTTTCAGTTTGGATCCTTCTAATATCCCGTATTTACAGTTCCTCCTAGTTAATAAGTTAATCTTCACAAATGTGTCTATGTCCTTTGACTTCCTCATATCACTGGCCACACTTCTGCAATATACTAAAGTGAATGAAATTAGCATTGCTTCATCCTCCATCCTTGCCAGTTCGAAGCCTTTTACAATTACCAAATTACATGTTGAATCTAAAATTACAAACCTTTATCTGGAGGCCGTCACCGTGGACTCCTCTCTCCTCCAGCCCTTCTTCCATGATTTCCACCACTGGCTGTTTAGGCCCCTGAAATCTTTTAGTCTCATCCGTTCTGGCTTGGCAAACATGGAGTGCTACTGGGTGGGAATGGTGAGGAACCTGACTCATCTGGATGTGTCAGAGGAGCCCCTGTCTTGGAGCAGCATGCAGAACATCTCACATTGCTCCTCTCCTTCATTTAGCCGCCTTGATTCTCTTGGTCTTAGAGACACCAACCTGACCTCCCTGCAGCCTATCTGCGTTCTGCTGGGTCTCACTCCAGTCCTCACCGAGCTCGATGTGAGTAGGAACAGATTCGCCGTGTTGGAATTTCCACGGTGTCTCCAGGAGGTGGAGTCTCTCAGGATGCTCAATCTGTCCCATTCAGGGATCACAGAAACTGAAGCCTCCCTCCCTAAATCCTTGACAGTACTGGACCTGAGTTATAATTCTCTGGAGTCATTCCACAGTCCATCACAGGGCCTGCAGGAGCTCTACCTGTCCAATAACCAGCTCACGAGTCTCCCCTCCCTGGCCAACCTGTCTCAGCTGAAGGTATTAGAGGTGGACGGTAACCAGCTCACCTTCTTGTTAAATGAGGCAGAGGGAGGAGTCAGTCGGGGTGAACTGGAGCAGCTGGGTTCCATCCGTGCAGGTAGTAACCCCTACCGCTGTGACAGCACAATTAAAGAGACCATCTACTTCCTGGAGAGCCCCGCCTCTGCATCAGTGCAGGACTGGCCAGAGGCGTTTGTTTGCGCCACACCAGAGGACAGGAGTGGGACTCACGTCACAGAGCTGTCTCATCAAGGATTCAACAGTGGGACACGAAGCCCTGAGTTTACGCTCTGTTTCATGCTCTGTTGGTTTATTATCCTGTCTGCTTTATTTTAATTGTTTTTGTGCACATGATAATGTCTGAAAATAGCAAATAGTGGCTAAATTAATTTCTTATAACACTGACAATCAGATTTTCTTTCTTTGTGTGTGGTTTAAATTTACAGTGTATGTTTATTAGGGATGCATCAATTTGATCATAATAATGACAACAACAATAATCATCATCATCGTTTTTATTATGATTTAAAAACAAGGTAAAAAATTGGTAAAAATTCTTAAAAGTCTATTATACTGTTTGTAAATTCAGTGAATTGTAAAAATGTTTGTTTTTTAAGCGCATATAAATAATCAAACTGAATCAAGTTGGGGTGAAAATTAGTAGAAGGTAAAAGTAAATAGCTCTCCTAGCTTTTCATCATTTCTGTTAACATCAAATCTGAATCAGTGAAGACTTTAAATATCAAACATATTCTAATATGACATTTTCTGTAGAAGTGGGTGAAGCCGTGTTTGTGTCTCCAGTGTGATGGGAATCCTGTTCAAATATCTAATAAACGTTTGACATTTCCATCTCTCCATGCACTGAATCTGTTCATTGGATAATTCAACGTGTTTTTACCCTTGAGCCGTATTTCCCAAGATTGTTCCCCCCCCCCCCAGGATAATTTAAACTTCAATTTCTTACCTTCTCACAGAGAAAGATCCTTCTGCATTCACACACAGAGCGATAAATGTAAACATCATTAAAAATCCATCCAGTGAGACGTCCTTAAAGTCAACTCCGGCCCTCCGTGTTGACCTTTCTGTCCGTCCTGCCAAACACACTCTCATCTCTCAGGCCAAGTGAAAGGCAATTCAGGCTCATTAATAATGCAGTGCAGTGTAATCAAATCCAGGTCACCCGGCAACAGCAGACAGACGCATGGCGGCGCTTCTCCTCTGCTCTCGACATGGATGCACCTGTACGTAGGAAATTCATAATAATATTGAAACAGAGTTTTAAAAACAATATTGAAACAGAATCTAAAGCTGGATTACTTGATGTGGGCCTCTGATCGTGGCTCTGACTGATTTCAAATTTTTGTTCAGATATCCAAAGGAGCCGTGGCTGTAAAAGTGGGACTTCTGGTTACAAATATCCCAGGTAAAGTAACTGACAGTATTATCTGCTTTTGCTGTCAGTGTCAAACTTTATTTAACCTTTTTTATTGTTGTTTCACTGTGTTTGCTTCTCTGCCTCACACACACACACACACACACACACACACACTCGCCCACACACACACACACACACACTCGCCCACACACACACACACACACACACACACACACACACACACACACAGAGGATAAAGCGTGTGTAGCTGTTACACAGGAAGGACACGGACTCAACTACACATCAGGGAAAGATGAGGTAATCTATTTTCATATATTTACTGCATCTAATCAGCATCAAGTCATTTCCTCTCTGGACGCTCTCGACGTTCTGCTGGTGTGTTTCTCATTTCAGGTGGTAAAGTCTTTCTCCTTTGATCGTGTTGTGACTGTGGATGATGTACAGGTAAGGAAGAAGAAGAAAAAACCCTCCTCTAAGCTTGTTTACGTGTTTCATCGCATATTGAAACTGAAGGTGAACGTGAATCCTGCAGAGTTTCCACCCTGAGCTCCTCCATCCTCTCACTGAATCCATATCCGGCGGTTATAATGGAGCTCTGCTGATTGGCGGAGCTTCCACAGAGACGACAAGCGCTCTGATTGACCGTGAGATCATCAAACAGGTGGATTCCATAACAGAGCTTCGACCAACATCACTAGCTTTTCTGTTTCTATCCGTGTCAATAATGATACCATCTCAACTCTGTCTCAGGTTTTAATGAGTTTGTTTAGTCGCACATCAGCGCACGTGAAGGGAGAATTATTCACCTCTGTATCTTTCCTTCAGGTTTGTCCCTCTAGGTAGTAAACACAACCATAAATCATATTAATTATATTAGTGTGCAGGATAAAGTCTCTCCTTCAAAGCTGTGTATTGTCAGTTCCATCCAGACGGCAGTGTGGTGGACCTACTGAGCCCCGGCAGACAGACCTTAAAGCCTGTAACTCACCCGGTGCTCGGCAGGTGAGACAGGAGAGACGACGTCCGCTATTGAGATCTACAGAGATGGACACAATAATTCACACCTTGCACCTTGTTCTGTGTCAGTCTTGCAGGAGGTGTGTGTGAGGTGTGTGTGTGCTCAGCAGATGAGGCCTTTTCTCTGTATGAAGCATGCAAGGAGACACTGAAGGCCAATCCAGGCAGTGTATCCAGTAGGTATGTCACTTACAGCACAGGTCACACAATACTGTTAGGAGTTTATTATCAGGTTGTGATGTCTTTAATTGTTGTATTTATTGTGTGTTTTCCTCAGATGCAGTTTTCTGTTCTCAGTTGCCGTCGAGTGGAAACTCCATCCCGAGCAGCTGGAGTCTGAGGTTTGCCGCAGCAGGCTGCAGCTGTTCAGGCTGGCAGGAGGAGCCAGCAGGACCGACCTCAGAGGGTCAGTCACATCAGGCGCACAGCTATCTGTTACACGGCACTCAGCTCAGTGGGAAAGGACGATTCTGGAAGTGGGGAGCCATCAGTTATGATAGCTAACATCTGCAGAGGGGAGGGAGCTCTGTCCTGTGTGAGGGAAGACTTTATACAGAAGAGCAGAAGAAAAGCCACATCCAATGTTCTGCTCTGTGTTTCCCTCAAATCAGGCAGTTGTTGCTAGAGTCCATTTCAAACGAATAATGGAAATAATCTGAGCTCCAACTACAAACTCCTACTTAACTCCTTCAATGGCTCTAATAGTTTGACATATGATCTCTGCCTGCAAGCTACAACCTTATGTATCCAGTGTGCATCATCAGCCTGTCTTGTCCCTACATATTTAAAGCGTGAGATAAGAGGCACAACTCTGAAATGTGGAATGACATAAAATGATATCAGCTGTTAGTAGCGTGTGGACTGTGTGTGCTGGATGCTTTCCAGAGTCAGCCCCCTGGTTAAAGCTCTGGACCAGATCCAGAGTGGAGCCATGATGAGTGATAAGCTCCTCCCTTTCCTTCTAAATGACGCCTTAACAGGAAACAGCAGGGCCGTCCTCATCTACTGTATCCACCCTCAAGGTGAGCCAACCTCCACCCCGACACCCAGGATCCTTTCAGCACGTGCATGAGAATGAGGGTCCCGACTGATTCCATCTTGACTCCCCCTGATCGTCAGGTGTCCTGGATGATGAGACCCCCTCTGCTCTAGCTGTGGCCCAGAAAGTGAGAGGTTTGGTAACCGAGGCGACTGTCTGTCATTGGAGCCCGAGAGCGGCAGAGCAAAAGATCCGAGACGACATCATGGACCTGAGAGCCAGGATGATGTCGCAGGGGGACCATGCAGTGGACGACACCTACAGGCTGGCGGAGCTGATGCAACATCTGCAGGTAACCGTGGCTGCAGCTGCGTCTCTCCATCGACCACGTGATGCTTTTGATTTAATAACTCCAGTTTGTTCTGTCATCAGATTGTTAAAAATCAGTCATGGGAGAAGAGGAAGGACGATTCTGAGAAAATAAAAGGCAAAATAAAGGTTTGCTGTCTAACTTGTTTATTCTTCATCACAACTTTACCCCAAACTGCAGTATGTATGTTGTGGATGAGGTAACCTGTTGGATTTCATGGGCAGAGTCGTCAGTCGTCACACGGCCCTCGTCACTCTTCAGGCGATCCCGTGAGCTTGGGCACGATGAAACACTTGCAGGACCAGCTGAGACAGGAAATGGAGGAACACATCAGAGGTAAAGAGCCGCAGAGACCTGTCAGCTGTTTGACGGAGGGGGGGGGAAGTCACCAGTCTGTGTGTGTTTGTCGTAGAGGGTAAAGGCAACGTGGAGGACGTCCAGAAGAGGGTGATGAGAATCCAGCAGTTGAGGGAAACTCTCAGAGAGGAAACAGCCAAGCACAGAGTAACACAGGAGAAGTCCGACACCTCACAACAAGTAAGAAACCTCATCTCACTTACAATCTGAGTGTGTGAAGCTGAGCGGGATGAACAAAGAAATCTACTTTGCCATTTCTTTGATCGGTCTCAGGTGGAACACGAAAAAGCCCAGGAGAGGAGGCAGCAAGTGAAAGAGGAGCACGGGAGATTAATCCAGGCGGAGGTGGAGAAGATGGAGAGAGAGCTGGCACAGGAGCAGGTAGCACCGAGATAATGAGATGCACTTTTCTGTTTTACATTATTCAGTTTGTTGTCTGTCTGAGCTCAGGACGCTGAGTCAGTCGAAATGAATGCAAGGTTGCAGTTTTTATGGGCAATGCAACCACTGCATCTGCAAATTAATTCTGCCCCCCACACCACACACACACACACACACACACACACACACACACACACACCCCTCTGTTCAGACTGAGGGTCCCCAGAGAGAGCTGCTGGTGCTGAGCAGGGAGAGGCAGGTCCTGGCGGTGCAGATGGAGGCCCTGCGCACTGAGGCCCAGCAGGCCGAGGGAGAGATGGAGGATCAATACGACAGGCACCAAACGGAGCTGCACTGTCTGAGAGAAGAGAGTCTGCAGGTGAGATGTTCCATCCCTCTATTTTACAATATACAGCCGCCAAGTTCTCTCCCGTCCTTATCGCCGCATCTACGTGCTCTGTTTACCTGCGCTATCAGGGTGTAACACATGGTCACTCCCCTCAGATCCTGTTCCCCTTCATATAGGAGCCTGACACAGTGACAAAACCCAGATCCCCGCTGACTCTCCATCCAATTGTGTCTATATAGGGCACAAAGCTGAGGAGGAGGCGGGGAGAGAACCTGAGCCTCTGCGGGGAAAACTATAGCACAACCTGTTTTCATTCAAGTTGCTGCTCTCAACTTACAAATACAGTAGAATAGGGATTCAACCCAAAACCCAAATATGACACGACATTTGCTTTTGTATGGAGCTTCTAACAATCGCGTGAAAGTGGTTTTCCCGTGATCTGTTTCACTTCTGGCTGATTTAACATGAATGACGTGAATTTTGGATCAAATTCTGCTGCTGCTTTGCTTCAGTATGACGTCGTCTTGTGTTCTCTCCTCAGGTGTTCCGAGTGTTTCGCCAGGTGAGCGAGGAGCAGAAGCGGATGTCGGAGAGCAGGTACAGATCTGTGCTGCTGGAGGCGGTGCAGGACGCCGTTTACCTGTCTGCTCAGAACCAGCAGCTACAGGCAGAGAACAAGCAGCTCCGCAAAGGTCAGAGGACGTGTCCGGAAAGATCTGCCAGCCTGTGTTTGTAGCTGGTTGTTGGATACGATGATAACAACAGGAGATACTTCTCTTTCCTTTACAGCTCTGGGAGAGTTAAAGGACGCTCTAGCTGTGCACGGTGATCCTATGTCTGGGCTGTTACCCCAGCAACAATGAATTAAAACGTTTGTGAACCAATGAGTTTAGAAATAGAAACAGTTTTAAACACTTTATTGGTCATTACCACACTTTATAATACTTTTGACACTCTTTCACATTAAACTCGGCAGAGAACGTGATTCAAAACAAAATGTGTAACTGAAGACGTAAAGCAAGTTGTAATAACATGATGATGAAAACAAATACAAGTGTGCTGAAACATGAAATTCCAGTTTCAATGTGAATACAAACTCTAGATGGAAGGCAGAAAACAACAACAAGTGCATTTCAACAAGATTCTCAAAAAATAAAGTTCATTCTATGTTGGCTTGGTGGTTGTGTAGGCGTCGCCTCCTCTAGCTGTAATACAGATGTGCTGCCAGGACGATCATAGAAACCGGCAGGAGGAACAGAGGAGTGAGCTGCAGCCCTAAAATGGCCCAAGACAAGACGGCGTTCACCAGCATGGAGCAGGAAATGACAAACAGCCTGGTGATCCCGCTGCCGTGCTTCAACACCACAGACATCAGGAGTCCGTTAGCTGCTTGTCCTGCCACGATGGCCCACACCGCCCAGGAGAAGCCCTCCAGGAAACTCCTTTCACTCGCTACAGTGGACAGGGAGGACAGGCCGTTGATGGCCACTCCAAACAGATAGAGGTAGAGATTCTGCAGGCTGAGCGAGAGCTTCTGGCTCTTCAGGACTCTCTCTGTGTAAACCGCCGCCAGTCCGGAAACACAGCAGTACACCAGCACCAGGAAGAGGCCCCAGGCTGTGACGTGAAGCCGGGGGCTCGCCTCGTCTTCCGGCCTCTCGGGGTCGTCTATGTCCAGGCTGCTGTAGCTGTGGAGCGCTCCGGCTCCCGTGAGGAGCGCCAGAGCCAGCCACTGAGCGGGCCGAAACCTCTTACCCAGGCAGGAGGAGTACAGCAGGGCCGTGGTGGCGATCTTGAGGTTGCTCAGCACTTGGTACGAGCTGGGGTCCATGTATGCCTGCATGACAACTACCAGGTTGTTGTTGAGGGCGTAGAGGACAGCGGGGACGGCATAGGGGGCCACGTGGGCGAGAGACGGAGGAGCGAGTAAGGCAGAGCCTCCCCCGGTCAGGATGAGGCTCCCCAGGGAGACGAGGAGTTTGGTTAACTCAATCACGACGACACAGGAAGAGGGACTGAACGGGATGCGACCGTCTACCTTAGTGAGGCTGATGAGTGGTGCGTGGGAGCCGTAGATGAGGACCATCAGTCCCAGCAGGACCCCCCAGTGAAGCTTCTTCCCCCACCCTCTCCTCTGCCTGGACGGGGAACCGGACCCCACATTCTGGATCACAATCATCCTCAATGCAAAATATCCCTCAATTGAATATCTCCTTAAAAATACCTAATATAGTGCAAATAAACTCACTTCAAATCAGTCAAATAATCATTAAACATCTGAATCATATAAATATCTCTTATAAAAACACTTTGATACACTCTTTGTTACAACATTCCAGTCATATATATCCGTCCACAGTTCAGTTTTCCGGTCTGGAGAGAAATCTGGCACCAGCAGCTTCAATCCTTCCCTCTAAAGTGGTTATAGATCATTATTTAGGTCCTTTTTTCAAGCTGTTCATGTAGTCTTTGACAGTTCTTTCGATGTTGGGCACTTGGTAACTCTGTGCGGCGTACATGCCTGTAAGCGTTCCCAACAGAACTCCCAGGATGGCTGAGGAACGCAGCTTGGCCACCAGGTATCCGGCCAGGAAGCCCTTCAGAAAGGGAGAGCCCAACACTGAACCTCCCTGCAACAGCAACACCCAGAGAAAGAAGAGAGTTCAACAGGGTAACGCACACACTCAGGCTAGAAATCAATTCAAATGTGATTGAGGACTCACCTGTGGAATTCCAACAGATATCTCGTTCTCTACTCTCTTCTGGATCTCCTCTAACTGAGATTTCAGCTGTGTCAGGTCTTTCAGCTGTTTCAGAGGATCCTTTTTATAAGAACATGGGATCACAGCGTCACAACAAGCAACATGTTATATCGATACAAATGTGTAAATACACGAGAGCTAAGATAGAGAAGAGAAGTTTGGGAACTAGTTAACGGCAAGATCAAGGACACAAATCCGCCCCGGCGACCTGATTTTAGAGTAAGACAGAGCGAGCTGCTGCTGTGAGGAACCGTTTACTCCTACTGGCTCTGATCATTTTCTATAATCTGACCAGACACGTGAAATTAAAGCGATTAAACTCGGGGCACAGCAATTTACTCACCTTGTCATCCGCCATTTTGCTCGGTGGGACGATTGAGGTTTCACTCGCAGGCCTGGTTGGCTGATTTTCGATCCTGTGCGATTACTTTGGTCTGCGAACTGATACGCGTGGGTTTTTCACCCTCGATAATTTGACAGGCGTTACATCTTCAGTTTACTACAAGATTTGACAATGACAATGATATTATTCTTATTCGTAGTGTTACTATTGTTAGGATTATTGTGGCATATAATACAATATAGATTTTATAAAAAATAAAATAAAATTGTGATAATTCACACATAGGATCAATTCAGTCATGGTAAACATCGTGGAAAAACTTGGTATTCTACTCACAGGGTGACCACAATGTTTTGCAATGTAGATACAGTCTTTTCCACGAGAACATATGTTTTACGAATTATTATTGAACTTTTAAAGAGCAAACGCCCCTGCATATTGCCTGTGAGACATAACCGAGGGCAAAAGTACAGTTACATCTGCACACCGTAGTCTAATGCTGTCAAAGTAACTTAAATTAAATCATATTTAAACGTTTGTTTATATCACAATATAAATCGCTTTACTAACTCAACTATTATACAAAATATGGGGTAATTTAGCTCGTAATGTAGTTTCTGTCACTATAACCTGAAGGTACAGCGTTGCTTCCACGTGTCAAAAACGTGGTCTGTGATTGGCCCGTGAATGTTTATTCTGAGACTCGATTGGTGGAAGACCGTGGCAACCAAGCGCCATGTTTTTCACTAGTCGAGGACAAACGAAGATATTTCATGGTGCATTTATGGATCTTAAATTTCATATTTTAGATGGAGCACAGCGTAATGGCTGCATTATGTACCGCCGACACGATGCCTGACATTTTCAGTATGATTTGAAGCTTGTTTGGAGCAATTTGCGGAGCTTCGGGCTTGATAGGTAAGGCTTCAATAAGAAGGCACCTCATTGGATGACTCACTTGGTGTGCAGGCAGTATGAAGACACGCCATTAAACCTGCTGCTACAGCGGGGAAGAACCTACATGTTGCCTCAGGACTACACTGAGAAAATGTATTCCTATAATATTTAGAAATATTTGTGGTATTTCCTCTCCTGAGGGAGCGCAGGTCCCTACCTATTTCGTCTCACTTGAATGATTTTATTTGCATCCAATTTGACATCAGTGCAGTATGTTGATATCTTGGTTTATATCTCCTCAGGTGACACTGATGCATGACAAACATAAATCCAAATGAGGCTAATGCATATGCATATTCTTGTGCTTTCCTATTCAAAACTAATTATGTTTACATAGCCAGCACCCCTCTAGCATGGTGTCTACAAAAGCAGAATATTACAAGCTTCATAAAGAGGATTCTTTACATGGCTGTTGTTTTGGGTTGTGTTTGATTTCAATGTGCTCACTGAGTGTATGTTCTTAATACGCATTCTGGGATGATGCCTGGAATCTATAGTCAATAATATCCTTCTGTAGTTTAGTACATTCAATGGCTGAGTGCTGCATTCAAATTTTTAACAAAAATACTGTTCTTCAAGCTAGCCTCTTAACTCATGGAAACCATGGAAACCATGGAAACCATGGAGTCAGTGGACGTGTATGATGATGTCAAAGGGAAAGTCAAGGTCGAAAGCTGCGGCACGTTTATGGAAGTCACATCCCCCAAAAAGAGAAAGAGCAAAACCCAGGAAGATGGAATGGAGAAACCAAAGAAGCCCAGGTAAAGTACTGGACTGTCACAGTTATGTTCCACGGTTCTCATCATTCTCTGTTCTCTCACTCTGAACATCTTTCTGTTCTAGGTCTGCATATCTGTTATACTACTTTGATGTGCACCAGCTCATGCAGCAGGAAATCCCTAATCTGCCACAGTCTGAGATCAACAAACGCATCAGTGAGAGCTGGAAGAGGCTGAGTGTGGCTGAGAAAGCCTACTACCTGGAGAAGGCCAAGGCCGAGAAGGAGGGCACAGACACCGTAAGTTGTTCTTCCTCTCCATGCTGTTGTACAAATAAACATCACGCCTGATGTAACCATCTCAGTCTGAATAAACTGGAACATCCTGAAGGAAATGTCTTTCCACTTCAAGGAGGAATGTGAATTATATGTAATCAGTCATAAAGAGGAAAACTGTCATGTTTATGCTTCTTTAGATTCATAGCCATAGTTGTTCACAAGACACATGACACTTATTGAATTTTGAGACAGACATTGACCAAACTAGGACACTGGACTGACACATGATGACTCATAATCTAATAATCATGTAATAGTTACAACACAAATGGTCCTTTCTTCTGTGTTTGTCTCTCAGTCTTCATCGAGTCCTCCTGATGACCTGCCGGGCTTTCGCAAGATCCTCCCCAGGACCACTTATGTCGTCCTGTCAAAAAGCTGCTCCTCAAGTGAGCAGACAGGTGGGCTTCAGTCAGACCTGAGCGTGGGCTCTCTGGGCTCACCAGGAGAGGGAGGCACATCCTCCCTCTCCAAAGAACCCCAGTTCAGCCCGCTTGGTTTGGCGAGTGAAGTGGAGCTTGCCGAGGAATCCATCATCGTGGAAGATCTGGAAGAGGAAACGGCAGTGACATCTCATCTCCAAGGTATCCTGCTCTCCTCTACCTCTGCCATCTCATCCAAAGACCCGCCCTCCACGGTGATACCCATGATCACCCATGACCTTCAGAGCTCCTCTGACCTGACAGCAGATGGGATGAACCATGCATTTGTGGAGGGAGATGTGGGCAGGGCCATGGTGCAGCTTCAGGGGGAAAAGACACAGCTGGTCACCATCATACCAGCACAGGTGAGGCACATACATCCATCTACCAGGTAGCAACGGGCTTCAACCACTTGATTGAGGATAATTGGTTTGATTTGGCTCGGTCTACAGAAGCCCATGGCGGTTGTCAGCTCTGTGGGCCAGGTGATGATGGTCTCTGTAGGGGGCAGCATAGAGCAGAGTGCCAAACCTTCAAATAAAAGAGTAAGTATTCACACCATACCCTCATCCATCCTAGAAATGTCTTAATTGGGAGACATCAGCTGAAATGTGTCATCTTTGCTTTCCAGTCTGTGAAAACATACACCAGGAGAGGTCGGGGGAGGTGTCCCACTCCCAGCTGTTCATTTGTGTATGTCACCCGACACAAGCCACCAACGTGCCCCGACTGTGGGAGTCATCTGGGTGGGAAGTGGATGCCTGCTGTGAGTTACAAGCCATGTCTGCACTCCAGGCTGCTGGATGCAATATGAACCTCGACGAAAAACATCCACAGGCTCCAGGGATGAGTTGTGATTCTTCATTCTGTCATATCCTGGCTCTAATTGTTCCATCAGGCAAAGAAGAAGAAGAAGGAGAAAGACGAAGCATCGAAGCGAGTGCCACAGAAAGCTCAAAACAACTGTGAGGAAAGCTGCCAAGCCGCATTGTCTCCTGCTGGGGAGATGAGGGCTGCTGGCGCCGTCTCAAACTCCCCGAGGAGCAAGAAAGACGAGCAGGTTCAGCGACGGGCCACGAAGAAACAGGCACTTACAGCCGGAGCGCCACTAGAGGGCAGCAGCACCAAACTACAGACACAAACCAAGTGAGCGTCTAACAGTTACACGCATTGAGCCGTTTCTACTAACATGTACAGCGTGATTGTAGGGCAGAAACTGGACTGAGCCTCAATTGCAAATCAGCAGTCATTCCATAATATGTGTGTTAATACATACATACCTTGTGTTTGTGTGTAGATCAGAGAGAGGAGCAGCAACCCCTGACAGGAGTGGTGGCACAGAGCAGAAGAAGCCTGTCAGACCCATCCTCCCCGCCTTCTACAGCACAGGTGAGACGCCACACGCTCTTATTTCAGATTTAAATTAGGTTTGTTGTGTCATATTGATTAATATATTGACCTTATTTGTGTTTCTAGCTCACCCTTTGCTCCAGTTTATAACCGTTCCATCTGACGGCGGGAAACTTCAGAATGCAGTGAACATCAAACCAGCCATCGGTACATCAGCTGTTATTATTCTGGTCTCACTTTGAATAGAATGTGTCGCTCGTTACGTGTTGACGCTAACCACCGACCACCTTGACCAGAGTCACAGGAAGTGAAATGTTTGTAGGAACTGATTGAACATTTCAAGCGTCGTCTTTTAATGTGGTTGTTTTCTAACCGCAGCGCCTCGAGAGAAACTGTCGGCTCTCTCAGGTCTCAAGCCAAACACTCTGAAGCAGCTGGGCCACCCAGTCCCCGCCGCCGCAGCCAAGCAGGTTAAATCACACACACACACACACGCGGTTAGATAGTAAGACAGGTTTCCGGTTTCCTCACTCTCTGTATGTTTCTACCTAGGATTCCTCATCAAGCCAGCAAGTTGCTTCCATGATTGACAAGGGAGTGAACTATCTGTCTGTGGTTCCTCTCAAACAGAACACCGTCTCCAGCTTTGTCAGTTGACTTCTGTTACTGCTTCTATTTATGCTTTTTAAATACACATTAAATGACATCCTGACGTTCTAATTTGAGCTCAATTTGACTCTGTAATGCATTTCCGTCCTTGTTTGTTGATATTTGGGTTTGTCTTCCTCCCTTCTTCTTCCTCCTCTTAGAACTTGGGCCTGTCTACAGCGCGGGGAAGGGGGCGGTGTAAAAATCCATCTTGTGACTACGTGTATAAGAACAGACATAAACCCGCCATGTGTCCTAAATGTGGCTCGGAGCTGTCCCAGAAGAGCGCCAAGGGGACAAAGGTTAAGTGTCCTCCTTGGGGTTTTGTTGATACAGTAGTTGTACTTAGCAGCTGCATGTCTTCACTCACACATGAGCCTGAGCTCTCGGGCTTTTCGTAAATCAACACTGACTGAGAACAGACAGAGTTTTGTGTTTTACGTCCTCCCTTGCACTCTGTAGCTTCCTCTCTCGTCTAACTCACCTGTTCTCTCATCTCACACGGATTTCTCTCTCTTCCTCCTCAGTCCGGGGCTCTGCTGGATCCGTACCAGGCCCTGAGTCCAGCCCAGAAGGAGGTCCAGCGCCAGTCCACCCTGCAGCTCCTGCGCCGCTCCCTGGAGATCCCTGAAACCGAAACCGAGCTGCAAGAAACCCTGACTCTCATCGAGGAGCTCAACAGACTTCAGATAGTCTGGATTCAACCGGCCGATCAGAACACCGAGAGCAGCGCGGAGATGAAGACGGAGACGCTGATCGAGTCTGGGTGGCCCCAGTTTTACGAGTCGGCAGCGACTCACTGCGGTCTCTGTGGCTGTCCTCTGTTCAAAGGGGATCAGAGGTGAGGAGATGTAGGATGAGGAGCTGCTGCAGGTCTAAACTCATGTTTTGTTTCTTCTGTTTCTTTACAATTTGGCTTCCCAGATTCTCCTCTCTTCTATTTCTGAATAATGTGTGTGTGTGTGTGTGTGTGTGTGTGTGTGTGTGTGTGTGTGTGTGTGTGTGTGTGTGTGTGTGTGTGTGTGTGTGTGTGTGTGTGTGTGTGTGTGTGTGTGTGTGTGTGTGTGTGTGTGTGTGTGTGTGTGTGTGTGTGTGTGTGTGTGTGTGTGTGTGTGTGTGTGTGTTGCAGCACTGTTGCAGGACAGGAGGACTGCTGGCTTCTTACTGAGACACTGATTCAAACGGCCTCTCTCCAGCTCAAAGTGTGTCTTAACGCTCAGTGTTTGGCTCTGCACAGCTTCACCGACCTTCACCCAGGTAAACTTCACCAAGTGTTACAGATCTGTGTGTGTATGAGACTGTTTGAAGTGATGTCAGAGGACAGACGACGACAAATGACTTGAAATAAAGCAGCTTGTTGCTTCATTGTGACTGTAGATAACGTTACACACATTGTCCTATAGGGGGCACCATAATATAGATCTGTGCATAATGTTCAGTATCTTGGACTCTTTTTGGATTGGATTCTTTTTCTCATGCTTGGTGTGAATTTGTTCCGTCAGGTTTGTTTAACGTTGGGAACAGATTATTGGTGAGTATCGATCTGTTCCTGAAGATCAGAGCCAACATCAGACTGGGTCACTCTCCCTCTCAGGCTGTCAGAACCATACTGGACCACATTCCCAACCATCCTGGTAATCACCGCATTGATTTACTCCCAAACTCTCCTGCAGCTGTTTGAGTTTGCCTTTTCCAGTGTATTTGACACTTTCTGTCCATCTGTCTCTCTGTCTCTCTGTCTTTCTTTGTGTCAGTCCACGCTCTGAGTCCAGAGGAGTCGTCTCAGATTCAGGAGCTTCTGCTGAGTGGCTACTGGGCCTTTGAGTGTCTAACAGTGCGCGACTATAACGACATGATCTGCGGCGTTTGCGGCATCGTGCCTAAAGTGGAGATCGCTCAACGCAACACACACAACGTGCTGGAGCTGAAGAATGTGGAGGTGAGGCATTAACAGGAAAAATATCAATAAGTCCAATCAATACGACTGCGACCACACACTTGTGTTGTGATCCCGTCTGCAGTTTACCTGGCCTGAGTTCTCCGTGTCGGACGAAGTGCACGTCGACGACTTCTGGCTAACCATGGAGAGTGAAGCCATCGAGCAGGCCGCCTTCCCCGCAGACATCCCCATCACGCGGGTAGACGCCTCCATCATCGCCCCCTTCATCCCGCCACTCATGAGGAGCCCCACTGTCATCAACACGGAGAAAGACAAGGACCTGTCTCACACACAGCAGCCCTCAGGTACCGGCTCCTCCCAAAGTAACCGACGTGTCACCGGACCGCATGCCTGCTACACACATGACGACAATGATACAAATGTAGACGCAATGACTGTTTCAGGAGATCCGTCTGCGTTGGTGCGTCTCATTCATGAGGGCGAACTGAGACTGGACAGGATCGAAGAGCACAGCGAGGAAGAGCTCAGAACCATACTGGAGCGCTGCGGGGCCAGCTTCACACACGGCTCCGACAAGGTGTGTGTGTGTGTGTGTGTGTGTGTGTGTGTGTGTGTGTGTGTGTGTGTGTGTGTGTGTGTGTGTGTGTGTGTGTGTGTGTGTGTGTGTGTGTGTGTGTGTGTGTGTGTGTGTGTGTGTGTGTGTGTGTGTGTGTGTGTGTGTGTGTGTGGCTTTTATTCTTGTGCCCACATAACATGAATGTAGGAACAAGCACACGTGTCGTTGCTGTGGTGAGTTCTGGGTCTGTACAGCTGGAAATCCCCCTATTCAGTGCCTTGCTCAATGGCAATTTCCGCAACGTGATTCTGTTTGAGAGAGCGTTTCCTCATTCGTCCGTCCGTCTGAGTTTGTGCCCTCATCTGTTTCCTCTAACACGCTGGTGTCCTCCTCTCCTGTGTTAGAACGAGCTGCTGGCCTCTCTCGTCTCCTTCTACACACTCGTGCACACTGGCGTCTCCACGGCGCCACAGCCGCCTCCACAACGCACTGCTGGTAAACTGTCCAAAGTCTGCCCCCACAAGGTAACAGCCACGCATCACCCATAATCTGACATGAACCCCTGGTTGTGTAACGTCACATAGAAAGCACTTAATAAGTACACAAACTACCGGATGATTCCATCAAGTATATTCCACTCTGTTGTTCACTGTTATTCACAACTTTAAGCTTCTCAAAATGTTAAGATCTTCCTCAAACTTTCTCACTATTGGATCTCTATCCAGGTGGTGTGTGGCTCTAAGTACATGGTGAGGGGAGAGACGGCTCGAGACCACATCGACCTGCTCGTGTCTTCTCGCTACTGGCCTCCAGTCTACGTTACTGACTGTGCCCGACAGGTGGCGCTGTGCACTGACATGCAGTACCCAGAACTGGCAACCCAGATGTGGGGCAGGAACCAAGGCTGCTTCTCTGACCCCTTTGAAAAGCCAGAGGTGGGGGATACAAATGTTTACAAAAATGTATACAAATGTAGTTTTTAATTGAATCGTTATGATGAATTAAAAGATGAATCTGTTTTATTGTAGTGAAGGCTTCAATATCGACTGAACCACAGATTTTATGACATCCATTTTTGTAATGACAAGGTGTTCTTGTTATTATTTCCTGTATCTCATTTATTTGTTCTTCAGTTTGTGTCCTGTGCAGAGCTGCAGGAGCAGCCGTACGACGCTGAACTCTTCTCAGTCAGGGAGAACCAGCAGGTCCACCCCATCACCAAATCTCCCTCTTGTTGGCTGGTGCACCCAGCTGAGGCAGCTGACGGCCAGGAGCTTCCTGCTCCAGATCATCACTCCATGGTCCTCTGCAGAGACCTGGAGCCCTACGTCAGCCTGGTGGCAGAGCTGGAGCAAAAGAACAAGAAGGATGAGGAAGAACAGAGCGACGCCACAGAGGAATCGGAGGTCTCCTCCTCAGTGAGCCGTGCTCAGAGTGGACACGTGGTTTTCAACAACGCGGCCTATTACTACCTCTACAACCGTCTGGTAGACTTTCTGTCCAGCAGGGACGTTGTGAACCAGCAGATCAATGAGGTGGTGAAGGCCTGTCAGCCTGGTCAGGTGGTGATCCGGGATGCTCTGTACAGACTGGGAGTGGCACAGATCAACACGGAGAGAGAGGAAGATGAAGACACTGGGGTGGAGGGACAAGAGCAAGACGGAGGGACGGAAACTACAGATGAGGTTGTGCTGCTATAAAGACAGATGAGGGAAGCAGATCAGTTGTAACAGGTTTGACTCATTACTATGGCTGCCAGTAAAGACGCTGAAGGTTTGCAGCTCTTTCTCTTCTTGGTGACGCTGACTGAAAGTATGTAAACGTGTTGACTGACTGAAAGAATGGAATACAGTATAGTAACTTGACTTAAACAGCTCCTTTAATTTGAGGTATTTATTGACTTTTTATGGCCTTTCTGAGACATTTCTGCGTTATGTTTTGCACTCTTACCTCTCACTCGCCACTTGTTGCCTTTTTGGTCTTGTTTTGCAAAGTTGCGATCAAATGTATATCTGCTGATTTTAATGTATAGTAAAAGCTGTTTTCAATCATGTGATCTTCTCCTGTTCCATTCAGGTGTGTGTGTGTGTGTGTGTGTGTGTGTGTGTGTGTGTGTGTGTGTGAGAATAAACTGCATCAATGCCAACACAGTGGTATAACACAGGGGTCTTCAAAGCTTCTCGCTCTTACCTTGTCCAAGATATGGACCTTTTTACTAGAATGCCCCATTTGATCCATGGTTACTATGACATTTTTGTGACAAGGGTGATCACTGCTGAAACCTGGGACTGAACCAGCGACATTAAGATCTTGAGTCTAACACGCTCCCAACTGAGCTATTTCCTCTATTTCTCTTTCAATCATAGTTTCAGTTTCATCACTTCTCTAGTTTTACAAAACCATGACTGTGGGGTCAACTTTTTCACAATTTTCTTAATATTCCTGAATTTGCCCCAAATTCACACACAGTGATGCCATTGCAGTCTAGATGCTGTGTCTGAAATTTTATCTCTATAGCTCCTTCCATGTCCAAGATCTAGGCTTTTCATGTTTCTCTAGTTTTACAAAACGATGATCGTGGGGTCAACTTTTTCAGAATTTTGTCAATATTGTCAGATTTGCCCCAAATTAACCCCACGAAATGGTGCAGCAAAGGAGCCTAGTGCCATATAGATGATGTGTTTGTATTTCTAGGGGTCTCGCTCTTTCCTTGTCCAAGAACTGGGCCTTTTACAATCTGTCTGTTGAAGACTGGTATAACACACTGATTTCACAATTTTATGACTCATTCATTCATTCATTCATTCATTCATATTTGGCCTATACTCAGTCAACATGTAGTAGCAGGATGAAGTAATAATATGATGGACTTGGGGAACAATGGCGACACAGTGTGGTTTTTTCTCTTATAAATGAAACTGCGTCATGGCCACATATGACATTAATGGTTGATCAGAGAATGATGGGTCCTACTAAAGCACAAAAGGTGACAGTATTTAGCTGTGGGATCGACTTCTCTACAGAGTTTAAGGTTGTGCAATGTTGTGGGAATGGAACAGAAAGAAATGCAGATTGGGCATTATCCAATCAAAAATAGGAAGTGAGGAGTTATCTGAAGGTAAACATGGGGGCGAGAAATGTCAGACGGCGCCTCAAGTCTCCGCAGTATCAAGTTCACAGCAGAATCTGCAGTCATACAGTGAGCCTTTATTCTCGCGTCTGCGGGATTCAGAGATTTGATTTGCAGATTTTTACATTGATTTCCTCACTTGCACAAATACAACACATTTGAAATGGAATATTAATCTACTAGTGACGATTACTCGCACTCTACATTTCAGCGAAAATAAAGATCATTCTTGATTTACATCATGAGTTATATACATTACCATACAGACATCTCACACAAAAGTTTAAGCACATTTGAAATTCCTGAAGTCACAAAAATATGCAGTTTCATTTAGCTTATACAGTGTGTAACTCTGAAACCTTCATACATTTGGCAGTGTAGGCTGACTGCTACATATAGACTATGAGTGGAGCTTACACCATAACTCTAGTCTAAGGGAAAAGGGATTTCATCGTGCCGACCAAGAAATCAAAACATTAACAATCGTGATTTTCTAAGAATATCCTTCTCGGTTCAGTTTAACCCTGTCACGAATCCATGAACTACGCTGGTTGTTAATTGGACTTAAGTGTAGCGATCACATGTTGCTACCACCTAACGGATACTGTAAATGTGTCACAAGGAGAAGAACTGTGACCGAAACCCACAAGAGAACACAATGTGATGATTCTTTGCCTTCTGCTCGGTCGATTTCACACATTTAGAACCAGCACAGGCGAAAACTGTTGAGACTTCAAATTGAGGGCAATTCAGTCGTTTAAAAAAGAACTTAACAGCATTGAGAATCTAAATTCCTGGCATGCGTGTCGTGCCTTTGAGCAAGTGTTACCACAAATGTAATTTAAAAAAAGAAAGAAGCAAAGAGTGAATGGGAAGTGAACCTGCTGAAAAAAAAGTGGCTGAAAGATTACAAAAAAAAAGTACTTTATTCTGAAAAGGCTTTGTTAAAGTAACAATTTAGACCATTAATCTCAGAGAACATTCTCAAACAACACACACTGTCTATCCTCATATGGACATAAGGTAAACTGATTTCTGGTTAAAACTCGAAATAAAGACACATGGCGTGATCTGTAGAGCGGTTCGTGTGTGTGTGCGCGTGTGTGTGGTCTGTTGACATGTTTCCTCCTTTCATGTCTGAGGTCGGTGTTAGACGTGGCAATTTTGTGTTGTCATGGTCTGCGCAGAGGCGAGTCACATGCCTGCCGCAGCTGCTTCGTCTGTCACAAAGCAGCTCTGAAGGCACAACTCAAACTCTGCAAGTGTCCAGCGGGAGAACAAGGAGTCTGACCCTCCATCCCAGGTGTCTAAGTCATCGTTGTTGTTGTTGTTGTTGTTTTTTAATGCTTCCCGATGATTGATAGATTGATGGATTGATAGGCTTTCAACAGAACTGGTAGTTGTTGGTCTTCATCAGAGGGTGCTCCTCTTCCTCGTGGTCACAAGACTGGTCACAGGGAGCTTCGCAGCACTTGGGCTCATCACACTCTTCACCTCCCATGACCTGCGCCTCCTCCTCCTCCTCCTCCTGCTGCTGCTGCACATTCTGGTAGATTAGCTGTGGGGAGGCATCATCAGGACGGTCAGACTTGATAAAACACATATCTTGATTTGGGTTTCGTCACTGCAAGCATCAACCAATGAGCAGAATCATTATTATCTTTATCATTCAACATGTGGCAAAGCAGCAAGTATTCATCTCCCAAGGCTTTGGTGAGGCTTGTTCCGTCCTTTGTCCTTTATTCGTGGGCAAAACAACTCAATCTGTTCCCTTTTTTAGGCCACTTAAATCAAAAAGAGGGTTTCTGATGGTGTATAATCCTCCTTCACATAAAGACAGTTTTGGCTCATGCACGGCTGGCTGAGGTGTGTGTGTGCGTGTGTCTACTACCACTGACCCCAGCTCCACACACTCACCTGCTCCTGCTCCTGCTCAGGATGATTGAGAAGTAGCCTCCTTATCATCTGACTGATCTTACTGAAGGTGGGACGCTCTGTGGGCTCCAGATTCCAGCACATCTTCATGATGGCGTAACTGCAACGAAGGTGAAGCACACGGATTTGTTTGAAGAAGAAACACCAGCACAAAAACATTCTCTGTTATATCTATTTCTGGGGTTGAATTAGACTATAAAATGTATTTCCACAGATAAACGGCTCAACCCCGCACTGTAAAAATGAGAGTCTGTATTAACAAACCAGGGGAGGCTTATGGAGGTTGTGACGCAGTTGGATAAGAGAGACTCCTTCATAAGAACGCCTACCCCTCCGGTCTCATTTGGCTGCCGTGAAATAGCAGTTACATGGGTTCCGAGCTTTCAGATCATGTGGCAAACAGCCATAACTGGGGCCTGACTCACAGCACAACAACAGATGATTAGGCCCTGACTCAGTTTCAGTCGCCTGTGTTTCCACTGTGAAGTTATTCCGAGCGGAGAGAGGAGATGTTCGGGGCTCTCTGAGATCCTGGGGAAGACACTCTCTTTATTGTCCGATCGGTGGGTTACCTTACGAGGTCACCTCAGATGCAAAACCATGAACAGGAGCTTGTTCATCATCAGTGTTATGAGTGAGTTTAATATTCAACATTCACTGGTTGATGTATAAAATTCCGGTAAAACTCAGTTGATGAGGACAAATCAAATTTAGAATCAAATGTTTGCAAGATTTGAATAGGGGACGTGTCCAAAATACACACACACACACACACACACACACACACGTATTGGACTCTGATTTCTGTCCGGAAACATGGAATTAATAGAATTCCGTCATTCATAAAGAGTTTTGGTGGTGAATCAGTTTATTTTTTGTTGATATTAAATTCATCTTAATTTATTTCTTTGTGGTCGGTTCAAAGCTCGGTGGCTACTGAGAAGAATGTTCACGCTGATGTGTGTCACCTCACTGTGACGATTAAAATTTCGCACAGAATTATGGGAGCTGTTGTGCACCGACCATGCAGTTGTGACCTCCCACATGCCGTAACAGCCCAGTTGTGCAACGTAGAAAACGCGAAACAAAGGATCATTTTAAAAGAGGAAGTCAGACGAGGAAACGCATTGCATTGCTGCGAGGTGAAACTTGAAACATGTTAAAAGTGAATGAGTGATTCATCTAAGTGTGAAACAGGCTGAGCTGCTTATGTGTGTGGCTTACATCTCAGGGGGGGCAAAGTCTGGTCTGGACATCTGGTAGCCACCTTTCACCATTTTGTAAAACATGGAATCCACCAGCATGCTTGGGTACGGGCTTTTGCCTGAACGAGGGGAAAATAAATACGTTTAAAGGGCGAAATTATAAAAGCATCCAAATCTAAACAGAGAAATGTAAGTCTGTGTGTAAATGTCTCCTGACCCATAGAGAAGATCTCCCACAGCAGGATGCCGTAGGACCAGACGTCGCTCTGCACAGTGTACACACAGTCAAAGATGCTCTCTGGAGCCATCCACTTCACGGGCAGACGGGCCTTCACACACACAGAGGTCATGAGGTCAAACAGTGTTCTCGTCTCCTGCACAATAATGTTTGTCTTGGATAGAAGCGGTCTGGTGTATCGTGCTTACGTTGCCCTTCACCACGTAGTTGGAGTCGTTCATTATGTCACGTGCCAGGCCAAAGTCACAAATTTTGGCCTCTCGGCGGTCCGTCAGCAAGACGTTCCTGGCAGCCACGTCTCTGTGAATGCACTGCACGCACACACACAGTTAATGCATCAGATGTAATACATAATGGAGTGTTGTAATCAAAAACACTGACTACACCCATTTATGCCCAACTACATTTTCCACCATATATTGAAATTCCCAAAATGTCCTCTCCTATTACAGTTTTACTTCTGACAGCAGCATTACATCAGCTGCCTCATGTCTGTACAGTAGAGTGACATCACTCACGTTTTTGGCAGCCAAGAACTCCAGGCCCTGAGCCACCTGATTGGAAAACCTCAGCAGGTCCTGAATGCCCAGAGGCCAGTCGGCAGTCTGCTCACACACCGAGTCTAGAGGAAGATGAAATGTTTGCTTCAGGACAATAAGTGATGGTCGTTAATTCAGACATGCAGTGAAAGAATTTTACCTGGAGGTAATTCCATATTTGTCTGTTGGCTGGGTCTCATCTCCAAGTAACTGCTGGCTGACGAAACACTGGAGATCCCACTGTCACTGAGAGAGAGGGAAAGAGAGAGAGAGAGAGAGAGAGAGAGAGAGAGCATATGATTTGTTAACGGATAACAGAGGAAACGTTTCACTAATTGTTCATTTGCCGTCACAGCTTTGATGATTCACCTTCTGATGAACTGTTTCTGAGTGCAGACGTTCTTGTAGTTATTGGACGTTTCAGGAATGTCCATAACAAAGTTCACAAACGTCTCAGCCTTCTGACGGAGGAAGTTCAGGAGGTCTCCCAGGCTGCAGTACTCTGTGATCACAAGCACTGGACCTGATGGAGAAATTAAATCTCTTTACTCTTTGGTTTGGATTTTGGGTTTTTTGACCGATAAATGAGAAACATGTTGTCTTACCGCCACATGTACAGGCTCCCAGCAGATTGACGATGTTCTTGTGGTGTCCCAGGTGGCTCAGGATCTTCAGCTCAGACATCAGGGCTTCTCTTTCATCTGAATGCGCCCTGGCTGCAGACACAGTTCAGAGTGTAAACAAACACAACACTGCTGTTCAATACACAACTGCTCACATGCTGTCAACAAATGTCTTGTGATGTGTGTGAAATGAATGCAGATGCTTTGAAAGCCTAAATCTGGAACATCTCCTGCCACTCACTCCAGCTCTTTGTGTAAACAAGGCCGTCTCTTTTAACTTGAAGGTCACAGGTCAGCTCACCTTTTAACATTTTCACAGCCACACGCATCATATTGTCGTCTTTTCCGAGACCAAAGGCGGTGGCCTCTACGACCTTTCCAAAGGCCCCTGCACCCAGGATCTTTCCTGGAGGGAGATCATGTCAACTGATGCTTTATCTATATAAGTCCTGAGTAAACAACTAAGTTTGGTTACAATAGACTGATTCATTCACGAGATGTAGCACAGAATGAGCCAAACAACAAAGATGAAACTTTTTTCTGGTGTCCAGGTGTTTGACACTGCAGAATTTTGTCTTCAAATTGTTGGAGTCAGCGTTAAACAAACCTAGCTTGAGCTTGTCCCGTGGGAATTCCCATTTATCGTTGTAAGGCAGCTGTGTGGGATCGATGAAGGTGTAGTTGTTCCCATCTCTCGCTTCGATGATCTTCCATCGGATCTCATACCTTGGTTTCTGAAAACGAAAGTAGGAGCAAATGATAGAGCAACAACAACAAAAACATTAACTGATCATATTGTTTGAAGTGTTCCATGCCAGTGCACTTTACCTGCTTGTATTTGTAAAACAGAAAGACTAACAGCACCAGGAGGATGGTCAGAACTCCTGCTGCTCCGATCAGGATGGTAGTGAAGCGTTTATCTGCTCAACCAGACAAAGAAAACATAATGAATCATCCAGCAAGCGATTATGTGGCTGACAATCCGCTTTTACAATCCACCAGCATCTTCATCACTCACCCGACACCTCCATGGCGAATGTGTCACTGCTGACCCCGGCGAGGTTGAAGGCCACACACTCCACCGTCATCCTGCGGCGTGACACACCCACCGTGAGGACGCTCTCCACCGCCACGGCCCCGTACTCCTCCCTCTGCACCTCCACTGTGGGGGCCTGCAGGGGCGTGGCCATCTGCACGCCTGTGGTGTTCTCAGAGCACCTGCCACAGCCAAACACACCCCCATATCAGTGGCCCATTAGAGATACATGCTGTTGATGTGTATTTATAGCAAAACACGACATGACTGACATTCTGAAATGTTCTAAACTATCACTAATAGAACTAAATCTTAACATTTTAGTGGAATAATCTTTCCACTGCTGTGGGATTATTGATACAATCCACTTATTTGGGGAATTGAGCGTCTGCATAAAGCCGATTGTGGCAGTGGAATGGAGTTGATTTCTCCACACTTAAGTGTCATGTGATCCGTTTTCAAACAAGCACTTCAAACAAAGAATGCTTTGATAGAAAAAGTAAGATTTTAGCAAGCAAATATTTTGCCCCGTTCTGAATCAAATATTATAAATACTCTTATTTCTGTCACATTAAATATGAATTTCTACAATTTCACTGCTTATACGATTAACTGGATCAAATTGAAGCTTCAGCATTAGGATCAGATTTTTATGCTACATTAGATTGAATAAGTGTAGTTCTTAGTTCTAAGGTGACTTACGTGGATCTTATTCCAAAACACTGGTACCAGATGATCCTGGGTGCAGGATAACCAAATGAAGTGCAGGTGAGAGTGGTGATGTTCTCCCATCTCACCACAGCTACAGGTCTCTCTGTCACACAGAAGAACACCCACAATGCACCTGTTAGTGATGTATGCATCACCCTCATTCCAACACACTTATCCCTCGTCTGAAAACCCTGTATTATTATCCTTATTCAGGTTATTTCAACACTGTGGATAATGTGTTGTTGAACAGGTCTATGGATGTGTCTGCACGCTGACCTTGATTGTGCAAACAAAACAGCTCCTCAGTCATATTATTTAGTCTTTGGTTAGATATTTATGGCCCCATAAAAAACGTAAAAAAAACATGTAGCTCTTTGTATGTGGTCATAAATTTCGTGTGAGATTTGTTATTACTTGTTGAATGGAGGCTTTGTAATCCTGCAGTGAACTGAAAGCTGCAGAAATCCATCAGATAGAAACAAACCTTAAACAAAACTGCACTTATCTGACATGTCATTGTGATAAAATGCTCGTCAATTTAAGGTAGACTTAAATTGACGAGTTTGATGTGTGTTCCTTGTGTTGTGCCCTCTTTAACACATATGTTACATAAGGAATGTTGATAGTGTTAAGATTTCAGTGACTTACGATACATTTGGACTTGGAATGTGATGGAGGCATTAGACAGGTGGCTCTTGGCGTAGAAGGTGTACTCTCCCTGCTCCTGGGCGTTCATTCTCTTCAGCTTCAGGTTAGCATGGTATCTTGGAAAAGAGGAAAAATATCTTTAAAACAGAGAAAAGAGGAATGTCTGTAGAGTATATGACTAATTATGTGGTTTGAACTCAGACAGTTCCATGTGCATCATCACCAGCGATCAAAAAAGGAGAACATACGTCTTCCCTATAACAACAGTTTCACGACTTGAGGAAATCTGGATTTAGAATGCAGAGACAGCATGTTTCAAGTTCAGAGTCGCTTCCCCTCCATGGATAGATCTGAATGAACTTCTCTTTTTTTTCTACTTATGTGTTTGGGACGGTTTGTTGTCCTCCTGTTGCCTTAATGTTGTACCTGTTGTTGTAGCGGATGAACTTGTGCTCGTGCATGGACGTGTTGGGAGACGTGGGCGTGTCCCATCTCTGCTCGACAATGTGGGGATACGCCTCCACGACCACGGTGAGCTCCAGGTCTTCACCCTCGTTCACCTCCACAGACAGACCGTGGTGGGCCAGCTTAGGGGACAACTGGGGCAGCATTCGAATGTAGGGCTTGTCTGTTCAAAAGAGTAACATCATTTCAGATTATTGCAATTTAGCAGGAAATGTCCCCAGATTTTCAGTCTCAGCAAGCCGCCTCATCTGGATTGCTGTTTCTGTGTCTTACCAACAACCAGCAGGTACGTAGTTGAACTGTTGACGCCTGCTTCATTGGTACCAATGCAGGAAAAGTTGCCTGTGTCTCCGAGATCCACCGCAGGGATGGTCAGGATGCTCTCTATGTCCAGGCGATTCTCTCCGCTAGAGCGCACCTTCTCCTCAATGGTCGCTTTCTGGAGAGGAGGACATGAGCAAACGTTCAAATAGCAATTGTCGCCGTGGTGAAGACAATGGCTAGGATTTCTTGCACTGACCGATTTGGTTTTGTATCTCCACGTGACGTTGTAGTTGAAGTTGGGATTGTGAGTGGTGCAGCGGATCTTGAGCTCCTCTCCGACAATCCGAACATATTCATCCGTCTCCAAGAAGACGTATGGAGGGAAACGAAGCTCTAGACCAAGAACAAATCATATGTGAATACAAAACTGGATGCACTCGGGTTTCGACTTCATAAACATCTCTGAAAGTCTCTCCTCACTTTGAATGACATTGATGGAGAAAGCCTTGGAGGTCCTCTCCACGCCGTTGATCCTGGCCGTGCAGACATAGTCAGCGTTAAAACTGGGGTGCAGACTGCGGATGAGGAAGCCTCGGTGACGGTAAGCGGTGAAGTTCATTCCTGGCGGCACTACGGTGCCGTTGTCCATGCGTAAGCCCAAATCTGTGGCTGCTGGATTGGTCAGCAGGCAGGGCAGCATGTAGTCCTCACCCTCCTTCTTCACCACCCGCAGGGACGTGCTGCTGGTCCAGAACAGGCGGTTTGGATCTAGTCAAAGTAGGGATGAAGAGCATGTTTTATATCATGAAGAATGAAGAAAAAACACATCAGTCCTTACAAGCAATGACTAAAATCTTTCACTGCAAATCTAAAATGAAAGAGAATCTAATGAATTGATCTCAAGTCTTTGGGACAACTGAGACAACTCTGCATTAGGGAGGTAGGATTCTGATTTGGGGAAGCTCACCTTTGACATACACGTGCACTGAGGCAGTCAGGTTCTGCTGGTTTGGGGCAGACGTGTGAAAACACCTGTACGTGCCAGTGAACTCCGCAGAGGGATGATCCACCTTAAAGGTGCGGACGTTCCCGTTGGGTTTGGACAGGTAGCGTCTGTGTTTGATCAGCCTGGTTTGCCAGTTGACGGGTCCGTCACCTTCACACCTCAGACCCAGAGGAGTACCAGGGTTGACCACCACCTCAGGACCCGTAACCACCTGAGAGTTGAACTTGATCACAGGGCGCCGCAATGGAACTGTGGGTGGAAGAATGTTTCAGGAAATGCAGTAATATGAGGAGAGAAGTGACCGAAACTGGTAGAAGAACCAAGCCTAGTCTATAGAAGAACAATGACCGAGCCTCTGACACGTGTTGATTGACCTGATCTGATCCTAATCAAGAACATTTTAAGGAGCCATCAAACATAACGAGTCAGCCATAACTTCAACCAACTTTAACTTTAGGTCTGAGATCCTGAGAACCTCCTGTGGACCCTGTCACTCAATTGTGATTTCCTGTGGGAATTTCAAAGCCTTTGGAGTCATTGTCTCATTCTCCCCTTAGACTCACACTCACGCATTTAGGAAAGAGAGTTTTACAGCCTTTGGTGTTTCTCGCGTCTGCTTTTGATGACGTTATCGCTGAACAATGCTCTCTTTGAATGTGGCTAAAGAACTGGTAGCCTGTGGACACGGGAGATCTTTTACATTTATGCTTGTCTCTGTCCAATCAGCGTTTTCTCTCTAAACATCCTGATGTGGCGCCAACATAAAAAAAACAGTTGCATTTCCCTAAAAGTCCATAGTAATGATAAAAAATCCCTCTTCTTGATGACCCCAACTCCAATTTACACATTGCATCACTGGAAAGCAAAATCAAAGCCAACAACAGATGCTTTTATCTCCTTCAATGCAAATACACAAAATTGCAATTTCATGCACAGCAGCTGATGCCCTTGTATCTGCTGCAGAGGACAATCCCAAAACGACAAAGGAACATCACAAGAACGACCACAAAAAAAAGCTCATGATGCCTCAGACAATTGCTCTGCTCATTAGACACAATCGAGCGTCAGATCTCCATGTAGAGTCGCACCACTGCTCAGTGATTTGGTGCCATGAAATGTGTGATAAAATCAAGAATGCAAGGAGGTATTTTTATCCCTTTTTCTGGCTGTTATATAAACAGATAAGACAAAACGTTTATCTCATCAGAACATTACATCGCTTTTGTGATTAAACCACCCAGCATTAACATAACTTTCACACATTTTGAATCCACATAACATCAGTTTTTACTTCTTTCTAATGTAAAAATAATACAAAAGTATCATTCAAGCTGGATTTCAATGCAAAAATATGTTGTGTGTAACAGAGTGCTGTGTTTTGGTCAGTCAGGCCTTACCTGAGGCAGCACAGGCCACCATCATCCCCAGCAGCTGAGCCGTACAGGGCCACATCCTGAGCCCCACCAACGCCAGATCTGCGGTGCGAATGTTGCCGGTGCGTTTGTGTGCAAGAAAACACTCTTGTCTTGATCTGCGGCTTGGAAGAGAGAAATGAAATGTCACTTACACCAGTCAATCACTTTGTGGTCATTCACCAGTTACCATGTAAAGATCAATCCGCATTCTGAACACTCTGACACTCTATTCAGCATTAGAAATAGACAAACTGACTCTTAAACAATATGAGAACTTCCACTTTTCCACCAGCTGAGTGAGTCAAACATCCACTAATAAAAGTAATCAAACCTTAAACACATTAAATTTGCTCTAACAGTGGGGACATTGTTGGTTCATGTCCAGTCTACTGACCTGCAGAGATCTTTGGTTCAACAGAGGGTTGGAACGACCTCCCCGGCGTTTCCAGCATCCAGCGCTGACATGAGTCCCTTCTTCCCTTTCTGCTCGCCTCCGCCCTTCTCCCTCCTGCTTGTGCACAGCCTCACAGCCACCAAAGTCTCACAGACAAACATGAAATCTGTGAGGCAGCAGCAAGCAGAGGGTGGAGGGAACTGTGCACAGGGGCGGAGGATCAGGAAGGACATCATGCTCAAAGCGTTAATGAGCCAGTGCCAATTTGCCACAGAAAGGGTGCAATTCTCCCGAGACATCCCTGGAGGTGAGACTAATCCCCCCCCCCAACAAGAGCTTAGGGACTGTGGTCGAGGAAGGGGGAGGGGGAGAGGGGGGAGAGGAGAGTGAAAAGGTGAAAAGGGTCCCAGAAATCTGACCTAGGATTGAGAAAAGCGTGTGTATGTGTGTGTGTATGTGTGTGTGTGTGTGTGTGTGTGTGTGTGTGCGTGCGTGCGTGTGTGTGTGTGTGTGTGTGTGTGTGTGTGTGTGTTTGTGTATTTGTGTGTTTGTGTGTGAGGGAGCCCAGGGGGATGATATTCCCCCACTTAGAATGCCTTTATCACAGACTCAAACGAACAAGTATGTGATGATAAAACACATTTATTGTCTCATTTACAACATATAAAATATCACATATAAAAATACATTTGTAAACGTTAAGAGGAGCTTTGGTACCGTAGCTGCGGAACAGTAAATTGTGTGTCAACTGCTATACGGAATGACTGCGTGCTTGTGTTAAATGGTAGGCAGAGTTTGTGTATGAGTGTGTGTGTGTGTGTGTGTGCGAGAGAGAGTGAATATTATACACTGCTATGCAAAAAGGTTAAAGGCATATGTACACAGATACTATCTCCGATTCTCAAAGACAGTAGTAGCCCTTTATCTCAGCAAGCACCAATACCTGATCGCTGCAAGACAACAACACAAACCCCAGTCATACGTGATCCACACAAAGACACACACTGCCATCTTGTGCTAAGGCAGTGATCTGCTGCATTTATAACTTCACATCATCACAGAGATAAGAGCTTGATGTCGCCATTCACTCTCTAAGTCGAACGTTGTCCACGACTCTCATTTGCATACAATTATATGAGTACCTTTATTTATTTACTGTGTTCTTCTAATCCTAATAAAGTGCAAAACTGGCATAGAGCTATGAATTTACCTCGACAAGACAAGTGTTCAGAGTTCACAAAATGACAAAAGGTGATTCATATTATTCGCAAAAATCAAAAATGAAGATTGGAAGGTGTGAGTGAGGAGAAAGCTGTGAAGAAATGACTGTTTAGCTGAAAAGAACCTTCAAAATAAAAGCACAGGCAGATACAACATATTCTATGGGACATCAGGGATAAAAAAGAAAATAAACAGAGGCGAGTAGAGCTCCAACAATAAAGTAGGTGGTAAGTTCATGCTCATATTTTGCACTATTTTCCAGAGGTACTAAGTGTGATACAAAAACAGGGTGAAACCATAAGAGTGCTTAGTGAAGATACAAACATTTCCTTCTCAGTGAAGTTTGCTACATTCTATTTTCATCACGTTCCCTTTTCAGGCATTCCTCTACCAAAAAAAAAAAATCCCCAGAAAATGGATTTGCTATTTTCAGACGGTCTCTACAGGAAGCTGTCCTCGACCTCGGGCGTCCCAGAAAAGCCCAGCAGAGCGTCTCTCTCACTGGTCTCCTCCAATCTGTCCTCCTCCGGAAGTGTGTCTGCCGTGTCCTGAGACATGGAGTCCGTCTCCTCCTCTAGGACCACAGAGCTGCAGAATGAAGAAGAAGAGCGACTGCTTACTGTTTGAGCTTTGTCGTGCAGATGTCATTCGTTCTAAGGAAGGAACTATTTCTCAATGACAGTTTAAGAACCACTGACTGACAAAACTATTTCTAAAGTCACTTCTCATAGGCTCATGTACTTTTTAATAGAATAGTTAGACTAGAATAGAAATGTTGACCTATTGACCTTCCGTGTTGAAGCTTTACACTGAAATGTCACTCAAAAGGACCAGCAGTGCTATTCTGTTTTCTCTCACTAGGGGCTGCTGTTAATCCTGCCTGAGCCAACACCCAAAATCTCCCCAACGCAAAGGCCAAAATCTGTGACCTGCATATATAAACAACCACGCGAAAACCCCCGATCGAGTCCTTAAAGCCAAGATCATATGCCTGCACACAAATATGCAGAAACACAATGTCTATCATGCTGATGTGGCCTTCATAGGAGCATAATACAGCTATTGTCTCAAACATCTGGACGAGTGGGTGTGTGGCAGAGAAGCCAGGTCCTGTTAAGCAGCTATGCTTCATCTTTCCTGCAGCATTTAACACACATGTGAGCACATCTGTACCTTGCAGGGCTTTCCGATGGCACGTCCGTGTCTGTGAAAACTTCCTCTGGTTTGGGGTCTGGGATCGGAATGATGTACTCGTTATATGAGGTGACGCCTTCCTGTGCGTCCGCCTCTTGTCTGAAGGCTCCGGGGCTGGGGTTTGGGTTGTACGGGTCCGGAGGGGCGGAGGGAGCGATGGGGGAGCGAGGGCCGAAGGCTGAGTTGGCGACGGGGAAAGGCGAGGACAGCCTGGGTTTGGTTCGGGCCACGGCGGGGTGGTCGCTCTTCAGGAAGTTGTCGTTGACTTGGCTGTATTTCTGTTGTCAGGGGAGGGATTGTTAATGGATTATTTGAGCAACGTGACACAAAACAATGAGATACTAAGATCAGGAGGGGAAGCTGAGCAGGACTTGATTGAGTAGATGAATCACCTTTTTGTAGCTGTCTGCCAGCATGTTCCCCACACTGTGCACCAGGAAGGAGAACTCAGGTCTCTTCTCAAACTTCTCGTCCCAGCACTTCTTCATGACTTCATAACTGCAGCAAGATCGACACTCATTAGGTTTTCATTTCAGAATATTTCACATCAGTTAAAAACTGCAGTCATGGCGGTGACACTCACACTTCTTCAGAGGCGTGGGTGGGTTTGGTCATCCTGTAGCCTCTCTTCAGCGCGCTGTAGAATAACTCATTCATGGGCAGATCTGGGTACGGGGTCCCTCCTGAGAAAAACGATTTCAAAATCATCTCAAAGCAACTTTTAAAGGTAATTTGACTTAATCCTTGAGATGTTTATCAAATCACTTGTTTTCCAAACTCCAGAGCCCTGATGTCTGATAAACACACAGACTCCTGCTCATCACACACAGAGGCTGGATTGTGTGTTGTCTTTTCAGCACACACACACACTCACCATGGATGTGCTTTGAGCTGTCTATTCAGTTTCACGTTAGCTTCACAAAATCTGGTCAATAGAATCGAAGATTCAAACCCTGACTGTGCCGAATGACATTTAGGCCTCCTATGACCTTTGAACCTTCGCTATGTGCCCCAGACATCTAGAGTCTCCTTTATTATGGAATTATTTGGGGAAAATTAAGTGACGACTGATATATTTCAGTTAGTGAATGACTACTTTGTGTGAAATATTGAGTCTATTTGTCTGCACTTCTATCGCATTCAATTCTGTTCATTGAGTCTTTGTTTGTTTTTACTTTCACCAAAGCAACAAAGCGAGTGACTCTGCAAACCAGTTTAGATTTTATGACCTTTTTGAACTCCTTCTAGCTTTGTGTGTGTGTGTGTGTGTGTGTGTGTGTGTGTGTGTGTGTGTTAGTGCGTGTGTGTGGACTGACCCAGTGTGAAAATCTCCCACAGTAGAATGCCAAATGACCACACGTCGCTCAAGGTGGTGTACAGATTATGGAAGATACTTTCTGGTGCCATCCACTTCAGGGGCAGGAAGGTCTGAAATGAAGGAATGGAGGTGCGTCAGGAAACAGAGAACTTTTTCAGGGCTAAAGAAGGTCAGAAACCTCGTCAACAACAGGCTTATTTGTCTTTATTGTGTCTTTATTGTTTGGTGCGGTGACGGTGAGACTCACGCTGCCTTTGGAGATGTAGTTGGAATCATGCATGATGTCTCTGGCCAGGCCGAAGTCACAGATCTTCACCAGTTTGCCCTCACAGATCAACACGTTTCTGGCAGCCAGGTCACGATGGACGCACTACATCAAACAAAAATCATACACTTCATACACAAACACAGACAGTACACACTTGAATAATATGATTTCCTATTTTATAGTGCAGAATTATGTTTATTATCCCTACATTCTTGGAGGCCAGAAACTCCATGCCCTTTGCCACCTGGTAGCTGAAGCCCAGAAGATCATCGTGGGTCAGAACAGAGGAGTCGCTAATGGCCAAGTCCAGGCTGACAACACCTAAAGTTTGGAGCAAAGCAACAGGAGAAGAAGAGGAGAAGGTGGGGAAACGGCCATGAAAGAAGACTTTGTGTGCTCAGTTTGCTGGATGGGGGAAACTCCCGCTGTCCTGTGACTGCATGGGTGGAAATGAAGCTCATGCCTTTTATATACTGTAACATTTCTCTGTAAATTCTCCCTGCTCTGTGATGAGCGTCAACTGTACTGTACTGTATTTACCGATTTAGCAAACTCAAACAATGAGTCTGTTGAATAAATTGGATGAGTCATACGTTTACAAATTAGGCAATTGCTTGTCTGTCACACATTTAAACAGAGAATTAGCACGGCGTTTGAGTCTCTCTCTATTTTCAACACCAAAACAGGGAGATTATGCACGGTAGGAAGCGTACAGACATGCAGATTATCCTCGCTCACAGCACACACACACACACGCACACACACACACACACACACACACACACACACACACACACACAGATCTAACCTTGTTCCTGATAGAGGTCCTGCTGGTAGGGGGACTCGTACGGGGACGGCTGAATGTCGGCATATTTGATGCTGTCTATCTGCTCCTGCATGGGCACGTAGATTGTTGGCTCATCTTTACTCATGTCCATGTATCCTCCATCGCATTCGCTTCCGAAAGACACGTAGCTGCACAGAAAGAGAGAAAATGAGGAAAATGTGGAACGCAGTAAATTCTGAATACTTCATGGGCCTCTAACACGTGTGTGTGTGTGTGTGTGTGTGTGTGTGTCAAAATGTTGTTGAATGAACCATCCTTGACACTGTATTTTGAAATTGAATGGATGACAGATCCAAATAATAAATGATGTTATATTATCTGATCATGTGATATAATGTAGCATTTTCTGAAATGCCAATGTTGAATGTTGCCATTAGGCCCAACCAATAACACTAAACGCTAAATAGACACCAAATTTATTTCCTTCTACATGGTCCATTTATCTATTTTTACTTTGTTGTCGTAGCCTTTTGTCGCTGTGTTTAACAACATGTCTTGCATATGGGGGGGCCTTGGCTGGGACCTAATGGTATATAGGGGTCTTTATCATGGAACAGTTTGGGATCCCCTGCTCTAACGCATCAAAGTTTGTTCTTTGTTCTTTGTTCTTCTCCTCACCCTTTCCTCTGGCTGAGCGGGGTGCTTCCTCCGGAGACGTCGCAGCCGGGCTCCTCCGGGTTCTTCTCGGCGTGGTACTGCAGGAAGGTGTGCTTGTTCCTGTGCAGGTAGTCCACCAGGTCGCCATAGCGACAATATTCAGTCACCAGGTAGAGAGGACCTGAAGGGTGGAGCAGAAGAAGACGGGTGTCAGGGGAGCGCTCAGGAATTAGGAATTATTTAGGATTATAAATTGGTTTAACATTCAGAAAACTGAATTTTAAGGCCTTGGTTAAGAATTTGTTTGTCATTTTGTATTTTCCAGGCTAAACACACACTTACATTTACCGATCCATTAAATACACACACACACACACACACTGGATGCACTGCTGTTAAATGAATAACAGATATAACAATAAATACATAAGAGAACAAGCGATTAACTACTAAAGCTCAAGTATACAGTAAACAATGGAGGAGACTATTGATCATCTCATTATCGTCTTTTAGTGCCTAGAGTGAAACTAAACAGCATAAATAAAGCAGCATTTCAACCATCATAAACAATACAGTTCTGAATACGAGACGACATCCTCTGTTAGTTATGCTTTGTTTGAATTAAGCATGGAAAATTCCTTCTTTTCATTTATTGTACAACTTTATGTTTTAGATGTTTAGTTGTGTATTCCCGCGATGAGCACAGCTGACTGATATCACAGGGCCACACATTTCCTAGGGGCCCCCATGTGCTGCTGCTTCCTCTATTTGAAAGCGATTACCATGGTGGCGCCTGAGGGACCCTCGTCATCTTAATCCACTGTGCACATTATAGATCAACTTTATAGTTTCGGCTAAAAATACGGCATGAGAATTCTGAGGACGTAAATGTGAATTCTATATCACTTTAGCGTGATTCCTGCTCTGGCTCTGTCCTCAAGCAGCTTCCCACCAGATGACGGTGGGTAAGTGATATGGAGTGCCCGACCTTTGATGTTGATGAGTCACTGTGTGTGTGTGTGTATGTGTTAATGATGCTCACCTTGTTTAGTACAAGCACCCAGCAGGTTTACGATGTTGAGGTGAGGACCGAGGTGACTCATGATCTTCAGCTCTGACATGAGAGCCTGAGTCTCACTTCTCCTGGCTGTGGCTGCATGGAGAGAGAGAGAGAGAGAGAGAGAGAGAGAGAGAGAGAGAGAGAGAGAGAGAGAGAGAGAGAGAGAGAGAGAGAGAGAGAGAGAGAGATGGGGTCAGATGAGCACAGGGGCCACTTTGCCAAACGGCCCATTGAACCGTTGGCTGAAACGTGAAGCAGGCTGGCAACCAAACTAAAGCCCATCAGGGTGCAGCTCACAGCCATATGCTGCTCACACACACACACTGATGTCACAAGAGCTGACAGCCAAGCAGGGGTCTCTACATTTTACACATCAGTAACATGCATCGCCTTTTATTGTGTGTGTGTCGGTGGGTGGTTGTGTGTGTGTGTGTGTTGATTCTTCAGTCTTACATTTCAGCATTTTCACTGCCACCTTTGTGCTGGACTGGGAGTGTGTGAGACCGTACGCAGTTGCCTCGACCACCCTGCCAAAAGCTCCCGATCCAAGAGTGCGACCTGCGGCACAAAGGAGAGCTCTGTCAGAGAGAGCCTGAATAGAGACCCCCCAAAAAATGAAGACACTTTGGATGAATTGTCCTGGTTAGAGTTAAACTGTGGAGCAACACATCCTGTAAGACAAAGGGAAGAAGAAGAAGAGCTTTAAAATGAGGCGATCGTCCAGGGAGAGAGCTCTGCACCTTGTTTAGCATTCTAGGGTGAGCTCAGCACACACACACATGATTCAAACCCCATCAGCACCTAACACACCTGATGGAGACGGAGGCAGCATAATGTTTCTGCTCTCTTATAGAAACAAATGATATGAAAAGGCAGAATGTCAGATTTTGACCACAAAGACCACAAAATGTTTCTTCTTTAACCACAAACTCTAAACCAAAGCAGCTTAGGCTACTTTAATAGACAACAAAGAGGGAAATTGTTATCTATCAGATCTGGTGTTCGCGTCTTTTATAAAGCATCATTTAACGTGACCTCTTCATTGATCATCATGATTGATCGTTTCCTGTTTGCTGCCTTGCGGTTTGTGACGGTTTAGTTTTGGCCGCCGGTTTGTCTGCCGGCTGCCCTGACCTCCCTGTTTCCTGCGCTGGACCACCTGCTCCAGTCTAACCTCAGTCACAGCTTATTAGCTACAGCTGGGATTCAATACACTTCAGTGAAGTGAATGATATCATTGTACAAAAACACACTTAGCAATGGTTCTCAAGCTGTGTGTATTGTCCACTGGTGGAGCTTGAAGCAGGTGATGTCATATTTTAGCACGATTTTTTCTTGCAAATCAATCAAAACAGCTGAATAGAAATGTTGTTACTGTTGCTAATTATTTATAAGCTTGAGTTTCATTGAACAGTATTTGAAGGTTGATAGTTTTAGGTTTTCCTGTGATTTCTGGTGGCTGCTTTGATACTTTGCACCCAAAAGTTGAAGACCGACTGACCTACAATGGGTGTCAAACTAGTTTCACGGAGGACAAATCAAAGCTGGGTTCACTTCCTCCCCTGTGAATGTGTGCTAATGGCTCTGATCAGCTGCTGTATTGTTTTCACTGGGAGGGGAAACCTGCAGCCCGCCGGACATCCGAGGCACACATGGTTCTGACACATGTGACCCCCGCAACGTCATCATCCATATGCTCTTTGTTTAACTTAGTCTCACCCAGCACCAAGTTGTCTCGGGGCATTTCCCAGGCCAGGTCGTACGGCAGGTGGATGGGATCCACGTAGATGTACTCGTGACCGTCCTGGCTCACAGACTCGATCACCTTCCACCTGATCTCATAGCGAGGTTTCTGAGAACACGCAGGAAACAAACACACGCGTGTGAGAGAGGGAACCAGGCGGCGGGAGATGTAGAGCTGAGAAAGAGGCGAATGGAAAGTCACGCCGGTCTCACCTTCCTCCATACGGCGACGAGGATGATGATGGACATGATGATGATGACCACTAAAGCTAGAACAGCAGCCAGGACCGCCACCTGGGAGAAAAGTGCTGCAAAAGGGACAAAAGGAACAAAAGGTTTCCACTGATTATGACTTTGAAACCTTCCATTACTCTGTTCTTTGCTTCTGATATATCACCAAACACACAAGCTACTAAAATTGGACATCTTCATTATGACACCTACTGCTGGAGACCAGTTTGACGTCTCGTCTGTCCAGGCCTCCGTAGTTGCTGGTCTCACACCGGACAGTGACCTGCTGGGGCTTGTGGAAGGTCACCTGACTCTGCACCTGGCTGACTTTACGCGTCTCACTGTAGCTGGTGTTAGTCTGGATGCTGAGGGTCTCTGGCTCTGACATCAGCAGCTGCCAAACTGCCGTCTGGTTGCTACACCTGCAGCAGGACAGGAGGTCAGTCACTGTGGGTCCTCCCTCACACACCGATGCAGAGCGGAGACCAGAATGCACACATTCCCGTGCACAGTCAGCCCCCTAGTGTTGATTGTGTGTCAGTTCAGTAGCAGTGATGACTGAGGGATGTGTGTGACTTACTTGAGCATGCTGTCACAGCTGTACCACTGGATGGTCGGGGTCGGGACCCCCTCAGCTACACAGGTCACCAAGTGTCTCTTTGCAGAGAGGTGGTGGTCAGTCAGGTCTTTAATCTGAGAGGGAACTACACACACGGGGGGCACACAGACATTCATCATTACTGACACGGACACAAACACAGATTTCTGCAACAAAAATATGGAGGTCACATGATCCTGCTCGTGTTTTGTTCCCGTGTTTCCCACTGGTCTGTGTTTTCAGATCAGTAGCCGGGGCTGAAGGCACAAATTCACACGCATACACACACTTCTTTCACACAGTGATCATTTCTACATTCTCTCACCTTGGACCTCCAGATCAAAGATCACTTCCTTTGTGTCGTCTCCGTTGGTGACCAGGACAGTGTAGAGGCCCTTCTGCTCCGTCCTCACCCTCACCAAGGTCAGAATGCTGACATACCTACGGCAGAGGAAAGGTGGTTTAGGGGTTTTGGATGATTTTATCTTTGCAGGGTTCCTTATGTTTCATTTCTGGGGTGTGTTAAGGTGAAAATGTGGTCTTGCATTTGAAACATCTGCACCCTGGCAGGTAATGTTGTGTTTTTAGTTCCAGTGTGATGAATGATGGCGTCTTCCGCTAGAGAGGATTGTGTTTCTCTGTCACGTCCTTATCTGGTGTTGACTGACAAGAGCCCGATGCCTCTGGAGGCGCCACACAATCCTCCACCCCACCCCGCTGATAGGTTAAATGTATCAATATGTTGTTGCCTGGAGCCTCGGGTCAGTCTCACATCTCACCTGGTCTCCTGTTCCTGTCTGGTGACGATGGTTTTGTCTCCCTTGATGGTGGCGCTGTCCTTGCTCCAGCGGACCTGAGGGGGTGGGTAGGCCTCCATCTCCACCCTCAGCTCCACATTCTCATGCAGCCTGGCCGAAACGTTTCGTCTCTCAGCGGGCCGCAGGTCCACGAAGCCTCGCTCTGGGGGAGGAACGTTCAGGAGATCAACCACACTGCGTACATACAGTATCATACCACCAGATCTGCTGCACCACGTCAAAATGCATGTGATGTTGCTTTAGATGCTGAAACCTCAGTGACTAATCTGCACATTAAGTCTGGCTCGCTGGTTAAATATTCATGTCCCTTCTTCACACCGCAGACGAGAAAATGTTCTGCCCTGCTTCTGTCTCACACCCAGGCGGCATTTGTCTTTTCCACTGCGATGTCCAGGAAGCTTTACTACACTGTCCCCGCCTCTCTTTGTGGAGCATGACAGCGTGAGTTATTCAAGGCCCTCATAAACATAACACACCTCAGTGCAGATAGAATAAGCTTTCACAGGCCACAGGTTTTTGTGCTTTCAAATGAGAGGCGACAGAAAGAGAAACAAGAGCTCAAAGTAAAGGAGACTACTATAATACTTTCCTCTGTATTAGCAACTTTGTGAAGTTTAGATGACAACAAAATCTACACAATTGCAGCTTTTTGCAGAGTGTTTCCAGCTGTTTGGAGCCACAATGAGTCTTTAAATCGCTGCTGGACACGAGGGACCATCTGAAAATAGCATTTAAACACTGTAGACAGATGTAGGCATCCTATTTAATAGGTGAAAGTAATTTCACACGGTCCCTTGCAGACAGAGTTAGGGAACATGCGGGAGGTCTTATCATTTTACATTGTAACACGCGGAGATCGCGGAAGACGTTTCTGTGCGATATGGGTCCTTCACACCCTCTTGACTTGTTACACTATAGAGGTCAAAGGTCAGACACACAAACACTTTGCCTGGTTTGCCTGGAGACAGTTTTGTTCAAATCTTAAAATAGAGTTACCCCCTTTTGTTTTGAAAGCTCTCATTCAGGCGTTGCTGCCGTGTCAAAGGTTTACTTCACACTAAACACACACGTTTACGTTCACGCCGATGAAACATTGAACAGAAATAAATAAGGCAGATTTTCATTTCCCTCACCTTGACTTGGGAAGGTTTATATAATAAGCAGTCTCCTCTCTGTTCGGGGGAAAACAATAATAATCTACCCGGGCGCTCGTTTGTTTGACTTTTTCTGTGCGTGTGTGTGTGTAAGTGTGTGTGCAGTCTAACCGAGCACAGTGATGTTGACGCTGGCGGAGGCGCGCTGGTCTAGAACGCCTTCGTGCACATGGCAGACAAAGTTTCCACTGTGGGCTCGCTTGGCGTGAGAGAAGATGAGGCAGGAACGCATGCTCATGGCGGACAGGACGTCGGTCAGTGGCTCCACATCGTCAAGCTTGAGACACAGAGAAAGAGTAATGGGTGACGAGTGATAATGCTCCAGAAATAAACTCTAAAGATGATTTTTCCACATTGAAGCAGTGATTAGTACAATAGCAACAACATGGAGGATCAAAAAAACGAGGTGTGTCTCTACATCTTGTTGTAATTTGGGCTGGGTCCAGAGGCCTGGGAGCGATCTGTGCAGGGGGAAACGAACACAAGCTCTTGTTCTGCTCCTCCTCCCACTCACCTCACTGTTGGGGTAATCCCAGGAGAAATACACGAGCTGCACTCCATGCACCGTGCAGTTCACTGTCAGCTCTTCGCCCTGCTTCAGGACCGTCTTGGACGCGTTGATGTAGGCGTCGATGGTCTCCGGGGCTGAGGAGGGAAGGAGGGAAGAGGTATAGCTGCTTAAGCTTAAACTTGTAAACTCTATTTTCTCATTATCTAATGATTGACAGACGGTTTGGCTCCTGTAGCGCCATCAAATCTCTCCTTGTGCACAGTTTTCAGCTGTTTACACACGCACACCTGTGGGTCCAAACTCCAAATGTACCTCATTGTCTCCTACTGAATATTTTGCGCACACACACACGCACGCACACACACACACTGCAGCAGAGTTTTCCAGAGTTATAGGGTTGTGCATGACTTAAGAGATTACAGGAAATGAATGTACATGTGGACCCAGAGGGGAATACGTTGGCTTCACAGTGAGGTGATGCTGCATGAACCATTAGAGGAAACGCAATAAAAATTCTATCGGTTTTTATTGGACTTTAAAACACTCCTCCTATTAAATTTAAACAGCTTGGGTGTCGGCTCAGACTGAATTAAAGGGCCAAACTCTCTGTGCCACACGTGGAAGTGAGTATATAACGACTAATTAACTAGTTAACCCTAAATAAAGCCTTAACCCCAAACACCTACCGACGATGCTGAAGACGTAGAAGGCCTGCGACTCCTTCACCTCCCCGTTCAGCTCTCCGCGACACACGTAGGTCCTGTCCTCCAGCGGTGCCTTGTACCCCTCGCTGGGGTCGTAGACTCCCTTGAGCGGCGTGTCGGTGTCCTTCTCCACCAGGGTGACGTTGATGCTGGGGTTGGTGACCACGCAGGGGACGGTGCCTTCCTCGCTGGTCTTCGTCACCATGCCGTGGGAGCTCTCGATGAACCACACATCAGGGTCTGAGGACAGAGAGGCAAGATAGCATCAGATTCATGATGATGCATGAGGTTTGGACTTCATCAGGTAAAGGTACAGGTCATTGATCGGCACCTGGGACAAAGACTGCGACTTCTTTCATGTCTCCAGGGTGCTCCTCTGTGCAGCGATACACCCCCGTGTGCTTCCAGGTCACGCTCCAAAGGGTCAAAGTGCTGGATGAATCGCCGTTTTGCACAATCTCGTAGTTCTGCCCGGTGAAGGGGTTTTGGATCTGCTCCACCTGGAAGTACGGCACGTCTTCCTTCTTAAACTCCCAGGTGGTCGGACCGGAGCCAGAGCAGGTGAGGCTGAGGGACGAGCCCACTGCCAGGACGAACTCTCTGTCCCCGGGTGTGATCTCCACACAGCTCAGCCCGGGGAGGAGATACAGAAGAGCTGCAGGAGGGAAAAGGTCACGGTGGAGGTCAAACTCACAGCAGCATGAGGCCAAAGGTTAAATCAACAATACAAGCCAGATCCTGTTCTGCCGCTACACGATGAAGGATGTGAGGCGTCTGGAGCGACTAAGTGGAAGGATAATGAAGCTTTTGAGTGAGAGATGTGTCACTTTGAATACATCAGAGGATTGCGTAATCTCACAAACCAATGAATGCTAACAAATGATCCTATTTTGTTAAGACTCAACTCTTATCATTAATGATTCATCTAAATAGTTGCACAGATTTGCTGCATTTAGTTGCTATGGTAACCATATTAATGAAATTTAAAAAATCACTGTCGCAAATATCTGAACTATAAAACAGAATGAATAAAAATTTAAACAACACGATAAAAAACTCAAAACTGGAAAAAAGTTATTGCAAACTATTGAAAGATTTTTGAAGCATGCAGTTTCCCTTCACACATCAGTTACAAACGCTGATCTCGCTGTTGCTGGCGGTCGACCTCTCACCTGTGAGTGTGACGGTGAGATGAAGCGTGGACGCTGTCACGCTCGTCATGCTGGAGCCTCCAAAACACTCTGCAAACACACACACACACCATCATATTCATTTCCTGCTTAAACTCTATGAATCCCTTAAAAGGATGTTTACCTCCTCAAATCCATGAGTGCAGATCAATCCGTCCACAATGATTCTAATAAAATTCCAGAGCAGAAACCAAAACAACTTTGCAAATGTCTTCACCCTATTTGCAATCTAGAGTCAACAACCTAAATGGCTGGTGTGTGAGGGAGCGTTGAACCTTGAGGACTCTGAACATCTCATTAACATCTTTCCATATGAGATAAGCGTTCATATCATGATGGATGAGTCCCGGTGCAGCAGGTCAAGAGAGATTTGACAAAATAAATCACTTTGTGTCTGAGCTAATCTGCTTCCAGTTAAAGGAAATTACACATAAAACAAATAATCTAACAAATAATGCATTTGTGGAGAAAGCCGTCTTCCTCCAATGCACAACTGGAGGTGTTTGACGCCTCGCTGCACCCGGACAGAGCCGCAATGTCCTCTAACAAACGGGTCAGTGTGTGTGTGTGTGTGCCGCTCTGCAACACGCTCACTGGCAACAATACGGCGTCCAAGCCGTTCTAGCGTCCTGCTGGGTCCATTAATTGGTTTCGGTGTAAACAAAAAGTGAAAATGAGGGTGGTGGCAAAAGCCGCAGACACAGGAGCGTATTTGGAGTTTTGAACGGTTGCTTTGGCTTAATAAACCTGGAGGCAAGGGTGATTCATGTTCGGTGCACAACACTGACCAGCACAGACCCTGAAACCTTCTAATTTCTCTGTATGCAGAAAGATTGAAGAGGGGTGGGCTCATTTGTTGTTCTGGTTGGGGTGGAGGGTGTGTGTGTGTGTGTGTGTGTGTGTGTTGGGGGGGGGGGTTCAGGGGGTGCAGCATGCGGACGTCTGGAACCAGTTAAGGACAGATCACAGGCCTGTAAGCAAGAGGGTGGGAAAGAGAGAGAGGGCGGAAGAAGGAGCCTTGGGAAGAGCGAGGGTGGAGGAGGAAGAGAGGGAGGGATCCTTGGAGGGAGCCTGTGGAAAAAATTGTGAAATGTATCTGCTGCAATCTTTAACACTCTGAAATGTTTTCACTCCATAATTCACTCCAGTTGTCCTGTCTTTTCTATTTTAAGAGCTTGGACCGTGTTCGCTCTGTTATTGAACACAGGTTTAAAAAGTTTCTCCGCGTCATCTTCAATCACCAAAAGGGCCGAAAGACTAAAATGTGTGTTTCCAGACACGAGAGATCAATGACCTGGTTATTGCCGCAGTCGTAATGAGGGACCAAACGTCCAGTGACTCACACCAGCCCAGTTACTCAGACCAGATACACCATGTCTCCCTAAATCAAACGCCTCTGGCACTTCCGCTCCCAAAACGAAAAAGCTCTTGAGTTGCTCCAAAAACATGACTGGTCCATTTCCTCCCCCGCCTGCTGGTTCCAATAAAATAAAAAAAAGCGGTGAAGGAGAGCAAGTGTGCGAGAGAGAGAGAGGGAGAGAGGGAGAGAGAGAGAGAGAGAGAGAGAGAGAGAGACACTTCATACTACAGGCACACGCTGTATTACACCCCCATCCCTCCATCGTTTACCCACCTCCTACACACACACACACACACACACACACACACTCACACACACACACACACACACACACACACACACAAACAAACCCCCCCTCCTCTTCTCCCCCTTGTTGTCACTCGTGTCTGCGTACAGTTCACGTTCCCACAGTATTCCTCTGAAACTTTCCCAGGACCGCTGATACACTTGGGACCAAGCTGGTGACGACGGCGGGAGCAGAGGGGTCACCACGTCTACCCCACCCCCGACACACACACACACGCACGCACACACGCACAGAACACTGGGCCCAATCACCATCCAGTGAGGAAGCCATACATCAACGCTCATGAGCAGTGTGTCTATGATGACAACAGGGCGACACTCTGTGGCTTGTGTCGGTTAAAAAAGAAACAAATCTAAAAGTGTTACAAGTCAACTGGCTGTGTCAGAATCCGGCTGCTGCAGGGATCGGATCGCTTTACATCTCAGATCCAAACCGCAAGAAAACAACCTCGTTCGACAAGAATGTAGGTGTGTTCAGATCTTATTGTGAGTCTCTGTAAGGGGACGGAAAAATAATGTTTGGCTTCTGCAACACGATGAGGTTTAATGTTGACTGTTGGGGCGGTGGGGAACTCTGAAGTGAGGCCTTCTGACACTCCAAAAGGGATGAAACGTCTAAAGATAAGAGCGCCAAAATAAAGCCCTGTTTGGAGAGTTGACGCTCTGCAGGCGGCGGTGCGTTCAGGGTGCGAGCCTGCAGTGAGGAAGAGACACTTGTAGCTCTAACGGTCCGTCCAACACAGAGCTGCTGACGTGCTAATCTCTGCCCTCTCAGGTCCTAAAAAGAAGGGAGCAGGCTGCGTTATGAAGCGTTTAAGAGGGTCAGGACATTGGCAGGACCTTCTTCAACAATGAAAGCCCAGAGAATCTGCCAAGAATAACTGGCAGCATCTCAGCGGCCTTTGAATGAAAACACTTAGCAGCAGTTTGACCCCTGAGGGACGGAGATGCTCTGTGATGTACAAACAAACTGCTGTCGAAATGTGCTTTGGGATAAATTAACGTCTTTGTGTGTGTGTGTGTATGTGTTTGTGTGTGTGTGTGTGTGTGTGCGTGTTTGTGCGTGCGTGCCCCCACAACTCCTTCCACCTGAGAACATCCGAATGTGTCGAGTGATGTAGCGATAATCGATAATGTATTGTAATTGCTGGTATTTCCTATTTTATCCATATCATATCCCACCAGTAGGAGGTGCTGTAGAGACATGTTTTCTTTACATTCATGTTCAAATGTATTGTACTGATTTCAACACATTCTACAAAACTTTGCCTTAAAGGGGAAACATCGTTCAGTATTTGCAAACAATGTCTGAAGGCGTTTGCAGCTGGTGCAAACTGAGGGGAACTGACTTCTATGACATCAGGAGAGTTACTTTAGATTGGTGTGTGTGTCCACGAGAAGTAACCAAAGCCATTTCTAGAAGATGGCTGGAATGAATTCACTTACATTGTGGTTTATTGTTTTAAATCTTCTCCTTTCCCACACTGAACGCTCACGTCTCACAAAAACAGTTAACTTTAGTGACTTCCCTGTAATCACCATGAGGGAGACAGTGTGACCCCTCCCCCCCTCCGCCTTATGGGCTTACCAGGGATGCTGGGAATCTGGTGGCTGATTGACCTCTTCAAGTTTTCATAAACAAGCCTGTTACACTCAAAGTGTCACCAGCTAACGAGGAAGAATGCTAAATTCAGCCACGGCGGGATGCACGCAGCCCACGCACAGCTCGAGTGTGTAAACTCACGTCCCTCAGGAGCCTGTAATCCCACATCTGGGATTATCTATACATACTGGAGCTCCGTGCTTCATTTAAACATCTGGCAATGATGTAGCTGTCCGTGATGAAGTGGGAACTGCTTCCCGAAACACATTTTTAGCCAAGCGTGCGTCCCAAGGGGGGAGGAGGGGGGAGAGGGGGGGGGGGGGGGGGGGGGTTGCATTTGGAAAAAGACAAAAAAAAAGATTCAATAATAAAAGAGAGAAAGATGTCCAAAAAAAATCTCCCCAAGTGCAGCTGGAGAGCTCTGACATCCTGTATTGGGAAATGGCGCGGCCGTGTGTGGGTGTGAGCTCGTGATGCATGTATGATACAGCAGACCAGCACCGCCACCCAGCAGACGCCACAATGAGTAGACCGCTGCACTCACACAAAGGGAAGAGAGAAGATGAATGACTGGAAATTAGAAATGATGAAAACAAAAGCAAAAACAAAAGATCACAAGAACGCGACCGATGACAAACCGTCAACACACCGCAAGAACACACGCAATCACCAGACGGGACAGAGAGCAGGACAGAGAGAAGACAAACACCACATCAGAGCATCAGGGCTCAGTCTGACAGCACACACACACCACACACACACACACACACACAAACGCACACAAAGCTGTTTACTCTGCTGATGATGCAGGACTTTGTGTGCAAAACAAACATCTCTCGGAGTAAGTGGTCATTGCTTTCCAATGCAAACAATTATAGCTCAGATAAGACGCATTACAGACCACCACAGACACTGAGAGCGTTATTAGGACACATTATCACAAGAATGGCTACAGAATAAACGCACACACCGCACTCGTCATCACTTTTAACTTGTTTTGAAGGAAGTTGTGCTTTCGCGATGTGTTGCAGGATGGCTGGGACTTTGGCATGCTGTGTGGGAAAAAAATGACCCAGTGTGTCTTTGTTAAAACATGCCTCTGTTTTTATCACTCGCCTTGGACAGACATCCCCCCCCCCCTAACCTGACCCCCACCACCCCAGCCCTGAGAGAAACCTTCTGGTCCCCTCTGCAGCAGACCCACGATGCATGACTCCCAAAAAAAAGAGACACCCCGGGGGCCCCACATGTCCAAGTTTGAGCGATGCACATGCACAACGGCGAGCTGTGATTGTAAGTGATAACCGAGGAGCTGGCGAGCAGAAGGTGAGCTCAGCTGGGACGGCACACATGGATCACCAACACGCTGACAGTATGTGCGAGTTAGTATAAGCAGGAAATGCTTAAGTGCTCCGTCTCTGTTTGATAAGGATCCATCTCTCAGCCCGGGAGCAAAGACAGCTCAACTCTGACTTTGTGGGACCCAATTTAACACGGAGAAAAACACTCTTTGACGTTTTGTTGAATCGGTTCTATGTCACGTTTTTGGCATCAACAGATACTTCCACCACCAAAATACTGGAAAATTAAAATATATATACAACCGCAACCACTAAGATGCCTCACATAGTTTCTCACTGCAAACATTTCTGTGGGAGAATGATGTGCGAGTCTCTGATGATGAAGACGACTCGACTTTGCAGATTAAGGGTTCTTGAAGCCCAAAGAAGCCATCAGAACTTTGCATCATCAGCCTTATGTTTACCAAACCTGCTCCCCTCAACCCTCTCACATCACCTCGGCCACCGAAGCCTCTCCTGCTGAGCCACCATGTGTGAAGGAAACTACAGAGTTTGAGGTTTTGCTCCTTTCAAACAGAGCCGTAAATGCTGTTTGTAGCCGGACGGAAAAAACTACTTCAGGGTACAACTGATGTTTGTAGAAGGACTTACATGTGGTGAGTGTTTGATATTAGTTTAATGATGTCATTTTCTACTCATTAGGGGACGCAAATGAGTGAAGAGAAGTCGAGAAATCAAAGTGAACCTGTTTCTGTTAAAACAAGCAGCTGCGTCTTTAAGTGACATTGGAGTAAATGTTCCCCTCCGGCAGTAAATCTTTGTTGTTACGACTGAAGCTGTGTGTGTGTGTGTGTGTGTGTGTGTGCTGTGGAAAGTCATCCAAAACCTTCATCAGAACAAGTGAGCAACAGGTATACACGCAGATTGTAACAGTCGCAGCTCACTCGGAATAAATGAATATCAGATCAGTCACACACACACACACCCTCCTCCTTCCACTTCCTGCGCACCATCCACACAGAGAAATAGAGGACGCCTACACACACTTCCAGGCCAAAGCAAGAAGTAGAAACAGCTGAATTCAATTAAGACTAACTGGCTTTGAATTCCGCTCGTCTTCCATGGCGGCTTCCCAAAGAACAACAATGTGGGGAAGGGAGAGGAAGAGAGAGGGAGAAGTTCTGAATCTGTCTAATCAGTGAGAATATTTCTTCACTTTTGGCGAATTAGCAAACTATTTCTCAGATTATGGAGTTAACTGACGCCAGAGTCGCTGTCTGCATTTCATTTCCGTCCCTCTGTGGGTGACGGCGGTCGTAAACGAGAGGAAACGCCGCAGACGTGTCCCATATCAATGAACGTCAAGCGGAACCTCGCAAATGTGACCCGACGACTGTGCAAGCAGCTCGTGACCTCAAAAAGTCTGAATTTGCGTGTATTTTGTGGAATATTCTTATCTGAGTCATGCAACAGGCTGTTTTCCTTTGTCGCGCTGCTCTCTATCACCAAATCCAGCATGTTGTATTTGGACTCAGGACAGCTCCGAGATAAAGCCAGAAAGAATGCTGATTAATCTGAACCAGGCCAAAACCTCCTGTAGTCTTCTGCAATAATAAGTCCTGCTGTGAACGCATCAACACACTGCTTCATGCATCACAGCACCCTTCTGATGTGACACCCAGGTTAGACTCAGCGTTCATCCTGTGAGAGTGACACACCGACTTCCTTTACAAACTTCATCGTTCCGTGTTGTGTATTTCTCCTCCACTCGCTGGAGATAGGATGCAGCTGCCTGTCATCAGGACTGTGTGTGTGTGTCTGTTTGTGTGTGTGGGTGGAAGTGAAGTAAGGAAGAAGAGAGGGGGAGGAGGGGAGAGAGGACAGATGGAAGAGCAGCCATACAGGATGCTCCACTGCAGCATCACTTAGTGCTCTTTCGTCCAAAGCTATGATGACTCAAATGAGTGTCTTAAGTACAGCGATAAAGAAGCAGCGCCGTATAGGAGGGTAAAGACTGAGAGCCATGCAGAGGAAACTCCAGCTCACTCCAAAGGTATGAGTGATGAATTATGAATCACTCAATAAGTGACCACCACAACACGAGTCAGAGAACAGATATGTAAACATTCCAGGCTGAGACCCCCCTCCTTATCAATATCTTCCCTCTTTTAAGCAGAAACTATACTTTATCATCTCCCTCTTCCTCTTCAGTGCAAAGATGCTGGACAGCAGCTGTGTTTTCAGTTCATTCCCAAGAGGGGACACAATGGGATCAACGTGTTTCAACCCTCCAAGCTGAAACAGTTACAGATCGGTGCTCTGTGTCCCAGATGAGCCCGTTCAGACTGCTGGCATGTTTTCTGCATGGTCATAATGTGAAGCACATTTTCTCGGAGCGGCTGGCATTCAGAGAGCCCGGAGAGCCAGGAAACAGCTGATGACGAAGGATTAGGTCTGGGCCAGGGGAACGGAGCCGACAGAGCAGCGCTGTGCCGGGGCCCTGAGAGTGGAGCCGCTCTGCAGCACATACCAGCAGCCTGACGCACAAACCCCAGAAATCCCCAGCAGTCAGAAGACAAATGAATCTTGGCAATGTTTTACAAATCCCAGCTTTAAAGGTTGGTCCGAGTATATGCAATGAAGAGCTATGATCCTGCTGATGGTACAACTATGACATGAATGCAATTTTCCAACAGCTCTTTGGCAAAGCCTTCACCGAAATAACCACAGAGCGACCCGGCGAGGATCACAAACTTCAAAAGGAGGCGATTAACCCAAGACGAGGAGAGGAACAGACTCAAAACACATGCCAACACTGTTTTGATTACAGGAGATCATCTGTTAAGAAGATGCTGAGTGATATATATATGCATGTGTGTTTACAGAGCGGTGACGCAGCAGAGAGGAACGCGTTCAGGTGCAGAACGCATGCAGGGTTAGAGAGGAAGGACCTGCATACCACATGTGCCTCTGCCATGAAATAGCTCACATTGCTATAATGTAACTCATCCCAGGTACTAAAGCCTTCTGTTGAGATAAATGTCTGGAGATGATTCAAGCGTCTGTTTGTGTCTGCGGAGAAGACGACAGAGTCCTGGCTTTACTCTTAGAAGGAGCGACCCAGACGCTGAGCTGTAAATCCTGGGGTAGACAAGCTGGTTTCTTTACGGTTATCACTTAAAGGAGATCGATCATCGGCTGAAGAGGATGCTGACCGATGGCGACTGATGCCTGGTCTGATATTCCCCCGACGCAGACGTGGCCTCTATATGGGCATCTCTGTCTCGCCACGCAGAGGAGATTGATTGTGTCGGGGTCATTCGGAAAAAGGAGGAAAGAGACGGATGGTTGGGTGGCGGGGACCGACGGTTCACCCAGGGTGACTGAAGAGGGCTGTACAAACAACCCCTTTAGCAGTGAAGCACAAAGTGGAGAGCATACAAACAGCTTGTGTTGTAAAGCCCAGTGTGTGTGTGTGTGTGTGTGTGTGTGTGTGTGTGTGTGTGTGTGTGTGTGTGTGTGTCTGAAACCCTGGGATACCTTGTCAAACGTATTCACTCAGCGAGAAGGTAAACACAGTCAGAAAGCTGTGTGTGCACAGAGATGCACGTCATTGTGGTCTGATGTAAAGGACAACTGGAGTCATGTTGATGTTTCAACAGGTTGCACACACACTCTTTCACATTGTAACGCCCGATGTGCACACACTCAAGAATGCAAGAAACACAAACCGCCAACTTAGACATGTTGACATCCCAGCAATTCCAATCTGATCATCGCATCGACTGAGAGCTGTCTGTCGATGAAACAGCGTTGTGAGGATGAGGACACCAACTCTGTGACCAACTGCTGTGAAATGGAATCAGTCACAGCGAAGCTCAGCAGGGAGAATAAGTGAACATCACCACCTTCTACAGAACATCTTCACTTTCTGCCAACAGCTGCCAACAGCCGGCACGACTAAAAGTTAAATCCTTGACAGTGACAGAGGAGTAAGAACCTTGCTTACCTTCAGTGTTTCCCCACAAGCTTAGACTCTCAGTCTCTCAGCCCGAGTGTGAGTGAGAGAGTGAGTGAGTGAGTGAGTGTGTGTGTGTGGTGTCCTCCTCTCTCTCCTCCTGCTCCTCGTCTGTGTGGCGAGTTTGCTGGCCAGCGGTCAGTCTCCGTCCTGAAAGCAGAGGAGAGTTTTCCAGTCAGCTCTCTCTCTCTCCCTCTCTCTCTCTCTCTCTCTCTCTCTCTCTCTCTCTCTCTCTCCCTGCAGGGTGCCGCTGCTTCAGATGTATAGATCCCCTCAGATGTTCCGGGTCTGAGGGCTGCGAGGTTAATCTGCCGAGTCCCTGGAGTCCACCGGAGGAGGTACTGCTCCGATCCTGGCTGTTTGTTTAGTCAAATGGCAGCACCATGGGGTCTCCTCTCCTCCTCTCTCACTCTGGATACAGCCCTGCCCACTGCTCCCAAAAAGTTCTGTAAGTTAAAAAAAAGGTGTTCCCGGTGGATACAAACACACACACATACGCACACACACGCTCTTGTCCTGATTCACACAGGAGGAGAGAGAGAGCGGTCCGGCCCTCTTGCAACAAGAGTAGGAGTGGAGCAGGAGGGAGAGAAGGGAGGGAGAATCGTGAAGAGGAGCTGAGCCAAAGCAAGAGAGGGAAGTTTAAAAAGAAAAAGAGAGAGAAAAAAAACAAGGAATGAACTGAGAGAGAAGAAAGAGAGAAAGCACAGATCGAGTTCTGTTTGTTGTTCTGAGGTAGCAGCCGAGCGGTCCCAGGACGGGGTGATTTGTTTATGAATGGAGTGGCCGGCAAACTGGAGGTGTAGCCAAGCTGAGCCAGCCGACGCTCCTGGCAACTGCAATCTGGACCGCGTCTAACCCTCAGTAAGAACAAACAACAACAAACACAATCAAAAAGGAAGAGAAGAGAGAGAGCGAGAGAGAGAGAGAGAGAGGGAGAGAGAGAGAGAGAGAGAGAGAGAGAGAGAGAGAGAGAGAGAGAGAGAGAGAGTGATGGAGGGGTCCGGGATAAAAGAGCTTCTTGGCACAGCTGAGTGGTGGCCTGCTTTGGAAACAAACACGGAAGTCTCAGTTTGTCAGGATAATAACTTCGTCTTGCGTAACAGGTCTGCAGCGTCACGTGTGATCGAGGTGAAAACACAGATGAGATACTTTGCGTCTGAATCTCCTCTTCACACCTCATATCTGCGTTTCAGCTCTTTTCTTCCGTGGCCTCTTTCTCTTGTTTTGGCACACGCAGAATAACACAACACCTCCTCCTCTCCTGACCTCCTTCTGTCCTTCTTTCTCTCTCCCTCTCGCTCTTTCAGTCGCTCTCTTTCAAACACACACACACACTCACACACATACACACCATGCGAATATCTGTTTCCAATCTTGGCCCTCTTTCTAATTTCTTCCTTTCCCAGGATATGAGCGGATGGCTTGAAATTCATAACGTAACCCTGCAGCTGACTAAGGCCTTTTCTCTCTAACAAGGGGTTTGGGGGTTTGGGGAAGGGGGCCAGGGGGCAGGGGGGGTAAATTGGACAGTAACCATGTTCTCCTCTAATTGTGAGGGTAAATCTAAAGGCCCGGCGCAGTAATTAGAGAGCCAGTGGAACCCTGCTTATGAGACAGGAGGGGGACAAACCTCCCACCTCACTGAGGCCTGTTTAACTCTATCAGCATCACACTGCCCCCTCTCCCCCTCCCTCTCTCCTCCCCATGAATTTCAAATCCATAAACTCGACCTCTGGGACTTTTAAATCACCATCTAAATGCAAAAAAAAAAGCCCTAATAAGCAACATGTGATAATGCAACAATGATCTAATACAGACACGTGCGGCTCTTCATCAGCTGGTGATATGACACTCTCTCTCTCTCCCTCTCTAAACATCCTGCAGCAGCCCACGCCTCTCTGGGGACACACTAATGGAAATGTTTACTGTTTAAGAATACAAAGGCAGTCTGGGGAGAAGTTTGCATTTTATGATGATCTATAATTTTCTATGGGCCGATGTTAAAACGACAAAGAATCAGAGTGGTAGAGAAAAGAGAAAACAAGTGAGTATCTATTGCTTTAGCTGCCCACAACAGAGTGGCAAACCACTTAACAAACTGGACTAACAAACCATTCTTCTCCCACAATGCCCGGCCTATTCAGCCTATCGGGGCAGCAAATGGGCACTTTCTCTCACCGCTGATCTGGATTGTTGCCATGGCTGCAGTGCAATGTGAAGCCACCCAACATACTGGTGTGGTGTGTTTTTGTTTCAGTGGGTTTCAGATATAGCAAGAGGTTATCTGTGTGTCCCTGACAGCACAGGGGCCCTTTGAGAGAGAGAGGGAGAGAGAGAGCGGTACGGAGAGAGAGAGCAGTAGAGGCAGGAAACACAGGGGTCTGCGGCCCGGACCTGGAGTTGAACCAACATCACCTCTGATAGATGAAGATGGATGAAGCCATAAAGTGTCAAAATAATCTGGGTTCAGATCCATTATGAGATCTGCTCAAATCCCAGTGGATGCACGGCAAGACCCCCGACCCCTGTGACCCCGGGTGGGATAAGCAGGTACAGAAAAATGAACGGAGCACTGATAAAAGATTTGAATTAGAGGCTCCACAAGAGTTGATTCATCTGGTGTTGTTCAGGCCCGAACCTGAAACTGAGCCAGAGCAGCAGCGGGACACCTAATGAATCTGAATGATGTTACAATTCGGTCATTTCCAACATTTAATACTGTTGCTGCTGCTAATGAAATTCATAATGATTCATTAAAGTGTCTGTTCACTGAAATCACAACACATAAATATATGTGAAGCTATGAGAGCAACAACAACAACAACAACAACAATGAAAACTCTGAAACTGTATCAATATCATATTTATCGCACCAATTATTATATTAAATTAATTTTCACCAGTGCAGTCAAATCTTTGGCACAGCAACACTGTAATTATTTGGTATCACAAACACCCTCCATGCACTGTGTGTGTGTCTAAGTCTAAGAGGCAGCTTGACTGTGGAAGATGAAAGCTTTGGGTTAGTCTGGGCACCTACAGCAGCTTATTACACACTGTTTCTAACACATGTGAGCGCTTAGAAGTGGTTTTAAAAAAAAGGATCCAAGCCTCTTATTAACTTTCCTAAGATACAACGACAAGGAGACCGATGGAGACGTTGTTTACGCTACACTGTTTAAAGGGAATGTCTATACATGGATCATTCGCTAGACTCCTCATTTGGATAAATGTTGGAGATTTATAACCGTCTAAAAAAGGACAGGTTCTTATTTTTGGCACGCAGCAGCTTGGAATCACCACCAACCTCTAGTTAGCTAGAAACATCTATTATGAGCATGACGGCTCGTTATTTTAGTGCCAGTTTAAGGCTCGGAGACAGTTGTCATTAATGCGTGCTGGCCATGACGTGTATGTGTGTGTGTGTGTGTGTGTGTGTGATGTAGTGCTGATGGTTCTGTTGCCCTAAAGTTCATTCCTGCAGCGTTTTCACCTCCATTAACATCAGTCTGGACCTTGCGAGCAGCTGACAGCTTCTTAATGGAAGTTCTGACCAAGCTGCAATATGAATGTTTTATGAATGCTTGGGAAGACACAAGCTTGATAAGTGGAATATACTGTATATGAAAATTCTGAATACGTCAGCTAGAACAGAATCTGATGCCGGTCCAAAGGCAGCAGCAGCCGCGATGAAGGACAAACTTCACTATTATGCCTGTGAATGTTATTAAGGAATAGGCAGGTCTGTGTGTGTACAGCTTGTTGACCTGGTTAATTATCTGCCAATTATTTGCTGCCCTCTTGTGGTTGATGTAGGCGGTACAATGGATAATAAACTGTGAAGATACAATTTATGACTTTACTCTAAAGATAAATGACCTTTTCTTATTTGACATACATTAGTTGCAGGCTATATATCATAACAAGTAGTATCAAGCCAATATAAGGGCAAAGCACCTCGTTTAGTTTGTTTACAAGGACAAGTGATGACTTTATGCGTATCCACTGTGTGTGTGTGTGTTTGTGAGTCTTCACCTAACACACAAACTATAAACAATAACATCATATAAAGATCATAATATACATATCATATAACGTGACATAAATTGACACATTTATTATTTAACATTATGAATGTACTTCAAATAAACAACCGCGTGGAATCATCTTTTATGGCGTTCAAATCCTTCCATAACACCTGATCCAGGAGGTCTTATCACAATCCAGGCCAATTCATCATTTGATTTACTGTATGTCACATGATGTGTACACCAACATGGCCTTATCACAGAGGAGAGGCCAGGCAGGGTGAAGTGAGGGGCATTGAACTCACCGCGCCGGGAAGAAGGCAGGTGGGTCTCAGGTAAGCGTGACGTCACGATGATACTTTTGCACTGCAGTAAATATATAAAGGTGTGGGAGTCTGGTTAGTCCACAGGAAGCGCAGCTGAACCTTAGACTGCAGGGAAAACAGAAAGTCTGCCGGGAATCGAACATGCACCAGGAGGTTTGATTCAGCGAGGTTTACCTGAGAGTTGCCCCCCCAAAAAAGTTCGGACGAGGACACCGGCATGTTCCCCAGCACACACTCGGCCCGACACCCGGCTCAGACGCTGTCCCTGAACAATCATCAATACATCCCGCCTCCGTATGACTTCACCGGGTATCATCACGTCGCTGACCCGTCGACAGGTGCCTGGAACCCCGCTTACGTTCCGCGGGAGGAGTGGTCTCCGTACACGTACAGCTTCTCGGGGTCAAGCCCCAGCGCCGGGCAGGTCAGCTTCACATCCCCGGACCTGAGCGGCACGCCCACCGCCGCTGGAGGGGGGTCGTTCCCCGCTTACAACTTTCTTCCCGGACACGATCCCATCATTCCCCGGAGGAAATCATATGAATGCGTCAGACCAGCTGGTACAGGTATGAATTTATTATTTTATCTTATATGTTTTTTAATTGTATTTACTGGAAAAAGGAGGCCGTGCTGGCTGTTTGCTCATAGACGCACCATGACAACTTTATTGCTCTGGATTAGGTTGCTCTTATCTGAAGTTGTTTGAGCAGCTGATGATAACAAAGAACTATTTTTAAGCTTCTATGTGAGAATGATAAGAAATTAGATTATTTGAAGGAGGAAATAAGATCAAATATAACCTGTATGTTTTGATGATCAGTGTGTGAGTAGAGTCATCAGTGTTTCCTGATCTATACTTCAGCTTATGAGTGGTCTGGTCTAAATATATCGGTGGCCTCTGCACACGCCTGAGTTGATCGTATGTAGAGGCCACAGACAAATTTAGTAACATGGGTGAGAAAGAAACATGTATTCATCAAGCGGTGGCTTTCCACCGCTCCCTTCCGCCAGCATGGTGCAAGATGTCAATGCAAAGCTAACAGTGGAGGCCACCGAGTCTGCAAACGTGACACTCCCCACCCTCTCTGTCCGCTTGTGGGTGTAAAAGGGTGACAAGCCAGATAAGAAGTGCAGTGCAGGAGGCGTGCCAGAGACAAACCAAAAATGTCCCCTACAGGTGAATCCACAGGCATTACTGCTCTGTGTGTGTGTGTGTGTGTGTGTGTGTGTGTGTGTGTGTGTGTGTGTGTGTGTGTAGCTCTGCCTCAAATCGATCCTTCCACATGATGTAGTCAAGACGCTTAAAATCAATACTGACTCACTCCTATCTCCTTTCCTTCCCCAAGTGTGTGTGCATGTGATCATGTATGTCAATGAATAGCTGCCTGTGTAAACACCAATGTAAACACCACTCACAGCGATAAGGAGAACCACTGTTGCAATGCAGTGTGGCATCTTTACATTAGCTACGGCTAACATGATTAATGGACTTGATGAGGCTTTAAGTGGCGCCTGAGCTTGAACGTGGCACCAGACGTCTTTGTATCAGTAATCTGTTAGGCCTGAACGTGACTCAGTGAAATAGCAATTACTCAGGTAAGTACTACCAAGAAAGGAAAACAAACCTGCCCCTCTGCATTCAGTCAAAGCTTTTACGTCATATTATCCATTCAGCTTGTTGTTTTATATGATACAGGACCAAAGACTCGCACGAAGGACAAGTACAGGGTGGTGTACACTGATCATCAGCGTCTGGAGTTGGAGAATGAGTTTCAGCTCAACCGCTACATCACTATGAGGAGGAAGGCTGAGCTGTCCCAGGCTTTGAGCCTCTCAGAGAGACAGGTGAGAGGACTGCAGCAGAGAGTAAGAGAGTAAGAGTAAGAGGGTAAGAGATAGATTAAGAGAGTAAGAGAGTAAGGGTAGGAGAGTAAGAGAGTAAGAGTAAGAGAGTAAGTGTAAGAGAGGAAGAGAGGAAGAGTAAGGGAGTAAGGGAGTAAGAGTAAGAGAGTAAGGGTAAGAGAGTAAGGGTAAGAGATTAAGAGAGTAAGGGTAAGAGTAACAGAGTAAGAGAGTAAGGCAGTAAGAGTAAGAGAGTAAGGGTAAGAGTAACAGAGTAAGAGAGTAAGGCAGTAAGAGTAAGAGTAAGAGAGTAAGGGTAAGAGAGTAAGAGAGTAAAGGTAAGAGAGTGAGAGTAAGAGAGTATTGGTAAGAGAGGAAGAGAGTGAAGGTAAGAGAGTGAGAGTATGGGTAAGAGAGTGAGAGTAAGAGAGTATGGGTAAGAGAGTAAGAGAGTAAAGGTAAGAGAGTGAGAGTAAGAGAGTAAAGGTATGAGAGTGAGAGTAAGAGAGTATGGATAAGAGAGTAAGAGAGTAAAGGTGTGAGAGTAAGAGTAAGAGAGTAAAGGTAAGAGAGTGAGAGTAAGAGAGTATGGATGGGAGAGTAAGAGAGTAAAGGTAAGAGAGTGAGAGTAAGAGAGTAAGGGTAATAGAGTAAGAGTAAGAGTAGGAGAGTAAGAGACTATGGGTAAGAGAGTAAGAGAGTATGGGTAAGAGAGTAAGAGAGTAAGAGAAATCCTGCTAACAATCAAACAAACTCATAATCAACAAACCAACAGAAGCGATCATAATGCTTTCAGCCAAACTGGACATGTTGCATTTTGCATCAGGGGTGTTATAAGGAAACTGTCACTCGTGCTTTTATGATGTTATTGCTCTTATTATTGCTCTCTGCACCCTCATAAACTCCTAGCAAATGCAAGGAGAGAGAGAGAGAAAGTGTGTCCAAAGTCATTCTGGGTCATCCAGGAAATAACCTACTGAAGGTGACGAGACTAGAGAGGGAAATCAAGTGGGAAAAAGAATATTCCTTCACTTATATAAATAATAATAAATGTAGTTTTTGTTGTGTTGTGTTGTGCTCGTCTGTGGGTCAGGTGAAGATTTGGTTCCAGAACAGACGAGCCAAAGAGAGGAAGATAAACAGGAAGAAGCTGCAGCATTCCCAGCAGGCCTCTACAACCACACCCACCCCACCTGTGCCGGGGGGGCCCGCCGACGGCCCCCTCACAGGCAGCCCAGGCGGCAACATTTTGTCTGATACGATATCAGAGGAATACTAGGAGGAAGCATTACAAAAGACTGAGGCAAATGTGATGGTGTGTACATAAGGTTTGTTTTTTTCACTCCCATCACAAAATGAATGCTGATGATTTACATCAACATAATGGTGGATTCATCTCCGGCCTTTTACAATGACAAGCACGACTTCTACTATTGCACTGCTTAGGCATTTGCCAGACACACGACAGTAATTTGCTACTACGGATCGTTATCAGCACTTAATAGCTTCAACACTGGTGGTTAAAGTCTCTGTGACAGCGTCTTGTTTGTAATGTAAAGCAATGTTGAACTTTGGTTGGATCTTTCCTGATCACGCTCTACTGTGTTGAGGATAAACCGTTACAAGGTTCTAGCAGAATTCAACATCCCTTTAACCCATTTGAAGATAGGTTGCTGTGAGTGCAGGACGGATCAATGAGATTCTGTTAAGGGAGAGAAAGAAAAGCAGCTGTGTGCATTGGAAGATTGAAAAGGTTGAATTGCTGAAAACTCAATGATGCAACATTGTTTGATATGAAGTACAATCAATGGAATTTTGGATATAAGAAAACAGAACTTTGGGGTGTTGCATGTAATGTTAAATTGTGTATATCAAGTTGTGGAAAATGGGATTTCCGTTCTTTAACCACCCTTTTTTAGCTTTATAACATAATGTGATATCCGGAGGGAACTGAGAGCAAAACTGTTTTCTGATTTAAAGATAGATGTTCTTTTGCCCACATACTGAAAAACGGCTGCTGATTGCTCAAACCGATGACTCAGTGTCTACACCCATACATTGCTTAACATGTCAGGGGAACAAGAGGAACAAAACTGCCTGCGTCTTTAGCTGTGGGGCCTTAAATGGCACATGAAGGAAACATGAGCCCTCTACAGAATTTGCGCCCTGACCTCTGTCTTACTGCTTGTAGAAGAGGAAGGAAAAGAGCATAGCGTGTAAATAGTCTTTGAAATACACCACAGTACTGTACATTTCATTTGTACGCAGTCAAAAAAGTTCTTAATTTAAATTACTGAAAATTAAGACAAAACTTCAATAGCACTATTTCAGCTCCATCTGATAAGAGGGTTTTGCCATCAGCACACCATTCATGTATTCATTCATCATCCCCTTTCAGTTCCTTTAGTGACATAAGCCGCTGTAACAGCACTCTTAAACCCATTGATGCCTCACAGAGCTGTATTCTCATATCCAATTGACACGAGCCTATTGTATCGACATTTCCACTGATTTTGGTCAAAGTGAAAATATGTAAAGTTTTTCAAAATAAAATCGAAGAAAGGAGGAAAACTAATGCTGACGTCCTGGAGTGGTCTGATGTTACTAATTTGATGTATAATATAATTATCACAGTGTTACATAATTCAAAGTACACGCAGTGATTCTGTTTCAGTTTGTTTGTTAAGTCATGCCCTTGCTGATAAATATTACATCTGCCTTTGTCATTTTTCCTCATCACTTATGTGTACAAATACACGATTATAGCAATTTTACAGATTTCCTAAACCAGAAACATCGAAATCAGCATATTTGTCTTTTATAGTTTTGGCATAGTAAGGTTGTATCACATGAACATGTCACGACAAGACACAATCAAAAGAGCAATTACGGTTCAATCAAACCTGTTACAGTTAAAATGCAACAGTCTTCAGATGTCCAAAACACTGAAAGACTTGCAAATGATTGATGAGTTTAGAGCAACTTGGTGAGATTGAAACTAACAATAGTCGGTTTTTGGTCAGGTGGTGAACAATGTCATGGATTGTGATCGTACCGCTGTGTTGTCAGTTATTTGCTTAGCAGATTGTCAGGCAGGAGTTCAACTGTGACGTTTAATAAGACTTCAACTTCCTCGGGTGGTTGTTTAAGGACAGCTCAGCTATGATGAGCCATAAATGGGGTTTTATGGTGCTGTGAACGAGCTGAATGGTCGCTCATGGCTGCCGACCTTTAATCTCACTCAACTATCTCACCAAATCGACTGTTTGAACACTGTGATCAAAAGGCAACGAGTTCTGCAAAATGGCAGGAAGAAAGGAGAAGAGGAAGAAGGTAGGGAGGGAGGGAGGAAGAATGTGACATGTTACTGTACTTCAATGAGACTCATGAGAATGCAATAAACAGAAATGCAAACAGTAATAAAGAGGAACTAGATCACAAGAATAAACTAATGAATATATAAAAAATATTAATATGACTAAATTGTAAGTGATCAAATCAAATACATTTTTCAAAACATATTGAACTAAAGCCTTTTGTAGGAAGTGTTTTATGAGGCTATTCTGAAGTTTTATGGTGAGTCTTATGCAGTCTGTTTATGAGGTAGAAGCAAGACGTATACACACACAGAAACACGCACCGGGAGCTTTTACATGTTTCATTTATTTGTTGTTGTTATTTGTTGTTGTTTTTTTTAGAACTAATAGAACATTCACAGTCAGAGACACATGTAAGAGCTTCAGATGCTCATATTATTGGCACATTCTGAGCAGTAAAGCTGTTCAAACACAGGAAACAGAAACTTTAGTTAGAACACAACACAGATTTTGTAGAGAGATAAACTATCTTGTGTTTGGTGATGTGGTTAAGTCCTCATATTGCCTCACATGAAGCTGATGATCACTGCAATGAAGCCAAATGCTCCCTTATCACCAAAAGCATAAAGGGCGGGCATTTCACACTTCATGTAAGAATAAATTACACAAACATACTCTAACTCAGCCATGTAATGAAAATGAATGAAAGTAAATGATGGAGTGAAAGATGGACGATTGTTACTTAAGAAAAAGCAGAAGTGCTTCTATGCTTGTTACTTCCGTGAGAGAGCCGGCCCGCTTAAGTTATTCTTAGGTTTCTAACAGAGGAAGGAGATAACTTAACATGTATTGAATGAACCAAAAGATCGGTAAATGTTCAGCAAATTTGCATAAGCATGCATAGTGCGGGGATTGACTGGAAATGGTCTGAGCCTAAACTTACCATCAACCAACATAAAATAAATTAACTTTGTCAGACACAAGCAGAAACGAGCTCGTCCCATCATATTTAAGAATACATCATACTAAATACAAGTGTTTATAAAGCAGCCACAATTAGCACAATAACACATTTCTGCATTATTCTTCTTTCACCTTATTGTAATGTGATAGAAGAATCCTACATAAATGGAAATTCCTTTAAATACTGAACAGTTTATCTCATGATCGCTGGCTTTTACGGACCACGGCGTACAGAGTATCATCTGCTGGGGACTCAATTCTCCTCTTGGACCCTTGTGAAAATCTGACCTGCCCGTACTCCACCTGCATCTCCACCTGCTGCGGCCTGGGCTTCCCATGGCGCGGCGTGATCCTCACATCCTCATAGGTTACATCCTGGTCCCCTTGATTGTCTGTGGAAAGGAAGGATCCAGTGACATTAGCACATAAACACACTCCGAACATCATCGGATCCAAAGCAGTAACACCCGGCCTTTGTTCACCTAGAAACTCCTTGTGCTAATATTGCTTTTCATCCCATAACTCCTACTGGTGCTAGTTTGTATCTAAAAGTCTATGAGATAAACATGAATTGTGCAAAATACAAACATGATGCAGTTTCTGTCATGAGGAAGTTATTTTAATACCTTTTTCTTTCGTCTCCTTCTTTTTCTTACAAGCACAGCAGACCGCCAACGCCAACACAGCCACAATAATTGCACACAGTGAAGCAATCATATACGGCAAATACCCTGTAAACAATGACAGACACAGACATCAAACATTACTGAACAGAAATACACAAAGCCTCAAAAGGAAAATAACATTATTGCCGTCGCTGCAGCAAAGTTAACATTCACTTACTCATGTACCATTGGTCCTTTGAGATCATGGATGTCCCAGTTTGATTGGTGGGTGTGATGTGAGGGGGGGGGTTAATGGACACTATGGTGCTTGGCTCCTTACCCATGGTGGTGGGTGTGGTCTTGGTGGTGGTTGTTGGCTGGACACACAACGTGTTATTGGCCTGAAGCACCCACCCATTAACAGCCGTCCCATTGGATAAGGTGCAGTTAATGAGTATGAAGCCTATTGGCAAACAAAAGGAGCAACCATGGTGAGTGAATGATGCGATCATGACCATGAAGCTGTTTTATTCACCACCTGTCTCACCTTCACAGGGAGCTATCTGCAGCTCATTGGCAGCTTCACTGGCGTTGTTCTTGGCTGTGCAGAGCAGTCGTCCTGACAGGCCTTGTCTCAGAGTGATGGTGTTAGACTCACTGTTACCACAGAGGAGCTCAGCGTCTGTCAGCATGTGTCCGTCCAGAGTCCAGCTGTACTGAGGACTGTCCCCTCCCTCAGAGGAGCAGGACACCTTCACCATCCCCTGAGACAAACACTCAGAGACCAGCTTAGGAGAGGACACAGGAGCTGAGGGAAACACACATTTATTAATGAGTGTGAGATATCCAGCTGGATCTCCAACTTTAAGATTGGATCATTATCCCAAAGTAATTCATCTCCTAATGCTTTACTATAAATTATACAATTGAAATATTTGTTTACCTTGAATGGTCAGTTGTAGAGTCCACACATCTGTCTTTATTCCCGTTGAATCCGCTATTTCAACTGTATATTCAGCACTGTCATTCCTGCTCAAGTTAATTATCCTAAATGTTCCGTTACTGACAGTAAAAGAGGATCTGTCTTGTATCTCATTATGAGTAATCTTACCCTGTTTCCAATTAAGTATTGCTGATGTGTTATTTAGTAATTTCAATCTATATATCTCTGAGGCATCTGTCACCAGTCGGAGGTTCACAGTTCCTCCCAAAGCTCCATAACACTGAGCTCCATCCTGTCTGCCATCACAGTCGGTTTCCACACCTGAAAGTAAAAAAGAAAGGACAACAGCAATATCACAATTTTGATCATTCCTATCTTCACCCCTGTGCATCAATCAGCCAAAAACCAGTTTGTCTCTGAAATGAAATTAACAGAAATTACGATACATGAATAATAAATTACAATTTTAGTTATGTGCCTGTCCAACAAGCATGAAATCTTTTTGATGGAATATTTCGTGACATTGTTGCAATGAAGTGATGGAACAATCAGTGAATCAGAACAATAGTGTGAAAAATATAAGGCAACAGGATAGAAATTACAGAGAAGTTTTAGAAGAGCTAATGTTCAGAAAACTACAAACTTTAAAAAAAAAAAAACAAAGTGGCAAAGGTTTTCTTAATTTGAAAGAGTTTCATTAAGATTCATGGTTCGTCTACAGCTGCCTGTCCTTACTGTACTTTTATTTTTATTTATTTTTTATAAGTGAGAGCAGAACCTTGGAGAATTTTGATCGCTCAAGGTAAATATAAATCTTAAAACGTTATCTAATGCAATAACACATGGAAGGTTGTCATTATGTTCATTACATACTGATGTGGAAGTGATCCTTGAGTTTCCACATCATTGCTTCCCAGTAATATGAGCTCCTAACCGTTGTTTCTTCTCACAGTTGATGAGTAACAGTGTTTGAGTCACATTGCATAATATCAGAAAATTTGGAGCGTGAATGTTAACGTATGAAACAGGAAGACAGCTCACCATTAGAAACTCCCAGCAGCAGCAGCAGCAGGCCGAACACAACCTCCATATCTGCAGCTTTCAGACAAATATGTCCACTTGTCCCCAGCAGCACACATGTGAACACTGTACTGATCAGCATAGACACATCTGTGAGGAGGAGCTGCAAACCCCTCATGCCGACTGAGTGTGTTGATAGGCAGAGACGAAAAAGAGGAAGCGGTTCGTAGTTTCACTTCACTTTCCACCTACAAGATTGTGTGCATGTGTGAGATGGACTGAGTGAGGAATCGGAGGAGAGAATTCCCCCTTCATCCAGGAAGTGACCAGCAGCTGACATTTCTCAGATGCAATTACAATTTAAAAATGATTCTAAAGTTATGAATATCTTGATCTACTGTATAAAAACAAAGCTGTCAGGACTATTTTGGGCGTAGAATAGAATAACCAGAAAACTCTGGAATCATTACGGAATACACTGAAGAAATAACTCTGAAGAGAAGAGAACCACTTTATAGACAAAAATGTGGAAAACATTCAACTCTGCTCTTTGAGGCGGCTTCAGTGTGCTCAGCTACATTGCAAGCTTCAACTGGAGTAGCTTAGCAACTATAAACAAGAAGTAATACTTTTTCTGTTAGTTATTTTGTTCACTTTTCTTGAACCACTGAAATGGCTCCCTCTGCTGGTTCTTTGAGGAAGTTTTAAGTAGCTGGGGCCAATTTACTCTCAACATGAAAGGAGTTGAAGTTCAACATTTTATTAGAAAAGACAGTAAGTTATTGTGACCGTGAGTTTCACTCCAGTTACAGTCGCACCCAGAAAAAAACAAAAACAAAACAAACACAGAACACCCCCCCCCCCCCCACACACACTCAATCCACCAATGAGCTGCTTCCTGCCTGCACGCTGGACGCCGTGGATCATGACGAAGCAGCTACACAACACGGATCACGTGACAAAGAGCAGTTTATGGCGTCAACAAAAACCTCATTCTGAAGGCGAACAAAGCGCATTATTGGCGTTGTCCTCTGTGATGTCTGTCATTTCAGACGTTTGGATGGAGACGGACAGGATGTCCCGAGCGAGGGGAATTCGTAGCATCGGAGCCAATCACAGCGCGGCTCTCGTGAAGTGCGATTTCCAGAACGGCGCCACGATCGGATGCGAAGAACCAGCGAGGCCAATAACCTGGTTCACATCTTGAAGCAGGTTCTAATCCTCATATAGACGTTACGTATATATACTTATATATATATATTTATTACACCCTTCACACATTATGTGCATTGAAGTCGCCCGGGCTGAGCTCAGAGGACATGAAGGGAAAATTAATCAACAGAATCGTAACAAAATGAATATTTTTTTTTAAAGATTTCAAAAGACTACGACTACGATTCAGCTCGCCACTAGAACCGCCGTCCTCCTCCCTCCCACCCCCACCAGTCCTTCGTTGTCATGGAGACGCCTTGATAACAAAGCGCAAAGGTCATTAATCGTTCTACTGCTGGCCTTCTTTCTTCTCTCCTTCTGTCGAGCCGGAGCTGCCGGAGTTGCTGCCGCCGCCGCTGCTGCCTTCCCGCTCTGCTGCCATCTGCAGGACAAGAGGAGAAGAACTCGATTAGATTTTATTCACTCACATCATTTCATTCAGGGCCGGCCCGTGGAACGTGCTCCTACCTTCTTGTAGGCCATCTCAAAGAGTTTGAGCGACGCCTGCTGCAGCTCGGTGGCAGCCTGCTTGATGTTCTCGCCCGTTTCTGAGTCCTTGTTGGCCAGCAGGTTCCTGACTTTGGCGATCTCGTCCTTCAGCTTGGTGCACTGGAGAGGACAGACAGGAAATGTTAATCAATGAGGCCAAACCGCACTAAAGATAGACAAACACGATTCGTAATTGGCAGGAACACACAATGTGTTCTCTTGAAAGCCAAGATTCAAGTTAGTAAAGCGCTCAGCTGTACCTCATCAGCAGGAAGCTGGTCCTTGAACTCTTCCATCTTGGATTCTGTGTCGTGGACGATGCCCTCTGCCGTGTTCACCGCCTCCACACGGTCCTGCATACCACAAAACAAAAAGGTTAGACAGAGGAAATTAAAGAACAGCAGCGAATGGCGGCGAGCGAGCGTTTCCGGCCTTTACCTTCCTCCTCCTGTCCTCCTCTGCGTACTTCTCGGCGTTCTTGATCATGTTCTCGATGTCGTCTTTGCTCAGACCACCTGACGACTGGATGATGACTGAGCAGAGAAGACACGGGTCAGACGATGTTTAAACACGACTGTTAATCATTTCCGTGTAACTAGTACAAGTCGACGGAAGACACTTACTCTGCTGCTCCCGGCCGGTTCCCTTGTCCTTGGCAGAGACGTGGACGATGCCGTTTGCGTCGATGTCGAAGGTGACCTCGATCTGAGGGACGCCTCGGGGGGCGGGGGGGACTCCCACGAGGGTGAACTGGCCCAGCACCTTGTTGTCTGCCGCCATCTCTCGCTCACCCTGACACACCTTGATCTCCACCTGGGTTTGCCCGTCGGCGGCTGTGGAGAAAACCTGGAGACGGAGGGAAAGACAGCGTCAGCGGGAGGCGGCCACCGGCTCAGGGCGCACTCATTTGGCATTGTGCAGCTGCTGCCGAAACAAAAGCCCTTCTGCCCTGAGAGACGAGCCTGAGCGTTGGTTTGGTACCTGGCTCTTCTTGGTGGGAATGGTCGTGTTCCTGTTGATGAGCTTGGTGAAGACGCCGCCCAGAGTCTCGATGCCCAAGGACAGAGGTGTCACGTCCAGCAGGAGCACGTCGGTGACATCACCGGCCAACACGCCGCCCTGGATGGCCGCTCCGATGGCGACGGCTTCATCTGGGTTGACGGACTTGCTGGGAGCGCGGCCGAACAGGTCCTGAACAGTTTGTTGAACCTGTAGACACACAAAGTAACGCTGTTAACACTGGACTACTGAGTGTGACGCTCTCTATAGTGTGAGAGTGAGAGAGAGAGAGAGAGAGAGTCCTACCTTGGGCATGCGGGTCATGCCTCCGACCAGCAGCACCTCTCCGATGTCTCCTTTGGTGACCTCGGCGTCGTGCATGGCCTTCTGGCAAGGAGCCACGGTGCGGCGGATCAGATCGCCCACGATGCCTTCAAACTGGGAGCGAGTCAGCTTCATGTTGAGATGTTTGGGGCCGGAGGCGTCCATGGTCAGGTAGGGAAGGTTGATGTCCGTCTGGCAGGGAGGGCGAGAAAGAGAGAGCGTCAGCCGAGTCAAAATCACTGGAGCGGGTTTATCCAATCCCAAAGCTGGGAGCGTGTGCGGCCCTGCACTAGGCCCGCCCTGCGGTGAGCGTCGGGGCGGTCCACTCTCACTGGGCCGAGTCCTGCAGAGGCTCAGCAGCAGCAGAATCTAAAACAGAACCTGCTGCACTTAAGCTTAACACAAGACGTTTCTCTGCCAACACCGTAACACTGAACCGGACACACACCGTCTGGACAGCTGACTTGGAGTTGGGGGTGCGAGTTCATGGGTAATGACGTGTCAATCAAAGTATTTCCTAACATGAGAGCAGTTTAGCCGCTTATGGCCGAAAAGAAACAAGTGACTTCTGCTCAAATGGTTCATCCTCATCATTTAACACCGGGAGTCTGGAGAACAAAGCGGTCGTGTACCTGCAGTGAAGAGGAGAGCTCACACTTGGCCTTCTCCGCTGCCTCACGGACTCTCTGGAGAGCCATGTTGTCCTTCATCAGATCCACACCGGACTGAAACGACATCAACGACACAAATGAGAATCTCCGGGAGCGGCGAGGCGACAAATCAAACGCTTGTCCACAGAGTTCTCCTCCTCTACCTCTCTCTTGAAATCCTTGACGATGTGCTGGAGCAGGTGCTGGTCAAAGTCCTCTCCTCCCAGGAAGGTATCTCCGTTGGTCGACTTCACCTCAAACACTCCCTTCTGGATCTCCAGGACTGAGATATCGAAGGTGCCTCCGCCCAGATCGTACACGGCGATGCTGGAAACAGAAATGGGTTTGGTTTAATCAAAATCCTGGCTGTGCAGCCATTGTTGGACCCGATAACCCGCCTCTTCATCAACACTCACATCTTATCCTGGGTCTTGTCCAGCCCGTAGGCCAGAGCGGCGGCGGTTGGCTCGTTAATCACACGCAGGACGTTCAGACCGGCGATCTGACCGGCATCTTTGGTAGCCTGTGACATCATAGAAACACCGTGAGGACGAAATTAATGTCAGAGCTCGGTCACAATATCCTTCATTTTTTGTGTTTTCTTTAAGCTCTCCAATTGAAAGGGTATAGAATTTGGGGTATAATTGTGTGTGTGTGCGTGTGTGTGTGTACCTGTCTCTGTGAGTCATTGAAGTAGGCTGGCACGGTGACCACAGCATTCTTCACTTTGTTTCCCAGGTAGTTCTCTGCAAAGCAACACAAACGGAGCCATTTACTATAGAATCCCCTGATTTGATGTCGGTTCATCAGGTTCAGATCTACCGTACATGATGTAATGTAGAGAGCAACACCAACAAATGTATTCAGACCTGCAGTCTCCTTCATCTTCATCAGAACGAAAGCTCCAGCCTGGCTTGGGGAGTACATTTTCCCATGAGCCTCCACCCAAGCGTCACCGTTGGATGCACGTACGATCTTGTAGGGAACGTTCTTCCTGTTAAACAACACACAACTCTGATCAGAATCACAGATCGATGACTCGGGGATCAATCGGCTTGTCCAGTTTTGAGGAAGAAGCTCGAGAGAGTAAGTCGACCCCGCGACTCACATATCTTTCTGGACCTCTGCGTCGTCAAAGCGGCGTCCTATGAGCCTCTTGGTGGCGTAGAGCGTGTTCTGAGGGTTGGTGACCGACTGCCGTTTAGCCGGCATTCCCGCCAGACGCTCGCCCTCTGGGGTGAAGGCGATGACTGAAGGAGTCGTCCTTGCTCCCTCTGCATTCTCCAACACCTACGGAGCGCAGAAACACTTTAGCTAACAGAACACGACTTTAAAACGCAGAGACTTTGACAGACGTGTGAAGAAGCTGCTCATGATCACCTTGGCCTGTTTGCCCTCCATGACTGCAACGCAGGAGTTGGTGGTTCCCAGGTCGATGCCGATGACGGCTCCCCTAATGGCCTCCGACCTGTGACACACACAGATATCCGTTATCTTTTCTATTAGAAGGAAACTCAACTCAAACATCCCTCATTGTCACTAACCATCACTAATACTGTGTGAGTTATAATCAGAGGTATTGGAGGTTTGTCCTGTTACTTACGCATAGTCTCTCCTGGACAGAGCTCGGAGTGCGTCTGCTTGGAAGCCATTCCAGCACGCCTACAAACAGGAGAAACATACATTTAGCAACATAAGATTGACAATGATAGACCAAAACGATCATGTTGAGGTCATTTCTCCTGGACCACAGTGTGACGTATAGGACCGCCAGTATGAAAATGATGACCTGAGTGAGTGAGGTTGCGTGGCTCTGGAACATTAAGCCGTTGTACTAATTCAACTTGCTATACAAGAAAATGTAACAGACGTGGCCATTTAGGTTTACAGATTATAATTTACGAGATCAGAACAGATCCAACTTGATCCAAATAGCACACATGGGTGAACACAAGTTGCTATTTAACAGCAAAACAGAGCGAGTTGGTGAAAAAAGTGTTGCGATTGTGTAAGACGCGATGATCAAACAGTGGGACAGCAAGTGTGTGTGTGAGTCATGTTGGGGGTGGGGGACACCTCACTGAAGGTCACTGAGCCTCAAAGGCATCAGACCTTCCTCACCTGCGACATAATCACACACGCACACACACACACATACACAAACACACACACAGACTCTCTGGTTCGATTGTAAGCGGACAGTGCTGTGGTGCTCGGTGTGTTGGGGTTAACACTCTTAGCTCCTCCAAACACTCCAGATTCATACTGAATTACTACTCGAGTCAATTTGAGCAAATCTGTGACAAGTGGGCCGACACATAAACGCAAATTAGCTTTAGCTTAGCCCAATGCGACTTATCTGAACAACTAAGACAGCCTGTGATAATAACTGCCAACAAAACGGAGTAAATTCACGACAAAGACAAATCATTACGTGATTAAGGTGAGTCGCGTAGAGAAAACACGAGCTACACACACCAATAAGACAATAAAGGACGTTTGACCGGCAGTCACGATCTAACGCCGCTAGCATGCTAAGCTCAGCTGCGCAACTGGTTGAAAACTCGCGATATTGTGATTGTCGTTAATCGGAGAATATGAAATAAGAGTTTGAAGTTTGATTCTCACCTTCTTCACCAAAGACGACACGTTTCTGGCGCAGCTCCGTGTAGGGAGAGTCCTTGAAACGTTTCTGGCGACACTGAGCATTTTGACAACTCGGCTACGGAAGCTTTAAAAGAGTACGAAACGCTGTGAGTCGGAGCGGAGAGTTGAGCAGTGACGCCGAGGTGAGACGTGTGAAGGCTCTAAGTTTGCGGAGTCTTACAGACTGTGTGCGCGACACGACACCGGGGCTCAGGTCTTCTTCTTCAGTCACGACAGACACACAGTGAGGCTTCTCGAATTATCCAACACATGTTGCACCATGCACCGCTGAAGGACCTCATTTTGGCTTGCCCCACAAATTGCCTGAAATTATTTTTGGACTTAAAAAATGTTTGCGAACTTCTTATGACTCAAAAACGTATTTAAGTGATGTTACAATACAAATAAATATATAAAGGTTTTGAAGAAAATGTAAACATCTTTTTTGGACACAAAATGTATAATTTTACCAATGGGGATATGGAAAGGGCAGACTGACGTAGTGGGCAAGTGAAGGTCACAATGTAACGGGGACGCAGATTTTCACGTGCGTTACGTCAGTGATGCTGAACGACCGATGATGAAACATTACTAAACAAAAACGTTATAGATAACTCTATAATCAGGAAGAGCACATTGTTATTGGATAAGACCGTAGAGGGGGTTGTTTTTTTTGACTTCATTATAGACTTACCTCTTTTTTAAAAGTCATTTCATCCTGCGTCAGACCTTATTAAACTGAAATATGATGTCCTAATCTATCCTGCTGTTCTGCCATTCGGGCTCATAAGTTTGAATATATTTTAGGGTTTTTTTCAAATCACTAGTGAATAAAATAAAAGTGACACGAACACTTCTAACATCATTCTGTTGTCATGCTAAGACATTACGCGTGAGGTTTATAAAAGTTGGCTGAAACTGCTGTAGACCGTGGAGAGAGAACATTTTGTGTTGTTTGGTAGAGGAATATCCTGATCTTAAGGGCAAGAAATCGATTTCAAGTCTATCTTTGGAAAGTTTTGACCATAGGAACAATGAGTTAACCTAGTCCCAGGTTACCTGAGGGGATGGATGCTTCATGGCGCATAAGCAGGCAGTAGATTTCTAGCATGTATATTTTGGGAGATTTGTAGAAATCACGTTTTAAATCGCAGTGACTCTCTTTTGTTACATCTGTATGCGGAATTGCGGATGTAAATAATAGCTTCTCTTTTACAAACTCTCATATCGGTCTTTGAATGCAGCATATTCAGTTATCGCGAGACCCATTTCCACCGTCAACGTTGGACGTGGCTTCACGGCTGAGGTCCGAACTGGGAGTGTTTACTTGTTCATATTCACTGACGGCACCCACACACACTCTCACACACACGCTGACATTCAAAGTCATTTTATCCCTCACACACGCGCCCTTTAACAGCAGTGGGGGTCCTCTCAGAGCAGCAGCAACAGCAACAGCAGCAGCAGCAGCAGTCCGCCTTGACGAGCTGCTTCCCCCCGGTGCTTTCAGCCAGCCTGCCGGTCTGCTATGGCGGAGGGAGGAGGCTCGTCGCTTGAATTCTCCGGCTCTCTGACCAGTTCCACTCTTCCTCCGCCGAGGACACGCATCTTCAAAATCATCGTGATCGGGGACTCCGGGGTGGGGAAGACCTGCCTCACCTACCGCTTCTGTGCCGGCAAGTTCCCCGAGAAGACCGAGGCCACAATCGGGGTCGACTTCAGGGAGAGGCTGGTGGAGATCGACGGCGAGAAGATCAAGGTGGGCACGACGCGTAGGCTGAACTGACGGGCGTTATTAGGAATAACATTATTATAATAAACACACCTAAGACGCTGACGTTGATCTATGGGTATCGCGATAACTCTGGCGGACTTTACCTTGTAACGTAAACGCAACCCCTTGTTATTGTGCTCGAGAACAGCTGTGATACATCAACTATCTGTGATGGATTACCAAACAGATCACACACCTAGGGTCCTCAATGTAAGAGTCAGATGCACAGTTAAAGGGCTAAGTTATGTTCATGTTTGAAAAGTCCATTTCACAAGCTGCATGATGACGCCTGCCCATGTTGAAATGTTGTCATCCACACCTGATCCGCCTCAGACCAGCAGCAGCGTGACCATACACCACGCACACACCACCACCATCATTAAAAGTTTGATGTTGCATCCTCTCAGTAACCGTGGAGACCTTGGCCATGGGGGCTGTAAATCATTTCCTCAAGAATGAATTCATTTGTTTCGTTTTCACCTGTTGATTCATTATGTGTACAGAAGCCAAGCGAGGACGATTGGTATCATAAAATAGAGACAAGATAATTATATGTCTGTGTTTCAGAAAACCACTTGTGTTTTCGTAATGTTACACCATTGCTGATCCTCTTGGTATCCTTGTAATGAATCTGTTGCTCAGGCTTATTGCCTAATAACCGTCTTGTGTCTATAATAGAACAATATCATTTGACCTGGTTTAGTCTTTCAGTCTAATAGTGATGTGGTAATGCTGCATATTTCATGTTAACGTTACCTGTCGTACCTGTCTGAGAAGTTCTATTTGTTGGCCACCAAGCAGATCCGCTGTACCACTTCCAGGATTAAAGTGCCTTGCTCATGGTTTTTGGGACTTCCCGCACTTTCCCTGCATTAACCACAGCATGGATCTTGTTTACATGTGGGACTGAGGCTGAGTGCAAACATCAGTGGGCAACATAAATGCCTCATTAGTCACAACACTTATATGGGTTTGGTACTCTAGGAAAACAGAAACATACTCAGATACACGTCAGGCTAATCAGCAGGGAGATCCCCTGAGAAATGTCTGACAGCTGACCACGAAATTCCACAAATACGTGATGCAGTCTCGTGTTATTTCCTGCATTTCTAAGTTAGGTTTGTTGAAACACGTCCTTGATTTAGGAGGGAATGCTGCACATCAAGATCAATATGTTTGAATGATTTCCATACTTTCTTCACAGATCCAGTTGTGGGACACAGCAGGCCAGGAGCGCTTCAGGAAGTCCATGGTGCAGCACTACTACAGAAACGTTCACGCCGTTGTCTTTGTCTATGACGTCACAAATGCTGCCAGCTTCCGGAGCCTCCCCGCCTGGATCGAGGAGTGCAAGCAGCACGCGCTGGGCACGGAGGTACCGAGGATTCTGGTAGGAAACAAGTGCGACCTCCAAGACTCTGTCCAAGTGGGCACGGACGTGGCACAGCAGTTTGCAGATGCCCACTCCATGCCCGTTTTTGAGACGTCCGCGAAGGATCCAAGTAACCAGGGTGACGATGGCAGTCACGGCTGCGGGAACAGCGACCACGTGGAGGCAATTTTCATGACAGTGGCACACAAGCTGAAGTCTCAAAAGCCGCTGGTGTTGAGTCAGCCGGCCGGGCCGTCAGGGGGCACGGTCAACCTGAGCAGGGCCGGGGATGACCGGGGCGACGGCGGCAGGAGCTGGGGCTGCAGCAGCTGCTGAGGGAGCGAGATGGAGGGAAAGAGGAGACGGCGACTTCAGCCTGAGGCCACACTGAAGTGATGGGGAAGGTGAAGGAGTGGATGGCCAGAAAGAAGCGACGGCTCTAGTAAAAAGGTTTCAGAAAAGAGGAATTGGGAGGAATGTCTCCATGTTCCAGTGTTCAAGCTCGCCTTTATAAATGACAACTATGTGGGGGAAGTCCTGCCATTATTGTGTTGTTCCATGAGAACGGATCTCATGCAGTTTGAACTGATCACTACTTCTTCCACCGCCAAAGTAATTCAGCCCACTTTCAAATCCCTGGATCCACCCAGAGAAATGGAAGCACTTCAATCGTTCTGTAAAACCCCAAAGCAGGCACGGTTTGGTCTTCCTGTTGTTAAAACGTCTAACACACTGCAGTCATCACATCCACACATATCCTATAATACGTTCTTTACATTCATTTAGCGGTCTGGTCTATATTGAGTGCTTGGATCAGTCTTTGAGCCCATTGCTAGGTAAGGGTGGTTAGTACTAGTTAGTGATCCTTGCCACCAAGCTGATTCAAAGAGGATTTGTCATCCAGACCAGTTTTTCTTAGACCACTTTAAGTACTTTTATAAGCCTCATTGAACTCTGTTAGTCTTAACTTTAACTGGTTTCATCTTCGGAGCTGTAACGTTTAAAATCAAAGCTCGCCACATTAACTCATTTTGTATTCAAACATATGGATTTGACAGCTTGGAGTGGAAACAAAGGCACGCTTTAAGAGGACACACCCACAGTAAAGCTCCCTAAAATAGAAACACCTGCTTCTGAGGGACGGGCCTTTATATTCAGCTTAGTCTTCTAGTGTGCAGCAAGAACTACATACAAGTAACACGTGGTGATGTTGACAATCTCATCATTTAACTAACGGCGAAGCTTATCCTCCAGGCTAGCCTCACAAACTGTATCGTCTGGAGTCTCGACAATCATTTTTGCATTTCTACTTTTCATGAAATTTGGTTTTTAATTGCGCCAATCACTACATTTCTAAACTATTTTACACTTGTTCTTTTAGATGGCCAAGAAAAGGTAAACTCAAGTATTAATTGTGACTCCAGAGGATCAATTCCCCTCTGCTTAACCGTTCATCTGTTGTTGCCGGGCAGAATTCCCTGTGAATATGATGGGAGAGGACGTAAAGGGAACCGATAGGATGACGTAATATTAAATTAAAATCCCTATGTGGTCATCCATCCGTGTATGAAAGGCTGCACACCGGCCAAACTGTAAAAACACACACCTGCATATACACACACTCCTTTCCTCTATGTAAACCAACGATACACTACTCAGCATGTCTTGTACGATAAAAGGGAATATTAATTCATTCTGCAGATGCCATAACGCACCGTAATGGCTGGTGTGGTGACTCAGTTACTGTACATCGCATTGTTTAGCAGCTGTGTGTGTGTGTGTTAATGCCAGTGTTGTTCCTGTGTTCCCGGCCACAGCTGGTCCTGTGTCTGCCAATCAAATCCATGTTTACGTTTAGGGTTTAGGTTTTTTCTTGAGGGATTCTGGCCGTCGGTCAAACCAAACGTCCTTCTCTCAGGATTCTCACAGTTTACAGGCTATGCATCGTTACATCATGGAACTACAGGAGTATGAGGGCCACTGTTCACAAGATTTCTCGTAATGTTTAGAGAAAGTTGAAATGTTACAAGAGAAATAACTTAATTCTTGTAACATGGGAGTTTTTCTCCCTATAACTTCACCGTTTCCGTTAACAGCAGCCTTCATACTCGGTTGCTCACTGTAAAAACGTAACTCAAGCTTTTTACTTGTGTCAGATTTGGTTGCTGCTTTCTTTTGTTTCATCCTGTGTGTTTACATGCACGTTAAAACTGACTAAAGTCATAAACCCAAACATAAACAGAATTCTGTGGGCACTCAGTCTCCTCACACACCATCAACGGCAAACTGTGTACTCGCATTAAAGAACAATCACAGCGTAGCGTGCATGTAAACGTGACCAGTGTTGAAGTGTCTTATATTCTGTGCTGAAGTGCTGAAGGTGAATTGAATGAATGTGTGTCCCTGTTCCTCGTTTACTTCGCCTTACTTTCATTTCACTGCCACGGACAGAAACAATGCTGCTCTACGTGTACTCTCTCTCTCTCCTCGAGCGCCCAGAAAGGACAAATGACAAACAAAGCCCAGCATTAATTCACCAAGAGACTGATGAGTGAAACAACTGGACTGGAGGACAAAATGAGACACCTGCAATGGTTTTGTCATGTGTGTAACGCTGCAATAAAAACTCGGCACAAAATGGCAACAAACTAAAGTCAGGTTTTATTAATTATTTACACATAAAAGGTTCTTATAATTTAGGAAAGGGGGAACAAATCTCACTTTCATACGTGGCACTTCATACTGGTTTTTCAGTCTCTTTCCTCACTCAAACATGATATTGGGGACAGAAGTTTGAAGGCGAAATGTCAAACCACACAAGTATTGTCTCTAAAAATTCAACTTCCACGTCAGTTTCTTCCTGCTTTACCCTCCATTCATCCGTAATAATTAGTGTGAAATGTGTCGGCAAAAGTGAAATTGTGACTCAGAATAGAAAGACATGAAGACGGGACCATCAGAGTCTGAAGTGGATCTTTGTCAGGTCAGTCTGACGTATGGAGGCACTTTGGCCGGACGCTGGCCTTCATCCCCTGGGACCCGGTCAGACTGAGCTGGGGAGTTAAAGAGTCTATTGTCGCCCCCTGCTGGGCACAGAAAGAACATACAATCATTCACATGATGCCAATGTTGGCCGAAACATGCTGACGTGTGTTGACAAAGTTCAAAAGTGAACTGGAAGTGTTTCAGTCAGATTATGGTACGTGTATAAGGCTGATGTTCTGATCTCGCTCTATTAAGATAAGAAGTCAACAGAGTTGGTTTCCCTGTCCCCGATAGGCTGTCAATTTAATTTTATGTTTGACTGCTGCAGCAAGTTGACAGTGGTGTGTAGGCACCTGAACAGAATGACTGTATGCTCTCAAGTGTTAGTTTGCATACTGAGCAGCTGTGGCTGAGAGAGAGACTGTTGATGCCTTCATGCGCTCATCAGAAGGTGGTAAATACCAGACGCTGTTTCTTAGTAAGCTGTCCTCTCTCTCTGGTCTCAATTAATTCTAGTAATGTATGTATGCATTTATTTTATACTACAATTAGAGAATTAGGGTTTTCACACTCTAACCACAACTGCCTCACGTAACACACTGAACCTATAAGAGACACACACACAGTGATTCTTACCTTGCCAGGTGCACACCATCTCAGTGACAGCAGGGTCGCTCTGAGGAACCAGCATCTCCTGGTTCACACAAAATACACAACAAGGCAGCAGTTTAGATAGACGACCAAAACGCAACCCTTTATCAAACAAGTCCTTAATGTTGATAACTACTGTGCTCATGTCACCATTACTCATCTCACTCAGCTTTGAGTATACATTAGCCCTTGACCTTAAATGATCTCTATATTAATTTAAAAGGCATGAATGCAAATCAATAATTCAATAATGGTTGATGTGTTCTAGATGAAGCCCTGCCTGGATAATATACTGTAGCTCCTATCTGAACATGACTTTCTGACCAGATCCTACTGACTGGAAACAACATCCAACACTCAGAATGAGGTGGAGGAGGAGTTAGAGAGGTGTTTGTAGGTACCATTCCAGTTGTGGCATCGTAGCATCCACAGCAGGGAAGGCTACGGCAGCCCGTGTAGGCAATGAGGGAGGACAGAGCCAGGCTGAGGAGGCAGGACAGCAGTATGGTGGCGTTTGCCCCCTTCACCATATGATGAAGCACGAACGTCTGAGAGGAAAACACTGTTGTGATATGTTTGATTTATCTGCGTGTAACGTGTGTATTTGTGTATTTGATGCAATGGTTACCACTTGAGGACTGTCGTGGCGGTGGAAGACCTCTTCGTCATCCTCCCCGTAGGTCAGCGTCAGACAGGAGTAACCTGATGTACACACCACAGCCACACAGGAAAGCCCTGCAGCTACCAACATCACACACACCTGGTGTGGCAGATAGACAGGTTCAGCCAGGTGAGTGTGAGAGAGGGAGGTAGAGGAAAACATTATGTGCACTCCACAATGGGTACGATCACAGTTAGGTTTTAATTCATGATAATAGAGAGGCATTATTAAAAACAAACATGACATCTATTATGGGGCCATTATGATGACCTACAGGGAATAACTGATCAAAATAATAAGATAACATCTAATCAGTTAAATGATACACAAACTCTGCCATCGTTTAACGATTGGTAGGTTTGGCTGCAAAAGATTGAAGAAATATTTAGCTTTAACTTGTACAAGGACTAACCAATAATGAGTTTTTCCTTTGGGAGGCGAGTAGTGCAAGAACACCGGGAGAGGCCATGATCTGAAAGGAAGGAAACAATATGTGACGGACAACCAAGACCAGCACAGATCAAACAGCTTCAAAAAGCTCAAAAATTCTACAAAAAGCCGCCATATGCTCAATTATTGACAGAATACACTCACAAATGTGTATGTTAGGTCTTAAGATGTTCTATTGTTTTATATGCTATCGACATGGAGTTTTGTACCTGTGCCCCGATAAAGCTTGAGAACATGACGCCCCTGGGAGCAGTGATTGTTAAGTAGATTCAAACCTACAACATCTCACCATTCCTCCCCATATTGGTGTCCTGGTGGTACTGAGCGGGGTGTCCTTGCGGAAAACGGCGTCCATGCACCCGCAGGTCACACAAAGCCCCGCACAGGCCACCTGCAGGATCCCGAGGACGAGCACACTGCTCTGGTTGAAGATGAAGTACCTGTGTCGGTCCATCTCCACTGGGAAGTCCCCCCGCTAGCTATGCAGTTAGCTAGTTGGTCTACGGTCGGCGAAACTTCAATTTACCGCGACGCTGGGAGTCCAATTGCGACCTTTGCGTGTCCAAAGCATGGGTGGACCGGCTGTACTAACTTCAGAGAGTTTCTTCCATAACTAAATCTAAGTTTTTCAGAGTTTCCACACTCATTTAACCCGTGTGAGTGTGTATCTTCCGGGCTGCGCGCTGGTGTCGGTGTTGGTTCAGGTGAGTTTATCCATTAACCAGGCTGACTGACCTGCGGCACGCGCGCACACCGTTAACCCCTTCCGTGCCGAGCTCGATGCCGCGCGCTCACGGAAGCGCGCGCAGAGGACGCGGCACCGAACCTATCGGGGTCCATGGTCCCAAAGGCGCGAGGAGGGGGTTACAGGAGGCCCACTACATGCGCAGACACAACAGGGGGCGCTATAGAGCCTCAGGCCACGCCCACCGTGCAAGGATTTGGTAGTCAGTTTTGTGCATGTTGAGCGCCTCAAAAATGACCCTTTGAAAATAATATTGCAAGATTTAAAAAAAAAAAAAAAAAGTTTTATTAGTCTAATCCACCTCTATTATATTCTATTATTATTTTTATTTCATTTTTGTGCTCATACATCTTAAAATTTATGAAATTACATGTGAATTGCTTTAAAGATCACTTTACGCTTCGATAGACCTGCAGCTTGCTGTAGAATTCAGATATATTGTATAATATGATTTAGATTAAAATTCAGCCAGATTTGATTGGAAGTCAGGGATACATTACTGCTTTGCAACGAGGATAAACCAGATAATCATTAAACAATCCATCCATACACTTTATTAGCCAGCAATTATCATAATTACATCAAATGATAGTTGAGACATTTAAAATACTTTATTTTGTAGCATATGGATGCAGCTACTATACACTTAAGTAAGAAAAGTGTAACAAATTCACAGGTGTTAATAAAAGCACCCCCTATCCAGAGATAATTTAATGGATTTGAATGAATGACATCTTTAGACTATTGAAAATTCTAGGTTAAAAAAGCTGAATAAGTTTAAATGAGGTGAGTTGAATTGTTAAAACATGAATAAATACTGTACAGTGTGAATGTGGAGATACAGTAAATATCCAGGTTTCCATGGACTTTTATTTTGTGCCTTTTGAAGTTGTGAATTGAAAAATGGTTAATTGATACACTGACATTTTGGGGGCAAAAAACCCTATAAATATTGCAATACTAATTCGCAAACAGCTTCTTCAGTTTGGAGCATGTATGTGGATTGTAGAGGAGGCAGATGTTTTCCTGAATGCAATTATAATTACAAAAGTTAGAGCTGTTAATTCCTCGAAACGTACGAGATGGCTGAAAGCTCACTCCATGTTATTGTGAGATGAGACAGCGAGCAAGCAAGATGAGGCATGCAACTCTTCTTCTTTGTATTTAATGGTGCCACCTACTGTATAGGAGTGTGCAGTGTGGAAACAGCAAGTGAGACAGTCACATAAATTCACTCAATGGAAACACAATTCACATTTCACTTTTGTCTTATGTTTAAAGATCTGCATTAATGTAATCTCTAATTTGATCAAAACTGGCAATGGAAACACAGCTGGTGAACAAAATGTGGTATTAACTTTTCTCCTGACTTGTAAGTCCCAAAACATAACAATAATTGATTGTTCTCTTAAAGTTAGATTTCATTTCTTGCATAGTTTTTGGGTGCTTATGGCCTCATTGTGCTCAAGCAGCCATATGACAAATAGTTATTGCACCAGTATGTGTGGTGCAGTTTGTAGCTGCCACTCTGCTCCTGGTACAGGTAGAAGGATGTTTCACTGTCCAGAGGTGTTCATCGTCATTCTCATTGGCCAGTGGGAGGCGCCTGTCTCTGCTGGAACACCTCCAACTCTCGTTTGTACCAATCGGGGGCCTCTGGGCCGTTCTTCTCTGTTGGCTCGTGATCGTAACCATAGGCAACCGTGAGCTCCTCATCTCTCTGCACAGGCCTCAAGGTTCTGATGCACTTGATGAGCCCATAACGAGGATGAACAAACCTGCAAAGACCAATCAACAAAAATAAAGAGATTTGATCAGTTTAGTTAAGAAAACAAGGTCATGTTACTGGGCTAAAGCATGTTACTGTTTGGGTAAGATTAAGCCCCCTCATTGTTCAGGTTATTTTAATCTCACACACATTCTCAAAACTCCAAAATTCCCTCCTATTTCACAGTCTGAAATTAAACAGAATTGAAATTCTATAAACTGCGGTCAAAGATACAACAATGACTTTAGGGGGATTAAGGGAACATCAAGATACTGTACAGTCTTCAATTAATTCATAAGATCGGTGTTACTTATGTAGTCTACTCACGGATCATATTTGCAGTTGGGGGTGAAGGAGTGGTTTGCCTTGTGGCCCAGAGAGGCACAGTATCGGTCTGTCTGGTCAAATGGCTGAGGGACATCGATCACTGTATCTTCATCCAGTGAGATGGTGTTACCATTCAGGGACCAGTCTCTGCTGTCCACCTGAGACATTCATTGTAGAGACATGAAAATGACTCAAGAAAGCCCCAAAATGCAAAGCAAAATTAATAAAACATAAAGGCAAAATCACATATTTATATACTGCACTTTGATTCGACCAAACTGTCATACCTCTGTGTGTGTGATGCGCACTCCGTTATAAAAGGCCATCACAGTATCGGCCTCAGCATCTACTTTGGCAAACAGGCCCTGTCCTGCTCCTTCAATCAGTGAGTCGGCCACAAACACCCTGATGCAAAGAAATACAAGTTAAGAAGTACAAGGTAGAACATTGCACTGCTCCAATACAACAAACATGTTGGCGGTGAGCTCGGGATTTTTATGGCTAACACGAGCGTTTAAGGCAGACCTACATTTTGCTCTCGTAAGGGTCGGGCAGCAGACCGTGGGTGGCGATACAGGTGGAAGTGGATTTGTCATACGAGTACACAGCACCTAAAAAAACATAGGTCCGTCGACTGTCAAATCAAATTAAATACAACTATAAAAATGTAATAAAGAACAAACAAGAAGATGAAGAAATGTGGAGAAAAATCTCCACTCTTGTAGGAGGGGGAAGACATAATTATAATATATCTGAAATTACAGTCTGAGGGCCATATTCATAAAAGAACCCATCAGCTTAAACATCACATAAATGCTTTCTCTCATTCATGAACCTTTTCCGGCCTTTTTATCATTTTATTCCTCACTACCTCCTCTTTTAAAGCTACGAGCTCTAAATGCAGGCTTCCTTTGCTGCTCGTCCATTTCTCTGTATATGATGTGCCATTCAAACATGCTCTTACCATGCATTAACACGTTCTCTGTGATTGGCTGTGACAGTGCAGTGCGCGACACAAAACCACAGCGACTTTATGAACCAGCTGAAATGAACGTGGTGGAGATTTATGGAGGAGCAACGCATTTACCGTCGATTATTGTGGATATGGTCCCGAATAGCACAGAATAAGCTGTTACGTGCATGTAACACATCTGTGTCCACAATAAGCTGACACCACCACAGCATTGAACACGATGACGATTAGGCGTCTGCATGTGTATAATGTTATTTAAGCTTTAGTCTTATGTATGAGTGTATCATGGTAACAAACCCAAAGGTACTTGCCTGTGGGAGTTTCATTCTTCAGCTCTGTTTGCCGAAAGTGGTTAAACAGGGAGCTTTGAATATTCAAACTGATATCGCCTCAGTATGTTTGCTGCTGAGCACAGCTCGGACTTGTTCCCGTCTGAACAGAAAGGTTACACTTCATAAGTTATTGTCATTGCAATGTGATTGGTCAATCGCTATCACACGGCACAGAAATGTTTTACTTTTTTTCTAGGTTTGTGGGGTATAGCGGAAAGTTAAGGCTCCGATCATAACCCTAAACCTTTATACACTTTTAGTATCAGTGTTCTGGCACATCGCACAAGTTTTAATGACACACAGTTGCCTTATCTCCAAAACATCGACTATGAACTACATTCTTATTGGCTGTCTCCACTCCTTCTTGAGCAGTAAACCAGCTCAGCACTCAAGAAGAAGAGTCCACAAGATCTGGTTGCTGAAACTAATTTAAAAACCTTAATGGGAATGGAACTGAATGGATCAAGAAGCCGATGTAGCAGAGGTCACCGAAAGATCACATGTTCAGACTACTCACTTTGACGATAAAATCCGAAAAAGTTACATCTTTAATCAACTTACTGTCTGGTATGACTTTGAACCGTGGCTTGCCGGGGTCCTTGGAAACCAGGTTAGCAAGTCGACCCTCAATAAGCTCTCCATCTACGAAGCTTCCGTAGAGAGCAGTGAGGCCATCGGGGTAGATGTACGCCACCGAGTGGCCGGTCATCTCCCCGTCCTCATTCACCGCACCAAATACGCAGCCCCGATCCTGTCACAGTGCACATCGAATAACATGAATTCAAAAAGGAAATACTCAAATGTCAAATAATAATAAAAAGGAAATACATAATCAATTGACTCACAGGACGGTAGATCCAGCATTGCCCACAGCGGCTGTTATCTTTGTACTGGCCCTTGAACCCCAGATGGCCGTCTCCGTCATACTCTTGAGCGGGTCCATTGAGCTCCCCGTCCATGTAGGTGCCATGGAGGGCGCCTCCATCCTCGTATGTATACACCCCCTGCCCCTGCAGGGCGTCGTCTACATAGAAACCCTCCAAGGTGCTGCAGCATGGAGAGGCAATGGTCACTTTGCGCACGACTATTTGTTGTGTCGCTTGGTAAATTATGACAAATCGAATCATTGTTACAATACCTTCCATCGAAGAAGAAGAACTTGCCCTTGCCATTTTTCTCTCCGTGGCTAAAGTGTCCTTCAAAGCGATCACTGGAGGAGTAGGTCACCGTACAGAAGCCGTGGGGCTGATCATCTTCATCCAATGGACCTGAACACACAAGCACACCACAAATAAAATGTCATGTTCATCTTCATTCAAATGTATGGTGAGTGAAACCCTGCCTGCCTGTGGTAAATGTTTCACATTCCAATATGCATGGTGGAACATTTTGGAAACGGTAGTTCTTGTGTTGTCACAAGGATCAGTTCCCCTTTCACCTTTTCCCCCACAGCCACAAAAGCCTTCATATCAGGCATCTTCAGTCCTACAGGTTTTCTATCCTGCCACATTCTGGTGACCATAAAAAGATAATGTTCAGGAAAATAATGTCTGAACTAGCTCATTGACATAGTGTGGGGACATTGTAAGTGTAGATAACAGAAACAACTAAGAATGGCAGCTTTAAAAGTTCATTCCAGATGTTATGTGGACAGTCTGCAGTGGTGAGCAAGGACAGTCAACAAATTAACACAATGTGACATAACAAAGAGGATAATCACAATGCGGGGTCGTGTACATGCCGCGTTCCTGAGATTGACCAACAATTCATAAAAGATCTTGGAAAATGTTGCCGAATGTGCGCAAATTACAAACTGTTAGCTTTCTATTAATGTTAAGTTTCGGTAGAATAACAGCGGTGCGTCTCTATGTTGGCGCACCGTTTCGTGATTTCCGGTTTTCCAACGTTAACATGTGCGTTTAAACCGCTAAAGGTATCATTCTTTACATTGTTATGATTAAAAACGTGTCCGAGAACGCACCACGCCTTTAGCTGCACTCAGTCTATTGTGATCTTGGCGCACACGGGTCACGTCACGCTGTCGTCGATAGAAAACACAAAATAAATATTTTGCGCTTTCATACTCCGTCTGGTTGAGCACTTTCTGCAGTCACACAATCAGCGGTACGGCGAGGCAGCCCAGGCCGCTCTAACACGCACCACGGGCGAATGTCCTCCTGAAATCAAGTCCCCGGCTCCAAAGTTTACCCGAGCGGGCCTGGCAGACTGACTTGTAGAGATTAACGGAGAAGTGAGACCAAAATATAAACTAGTAGAGAAACTTTCGCGCACAGACACTCGATCGATGACTTTCTTTAGACATGGAAGAGATGAACTGCATTTACCTTCCACGGCCTCTTCTATGTTTTCATCATCGCTGTCCATGCTGTAGCAGGTGGCCGGTAGTGGATCGGTCTATGTTTTTTCTTGCCACCCATTGAGTGTCATTGCATGAGCATAGCAAAATATGACACCTACAGGCCTGACTACAAATACGTTTACCAACTTGATATAGAACGAAGATTAGGTAAATAACTGCAAAGTCTGTTCAGCTATCTTGATGTGACAAGTCAGTTAAAAAGCCAAATGTATCCCAGTTTATTACTATGACGTATTACTATTTACTCAACTTGTTTGGAGCCGTCACTGCACTTCAGCTGTGATTTTGTGTCAAATTTCAACGGATAAAAATGAACTACGGACAGAAAATCAAATTTCTGTGTTGACGTATTAAGGTGAAATAATCTCATCCTTGCACAAATGCTTAGTTTTATCTCCTTCTCGTGTTAAATTGGCAGGAATTTGCTCTGCAGTATACAAGCCAAGCCGTTGGACAATGGAACATTGCGTTTAAAAACCTCTCAAGCATTAAAAGTTTTAAAGAAGACATTATCCTGCAGTGAAACAAAACTAGACGATAAGAAATTAGTATTCATTGCAGGATAATAATAGCTGCAAGACAAGAGGCGGCTTGCTAAACTAACTTTCATTCAAAGGCTACATTATTTAATGACATTAAACTAATAACCCAATGACAAAAGCACAGATTTGGATGACATAAGGGCTTAAACATGATGTTTACTCTCTTCTAAGTAAATATTTTTATTCACATAGCACAGATTTGTTTGTCTTCAGTGTTGTGTACGTTAGCTTACCCGGGGACTTTAGCGCCCCCTCTTGGCGGTCTTGTGTAGTGGCGTATCGGTGTACTGAAGCCAGTTGGTTCGAACCACAAGCTGCAGGGATTTACAAACATTAATATTTTTGTGCAAAATTCTGCATTCTGCAATTCTCACGTCGTAAGGTGAGCGAGGCGACTCCGCGTGATGGTTATTGAGGTTATTTTAATGCTAGTCGAAGCTAAATATCGCTCGGCTGGTGCTACCTTGCTAAGAGCTAAGCTAAGCTATTTTAGCTTGCTAGCAGGAGGCCGCATCAGGGTTTGTTATTTCCGCCAGCTGGTCTCATCTGTAGGCACGATGGCTAACATGCTAAAAGGCTAACTGATTCATACGAGGCAACTCCCGTATGGATGAAGGCTGTTTAGCCTAATATGACGTGTGTTGGCTGATATTATGCTGATATTATGTCTGTGATGGGACGAGAGTAAGCGCTTGTTGATGTTATAAGGTTAATTTTGATTCAAACCTCGTCTATATTGCTTCAGCTTATTATTAATTGATGATGAGGTGGGTTGATTGTTGAAATAGTGAGTGAGCAACTTCTAAGTAAACTGACGTCATCTGGATACATTTTCCAGATACTAAGATTTGATCATGGCGCTTGTACACACATAACATCATGATGAATCTCAGTGGTCTGGATGCTGTTTGGGTCTCAGCTGGTGGTTTCATCCTTCCTCTGTGCACCGTGGGTCATCATCATCATCATCATCATCATCATCATCATCATCATTCATTCATAAAGTTACAGACCTTTTCTGTCAGGGCTGTCCAAACTCCCACTTTTATAACTCTTGTGAATGAGAGCAAGAGGAGGCGGGTGACTTTACAGCCTGCGGGCAGATCCTTTGAATGAACGCGCCCCTGTTGCATGGATTGCATTCACACCCGACTTGCGACAGAGATCTGATCATTAAATGTCATAACTTATTTAATACAGCCGGGTAATGAGATGATGTCTTAATGCTGGTGTGAATGAGGCCTTCTGTTACCGTCAGAGTCATTAAACTGCTTTCTCCCGCAGTGTCCCTGAGAGTCGCAGCCCTGCATTCCAAAAGGGAAGACGAGTATTTCACCATGAGCTCAGACGATGGTGAGATGTACACTCACCATCGTGACATACATACATACACACATACAAGACACCTGACAGTTTCACATCGGAGGCCAGTCAGTATACAGTGTGTTTATTGTGATGGTCCATGTTCGCAGGTGACATGGAGAACCAGGCGGAGGTGGAGGAGAAGACGAGGCTCATCAATCAGGTGCTGGAGCTTCAACACACTCTTGAGGGTGAGACATGCAGACACGCACAGGCAAAGACCTTTTTTTTATTGAGTAAAGTGATGCATGAGGATCCATCTCAGATCGTCTGTCTGTCTGTCTGTTGCTGATTTTGATCAAAACAGAGAAAGCTTTTAATTGAGTTGTTACCATGGCAACTGGTGAAGTGAGGTTAACAATTACAGAAAACAGATCTGATCTCATCACTTGCAGCAAAAAGCCACAGTAGACAAGATGAAGTTTGGAATCTGTCCTCTAATCTAATCTAATATACATTATGATGTCATTTAACATCATACTCTGTGTGCAGATTTGTCCGCTCGGGTAGACGCTGTGAAAGAGGAGAACTTGAAGCTGAAGTCGGAGAACCAGGTTCTTGGTCAGTACATTGAGAACCTTATGTCGGCCTCAAGTGTCTTCCAGACTACTGACACCAAGAGCAAACGAAAGTAAATTGGTGAATCTTCACCTGGAACCCCCGTCACGTCTCCTAACCTGACCCGGACCCCGACCCAAACCCCCCGCAAGACTGGACTCGACTCATCTCCATCGTGGGCCCCTGTGCAAGTCTGAAACATGCGTCTGAATCTGCCAATGTAGGTGTGCTCAGCGCGTTCTCATGCAGTACTGTAAAGTCAACACTGAGGGGCAGTGTTGCATTTATGAAATTAACAATGTAAGGAACAACAAAACATGGAAATTATCCAAACAGGCGTTTGTTAATATTGTTTAGTCTCGTCTACACCAACAGACTTGAAGTGTAAAAAAGTGTTTCAGGTCTCCTGTACATACATAAAAGTAATACAGTTCAGCATCTAATGTAAACGGATCACTAGGGATGCTCAAATAAACATCACCAATATGTTGTAATGATTCTCTGCATTAGATTCGGTGGAAAATCCCCATATTTTCTCATGTCAATTACTCACAGTTTTTAACAATATACAATGATAAATGCATATAATTATGTATTTCAAAAGTGGTACCTTGTTACTCCAGGCCATTGGTGTCTGTTACAATAATCAAAAGGCCTTCTACGTTTTTACGCAGAAGCTGCTGTCATTTCTTCCATCTGCAGCCTAAACCTCGTTGCATTTTGTGATTTGAATCCAACTTCTAATGGTGACGTTCTTTCAGCCATTTGTTTCAGTTTACCGCAATCATTTATATATAACACCCATTAAATAATGTTTTATAAACAAAAGCCCTGCACTTCGTCCGATCAGGTTTAAATGGTGAAGACTTCAGTCATCTGCAGCTCAGACCCACTACATTCCGAAACAGCCAATATTCATCTTTCCGGTTGCTATGGTTCCTCAGGTGGTTCATGACAGAACTCAAGTAAATTTTGACCGCTTTATAATGTGGAATCGACTCGTAATTGAAGTATCAAAAAGCGTGTCGGTGACGAATGGCGTGATGGTTGATGATGTTTGTGGTCCTCTGTGGCCCCTGACAACCTCCCCCGCACCCCAAAACAACAACCACAAAGACTTTTATATTATCAAGCTGTCAAATGTTTACGTTTACTTTTCTGTTAGTATTTATATTTTTGAAGTATTACTGCCATTGACCCGGCGCTTGCGTCACAAAGCTGAGTTGAGACTGAATTCAGTTTGAGTAAATACGCTGAATAAGAACCAGGAGTCGTACCAGGGTTGATTCAGTCATCCTGCTCTGTGATGTTGGCCTGGGCTTTGATCTTAGAATTTGTATTTTTGGTTTCATTGTCACAGCTGATGATGATGATGATGATGATGAAGAGGGAGGGAAACTACACGGTCTTTATCATTTCAACAACAACGCTAGCTTTGCTTTTATGTCGTAAGCAGAGACTCGTGTTTTATAGCCAAAAGTCATAATGTGTCTGAGTCATTTGAGCATTAAAGTGAGTGAAACATACAGTCGGTGCTTCATGTTACGCTGTCCCTGAAACTTTCATACTGTGTTTTATGCATTTTATGACCCTTTAAGCCTGTTTGTATTTTGTTACATGTTTCTGCTTTATGTTGCTGATTTGAATGGAATTTGCTTCAATAAAGTGATTGTTCTGACTTTTTTTTTGATGAAATCTGTGTCAGTGATGCGTCCTATACCTCACCTCAGCGTAATTATCTGTTTGATCTTTCACATCTCGCAGGGTTCAAAGCGTGCATTTTCCGGCAATTTGTAAAAAATCAGCACAAGATCTTACAAAACTGCCTCAGAACAATTCCTGTTCTTCTATAATCCACAGTCAGTTACCTCAGGGACTCTCGTTAGTGTGTGCGTGTGCGTGTGTGTGTGTGTGAAGAAAGAGGAGAGTCAGAATTGCATAGGATCACGAATGTAACTTTATTATGGCATTCAGACTACATTAAAGTAAACGTTCATGTATTAAGTCAGTATCAACCCTAACACAGCCTCCATGTCTGCAGCTTTCAAACAAACATGTGATACTGTTCTGATCAGCACATACAAATCTGTTATGGTTATTCTGATTCTGTCAGTGCTTTATATAATACAAGGCATACATTTTAAAAAGACTCACAAATGGATTTTTTCATACTGTAAAATACAGCTACACAGCCATAATATCAAATAAGCTCTATTTACAATGCTGCATTTCACTTAAGCATGCAGGAGTTTTACACTTTGACCTGCATGTGGACCTTGTTTGGAACTAGGCAAAAGTAATCTGTCAAATCGATCATAAAGTTGTGTAATCACTGAATATGTTTAACATCTAGGCTTCAGTTGAATTATCATCGGCTCACACTCACTTCAGCAAGGCTACAGAAAGAGGGTGGAGAAGTCAAGATGTCACGTTTGGATGCTTAATCTTCAGATGCAGAACTCTTCATTTCCACCATGGAGACGGTGTTCTCTGACACAGCCTGGTGTTCGGCCCAGCGCCTGGCTTGAAGCACATCAGAGCCTTTTGTTTTCTTGTTTCTCTTTTTCTTCCAAGCAAAATACACTCCACACACAACCAGTAGAAGAACGATCAGAGCTGTCCGTGAAATGCAGAGAATCAGGGCGTGATCTGTTCAGATAAGAGATTGACAGATCAGACGTCAAGTTAGCAATGTCATGACTCAAAATTGGTTCCAGGATGTTAACAGCTGCAAATAAAATGAAACTGCATTGATGTCACCATGGTGGCAAAGTTCATTTTTACTTTCTTATGCACTAAGGGTCATGCAGGCTGAAGGATGATGCTGTGGTGCCAGCCTGCATCCCTGTGCTGCTAAAGGTTATTGGATCAAAACACAAGATGTCATCAGCTTCAACTACAAGCCACTGTGACGTGTGTGTGTGTCCTATTGGATAAGATGCAGTCAAAGAAGAGGAAAGCATGGTGAGTGAATGATGCCATCATGACCATGAAGCTGTTTCATTTACCACCTGTCTCACCTTCACAAGGAGCTATCTGCAGCTCATTGGCAGCTTCACTGATGTGGTTCTTGGCTGTGCAGAGCAGTCGCCCTGACAGGCCTTGTCTCAGAGTGATGGTGTTAGACTCAATGTTACCACAGAGGAGCTCAGCGTCTGTCAGCATGTGTCCGTCCAGAGTCCAGCTGTACTGAGGACTGTCCCCTCTCTCAGAGGAGCAGGACACCTTCATCTCCCCCTGAGACAAACACTCAGAGACCAGCTTAGGAGAGGACACAGGAGCTGAGGGAAACACACATTTATTAGTGAGTGTGAAATATACAGCTGGCTCTCCAACTTTAAGATTGGATCATTATCCGAAAGTAATTCATCTCCTAATGCTTTACTATAAATTATCCAATTAAAACATTTGTTTACCTTGAATAGTCAGCTGTAGAGTCCAGAATTTGACAAAGTCTGATATTACAAAGGTAACTGTATATTCAGCACTGTCATTCCTGGTCAAGTTATTTATCCTAAGTGTTCCGTTACTGACAGTAAAAGAGGATCTGCCTTGTATCTCATTTTGAGTAATGTCATACGAGCGCCATTGAAATATTGTTGATGGGTAGTCGATGTCGTATTTTATCTCAATTGAAAGATGATGAGTCTCTGAGGCATCTGTCAGCAGTTGCAGGTTCACAGCTCCTCCCAAAGCTCCATAACACTGAGCTCTATCCTGTCTGCAATCACAGTAGGTTTCCACAGCTGAGAGTTAAAAAAATAAAATAAAAGATATCACAAGTTCAATACAATGAAATGTCATACAGTGTGAAAAAGTTTGTTTTTAAGTTGAACACAGCTTAAGTCAGCGCACATTTATTCAGCACATTTCAAACACAATTGCAGCTCAAGGTGAGAAATAAGACAATAACAAACATCTCCTCTAATGAAAAAGAGATAAAGAGTTTCATCCTGAATCATGGTCAACCTACAGCTGCTTGTCTTTATTTAATGTTATTCTTTATTATTGTTGTAAGTGAGAGAACAGAACCTTGGGAAACTTTGAGCAAAACTTCAAGAGCTCCCAACTGAAAACGTTATCTAATGCAATAATACATGGAAGACTGAAGCTGTTTTATTCACCACCTGTCTCACCTTCACAGGGAGCTATCTGCAGCTCATTGACAGCTTCACTGATGTCGTTCCGGACTGTGCAGAGCAGTCTTCCTGACAGGCCTTGTCTCAGAGTGATGGTGTTAGACTCCCTGTTATCAGAGTGGAGATCAGCGTCTGTCAGCTCGTGTCCATCCAGAGTCCAGCTGTACCTAACACGGTCCCCTCCCTCAGAGGAGCAGGACACCCTCATCATCCCCTGAGACAAACACTCAGAGACCAGCTTAGGAAACACAGGAGCTGAGGGCGACACACATTTATTAATGAGTGTGAAATATACAGCTGGATCTCCTAATTTAAGATTGGATCATTATCCAAAAGTAATTCATCTCCTAATGCTTTACTATAAATTATACAATTGAAATATTGGTTTACCTTGAATGGTCAGATGTAGAGTCTCTTTATAGGTGTCTCCGTTTGAATGAATTTCTACAACTGTATATTCAGCACTGTCATTTCTGGTCAAGTTATTTATCCTAAATGTTCCGTTACTGACAGTAAAAGAGGATCTGTCTTGTATCTCATTATGTGTAATCTTACTCTGTTTCCATTCAAGTATTATTAATTTCTTCCTCATCAATTTAAATTGATTTATCTCTGAGGCATCTGTCACCAGTGGGAGGTTCACAGTTCCTCCCAAAGCTCCATAACAATGACGTGGGTACAAGTTGCCATCACAGTAGGTTTCCACAGCTGAAAATTTTGAAACACAATATTGAAAAAATGTCAATATAATAACTTGATTTTATCTCTGTAAAGGAAATCACAAACACAGCGAGTCTAACATGTCTCTCTGTTCACACTATACAGAGAGTAACATCTCATGAAACAAAGACACAAACGCTGAAATATTCACAAATATTCAAATCCCTCTTCACACTGTGGAGTCTAAACTGTTTAAACTCAAGTTTTAAGTATGAATTATCTTTTTTATCTCAATGCATCATTTGCATTTGTGTTATCTTTAGTAGTATTAGTGCATTAGTAGTGTCATCTATACAATAATTCTTGTCATTTTGTCTTATTCAGTTCCAGAAAATTCGTTTTTATGTTTCTATGGCCACCTACTATTGTTGATAGGACAGCATAAACGGAAGGGCGCATAACTTTGCATGCATTGAAATATAACGACGATTAAACAATATTAATGAAATATTAAAGTGTAAAGCAGTGAAGCAACATCTCACCTTGAGATACTCCAACTAGCATCACCAACAGTCCAAGCACAGCTTCCATGTCTGCTCACTGAGTCAATCCTTTCTCCTTCACTCAATATTCAGTTGTACTGATTCCTGTCAGTGTTCATATATGTGTGGTTCATATGTGCGTGTATAAACTTTATCAGGTGAAAAGGAAGTGAGCATCAGTTTCCGTTTCACAGTCACATCAGATACTGAACTTCTGTTGTTGTGTTTCTACGTATTTACAAGAATCCAGAACTATAAGCAGAATAATAAGGAGAGGTCCTACTTATATTACAGATGCATCATTCTCTTTAGAGCATCATGGTGGCACAGTGGTCTGTGTTGCTGCCTCATAGCAAGGTCCTGGGTTCAAAGCCCGTGTTCTGACCCAGGTGCTTTTCTGTGTGGAGTTTCTGTGGGCCACTTTGCAGGTTGATTTCTGTGTAAGGTTAATGATGCTGCCATTGCCCTTGACCAAGGCACTATAGGCTGTTGAGGAGGGCAGATTTCTACTTGGAAGTGTGAGATCAATAAAGTCATAAACAATTTACCCTTGTTCGGCCTTTGTGGAGGTATACTCTGTATTGAACGCTCTACTTATTTATTGTGGCTTCTTTTCTGATCTTGTCCAGTCTCTGATTTTGTCTTCATCATATGTTTGTATGCTGGCTTCATGGAAGGAAATACTATGAAGCCATTTTAACGTCTTGTTTGGGAACATTATCAGAGTGGTGTTTAGCAGTTATCAGCGTATTCATCATCATACTTAGAATGATCACAATCTCACCGCTGCAAAGTGCCACACAATCACAACATCCTCAAAACCTTTCAGAAGATACACAAAGGAACATTCTGACCATACACTTATTTTAGTTTTAGAGGAGAAGCAGTCAAGTCAGTGAGATGAAGCACATGTGACCACAGCAGTGACTTCCTTCTTTATAGATATACGATTTGAACCAAGCAGAACTTTGTAATCTTACTGTCTGATAAGGAAAGTTGTGGCACATATTCAACATGTTCTCTCCAGACTTATCCTAAAAGATCCAGGAATAAATGTCTCCATATCTCCCCAAACCTCCACCTAGTAGTCTTTGTGTCCACCCACATTCAGTGTTTTGGCCTGATTGTTGGTATGTTTGCAGGGTTATTAAAACAAGTCCTGAACCAACCAGGGAATTTAGCTGCCTGTCATCCTTCACTCTCTTTGTCCTGTTGCTCTGCACTGGTAAAGCTTGAAAACACGGAGATAATTCATCAATATTTCACTCATGCGTGGCCACAATTTCATTTAATGGCTCAAGCAAAGGTAATGCTTCTACCAACCAGCAGAGGGAAACTTTGCACCGATTAATATTGATGATGAGGCCAAAAGCTTTATTCAAAGTCAAACACAAGTTCAGCTGGCATCACGTGAACGATCCAGACATAAACGCAACATTAACAATTCTAATAATCAATAACACATACAATAACGATTGTATCTATGTATAATGCTTTAATGATTGATTTGCTTCAAACTAAACAGGGCTATATATTATACAAAGGCACACATTGTATAAAGTCTCGTAAATGGACTTGTATTATTCTATAAAAATGAGCTCCACAGCCATAATATCACATAAGCTCTATTTACACTTTGACCTGTATGTCGTCCTTGTTTGGAATTTAGCAAAGATAATCTGTAAGAAGTTGTGTAATCACTGAATCATTTCTAATATCTAAGCTTCAGTTGAATTATCATCGCCTCAGACTCTGCATACTCACTTCACCAAGGCAACAGTGTTGGAGTGAGTGTGGAGAAGTCAAGATGTCACGTTTGGATGCTTAATCTTCAGATGCAGAACTCTTCATTTCCACCATGGAGACGGTGTTCTCTGACACAGCCTGGTGTTCGGCCCAACGCCTGGCTTGAAGCACATCAGAGCCTTCTGCTTTCTTGTTTCTCTTTTTCTTCCAAGCAAAATACACTCCACACACAACCAGTAGAAGAACGATCAGAGCTGTCCGTGAAATGCAGAGAATCAGGGCGTGATCTGGTCAGATAAGAGATTGACAGATCAGACGTCAAGTTAGCAATTTCATGACTCAAAATTAGTTCCAGGATGTTAACAGCTGCAAATAAAATGAAACTGCATTGATGTCACCATGGTGGCAAAGTTCATTTTTGCTTTCTAATGCACTAAGGGTAATGCAGGCTGAAGGATGATGCTGTGGTGCCAGCCTGCATCCCTGTGCTGCTAAAGGTTATTGGATCAAAACACAAGATGTCATCAGCTTCAACTACAAGCCACTGTGACGTGTGTGTCATATTGGATAAGATGCAGTCAAAGAATATGAAAGCATGGTGAGTGAATGATGCCATCATGACCATGAAGCTGTTTTATTCACCACCTGTCTCACCTTCACAGGGAGCTATCTGCAGTTTAATTGGCCTGTTTGATTTGAGGGGGGTTAATGGACACTATGGTGCCAGGCTCCTTACCCATGGTGGTGGGTGTGGTCTTGGTGGAGGTTGTTGGCTGGACACACAACGTGTTATTGGCCTGAAGCACCCACCCATTAACAGCCGTCCCATTGCATAAGGTGCAGTTAATGAATATGAAGCCTATTGGCAAACAAAAGGAGCAACCATTGTGAGTGAATGATGTGATCATGACCATGAAGCTGTTCTATTCACCACCTGTCTCACCTTCACAGGGAGCTATCTGCAGCTCATTGGCAGCTTCACTGATGTGGTTCTTGGCTGTGCAGAGCAGTCGTCCTGACAGGCCTTGTCTCAGAGTGATGTTCTTAGACTCACTGTTACCAGAGAGGAGCTCAGCGTCTGTCAGCATGTGTCCGTCCAGAGTCCAGCTGTACTGAGGACTGTCCCCTCTCTCAGAGGAGCAGGACACCTTCATCTCCCCCTGAGACAAACACTCAGAGACCAGCTTAGGAGAGGACACAGGAGCTGAGGGAAACACACATTTATTAGTGAGTGTGAAATATACAGCTGGATCTCCAACTTTAAGATTTGATCATTATCCGAAAGTAATTCATCTCCTAATGCTTTACTATAAGTTATACAAATGAAATATTTGTTTACCTTGAATGGTCAGTTGTAGAGTCCAGTTATCTGTCTTTATTCCCACTGAATTATGTATTTCAGCTGTATATTCAGCACTGTCAGTCCAGGTCAAGTTATTTATCCTAAATGTTCCGTTACTGACAGTAAAAGAGGATCTGTCTTGTATCTCATAATGAAAAATCTTACTCTGTTTCCAATAAAGTATTGGTGATGTGTTATTTAGTAATTTAAATCTATGTATCTCTGAGGCATCTGTCACCAGTCGGAGGTTCACAGTTCCTCCCAAAGCTCCATAACACTGAGCTCCATCCTGTCTGCCATCACAGTCGGTTTCCACAGCTGGAAATTTTGAAACACAATATTGAAAAGAATGTAAATATGATAACTTGTTTTTGTCAATATATGTGGAAGAATACACAAACACGGCAGGTATGAACGTGTCTCTCTGTTCACTCTATACAGACAGTAACATCTCATGAAACGCTGAAATATTCACAAATATGCAAATCCTTTATTTTATATATACATTTATACATACATTTATACATGTAGCTGTTGCACAGTAATTTCCCTCGGGATAATAAAATTTCATCTCATCTTATCTTATCTTATATATTAGTATGGGTGCATTAGTAGTGTAATCTATACACTGATTGTTGTCATTTTTTCTATCAGTGTCTATGGCCAGCTACTATTGTTGATAGGACAGCATAAACGGAAGGACGCATAACTTCCCATGCATTGAAATATAACGATGATTAAACAATATTAATGAAATATTAAAGTGTAAAGCAGTGAAGCAACATCTCACCTTGAGATACTCCAACTAGCATCACCAACAGTCCAAGCACAGCTTCCATGTCTGCTCACTGAGTCAAACCTTTCTCCTTCACTCAATATTCAGTTGTACTGTTTCCTGTCAGTGTTAAACCTCAGAAAACTGGCATATGAGCGAGCACATTGTGTCATATATGTGTGTATATATACTTTATGAGGAAGGAAGTATCAGTTTCCGTTTCAAAGTCACATCAGATACTGAACTTCTGTTGTTATGTTTCTATGTATTTACAAGAATCCAGAACTATAAGCAGAATAATAAGGAGAGGTCCTACTTATATAACAGATGCATCATTCTCTTTAGAGCATCATGGTGGCACAGTGGTCTGTGTTGTTGCCTCATAGCAAGGTCCTGGGTTCAAAGCCCGTGTTCTGACCCAGGTGCTTTTCTGTGTGGAGTTTCTGTGGGCCACTTTGCAGGTTGATTTCTGTGTAAGGTTAATGATGCTGCCATTGCCCTTGACCAAGGCACTATAGGCTGTTGAGGAGGGCAGATTTCTACTTGGAAGTGTGAGATCAATAAAGTCATAAACAATTTACAATTGTTCGGCCTTTGTGGAGGTATACTCTGTATTGAACGCTTTACTAGTTTATTTTAGCTTCTTTTCTGATCTTGTCCTGTCTCTGATTTTGTCTTCCTCATATGTTTGTATGCTGGCTTCATGGAAGGAAATACTATGAAGCCATTTTAACGTCTTGTTTGGGAACATTATCAGAGTGGTGTTTAGCAGTTATCAGCGTATTCATCATCGTACTTAGAATGATCACGATCTCACGGCTGCAAAGTGCCACACAATCACCACATCCTCAAAACATTTCAGAAGATACGCAAAGGCACATTCTGACCATACACTTATTCTAGTTTTAGAGGAGAAGAAGTCAAGTCAGTGAGATGAAGCACATGTGACCACAGCAGTGACTTCCTTCTTTATAGATATACGATTTGAACCAAGCAGCACTTTGTAATCTTACTTTCTGATAAGGAAAGTTGTGGCACATATTCAACATGTTCTCTCCAGACTTATCCTAAAAGATCCAGGAATAAATGTCTCCATATCTCCCCAAACCTCCACCAAGTAGTCTTTGTGTCCACCCACATTCACTGTTTTGGCCTGATTGTTGGTATGTTTGCAGGGTTATTAAAACAAGTCCTGAACCAGCCAGGGAATTTAGCTGCCTGTGGGATATAGGATGTAGTATTTTGCCTGAATTGAAAGACCAAGAGTCTCTGAGGCATCTGTCAGCAGTTGCAGGTTCACAGCTCCTCCCAAAGCTCCATAACACTGAGCTCCATCCTGTCTGCAATCACAGTAGGTTTCCACAGCTGAGAGTTAAAAAAAAAGAAAACACAATACATCTCAAGTTTGATCAATACAATGAAATGTCATACAGTGTGAAAAAGTTTGTTTTTAAGTTGAACACAGCTTAAGTCAGCGCACATTTATTCAGCACATTTCAAACACAAAGGCAGCTCAAGGTGAGAAATAAGACAATAACAAACATCTCCTCTAATGAAAAAGAGATAAAGAGTTTCATCCTGATTCATGGTCAACCTACAGCTGCTTGTCTTTATTTAATGTTATTCTTCATTATTTGTGTAAGTGAGAGAACAGAACCTTGGGAAACTTTGAGCAAAACTTCAAGAGCTCCCAACTGAAAACTTTATCTAATGCAATATCACATCTATGACTGAAGCTGTTTTATTCACCACCTGTCTCACCTTCACAGGGAGCTATCTGCAGCTCATTGGCAGCTTTACTGAAGGGGTTCTGGGCTGTGCAGAGCAGTCTTCCTGACAGGCCTTGTCTCAGAGTGATGTTGTTAGACTCCCTGTTATCAGAGTGGAGATCAGCGTCTGTCAGCTCGTGTCCATCCAGAGTCCAGCTGTACCTAACACGGTCCCCTCCCTCAGAGGAGCAGGACACCCTCATCATCCCCTGAGACAAACACTCAGAGACAAGCTTAGTAGAGGACACAGGAGCTGAGGGCGACACACATTTATTAATGAGTGTGAAATATACAGCTGGATCTCCTAATTTAAGATTGGATCATTATCCGAAAGTAATTCATCTCCTAATGCTTTACTATAAATTATACAATTGAAATATTTGTTTACCTTGAATGGTCAGTTGTAGAGTCCAGTCAAAGGTGTCTCCGTTTGAATGAATTGCTTCAACTGTATATTCAGCACTGTCAGTCCAGGTCAAGTTATTTATCCTAAATGTTCCGTTTCTGACAGTAAAAGAGGATCTGTCTTGTATCTCATTATGAGTAATCTTACTCTGTTTCCATTCAAGTATCATTGCTTTGCTCTTCATCAATTTCAATTGATTTATCTCTGAGGCATGTGTCACCAGTGGGAGGTTCACAGTTCCTCCCAAAGCTGCATCACACACAAGTGTGTACCATCCGACATAACAGTGGATTTCCACAGCTGAAAAGTTGAATCACAACATTGAAAAAATGTCAATATAATAACTTGATTTTATTCCTATAAAGGAAATCACAAACACAACAGGTTCTAACGTGTCTCTCTGTTCACACTATACAGAGAGTAACATCTCATGAAACAAAGACATAAACGCTGAAATATTCACAAATATTCAAATCCCTCTTCACACTGTTGAGTCTAAACTGTTTAAACTGAAGTTTTAAGTATGAATTAAGTTTTTTATCTCAATGCATCATTTGCATTTGTGTTATCTTTAGTAGTATTAGTGCATTAGTAGTGTCATCTATACAATAATTCTTGTCATTTTGTCTTATTCACTTCCAGAAAATTCGTTTTTATGTTTCTATGGCCATTTACTATTGTTGATAGGACAGCATACACGGAAGGACGCATAACTTTGCATGCATTGAAATGTAACGACGATTAAACAATATTAATAAAATATTAAAGTGTAAAGCAGTGAAGCAACATCTCACCTTGAGATACTCCAACTAGCATCACCAACAGTCCAAGCACAGCTTCCATGTCTGCTCACTGAGTCAAACCTTTCTCCTTCACTCAATATTCAGTTGTACTGATTCCTGTCAGTGTTCATATATGTGTGGTTCATATGTGCGTGTATAAACTTTATCAGGTGAAAAGGAAGTGAGCATCAGTTTCCGTTTCACAGTCACATCAGATACTGAACTTCTGTTGTTGTGTTTCTATGTATTTACAAGAATCCAGAACTATAAGCAGAATTATAAGGAGAGGTCCTACTTATATTACAGATGCTTCATTCTCTTTAGAGCATCATGGTGGCACAGTGGTCTGTGTTGTTGCCTCATAGCAAGGTCCTGGGTTCAAAGCCCGTGTTCTGACCCAGGTGCTTTTCTGTGTGGAGTTTCTGTGGGCCACTTTGCAGGTTGATTTCTGTGTAAGGTTAATGATGCTGCCATTGCCCTTGACCAAGGCACTATAGGCTGTTGAGGAGGGCAGATTTCTACTTGGAAGTGTGAGATCAATAAAGTCATAAACAATTTACACTTGTTCGGCCTTTGTGGAGGTATACTCTGTAGTGAACGCTCTACTTATTTATTGTGGCTTCTTTTCTGATCTTGTCCAGTCTCTGATTTTGTCTTCAGCATATGTTTGTATGCTGGCTTCATGGAAGGAAATACTATGAAGCCATTTAAACGTCTTGTTTGGGAACATTATCAGAGTGGTGTTTAGCAGTTATCAGCGTATTCATCATCATACTTAGAATGATCACAATCTCACCGCTGCAAAGTGCCACACAATCACAACATCCTCAAAACATTTCAGAAGATACACAAAGGAACATTCTGACCATACACTTATTCTAGTTTTAGAGGAGAAGAAGTCAAGTCAGTGAGATGAAGCACATGTGACCACAGCAGTGACTTCCTTCTTTATAGATTTGAACCAAGCAGCACTTTGTAATCTTACTTTCTGATAAGGAAAGTTGTGGCACATATTCAACATGTTCTCTCCAGACTTATCCTAAAAGATCCAGGAGTGCAGGGTTATTAAAACAAGTCCTGAACCAACCAGGGAATTTAGCTTCCTGTCATCCTTCACTCTCTTTGTCCTGTTGCTCTGCACTGGTAAAGCTTGAAAACACGGAGATATTTCATCAATCTTTCACTTATGCGTGGCTTCAATTTCCCTGAATGGCTCAAGCAAAGGTAATACTTCTACCAACCAGCAGAGGGAAACTATGCACCGATTAATATTGATGACGAGGCCAAAAGCTTTATTCAAAGTCAAACACAAGTTCAGCTGGCATCACGTGAACGATCCAGACATAAACGCAACATTAACAATTCTAATAATCAATAACACATACAATAACGATTGTTTCTATGTATAATGCTTTAATGATTGATTTGCTTCAAACTAAACAGGGCTATATATTATACAAAGGCACACATTGTATAAAGTCTCGTAAATGGACTTGTATTATTCTATAAAAATGAGCTCCACAGCCATAATATCAAATAAGCTCTATTTACACTTTGACCTGTATGTCGTCCTTGTTTGGAATTTAGCAAAGATAATCTGTAAGAAGTTGTGTAATCACTGAATCATTTCTAATATCTAAGCTTCAGTTGAATTATCATCGCCTCAGACTCTGCACACTTCACTAAGGCTACAGAAAGAGTGTGGAGAAGTCAAGATGTCACGTTTGGATGCTTAATCTTCAGATGCAGAACTCTTCATTTCCACCATGGAGACGGTGTTCTCTGACACAGCCTGGTGTTCGGCCCAGCGCCTGGCTTGAAGCACATCAGAGCCTTCTGTTTTCTTCTTTATGTTTCTCTTCCAAGCAAAATACAATCCACACACAACCAGTACAAGAACGATCAGAGCTGTCCGTGAAATGGAGAGAATCATGACGTGATCTGTTCAGATAAGAGATTGACAGATCAGACGTCAAGTTAGCAATTTCATGACTCAAAATTAGTTTTAGGATGTTATCAGCTGCAAATAAAATGAAACTGCATTGATGTCACCATGGTGGCAAAGTTCATTATTGCTTTCTAATGCACTAAGGGTAATGCAGGCTGAAGGATGATGCTGTGGTGCCAGCCTGCATCCCTGTGCTGCTAAAGGTTATTGGATCAAAACACAAGATGTCATCGGCTTCAACTACAAGCCACTGTGATGTGTGTGTGTCCTATTGGATAAGATGCAGTCAAAGAAGAGGAAAGCATGGTGAGTGAAAGATGCCATCATGACCATGGAGCTGTTTCATTCACCACCTGTCTCACCTTCACAGGGAGTTATCTGCAGTTTGATTGGCCTGTGTGATGTGAGGGGGGTTAATGGACACTATGGTGCCAGGCTCCTTACCCATGGTGGTGGGTGTGGTCTTGGTGGAGGTTGTTGGCTGGACACACAACGTGTTATTGGCTTCAAGCACCCACTGATTAACAGCCGTCCCATTGCATAAGGTGCAGTTTATGAATATGAAGCCTATTGGCAAACAAAAGGAGCAATCATTGTGAGTGAATGAAGCGATCATGACCATGAAGCTGTTCTATTCACCACCTGTCTCACCTTCACAGGGAGCTATCTGCAGCTCATTGGCAGCTTCACTGATGTGGTTCTTGGCTGTGCAGAGCAGTCGTCCTGACAGGCCTTGTCTCAGAGTGATGGTGTTAGACTCACTGTTACCAGAGAGGAGCTCAGCGTCTGTCAGCATGTGTCCGTCCAGAGTCCAGCTGTACTGAGGACTGTCCCCTCTCTCAGAGGAGCAGGACACCTTCATCATCCCCTGAGACAAACACTCAGAGACCAGCTTAGGAGAGGACACAGGAGCTGAGGGAGACATGACTGTATAATAATGGAAAAGTAATTCATCTCCTAATGCTTTTCTATAAATGATCTAATTGATATGTGTGTTTACCTTGAATGGTCAGTTGTAGAGTCCACATATTGGACTGTTGTCCTTCTGAATCATATACTTTCAGTGAATATTCAGCACTGTCCTTTCAACTTAAGTAATCTATCCTAAATATTCCTGCAATGGGAGTGTAGCAGGATCTGTCTGGTATCTCAGTAATAGTAATCTTACTCTGTTTCCATTCAAGATTTTTTGTTGTTTTGTTCTTAAACAATTGAAAACCAGAACTCTTTGAGTCACCTGTCACCAGGAGGTTCACAGTTCCTCCCAAAGCTCCATTACACTGAGCTCCATCCTGTCTGCCATCACAGAAGGTTTCCACAGCTGAGAGTTGAACACAGCTTAAGTCAGCGCACATTTATTCAGCACATTTCAAACACGAAGGCAGCTGAAGGTGGGTAATGAGACATTAACAAACATCTCATCTAATAACAGAGAGATAAAGAGTTTTATCAGGATTCATGGTCCTTCTACAGCTGCTTGGATCTGTTTTTTTTAATTCTTCATTATTTTGTGAGAGAACGGAAACTTTGAGCGTTGAAGAGAGTCACAAATAAACTTCACAAGCTCCCAATATAAAACGTAATCTAATGCAATAATTAGATTAGATTAGGTTGTAATTATGATAAGTACTGATGTGGAAGTGATCCTTCAATTTCCACAACATTTCCACATTGCATAAGGTGCAGTTGATGTGAAGCCTATCAGCAGCAACCATTGTGAGTGAATGATGCCATCATGACCATGAAGCTGTTTTATTCACCACCTGTCTCACCTTCACAGGGAGTTATCTGCAGCTCATTGGCAGCTTCACTGATGTGGTTCTTGGCTGTGCAGAGCAGTCGTCCTGACAGGCCTAGTCTCAGAGTGATGTTCTTAGACTCACTGTTACCACAGAGGAGCTCAGCGTCTGTCAGCATGTGTCCGTCCAGAGTCCAGCTGTACTGAGGACTGTCCCCTCTCTCAGAGGAGCAGGACACCTTCATCTCCCCCTGAGACAAACACTCAGAGACCAGCTTAGGAGAGGACACAGGAGCTGAGGGAAACACACATTTATTAGTGAGTGTGAAATATACAGCTGGCTCTCCAACTTTAAGATTGGATCATTATCCGAAAGTAATTCATCTCCTAATGCTTTACTTTAAATTATACAATTGAAATATTTGTAGATAGATATACGATTTGAACCAAGCAGCACTTTGTAATCTTACTTTCTGATAAGGAAAGTTGTGGCACATATTCAACATGTTCTCTCCAGACTTATCCTAAAAGATCCAGGAATACAGGGTTATTAAAACAAGTCCTGAACTAGCCAGGGAATAAAGCTGCCTGTCATCCTCCACTCTCTTTGTCCTGTTGCTCTGCACTGGTAAAGCTTGAAAACACGGAGATATTTCATCAATCTTTCACTTATGCGTGGCTTCAATTTCATTTAATGGCTCAAGCAAAGGTAATGCTTCTACCAACCAGTAGAGGGAAACTATGCACCGATTAATATTGATGATGAGGCCAAAAGCAAAAGTCAAACACAAGTTCAGCAGGCATCACGTGAACGATCCAGACATAAACGCAACATTAACAATTCTAATAATCAATAACACATACAATAACGATTGTTTCTATGTATAATGCTTTAATGATTGATTTGCTTCAAACTAAACAGGGCTATATATTATACAAAGGCACACATTGTATAAAGTCTTGTAAATGGACTTGTATTATTCTAAAAAATGAGCTCCACAGCCATAATATCAAATAAGCTCTATTTACACTTTGACCTGTATGTCGTCCTTGTTTGGAATTTAGCAAAGATAATCTGTAAGAAGTTGTGTAATCACTGAATCATTTCTAATATCTAAGCTTCAGTTGAATTATCATCGCCTCAGACTCTGCACACTTCACTAAGGCTACAGAAAGAGTGTGGAGAAGTCAAGATGTCATGTTTGGATGCTTAATCTTCAGATGCAGAACTCTTCATTTCCACCATGGAGACGGTGTTCTCTGACACAGCCTGGTGTTCGGCCCAGCGCCTGGCTTGAAGCACATCAGAGCCTTCTGTTTTTTTGTTTCTCTTTTTCTTCCAAGCAAAATACACTCCACACACAACCAGTAGAAGAACGATCAGAGCTGTCCGTGAAATGCAGAGAATCAGGGCGTGATCTGGTCAGATAAGAGATTGACAGATCAGACGTCAAGTTAGCAATTTCATGACTCAAAATTGGGTCCAGGATGTTAACAGCTGCAAATAAAATGAAACTGCATTGATGTCACCATGGTGGCAAAGTTCATTTTTACTTTCTAATGCACTAAGGGTCATGCAGGCTGAAGGATGATGCTGTGGTGCCAGCCTGCATCCCTGTGCTGCTAATGGTTATTGGATCAAAACACAAGATGTCATCAGCTTCAACTACAAGCCACTGTGACGTGTGTGTGTCCTATTGGATAAGATGCAGTCAAAGAAGAGGAAAGCATGGTGAGTGAATGATGCCATCATGAACATGAAGCTGTTTTATTCACCACCTGTCTCACCTTCACAGGTTATCTGCAGCTCTTTGGTAGCTTTACTGGCGTGGTTCTTGGCTGTGCAGAGCAGCCGCCCTGACAGGCCTTGTCTCAGAGTGATGTTCTTAGACTCACTGTTACCACAGAGGAGCTCAGCGTCTGTCAGCATGTGTCCGTCCAGAGTCCAGCTGTACTGAGGACTGTCCCCTCTCTCAGAGGAGCAGAACACCTTCACCATCCCCTGAGACAAACACTCAGAGACCAGCTTAGGAGAGGACACAGGAGCTGAGGGAGACATGTAAAAAAAAGTAATTCATCTCCTTATGCTTTTCTATAAATGATCTAATTGATATGTGTGTTTACCTTGAATGGTCAGTTGTAGAGTCCACATATTGGACTGTTGTCCTTCTGAATCATATACTTTCAGTGAATATTCAGCACTGTCCTTCCAACTTAAGAAATGTATCCTAAATATTCCTGTAATGGGAGTGTAGGAGGATCTGTCTGGTATCTCAGTAATAGTAATCTTACTCTGTTTCCATTCAAGAATTTTTGTTATTTTGTTCTTAAACAATTGAAAACCAGAACTCTTTGAGGCATCTGTCACCAGTTGCAGGTTCACAGTTCTTCCCAAAGCTCCATAACACTGAGCCCCATCCTGTCTGCCATCACAGAAGGTTTCCACAGCTGAAAGTAAAAAAAAAAAAGAAAAAAAATCTCAATTTTGATCATTCCATTGAAATGTTATACAGTGTGAAAATTGTAACAAAAGTTGAACACAGCTTAAGTCAGCGCACATTTATTCAGCACATTTCAAACACAATTGCAGCTCAAGGTGAGAAATAAGACAATAACAAACATCTCCTCTAATGAAAAAGAGATAAAGAGTTTCATCAGGATTCATGGTCCATCTACAGCTGCTTGTCTTTATTTTATTTTTTTTCTTCATTATTTTGTGAGAGAACAGAACCTTGGGAAACTTTGAGCGTTGAAGAGAGTCAAAATAAACTTCACAAACTCCCAACTGAAAACGTAAGCTAATACAATAATTAGATCAAATTAGGTTGTAATTATGATAAGTACTGATGTGGAAGTGATCCATGAATTTCCACAACATTTCCACATTGCATAAGGTGCAGTTAATGAATGTGAAGCCTATCAGCAGCAACCATTGTGAGTGAATGATGCGATCATGAAGCTCTTTTATTCACCACCTGTCTCACCTTCACAGGGAGCTATCTGCAGCTCATTGGCAGCTTCACTGATGTGGTTCTTGGCTGTGCAGAGCAGTCGTCCTGACAGGCCTTGTCTCAGAGTGATGGTGTTAGACTCACTGTTACCACAGAGGAGCTCAGCGTCTGTCAGCATGTGTCCGTCCAGAGTCCAGCTGTACTGAGGACTGTCCCCTCTCTCAGAGGAGCAGAACACCTTCACCATCCCCTGAGACAAACACTCAGAGACCAGCTTAGGAGAGGACACAGGAGCTGAGGGAAACACACATTTATTAGTGAGTGTGAAATATACAGCTGGATCTCCAACTTTAAGATTTGATCATTATCCCAAAGTAATTCATCTCCTAATGCTTTACTATAAGTTATACAAATGAAATATTTGTTTACCTTGAATGGTCAGTTGTACAGTCCACACATCTGTCTTTATTCCCGTTGAATCATATATTTCAACTGTATATTCAGCACTGTCATTCCTGCTCAAGTTAATTATCCTAAATATTCCGTTACTGACAGTAAAAGAGGATCTGTCTTGTATCTTATTATGACGAATCTTACTCTGTTTCCAATCAAGTATTATTGATTTGTTCTTTCTTAATAGTAATCTATCTTTCTTTGAGGCATCTGTCACCAGTCGGAAATTCACAGTTCCTCCCAAAGCTCCATAACACTGAGCTCCATCACAGTCGGTTTCCACAGCTGGAAATTTTCAAACACAATATTGAAAAGAATGTAAATATAATAACTTGCTTTTATCAATATATGAGATATAAGAATACACAAACACAGCAGGTATGACCGTGTCTCTCTGTTCACTCAATACAGACTAACATCTCATGAAACGCTGAAATATTCACAAATATGCAAATCCTTTATTATATATATACATTTATACTTATATAAAATAAGTTTTTGTGTTTCTATGGCCACTTACTTTAGTTGATAGGACAGCATTAACGGAAGGACGCATAACTTTGCATGCATTGAGATGTAACTATGATTCAACAATATTAATGAAATATTAAAGTGTAAAGCAGTGAAGCAACATCTCACCTTGAGATACTCCAACTAGCATCACCAACAGTCCAAGCACAGCTTCCATGTCTGCTCACTGAGTCAAACCTTTCTCCTTCACTCAATATTCAGTTGTACTGTTTCCTGTCAGTTCAAAACCTCAGAAAACTGGCATATGAGCGAGCACAGTGTGTCATATATGTGTGTATATATACTTTATGAGGAAGTGAGCATCAGTTTCCGTTTCACAGTCAAATCAGACACTGAACTTCTGTTGTTATGTTTCTATGTATTGACAAGAATCCAGAACTATAAGCAGAATAATAAGGAGAGGTCCTACTTCTATAACAGATGCTTCATTCTCTTTAGAGCGTCATGGTGGCACAGTGGTCTGTGTTGTCGCCTCATAGCAAGGTCCTGGGTTCAAACCCCATGTTCTGACCCAGGTGCTTTTCTGTGTGGAGTTTCTGTGTGCCACTTTGCAGGTTAAGGTCTGTGTATACCGCTCTACTAGTTTATTGTGGCTTTCTGATCTTGTCCAGTCTCTGATTTTGTATACACATTTGAGCATATGTTTGTATGTTGGCTTCATGGAAGGAAACATCATACATTTTACTTAGTATGATCACAGTCTCAGGCCTGCTAATTGCCACACAATAGCCACATCCTCAAAACCGTGTCAGACATGTGAAGGCACATTCTTACCAGACACTTGTTTTAGTTCCTCATTAATTAAACAAACTACAAAATTCACCCAATTGCTTTTCTTGATGTTTTCTAAGTAATCTTGAGTAGAAAAACCACAGACAAAATCTATTGTGCTTGCTTGATCTAATAAATCAATTATTTTTGATTCATGCATCCCTGAAAAAGACGTGGACATCAACTATTTTTGTCTCAACAGGCATTTTACTGTGTATCTACTGACATCCTGAGTTGATATAACTGTACCCTCACATATAACACAGAACAAGTGTGTTTTGTACCCTTCAACAGTGACGACATGTTGCTTCTTGCTTTTAGGGGTAAGAGGAAAGGGAAAGGCAATGTTGCAATGGTAGAAATTGCAGCACAAACATTGAACTTGCGACAAAACCTATAGTTAAAGCTGAGTAAGGGCTATTACAACTACATCAACTCATCGAGAGAATCCATACAAATCCACAAAAACAAACTCCATTATCTGCATTATTTCCTATTGCATGCTGCCCATGAACCAGTCAGGGTTATAGTGTTTGAATTAGTGCTAAATGAGAATACAGATACAAATACAGCAGGAAATCAGTTTAATGTCGCCATTGACGTTGATAAATCAGTGCAATAAAACTAAAGCGTCCTTTTAATATACTTAACATCATTCCCTGTATCCTAGCTTTACATGTAGTACATAATGTTTACAATCAAACAGTATTTTACAATACAATGATTTCCATACTAGTGCAATACACTATCACGAATAACAATGATGAATCACTCAGATATAAGCTGTTTGGTGCTGTTTCTGGAGATCTTCAGTTCTGTCCATTGTGACACCAGAGTGATGCTGCTGCACATAAGGGAGAGAGTGTCGGACTTAAGTAAAGAAATTGCACTCATGAGGAGAATGACTGTAACACAGATGTCTAGTGATCTAATTCTCTGTAGTATGAGTGATATCTGTTTGTTTGTTTCACTCTCCCTCCTCTGTGTATGGAGCCTGGAGTGATTTTACAGAGATTTGTTATTATTATTAATAACATGTGCATATACTGTAAAATATGCTCTTAAAAACTTGGTAAAGAGTCATAAAACAATCACCAACATGCTTGTTATTTGTGTCATTTCACTATACTGTCTTTAAAGAATTGGTTTAATTGACACATTTCTCAATAAACCTTTAACTAACAGCAGCTCTGATTGGTCAGCAAGTCCTCCTTAACTAAATAAGAATAAGGAGGAATTATTAATAACCAACCACCCCAAAAAAAGGTGACTCTACACTCCAAACCCGTGAATGTGTTGCTCGGTTGGTCTCACTTGGTGCTTATTGCGTTGTCTTCTTCTTCTTCTGCAAAGACAGCAAGACACCACCACCACAACCAGGATCAGGATCAGACCTGCTGCCGATACAGAGATCAGGATGGGCAAATTATGATCTGTGAAGAAGAAATCCTATAGTTAGTTCAAAAATCTAACACAATAGAATACATTCTACCTTTGCTTGTTTTATAGATGCTGTGTGAATGGAAACTGAACATTACATTTATTGACTATATTGCAGTTTAAATGACAATGAATGCACATAAAGTTCAGTTTATTGGTCATGAGCATAAGGCTTTTGTGACGGTAAACAGAAGTAAATCAATATGAATAGCACTTCTATTCATCAAGAAACAGAATTTACTGTTAAAGAAAGAACATAACCAGTTCCTGTTTGTGTTCGTTACTCAGTGCCTCTTCTCAGTGGTGAGCTACAATTTACCACAGTGTTTGGTTAACCACCTGTTTCGAGTCTAAATAAAAAACTGTTGAAAAGTAAACCAGCGCATTTTCAGAAGACAATCAAAATGCAGTTACGCTAGAGCCTGTCATGTTTGTATGTTATACAGCACGTTGTTTGTATATCAAAGGTCACGAATTTGAGGTCGTTTTTCACATTCACACCCCCAGGGAAGTCACTGTAACTGTGTAGATTTGACTATGTCCTGTATTCTGTTCACATTCAGTATCTGTGACTTAAATTGTGTTTTTATTTTATTCCTTTATTTTGCACTACACACCGGTGATCTGTAAAAGACAGTAAATGCACACTCACACATGATGATTAATAATGAACTTCATGATGTAGGAATGAGTTTGGCAGGCTCTGTTTTACCTTGAACAACTTGCAGCTCAAGAGTTTTGGATGTCAATAAGAGCCCATCTGGTGTGAAGATGTCCACTGAGTATTGACCTGCATCACTGAACTCCACGTGAGCGAGTTTGAACATCCCATTGTTGATGAAGAATTCGGATCGGTTTCTTAGCCCCTCCTGAATCGTCACCTTTTCTTTCTTTAGAATGAACACCACGGTAGCGGATCCACTGGGAAGGAGTTTTTTTTCGCACCGCAGTCGGTGACCACTGGCATTGGCCATCACATGGATGTACACAGATCCACTGAGAGAAACAGAGCATGTAGACCTGTTCTGGGTCAGGTTACAGTCTGTGTCAGTAACTGGTAAGAAGGCTGGGGGGGAGATATAAGAACACACAAATCAGATTAACATTATCATTATACATTCGGTATTGAAAACAACCTGAAAGTCTTACCATGAGTTACTCCAGCTAACAACACAAGGAGCACAAAAACTTCTTCCATGCTCCACTTTCACACAGAACAAGGCGTCTCACTTAGATTGTTAACACTGTTGAAATCTCAAGTGATTTGGCGGATGTGGTAACTGGGTGGTGGTTGGGTTAAGGTGAAGGCAGGAAAGCAAGCTGTCTCACTTCTGCTCACAAAGAGCTGGCAGCATGTCAAAGTTCCCTTACAGTGAACCATATACATGTACATACATCAGTCCACATGTATACATAGACAGCATCTTACGTCAGGATGTGTGCACATATATATATATAATATATATATATTATATAAATATATATAATATATACATTATATATATAATATATATTATGTCCACTAACATGCCTTGTTTTGACTGAATTGTAAAGCAGTGTCATGTATATCCTTTACTGTACTGTAACTAACAAGTAAATCCCACAATGCAATGCGACAGTGCTTTGGTTTAGACGGTTGTGACATGCATGCGTGGGTCCTAATCAGGTTTCCAGGTCCAAATCAGGTAGCGACAAAGGCAAAGTTATTTTCATATGGAAGTTATTTCTGAGTCATGTGGAGTTGTTTTTTCAAACTGTAGTTCTGTTTTAAATTTTAACATTTAAATTGTACAATTACAATTACTAAATTTGTTGTTTAAATCCTCATCTTGCCATTTTTGGTACATCCATCATAATCGTGGATTAGCATGTTAGCTTGTTGTGTTGCTTGTTGTGTTGATGCACTGGGCTAGCTAGTACCATCGCTAGCACTAACCGTCCGTGTGTGCTTGGAAATGAATTACAATGAATTTCATGTTTTAATGATAAGAAATCCCCACTTATGAACCCACATTTATCACATATCTATCCGTAGCCACTAATGGCTACTTTGCTGCATATTTGTTGGCTCGTATAAATTATACGTGTAAAGTGGAGATATTCTCATTACGTGACCATTTGTACTCCTTATTGTGTGTACTTGTACCCCTTATCATATCTGCTCTCATGTATTCTTCTTTTTTTGCACTTTCAATCTCCTATGCAACTGTTCAACCATTTAAAATGTAATTCAATTGTCTGTACTAAAAGGAAATGGAGCAGAATGATTTATTTGAGGATTTATTAACGAGTGTCTTATCCAAGGCCCCTGATGTCCTCACTCTATTGACTTTCCATTTATAATCTCTAACCTAGTCTAATAGTCTCATAGTCTAATCTCATTTGACAGCAATAACCTTGCAACAAAATATTAAGTGACAAATGTGCTCTACTTCAGCAAATACCCAGGTTTTGCAGATAATAAACAGTTTTGATTGTTGAGAACTGGAAATTAAAAGACATAATTAGACAAATCCATTTATATTAATTCCAATTACAAATGGGGCGAAATTCATAAAGCACAGTGGCAGCTTTATCATGTTAAGGAGAAATTGCATCACACAACCATGTTTCTTCGCTCTTAAAATGCTTGATGTTAAAGTTCTACGATGTGAAGCCTAGGTGATGATGTAAACTGTAGTTTAGTTTAGTAGTTTATTAGTTCACGTAACAATGACATCTGACAAAGCTCTCACATATGTAGCAGCTCATAACATGGTGGTTTTCACCGTCTTTCACATGAACACAGGTGCACAACACAAGGGCAGAAGGTATTGTGGCCCACATTTAGCGCAGCACTGTGATTCTTTTCTGAAGTACCTCCATGATTCTTTATAACAATCATATATGAGAAATGTGTATACAAATGTTCCTTTTTTTGTACATTTCATGTCCTTTACGTAATACTTTATTGCCTCAGTTCATTTAGTGAGACTTAATCGTGACACACACTTGTCACACACTGTCTTTCAGATGCGTTGTCTCTATCCATAACCTCTATATCCTGTTGGACATGATCCTAGTGTTGAGTCTCTTGAAAAATGACCTGCTTTTGGACAGTTTAAGCTTCTTCTTCCAGTCCTTATTCTTTTTGTAGTAGACGGTATCCCAGCAGTACTCCTCATCATCTCCCACCCAGGGACCCCAGGCACCTCCATTCAAATCCGGATCAGCCCGTGGGTCCTCTGATGGGTAGCGAACTGGCACTGCAGTACGGTTGTAGTACACTAGTCTAGCCAACAGCTCTTTGACAACATCGGGTCTCTGCTCAGAAAGGTCAAAACGTTCATAGGGGTCCCCGGAGATGTTGAAGAGCCACACAGACTTCCGAGGCTCAGTGTGCCGCTCCAGGTTCCACCAGTCACCTGGAAATCCGGGAAGCATCTGTGGCGGGGTCCAGTCTCCATAGCCTGGGTCTCCTGTCAGCAATTTCCAGTCTCCAGCTCGTATGGAGGCCTGGATGGCTGTATTCCAAATCCCATACCCTCTCTGCAGGGAGCCGCTACGGGCCTGGTTGTATAGAGGGTCAATATTGTGGAGGATCTCCAACCTGGGCGACTCCTTACCCTCACTGATAGCCTCCCAAACATCATACCCATCCAACCCCTCAGTAAGGGACGCATTGCCACCTGCTAACCCCAAGAGTGTAGGGTACCAGTCAGTGATGTGCACCAAGGCTTTACTCACCCTCTTCTTCTTCCTCAATAGTGGGCTGTGAACAAATCCCAGACCCCTGACACCGCCCTCCCAGTAAGTGCCCTTACGTCCTCTAAGTGGCCAGTTATTTCCGCCTGACAAAGGCTGGCCACCGTTGTCAGTGGAGAAGATGATAACGCTGTTCTGGTAGTAGCCATACTTGCGGAGGCCATATGTCACATTTCGCACTGCCTCATCAACTGCTGAGACCATGGCAGCGTACTTCCTGCGCGCCACATTACCCAGCCCGCGGTACGGGTATATGTACTCCTTTGGAGACTGCAGGGGTGTGTGTACTGCTTGGAAGGACAGGAAGATGAACAGCGGCTGGGCCTGAGGATCATGGGTTGCCAGGATCTTGCGGACCCTCTGAGTGTACAGATGGGTGGAATATTTGCCCTGCTGACCCCAAGCTACAGTTTCTCCCTCATGGAGGTCGAAGCCGCACAAGCCAGGGCCATCACAGGAGTCATAAGTGTAGTAGTTTACGCTGCCTGTTAAGGAACCGAAATATGTGTCGAAGCCACGCCGGGTGGGCAAGCATTCCTTCTTGTAGAAGCCCAGATGCCATTTACCCACCATATGAGTGGAGTAGCCGAGCTCCTGCAGCCTCTGTGGGAGGGTGACCTGGTCAAACGGCAGGCAGTTGGGCTGGCGAGGCCGGATGATAGAGTGCTGCAGGCCTGTATGAATTTGGTACCTATTGATAAAGTAAATTTAAATAAAGCATTACCACACACAGACAGTTTTCAACATCGTCTCTGCTTTTCATTTGTGCCAGAGATGTGATGCAACACTTTTTGTAACCCTCAATATATCAGAGTCTATTTGTGCCAGTAAGAGACATATCTCTCATAATCACTGTGAAAGTAGCATTTAATGGAAGTGGATCATGACATCACACACACAGATCTCACTTCTGTGTTTGTATGGATGCAGGCTAAATGTACACATTGCTATTTTAACTTCTAACCCCAAGATCTCAGTCATATAAATGTGTATGGAAATAATACCAGCAGGCCCCTATTTACCCCCCAAAACTGAAATGTGTTACCACTTTAGTCCTCAACAATCACTAGTTTGTTTCATAATGATTTGACCAAAAGAAACAAATTAGCTCTGAGACACCGAGGTGACCGAGGTGAGGAGCCGCCCTACCTGCCGGTGATGAGCTGGCTACGGGACGGGGTGCAGATGGGCTGGATGTAGTAACTCTCCAGCTTCACTCCATCAGCTGCCAGCTTGTCCAGGGTCGGGGTCTTGATGTCGGGGTTGTGGTAGCCGATGTCATTGAATCCCTGATCGTCTGTCATGATGAAAATGACATGAGGAGGCTGCGCCACAGGGGGGCCGTCTCCGAAAGTCTGGATCGACTCCTGCTCCACCTGGTTCGGACTCATCCAGTCCCACGTCAGGTACCCGAGGCTGAGCAGACTCATCACGGAGAACCCGGTCAGAGCTGGAGTGGCCATAGTATAATGTCGCTAACGCTACTTAAGAAAGGATCAGCAAGTCATTGTGCGGTGCGTTCAGGGGGTGAAAATACGAAGCAAAGTGCGCTCAAAGCGGAGGGTCATCAGAGATCCAGAGGAACCTGAAGGCGCCAGTCAGTGGGAAGTTTCCTCCATCTTCATCGCCGACCTCTGAAACGTTTCAGCCCCATCTGAAAACATTTTACCTCGCCAATGGTCCTATTAACCCCGCCTATGTGTCTGGCTTTGACTCAGGGAAATAAAAAAAGCTTGTCGCCCCCCACCCCTCCAACACACACACACACACACACGTCACTAGTTTGATGTGTTGGATAAGAACCAGTAATAAAAGAGATATTTGTATGATATTCCATTAAAAATGACTGCAGGTTTACAGTTGTTTTCGTTCCACACTCCTACACATGAGCGGAGCAACAGGACTTTCATTCACTCTGCTTTTCATTCATGGTGTTTCATGGTGATTTGGTTTCAATGAGCCACGCTGCAAACCTTTACTGATTGCTAGAAAGCGTTTGGAAAAATCATTCCCATCTGTCTGGCTTTAGCAGGGAATGACCGGGGCTCTACAGACAGACCCTCACTCATGAAAAACATGGTGTGTGTGTGTGTGTGTTGGGGGGAGATCTGAGTCCCGGGGTGGCTGTGGGGCCTGACAGACACAATCACAGACACTGTTCCCCACTCCACTCCGCTGAGCTCACAAGCGCTCTTTTATTATTCTTGCTGTTTTATGAGCGCTGCAGACCTGAGGAGACTGGGACCCAGACTCGGAACGCACACAGGAGCCGCTGATAGCATCTCCAACCAGGCGTCAGGGAGCCACTTACAAATCACCCAGAGGAGCAACAGAGAGCAGCAGGACTGCACAGCCTGTGTGCTCCTGTGTTGGCCCAAGCCTGCGTCGCGTCTTATCTGGAGATCTCGCTCAAGTGTTTAAGGAAAGAGGAAAACATGGTATAAATATTAGGGACGCTTATATTTTAAACATTCACTTTTTTGTGCTTTAGAACCTTAAACAGTTGAATAGTTTGAAAACGTTGATGAGGTGAGAGACGGCCCGCACATAGAAATCAGATCTGGCAAAGTCAGAGGACAAGGGCAACACACTTGAGGGTAAAACATCATGGTGGTTACAGAGAGACGTGTTGGCATGGAGGCCAAAGGAAGCTTGAGACTCCCTCAAAGGAATGAGGCTGTGGCTGGGGATGTTTGCTCAGCAGCTAAGGCAGGCATCTTTGGAGCCAGACCAGCGCAGGTCAGAGGAACCGAGTTTAAAGCAGGTCAAGATCGGAAAAAGAGGCAAAGGTGAAGAAGGAATGTGGTGCACCTGAAGTTTTGCACCCTTGGTGTTTATTTATCTTGTTTTTCTCGAGCGAGCCGGTCGGACACATCAAGGTCTTCGCAAAAACCAAAAACCAGAGAGTTGTTGTGCAATGAGTCACAGTTGATTTATTGATTATGAAATTATGAGGCTACTAAAGCAGACAAAGAGGTGAAAATATTATGTGCGTGTGTGTGTGCGTGTGTGTGTGTGTATTGCCAGGAAATGTAAAAGCCTCCACAGCCACCAGTTTATACCACAAGCATTTATTACTGCATTTAGTAATCTAATTCTAAACTGTAATATTGGCAAAACAATTCCACACAAAATTCCAGCATGAAGCCCAACTTGTTTAGACGAGAGTATTTATGGAAACAGTTGCCTCACAATAAACCCTGCACCTGGTTTCTGGGGGTTATTTTCACCTTATTTGTCATAACTTTGGTCTGCTGACACAATGTCAAAATCAGCTACGCATATAAAAATACAAACTTAATTAGCATTTTTGCAAACCAGGGCTGTCGGATCCCAGAAATAGCCTGACTCAGACACGGCCAGTGGTGGTCAGGTGTGTTGAGTGTGAAAGCAGGCCACTCTGCTTTGATGGGACAGTCACGCTGAGTTGCCGCTGACCCGTGCATGACTCAGTGGAAATGGAAGTTTCACTCCATTCGCAGGGTCACATTCTCAGACTGTTATTGCTCTTCATCTTTCCAGCTCCGACAACGCTCTTCACCTCGCCATCCTACGTGATTACTGTATTACAGAGCATTTCCCTCATGTAGTGACTTAGTGTGCACTAATGTCGGCAAACCACCACGGTGTGTTTTCACTGGGAGGTTCTGACAGAGAAAATATTTTTTACATAAGGAAGAATGAGAATGTGATACGTACATGAAATTGGGGTTACTTGGCACCATGCTTACTGTTCTTTTCCTTCATTCCCGTAGTGCAAAGACGCAAAACTTCAGCTTCACACCTACAGAAATGTGTGTTTATGTCAACATGTTCAGTAACACACCTGGTGAGAACCACCCACAGGTATGAGGCTATAACCAGGTGGCTGGCCAATCAGAGAAGAGCTGGGCTTTTTTGTGAGGGGATTCAATGTCTACTGGAAGCCACAGGCCCACACACACACACATACACACACAGGTTTCGAGAGACCACAGACGTCATTAAAACTGATAACTCAAAACAAGACAGCGTAAAATAGAGCAGAGGTGTTTAATAGTCCAACCAAACAACAGTCAGTTTGTCTCAAGTCATGTTTCCATCTAAATGTTCAACATTTTGACATATCGAATCGAAAATGCTTGTTGGAAACCGCAAATATCAAATACATTTTTTAAAATGGTCCAAAGCAGCGTACAAGGCACTGAAGCCACTCTTAATATTCTTCAGTTTCTGTGTTTCATGATGTCGTCAGTGTTTTTTTTAATCGCTTGCTTATGGCTCATGGAAACGTGCTCTAACTCGCCGTTTCCTTTTGCGACATTTTAAATATTTGCTTGAATTTGATTCAAACCCAGGAACAAAGCTTCTGTCTGCCTGCGCTGGCTTCAATCTGATTGCAAGGAGAAGGTAAATACATGAGTGTGTGATTACAAATGCAGCTGCCAGTAACACAACCTGCCACATGCTTAACCGCAGCTCTTATAAAGAGAGTACCTAAAACAGCTCTTTTGCACCCAATGTGCACACCAGGGCTACAGCAAGGGACAGTAAAAATTCAAAACATACGAACAAATCATTGCATGTTTCAAAATAAATACACACATGAAAATAAGAATGTGGAACTGTTATTTGCGTCAACGTGTCATTTTATTCTCTCTTGTTGATTAGACAACTAATATCCCCAGTTTTCTCCAGAGGATGTGAACCAAATGTCATGGAACATCGTAAATTTTAATGACATTTCCCTTTACAACTTCTGAAGAACAATCAAAATGTGGTTTCATCCAGCTGGAGCTCGTTTGCTTTAAGCTAAGCAGACTTGTGAATAAAGTTCATGCAAGGTATTGAAGTAGTTTTTCAAAACCTCATGCTGACCCTTGTTCCTTTTTCTCTGGTTTAGGAGGTCACACCGTTAGTTCGAGAGTTAGATTCATAACCTTAAAGGCATGGGTTCTATCTCCAAATGCAAGGTTTGACTCACTTGTTTACTCTAACTCCTAACACACAGAGAGAAACACACACACACACACACACACACACTCACACACAAAATCGACCCGTATTTACATCACTTCCCAACCAGCTCCTGAGCTTGTTTCATTACTTTTTTCCAAAAAGGAGCAGCCATGAAAAGCAATAATGAGTTGAAAGCAGCAGGGATTGCTGCTGCTCTGTGTTGGTCGGCACCAGATGTTGTGTTTGGCTGAGGAAGAGGTGCTGTTACGGAATACCGCTGCATGAACACTACCCCCTTTCTAATCAGCGACACCCTGCCAGTAAAGCGGCACATTACACCCCCGCCTACCCCAATTTTCTAATCTGAGAAAGACAGGATGGAGGTTTTCTTTCTTCCTCTACACCATCAGAGCCAGAAGTCTTAATTCAATAGAACTGTATTCACTCCACCACCCATCTACTCTGCACAAGAGTGCCCTTGTTTCTCCATTCTGCTCAACATTCCTCTCTTCGTCTCTTGAACATCAATTCAGATCATTTTATCCCGTCAAAATCCCAGACGAAGGAGATAAAGTACAGATTAATTCCCTCTTTAATTCCCATCAGTGATAAATCATGTTGATCATAAAGTGCCAGGTGGGACCTCACAGGTGAGCCTGGCAGTCCAGCTCTGACCTCGGCCCCTGACTTCTGGATGTGTTTGACTTGGCTCTGTGCAGCTGTAGTGCCTCTTTACACACACACACACACACACACACACCTGGGCAGGAAGGCCAAACACTTCATTACAGTTCTACTGTAAAGCCAGAAATAAACAATCACTGTGGAATTCTGTGTGTTGGTGTGTATTAATAAGTCCCAATCAAAACAAATCATAATATATAAAACATTTTAATGTATTCTACTTAAACTGGACCTACTACAACTACAAACGGTGGAATACTGGCAGCTGCGACACTTGAAAGATCCCCAGTAATAACAAATTTGGCACTGCTGTAGTTGCAGTTAATTACCTGCCGAGTGAGCACAGATGTGAGCAGCTGTAAAGTAGATTGATTTCCTGTGAAACAGAGTGCCATTTACAAGGTAACCTGTGCAAACACTCAGCTCCATTTGCCTGCAACATGTAATCAAAGACCAGGGGGAAATGCTCTGTTTCGTTTTTTCTTGCACTCGAGTACATGAAGGTTATTTGGCTCTGCGTGCCTCCGCTGCTCTGTTATTTTTTCCTCCGATAACTCCATCTCACTCACTCACTCACACACACACATGCATGCATAAATACACACACGCCAACGCTCTTTTAGTTTAGTTATGATGTGAGCTGAGGAAATATTCAATTTCTCATTTTGCAAATAGTTATTCTTCCATAAAACCTTGGTGGTCTGCCCCATCATCACCTTGAGAATGGGAGCTGAGTCAGCCTCCAATGCATTTTGCCAAACCTGTGCGTGCGTGCGTGTGTGTGTGTATGTGTGATGGTGAAACCGAGCTTGGTGAGACACGCTGAACACTGATGTTGAGGATGGAATACACACTGCTTTCCTTCCCTGGTTTTGCCCCCATGAATGAGTCTCTTTCAGCCCTTTGCTCCCCCTGACCCCCTGCTTACCCAATACGCTCCCCTAGAGTGACCCAAGGTTTCACCACCAGCTCTCTCAGATCCACTCCCCGGGAATTTGTTATGAGCAGACCCATTCCCGAACAACCCCACCCTCCCCACCCCCACCCCCGCTACCGCAGCTGAAAAAAGCAGAGCCCTTATCCAAATACACCTGAGCGCAAGACATGGAGCCTTCTCTAGTTGAGTGTGTTTGGATGGATGGGTCACCATCATCTGGATATTAAGGTTTTAGCTGTAGTGGACTTCCAGTTCTTCCTGTATTTGATGATACAGGACAGTCAGCTGAGTCAGGAGGCTGTGAAGATTCAACCTCTGTGGATGAGGCTCTGTTTCAGGCTTTGAACATGAGCAGCAGGACCTTCAGGCAGAAAGTCAGAAAACTATTAACTTAGCTTAGAAACACAAGAAACCCATTAACACCTTAGAACACCTTACAGCTTTTTCATGACGTCCGCAGCAAACATAGAACAAATGCAGCCTGGAGCAGAGATCAGATCACATCATTTCAGGTGTTTGAGTCGATCCGTCCAACTAAAAACCAAACAGCCGTCAGCAGCCCTGGCGGGTTTGAGGGAGCGGCTCGTCTCTTTCTCAGATGTTTGATTTCCTTCCTGAGACAGGATGTGTGACTGAGGTGAAATTGAGCTGAAATTGAGCTAAATGGCAGGAAAGTTATGGGCAGATAGAGAGAGAAAGAGATGGAAAGAGAAAGGCCCTTTGTCCGTCAGACTGTCAGGAGCAACATAATCCTGGAGCCAACGGTATTTTGCTTAAGAAAAGCAAATAGGTGGAAAAAGTGTTAAAACTACAATCTGTGAAATAATGCTTCACAGATGCTGTCAAACACCAGCCAACATCAGCGGCTGCAGGTACTTTGTGTTTGACGGAGAGAACAGTGGTCGTTTTTTGCTCGTCGAAGAACACGAACTACAAGTCCCATGATCCACTGCGGCGTTACCGGAACGACATCTTGAGTTCAAAGTTGATCCAGCTAGCATGCGTGTTTTACGAAGAGACCGTAGTCAGTGTGCTGTGTGTTTACTATGAAAGTATTTTTAGACAATTTTTCGTGTGTGATCTGCCCGCTTCATGTGTAGAATATGTCCGTGAACGCATCAAAGCAGGAGCTGATCCATTTGATCTACCAACACCTGAAGGAAAATGGTTTCCACTCAGCTGCAGATGAGCTTCACAGGCTGAGCCCTCAGGTCTCACACACTCACACTCACTCTCTCGCTCTCTCGCTCTCTCTCACACACACACACACACACACACACACACACACACACACACACACACACACACACACACACACACACACACACACACACACACACACACACACACACACACACACACACACACACACACAAGCGCGTAAACGCCCATTCAGTGTAGCGTTCAGGGATACCGACAGGAAATTAGTTTGAGGCTTCAACTTCTTTGCCGCTTATTGTGGTGCGTAGTGTCACGTAGCTACTGTAACATCAATGTCCCCAAATAGAACGGACAAGTTAATACATTTTTCATCATCTTGTGCATTTCTACAGGTTACTTACTTCATATTAATTCAAATGTATTATTTAAAGATATAAAACTTAGTTGATAACACTGCCAAGTCCCATAAGAGTCCAAATCACCCACAAACCACACTGCCTTCAATTTAATCTAATATTTAAACAAGCAACACCATTCTTTAAACAAACATGAACATATAGTAGGAGTTAGTGAACATGTTATTGTTTCAAGGTTTGATTATTTTTCTGCCTAAGTAAGATTCAAGCTTTCCTAGGTTGTCATGAAACTTTAATGAGGACATTTGTGAAAAGTATGAAGAAATACACTTGTTCTTTTGATGACTGCAGGGTGGCCCGAATGAGCCTGTAACATGTTTTGTTTATGAATTTCCCACAGGAGGGAACCAAAAAAGGATTGTTATTGGAAATCTACAATTCTTGGACAAAGTGAGTATGACGTCTGCGATCAGTGTGGTAGCGATGACATGTGTGCCAAGTATTATTGTCGTTCTATCGCGTGTCTTTACTGACACACAAGCATCTGTTCACAGTGACGCAAAAAAGAAAAGACGACCAGCGAAGCGCTCGGCCTCGGAACAAGCAGGAGCGACTCCAGCTAAAGGTGACACGGCTGTGATGTCATCAGATGCTTTGATTACATTCACTCCAGCACTTCAAACTCCTCATAGGTGGTTTTCCAAGCAAATGTGCACATAAATTGTCCTTACATTGTCTGTTCTCGTTCTGTTTCACCGCAGCCAATCATGTGTCGCCTACCAAGATCAATAATGTGATCGCCTCCATCCAGACTCCGGCTGAGAGTTTGAACAGTGAGGACAGTGAGGCGCTGAGTGAGAGTTTACTGCCACAGGTAAACAAAAATATCAAAGAGAATTATATGAATCCATAGCAAAAGGTCGCAAGAAATCATTACTACAACTTAAAGAATATTTTGTCTGGTTGAATTATTTCCTGCAGACTTCAGCATTAGTGGTGACGCCAACGAAGCCGCAGAAATCAATACCAACAAAATCCAAGACTAAAGGCTCTGCGACCAAATTAAAGTCGGGCAAAAACTCATCCAAAGCTGAGAAGAAGCAACCTACAGACTCGGCAAAGACCAAGAAGGATCAAAAGCCCAAAAGCCGAACCTCAGCTAAGGTAACCCTGCTTTGCCCTGATTAGTTATTGATGAATATTTACATCATGCTGGCTTTGAAATGTAGTAATCATCTGAATTGTACTTAATTGCTTAATGCTTATTAAACTAAAAGCTGCAGTGAATCCAAAGACTTGCTGCTGCCAAATATTGTTTTTAGCCTTTACAGATGATCAATGATATAGAAATAGAACCCGAAAAGACACAAATATGTTTTAATTGTGTGGCGTGTGTTTGGTTGGCTGAGACGAAAGACGAGTTCGCCAAGCAAACACCTTCTCACCAGCTGCTGCTTGTTTCCTCTCAGTCCCCAGCAGCCAAAAGGAAGAAGAGTGAAGCTCAAACTGCAGATTCTCAAGTTAAGGCCAAGAAGTCGAAGACTGAAGGGAAAGGGGTTGATGTGGCTGCCATGGCGACAACTGGAGGAGAGGATTCTGACAGCAGCCTGGATGTCGACAAATGGAAGCGGCTGGCACTGGAGCTGACGGGTGAGAGAGAGAGCGAGAGAGATGTTAAAGGGGCATTGACAACTTCATGTGATGCGGATGGAGAGATACGACTTAAAGGAAAAGTGTGTGTCCTGTTATGGGAAGAATCACAACTTGAAAAGACCAAGTGGGAATGAAAAGGTCAGCGGGAGAAAATTCTGAATTAGACTGGAAATGACGGAGGGAGATGAAAGAAGAAGCAGGGCGTGATGCTTTGATGTAGACAGAGAAATACAACCACCAGACAGGACAGGGACAGTGCCACCCATGAGCAACATCGCCATGGAAACCCTGAGCTCATCCAAACAAAGCTGTGTACAGTCGCTGCTTGTTTATTTGTAAATTTGTGCCACCCGCTTGTGTTTGTTCAGCGTCTCACACCTGTTTTTTTTCTGTTGACAGACGCCGACATCGCCAAGCTGGACACCATCAACGCTCTGGACTCCACCACACCCAAGAAACAGAGAGTCAGGAAACCCAGAGCGAAGCCTCCTCCCAAAACAAAGCCTCCCGTCAAAGAGAAGAGCGGGACGGTCGAGGCCAACGGAGAGGCGGAGGAGAGCGCCAAGACGAAGACTCCGACCAAGACCAGTAAACCGAGGAAGAGCAGGGCCAAACAAACGACGGCGCCGCCTGCCGCCACGAGCCAGGAGCAGAACCTGGATACGGTGGAGGACCAAAAAGCAGCACCGCTCACCCTCCCCCCCTCCGAACAGACAGCAGAGGTGACTGAAGGAGAAGCGGCGGCGCCGAGTGACGGAAAAACCGACGAGGCGCCATCTGAGCCAAAGAGAAAGAAGAAGAAAAAGGAGAAAGCTGAAGAAAGAGAGGTGGAAGGTAACGTGATGGAGAATGGAGGAGATGGAGTAGAAAGCGACGACACAAAGAAGAAGAAGGAGAAGAATGGGGTGGTAGAAGATGTCGCTACACCAGTGGAGAAGAAGAGAAAGAAGAAGACGAAAGAGATAAATGACGATCAGAAGAGGAACGACACCGAGGAAGAGGAGACGACAAAGGATGCTGCCGATAGTGAGGAAAACCCTGAGGTGGTGGTTCCGGAGAAGAAATCAAAGAAGAAGAAAAAGGACAAGGACAAGGAGAATACTATTCAGGAGGAGATTCCAGAGCAGATCATTGAAGAGAAGAAAGCAAAGAAGAAGAAGAAGAAGGGGAAGAAAGAGGATGATGGAGAGGAGAACTCACAGCAAACACCAGAAGAAAGTGAGTTGAAGGAGACGGCAGAGAGTGAGGAACCATCTAAGACGCCAGTGAAAAAGAAGAAGAAGAAGAAAAAGGACCATGCCGATGAGGAGGAAGCTCCGTCGGAGAAGATGGCTGAGACGCAAACCGAGAGCAGCTGCAAGGAGGAAAACCCTGGGCTCACCCCTGTGACGACAAAGAAGAAAAAGCAGAAGGACCAAGCACTGGAAAACAACTCGTGCGACGCAGAACCTCAACCTCCATCTGTCCCCGACACACCAAGTCTTCCCTCAGAGAAGAAGAAAAGTGAGCGAGCTCGTCAGCACAAGTGACGAGATGACAGATGTGCTGCTTTCCAAACACAAACACGCCTCTTCATTTGTATTTGTTTTATTCCCGCAGAGAAGAGGAAGTCTGAACGGGCCGACATCCCAGAAACGCCTGCAGGTCCTGCCGAGGACGCCGCAGAAGCACAAACGGTCCAAACCCCCTCAGATGACGCCCACAAAAAGGTACCATCACCTCCGCTGCCGCCGTCTCGCCATAACGTTAAAGCAAAAACAAGACGACTGACATTTTGTTGCTTGTTTGTGTTTGTTTCCTTTGCAGAAAAGGAAATCGAAAACAGTCGTGAAGATGCTGGATGCACCCGAGGACGAGAGCAACATCGCCCCCTAGAGCTCAGCTTCAGCAAGACATCAGTGGATTGGATTATGATTGAATACTGAAGAAAGGAAATCTTGTACATTTCTTTTTATGTCGATTTTTACTTTTGTATCAGCATGAATTTGTACGGGCGAATTTAACTGAATGTTAGATGTGTTTGAATGTTTTCTTTGTATCTTTTCTGACGTTGATTAAGCAGAGATGAGTCTTATGTGAGGTTTGTTCTCCATGGTAACCCTCAGCTTTTAAAAAAAAAAAAAAAGTCTTTTAAAAAACCTTTTGTAGTTTTTATCTGTTGAATGTTCATGTACCGCCTCTGTTCATGTTGATGGGGGCTGTGCTGTCTGCAGTCTGATGTCTGATGTCTGCAGTATGATATGAGAACGATCACATAAACAAAATCATATTCATATTTATTTCAAAACTATGTTGACGTTTCTTTTCCGTTGCTCACTTTGCTGCGAGGTGATGCATCCTTTGTGAAAAGCCTGTTTTAAAAGTAAAGTTTTGAATTTTTTATATGACTTATGTGCTTTTACTGGAAATTAAATTTCCTAGTTTTTTAAAAAACCTCAATTTTAGCTGAAGTGTTGTGTTTTTCAGGACAAAGACGGCCGCCAGTGTGCTGTTACGTTATTCTACTATCATTTGTGTGTATTCAACAACTTATATGAGACAACAAAGAGAAGACCATCTTATCATGAATGATATTTAGGCACAAATCACTGAATATGACTTGTCTTGCCTATTAGATTAGAAGTCAAGTCGACATTTGTGTTACATGCAAAGGCCAAAATGGCCCCCAGGAGCAAAAGAGCATCAAAACTCCATTAAGTGATAATAACATCAGATATATTAATACGTTTTGTAAGTGGGTAGCTTGTGAGATATCTCTGTTTTTACTCAAGTATGGGTTTAAAGTGTTTTATCCAGCACATAGTACAGCTTGAAACACTAATTGTAGTGGTTGTAGTTCTTTTTTGGCACAGTAGGTGGCGGTAACGATCCATCGCCTCGGCTGCCAGTCACCGTATAAACCTGAAGAAGAGTTCAAGCTACCGTAGTGTTGTCATCTGGTTACAAGCTGCAGGGATCTGCGCTGTTTTTATGTTACACCATGAAATAAAACATCGTACTTTCAACAGTTTAATTGTCTTTCGAGGAGGCAGATGTGGAGGTTAAGCTCCGTGCGTCACAAAGCGGCTGCATCAGCCGGCAGCCAGGAGGAGCTCCGGTTAAAGAGGCGAGAGCAGGAAAGAGGTGATCTATCAAAATATAATGTCTCTATTTAACACATTTACATTTATTATTTAACTTATACAGTAGGGTATTAATAATAGGGGATAATAGTGTTTACTCCGACCAGCAACACGAGCTGTTAGTAACTACTGAAACAACCGGATGTGATGAGTAGAAAGAAGTAATTCACATATTTAAAGAGATCACTGATCAATAACTTACGAATAAGATCATCGGCGTTGTGAAGGTAAAGCGATGAGGTGAAAAGTGAATATATACTCTCTTACTCTGTTTTCGTAAATGTATTTAAATATTTAGTCTGCTATTATGATTGATATTACACTCAATAGCCACATATTAGATACACATTGTGCCACAGAGGTTTTGGTTCATATGTAAGACGACAATGTACTGAAAAGCGTCGGGCACCTAGAAACTATAGAAAAATAAATATATTTTCGAGCTCTACTGAAGTAGCAGTATGAGTCCTCATCTACACAGCTCAGATTTGCTGGTGTGGTGATGTCTGATGATGTCGTGCCGCAGTGTTGAGGCAGGCCCGCAGAGAACGACACCTGGTGAGCAAGAGACTCCTGCTGAGTGAAGATGAAGAGCGGCCGGACACCGAGACCACCATGGACACTGACTCAGGGGACCAGGTGGGTGATGATGGTGTGTGGTGATACACACTGAATACAAGTGAGGGCTCGTGGTCTCTGAGCCTGTTTGTGATCTGCGTAGGAGGTGGTGGCTTTGTTCCAGGAGCTTCGGCGCGGTGGAGCGGTCATGGAGGCCAACCTGAAAGCTTTGATCAGAGCTCTGCGTAACCCATCAGCACAGCTCAGCTTCATCAAGTACAAGCAACATGACATCATCTATCTCAAATGAAGTCCTCCTGCTTGAGTCACATGTCTGTCTCATCATGTATGAATCTGTCCTCCTCCCTCTAGGCAGGAGAACAGCGTGCACCTCCTGGTCGACCTCCTCACCGGCTCTGATGCTCAGTTCCGTCTGCAGGCTGTCCGCTGTCTGCACGAGCTGTCTCACTCGCAGCACCCCGACGTGGTCCTGGCCTGTCTGCCCTCCACCGCCTACCTGCTCACCTACCTGTCCGGCCAGAGCACCAAGTTCATAGTCAGTACTCGCATACGTCTGACACTCATAATCACGCAGGTTTGTTTCTGACCTGTCTGACCCCTCAAACACAGGAGCTGTGTCTCTACACGCTGGGTAATTTATGCCCAGACAATGATGTCATCAGAGAGAATCTGCTCGCCCAGGGAATCATATCAGCTCTGACCAACTGTATAGAGGTAAACTAACAGGATTCTTTGATCATCCCAGTGTATGCATTGAAGTCGGTTAAATCTCCCTCTATAAATGTGTGTGTGTGTGTGTGTGTGTGTGTGTGTGTGTGTGTGTGTGTGTGTGTGTGTGTGTGTGTGTGTGTGTGTGTCCAGAACCAGAGACACAATCTCGCTGTTGTGGAGGCTGCAGGTTTCACCCTCTCGCAGCTTCTGCAGGCCGACAATGCAGCACAGAAAATAATCCCGTAAGGAATCACGTGACTTGCTGAAACCTACAGCGTCCTCGAGAAACGTTTAAATCAGTAGAGGTGAGATGTGTTGGACTCTGACGTCGCCTATGTGATGGTCTGTCTGTAGGACGGTGCTGACCTCTCGTTTACCTTCGCTCTTGTTGTCCTTCCTGACTCCCGACCCCCAGTTTGGTCTGGCCCCGGCTATTGAGTGCGCCTGGTGTCTGCACTACCTCGCATGCAGGTGAGAGCTGTGAGGTGAAAAACATTTATAAGGCTTAAATAAGTGTATGTTTGAAGGAATTCGGCGCTAAACATGTGTTTTTGCACCAAAGCGATGTGGATAACGGGACGCTGTTGGCTCACGGTGCCCTGTCGCAGTGCAGTTCTCTCTTAGTGTCTCTGGGTGGTGCTCTTGCTGAAGGAAAGAAGGAAGAAGGACTGGAGCTGGTAAGAGAATCAGCACCTATGAGGGATTGTTTGCGGTGTACAATTCCTATCTTTAATTGATTTATTTACACTATTTGAGATGAAGATCATGAGAAATGTCCTTCCGTCCTTTAGTTGGTATTCCTGAGCTTGTTTCTGTCGTCCCTCTCCAGCTGGTCTGGCCCCTGCTGAGGTGTGTGGGAAACCTGCTGTGCTCGCCCCCCGTGGAGGAGCTCAACCCACAGCTGGGTGACGTTTGTCTCTTGAAGGCTTCGTGTGCGTTTATGGAAGCCTACCTGCAGAGCCACCCGGCCCTGGCCAGAGAGAGCGCCTGGCTCCTCAACAACCTCACAGGTCAGACGCCGCACAGAGTTTAATCTTTGATTAGAATCAATCAGAAAGTGGGATTTCTGGATTATCCACTCACTCACTCACTAAACGTTTGGCTCTGTGACAGTCATGATTAACACACTGAGCTCTAATCTCTAATCTTATCAGATCCTCACCCAGTTTACTCAAATGCATTCATTTGTGTTGACTTTTACATGGATTTTGACTGTTGCATTGTGTTTTTCTTGATAGGCCTCAGATTTACACTTAACACACAATTTAGATTATATATTTTTATATTATATGCATGTTCAAGTTAACAGTTTTAATGTAATTTAAGATTGTTGTATTTAAAAGCATAAGTATGAGGTTGATGTGCCTGTTTGTACGTAGATGTGTTTTTTCCTTCAGTATTGTGATTTTAAGCATTCTTATATTCATCACCAGTTTGTTTTTCTTCATATCTGGTTCCTCCAGCTCACTCCAGAGTTATCTGCTCGGCTCTGCTCACGCTCAACCTGGTTCCCGGCCTGATCCAGCTTCTCCAGTTCTCTGAAGGCATCAATACGATGGTCAGTGCAAGAGATTCAACTGTTACTGTGCTTCTAGTATTGTGGTTGATGTTCTTTGTCTTGTTGCTATATTCAGATCCTCATGGTTCTAGGAAATGTTGCGCATAAGGAAAAGGAGTTCTGTGATCAGCTGGCCCAGTATGGATTACTGCCTGCTCTCGGCGCCACACTTAAGATGGCTGATCAGGAAATGGTCATCTTGAGTCTGGAGATCCTGTTCCTTCTGGTCGCTGGTAACCCACTGGTAAGCCAGAATGAGTGGGAGCTTTATGTCCTTCTTTAATTTGGCTGTTGAAAAATGTTGTAGTTCAGTGTTGAAACCAAATGGATTTCCTGAACTGTTTGCATCCCAGCTGGCCGAGGAGTTTGTGAAGCTGAATGGAATTTCTCAGCTCGAAGCGATTCAGTACAACGGCGACGGCGAGATGAGGCAGAGAGCGACGTATCTGCTGGAGCATCACCTGTCGTCTCACCGTACGGTAAAGACTTTTGGACGTCCCGTTTTTCAGGATTTGCACAAAGTCCGACTTCAGACATTGCTGATGTCTTCTGTTCTGTTGTCTTATAGGTCGACGACGTCCCATGTCCCTGAATCAGGAGGACGTCAGTGGACAGAACACCAATCATGCCTTAAAAACGCCTCAGGAGACAGAACTGCTTGTTTAGACGTGGTCATTTCTTAAAACGGGAATGAACACGCAATGAAAACATTCAGTGTTGTTATCTTGCCTATTTTAATATCTAACAAGATGAAATTCCCACAGCTTGACACGCATTTGTATATTTATATAATTGTATACGTGACTTCTTTTACACACTGAGCCGACATCACCCATCAGACTGTGAACTAGATCAGACTAGATTATTTATTCAGACTGAGTCTCATTTGTCTTCTGTGAGAGACGCACAACATCACCAAATCACCTTTGTCTTATATGAAGATGTAGGACATCAATCTGAATCTAATGCAGCATCAGTGACTACTTTTGTATACAGACTTGTGTCAAATCAATTGTAAATGAATAAATAAAGAGCTTGTTTGTGCAGTTGTTTTGCTCGTGTACTTAATGCTTTGTGAGACAAACACGCTGCTTTATTTCTTAAACCTTTAATTTGATAAACAACCCTTTGGCTCTGTGTGAGGAAAAACAAGCTCTCATAGTTTCTTTACAAGTTTTTGTCCTGAAGGCGATTCAGCTTCTCACGAATGCATTTGCCGATTCACTACGTCAGAGATGTTTTTCCACTCCTTTGAACTGGGTTTTCATACGAGTACAAGACAACACACACGGTTTTATCTGAGGTCAGTTTGTTGGCATGTCACGACAAATTTGATAAATAGGAAAAGCAAGTGAGTGAGGAGGAACATGCCGCTTCATGCACACACACTGCTCTTCGCTCCTCCCTCCAAGGATTCAAAACAATGGCCTGCATCTCAAATTTCCCAACTTCCTCTTCCCACCCACAAAACTCCCATTCAACTTTCACTCCCATTCCTTCCCTAAAAACACTACTAGGAAAACCAAGTTTTAGTTTCTTTGACTGCATTCTCTCAGAATGCATTAACAACTTCCTGTCATTATTGAGTGGTAACACAGTTAGTTCAGTCTCTTCCACGCTGCTTTGTAGAATCATAGCAAAGCGCCTGTACATCTGGTTTGATTCAACTCGGTCATCTCACGGACCAAACCCAGAGCATTTCCAGACCGTCATGGAGTCAACAACAAGAGAGATTGTTGCAAACCCGGAGCCAGGGAACACTGTGCCACTGATGTCCGGCAAACCTCTGCACCGATTTGTCCAAAGAGATCCACGATCTTTTGGGGTAACATCTGACACAACAGGATAGTGATTGTAAAATGATGTACCCTAGTAATTGGATTGTTTACAGGATAAAGGTGGATAATGTCTTTGAATTAAAAACACGTTATTCTGTCCATGTTGATTCCAGCAGACTCTTGTCCTTCCCAGATTGTCGTCCTGGTGTTTGGCTGTGCAGAACTTTTGATGGGATTTGTAATAGCGGGTGACAACATCCGAAGCTCTAATGAAATCTACATTCCCTTCTGGCAGGGAGTTCTGGTACAGAACATCTGGGTGGTTGACATGCAGATTTTGATTGACAATCATCAGAAATGGTTCAATGTTATGTACACATTCAGAAGAACTGCAAGAATAGATATGAAAGATAAGTTGTGTGTCTTTTCCAGTTTGCTGTCTGTGGAGTGCTCTCTATCTACACTGGGGTACATCCATCCAAGAAAATGGTGGGTTTAATTATGACTTCCTCTTCAATATGTTTCTGGATGAGCCCATGTATCTGCCTGTCTTTATCTGACTTGTCAATCTGGTCTTTCCTAGGTGACAGTTTGTATGTCCATGTATGTGGTTTCTCTCCTGGGAATCATTCTCACCATTTGCTGGAGGATCGCTTGCATTTATCAACTAGCACACTTCTGGTTCTGGAATATGGCCTTTGAAGATGAGACTTGGGGTTTCAGGAGAGTAGTGAGTAACCGGCCAGTGTATTAAAAGACCATGTCAACCACATTGCACGGTTTCTGAAGAAAAGATGTTTGTGTTTACCCTCTCACAGGACCAGATGTTGAGCATTGAGGCTATGTTGCTAATTTCCTCACTGTGTGTGTCAGGAATACTCATCTTCTTGTCTGCCATGGCACGTTTATCTCTGAAATCCACAAACACTCAGGTAAATGACTTCTCAGGGAAGCACAGATACCTTTGGTCTTTCCTCATCCAGTTTAAAGGTCATTCTTTAATTGCCTTCCTGTTGTCCTCTTGACCTTCATATCATTTACAGGTTTTCCTCCTGAGAGCCCCGGCAGCACAGTGACACAACAACAACAACAACAACAACCTTATATCACTATGTTAACATGTATCCCACAGTAATTAACATTGGTCCTGTCAACCCGTTTCCTCCTGTGCAGCTACCCTGTGAACACGCTCACACACATGCAGTGTACAGCATGTGTGATGTGTGTTCTGCTATATGGGAATATTACATAAAGGAATATCATGCCACCTACTGGCAGTATAGTTGAGCCACATACTTTGTTATTTGTGATGATCTCTGTATCTAAACGTCTTTACTTGCACTATGTGTGAATACAGTGTCTTGAGAAATAAACGCCTCACTCATCCACAGTTATTTGCCCTCGTTTATCATTTTAATAAATAAGTGGATCAAAGCCAATTATGTGCCTACACAAATAGGAACTTTTCGTTCAGCCACCATGAGGTGAAAATTTTTTCTGAACCTATCTAATGAGGGTTTTGTGGAATTGCCTCCTGATTGATATTTGTCTGTCTGAAATTCAAAAAGGCTTCAAGTTAAAAAAAATGTTTTGACAAAGCTGCTAATGAGAGAATCAAAAATCCATCAGCAACTGATACTGTCAGGATAGAAGATGTTTTGGGTTCACAACATCAGTCATGCCTGTAAAACGCCTCAGGATACAGAACTGTCATGTCCACTTTTAACTGGGTTTTCAAGTGAGCATGATTATTGTTCCACTTCAGAGTTACTATTAGGTGTCAAAGCTCTGTCTGACAAACACACTGACCAGAAATCCTGACGTATGTTTCCTTGGGTGTGTTGTTTTCTCCTCCTGCACTCATAGGATTGATTTGTCAACATCCCAGGAACATGAGAAGGAACATGCTGCTTCATGCACACACACTGCTCTTAGCTCCTCCCTCCAAGGATTCAAACCAATGGCCTGCATCTCAAATTTCCCAACTTCCTGTTCCCATCCACAAAAGTCCCGTAACACTTTCACTCCCACTCCTTCCCTACATGGACACATAAAAAGAGGTGCGCCCCTCTGGGTTTTTGTTTATTCGACTGCATTCTGTCAGAATGCATTAACAACTTCCTGTCACTATTGAGTGGTAACACAGTTAGTTCAGTCTCTTCCACGCTGCTTTGTAGAATCATAGCAAAGCGCCTGTACATCTGGTTTGATTCAACTCGGTCATCTCACGGACCAAACCCAGAGCATTTCCAGACCGTCATGGAGTCAACAACAAGAGAGATTGTTGCAAACCCGGAGCCAGGGAACACTGTGCCACTGATGTCCGGCAAACCTCTGCACCGATTTGTCCAGAGAGATCCACGATCTTTTGGGGTAAAATCTGACACAACATGATAGTGGTAGTAAAATGATGTACCCTAGTAATTGGATTGTTTACAGGATAAAGATTTGATGTTGTTTAAGTAAAAGCACGGTATTCTGTCCATGTTGATTCCAGCAGACTCTTGTCCTTCCCAGATTGTCGTCCTGGTGTTTGGCTGTGCAGAACTTTTCATGGGATTTGTAATAGCGGGTGACAACATCCGAAGCTCTAATGACATCTACATTCCCTTCTGGCAGGGAGTTCTGGTACAGAACATCTGGGTGGTTGACATGCAGATTTTGATTGACAATCATCAGAAATGGTTCAATGTTATGTCCACATTCAGAAGAACTGCAAGAATAGATATGAAAGATAAGTTGTGTGTCTTTTCCAGTTTGCTGTCTGTGGAGTGCTCTCTATCTACACTGGGGTACATCCATCCAAGAAAATGGTGGGTTTAATTATGACTTCCTCTTCAATATGTTTCTGGATGAGCCCATGTATCTGCCTGTCTTTATCTGACTTGTCAATCTGGTCTTTCCTAGGTGACAGTTTGTATGTCCATGTATGTGGTTTCTCTCCTGGGAATCATTCTCACCATTTGCTGGAGGATCTCTTGCATTTTTCAACTAGGACACTTCTGGTTTTGGGGTACGCCCTTTGAAGATGAGACTTGGGGTTTCAGGAGAGTAGTGAGTAACCGGCCAGTGTATTAAAAGACCATGTCAACCACATTGCACGGTTTCTGAAGAAAAGATGTTTGTGTTTTCCCTCTCACAGAACCAGATGTTGAGCATTGAGGCTATATTGTTAATTTCCTCGCTGTGTGTGTCAGGAATACTCATCTTCTTGTCTGCCATGGCACGTTTATCTCTGAAATCCACAAACACTCAGGTAAATGACTTCTCAGGGAAGCACAGATACCAATAATCAGGTCATTCTTTAATTGCCTTCCTGTTGTCCTCTTGACCTTCATATCATTTACAGGTTTTCCTCCTGAGAGCCCCGGCAGCACAGTGACACAACAACAACAACAACCTTATATCACTATGTTAACATGTATCCCACAGTAACTAACATTGTTCCTATCAACCCATGTCCTCCAGTGCAGCTACCTTGTGAACACGCTCACACACATGCAGTGTACAGCATGTGTGATGTGTGTTCTGCTATATGGGAATATTACATAAAGGAATATCATGCCACCTACTGGCAGTATAGTTGAGCCACATACTTTGTTATTTGTGATGATCTCTGTATCTTTACTTGCACTATGTGTGAATGCAGAGACTTGAGTAATGTGAGAAATAAACGCCTCACTCATCCACAGTTATTTGCCCTTGTTTATTATTTTAATACATAATTGAATCAAAGCCAATTACGTGCCTACACAAATAGGAACTTTTCGTTCAGCCACCATGAGGTGAACATTTTCCTGAACCTATCTGATGAGGATTTTGTGGAATTGCCTCCTGATTGATATTTGTTTGCCTGAAATTCAAGAAGGCCTCAAGTTAAAAAATATTTGACATAGCTGCTAATGAGAGAATCAAAAATCCATCAGCAACTGATACTGTCAGGATAGAAGATGTTTTGGGTTCACAACATCAGTCATGCCTGTAAAACGCCTCAGGATACAGAACTGTCATGTCCACTTTTAACTGGGTTTTCAAGTGAGCATGATTATTGTTCCACTTCAGAGTTACTATTAGGTGTCAAAGCTCTGTCTGACAAACACACTGACCAGAAATCCTGACGTATGTTTCCTTGGGTGTGTTGTTTTCTCCTCCTGCACTCATAGGATTAATGGGTCAACATCCCAGGAACATGAGGAGGAACATGCTGCTTCATGCACACACACTGCTCTTAGCTCCTCCCTCCAAGGATTCAAACCAATGGCCTGCATCTCAAATTTCCCAACTTCCTGTTCCCATCCACAAAAGTCCCGTAACACTTTCACTCCCACTCCTTCCCTACATGGACACATAAAAAGAGGTGCGCCCCTCTGGGTTTTTGTTTATTCGACTGCATTCTGTCAGAATGCATCAACAACTTCCTGTCATTATTGAGTGGTAACACAGTTAGTTCAGTCTCTTCCACGCTGCTTTGTAGAATCATAGCAAAGCGCCTGTACATCTGGTTTGATTCAACTCGGTCATCTCACGGACCAAACCCAGAGCATTTCCAGACCGTCATGGAGTCAACAACAAGAGAGATTGTTGCAAACCCGGAGCCAGGGAACACTGTGCCACTGATGTCCGGCAAACCTCTGCACCGATTTGTCGAAAGAGATCCACGATCTTTTGGGGTAACATCTGACACAACAGGATAGTGATAGTAAAATGATGTACCCTAGTAATTGGATTGTTTACAGCAGTGGTTCTCACACTGTGGTACGCTCCCTGTAGTGGTACGCGGGCGAATCAAATAAAAATATCGGAAATGCGACTTGAAATAAGTGTAGCCGGTGCCGGCGCACTTGTTGGTGCCGATAACGGCGCATTTGCCGGTACGGCGCACTTACCGGTGAAAATCACGGACAGCAGCATACCCCCTCCCCCCGCCCCACACTCCGGAGTCGTCGGCGGACTGAAACACCCCCCAGACTCTTGAGTCGGCACTGTGTGTGTGTGTGTGTGTGTGTGTGTGTGTGTGTGTGTGTGTGTGTGTGTGTGTGCGCGCGCGCGTGTTTGAAAATGCTGTGGGTGTAAGAGGGACTGCCCCATATAGGAGAGTTGTTCATATGAGAGAGTTCTAGTACCAATTTGTACAATGTGACTGACAAAGGGTCAAAATAAATAATATTCTTATGAGGAATAAATTTGCTTCCTGCTTGAATTATAGTTTATTCTGAATATATTATAGTACATTTTTGGTTGGATGCTAACTGCATTTCATTGGCTTGTACCTGTACTTAGATCAATGACAATAATGTTGAATCTAATCTAATCTAATTTTGCATAGCAGCTGAATAGGGTAGGCCTACGCTACTGTATTTTAACATCGGTGGTACTTGGAGAGACAAATATTTTCTGAGGTGGAACCTGATGTACAAAGTATGAGAACCACTGGTTTACAGGATAAAGGGTTGATGCCTTTTGAGTAAGAACATGTTATTCTATGCATGTGGATTCCAGCAGACTCTTGTCCTTCCCAGATTGTCGTCCTGGTGTTTGGCTGTGCAGAACTTTTGATGGGATTTGTAATGGCGGGTGACAACATCCAAGGCTCTGATGACATCTACATTCCCTTCTGGCAGGGAGTTCTGGTACAGAACATCTGGGTGGTTGACATGCAGATTTTGATTGACAATCATCAGAAATGGTTCAATGTTATGTCCACATTCAGAAGAACTGCAAGATTAGAAATGAAAGATAAGTTGTGTGTCTTTTCCAGTTTGCTGTCTGTGGAGTACTCTCTATCTACACTGGGGTACATCCATCCAAGAAAATGGTGGGTTTAATTATGACTTCCTCTTCAATATGTTTCTGGATGAGCCCATGTATCTGCCTGTCTTTATCTGACTTGTCAATCTGGTCTTTCCTAGGTGACAGTTTGTTTGTCCATGTATGTGGTTTCTCTCCTGGGAATCATTCTCACCATTTGCTGGAGGATCGCTTGCATTTTTCACCTAGCACACTTAAGGCACTGGAATACACCCTCTGAAGATGAGACTTGGGCTAACAGGAGAATAGTGAGTAACCGGCCAGTGTATTAAAAGGCCATGTCAACCACATTGCACAGTTTATGAATTTAAGATATTTTCCCTCTCACAGGACCAGGTGTTGAGCCTTGAGGCCATATTGTTCATTTTCTCACTGTGTGTGTCGGGAATACTCATCTTCTTGTCTGCCATGGCACGTGTATCTCTGAAATCCACAAACAGTCAGGTAAATGACTTCTCAGGGAAGCACAGATACCTTTGGTCTTTCCTCATCCAGTTTAAAGGTCATTCTTTAACTGCCTTCCTGTTGTCCTCTTGACCTTCATATCATTTACAGGTTTTCCTCCTGAGAGCCCCGGCAGCACAGTGACACAACAACAACAACCTTATATCACTATGTTAACATGTAACCCACAGTAATTAACATTGGTCCTGTCAACCCGTTTCCTCCTGTGCAGCTACCCTGTGAACACACTCACACACATGCAGTGTACAGCATGTGTGATGTGTGTTCTGCTATATGGGAATATTACATAAAGGAATATCATGCCACCTACTGGCAGTATAGTTGAGCCACATACTTTGTTATTTGTGATGATCTCTGTATTTAAGCGTCTTTACTTTCTCCATGTGTGAATGCAGTGACTTGCGAAATAAAAGCCTCACTCATCCACAATTATTTGCCCTAGTTTACTAATTTAAAATGAATCAAAAGCAAATTATGTGCCCCCATATATAGGAACTTTATGTTCAGCCCTTGAAGGTGAGGTGAATATTTTCCTGAACCTCTCTAATGAGGGATTGTGTACTTGACTCCCAATGAAATTCAAGATGGCTTCAAGGTAAGAAAGATTTGACAGCTGCTAATGAGAAACAAAATCCATCAACTAGATACCAATATTTGTTCACTTAATTTATTTCACTTTGTAAACAAACAAGTAGTCAATGGGTTAGTTTTAGACTTCTCCCCCTCATTGGCAATACAGAGGAAGCCTCAGAAGCATTTCAGCAGGAATGTTTCTTGAAGCCGTTTGGTCCGTGTGTGTGTGTGTGTGTTTGTTATTTGGTCATCGTCACAGGTATTTAATACACATAGCTGGCAGTGTACAGGGACTGCGTGGAGGACTGGTCAGCTGAGCCAGTGGGCTTGTACTCTCCTTTGGAAGCCAGGCCATTGATCTGAAAGACCAACAGATGAGGGGAGGGGGAGTTAGGTCAAAGTCAAGTCTGAGCGTTAATAATCAGCCAAGTTACTTAAGCAACATTAGAGAAATACAGAAGGCTCAACAGTGTCTGAATTAATCATTGACCAATTGGTATAAAGTTAAGTAATGCAGAGATAAGACTTGTTTGTAAGATCCTTGCACAGTGCAAATCTACAAGTGGATAGAGACGTTATCATTATTAATAATTGCGTCCTCCAGGTTCACCTTGGCTCTGGTGCAGAAAGCCTCCTGTGCAGCCGCCTTGTTTGCAGCTTTGCCCTGCCAGGCTGCGAGGGCGGAGGCCTGGAGCGCACGGCCGTAAGAGAAGGTCAGCTTCCACGGGCGATGGAGGGGCACCTGGTTGATGGCGTTCAGGTTGCGAGAAGCCTCCTCCTCACTCTGGCCTCCAGACAGGAAGCAGATGCCTGGAGAGACAACAGTGGCTTACTACAGGTCCTGTGCACACGGTCCTGGTCCTTCTTAGACCCTTAAGTCTGCTTGGTAGAGACCAGACTGGTGTGGCTAGACTCACCAGGCACAGCAGCAGGGACGGTGCGTCTCAGAGCGGTCACTGTCGCCATGGCTACCTCTTGAGGGCTGAATTTCTTAGTGCAGGAGTGTCCAGCGAGGACCATGTTGGGCTTCAGCAGGGTGCCCTCCAGGTACACATGGTGGTCAGACAGAGCCTTGTACACTGCAGCCAGAACCTAGAAATACGTTTACACAGACATCTCCATAGTTACAACTTGTACGCCCTGTTGTTGGTCTTAAATTTGGGACTAAGCCAGACATGGTGGACAAACCTTTTCTGTGACATACTGGCAGCGAAGGAGGTCATGGTCTCCATCAGGCAGAATCTCTGGCTCCACAATGGGCACCAGGCCATTCTGTTGGAGTGCATAGATGAAAGTGAGAAACTTACAGCCAGGGCACCAATTTGGACCCAGTCATTGCTGTGGATGAATATGGACACAAGTACACACCTGCTGGCAGATACTGGCATATCTGGCGAGGACATTGGCGTTCTCTGCGATCCCCAGAGCTGACGGGCAGCCATCTGAGATCTTAAGCACACACCTCCACTTGGCGAAGTCACAGCCGTCCTTCTTATACTGGGCACAGCGCTCCGACAGGCCGTCCAGACCTACAGAGACAGAGAGAGAGAACACCAATTAGTGTTGTGCTTGAACGATATGATCTTTGTCCACATCTACTAACAATGATCAGCAATTTGAGACTTTAAGTTCAAGGCAAATTCAAAGTGCTCATACTGAATCACTGCATTGGATTGAAGAAATCTCAATGAAATCTTTGATCTACTGCACGTCAAATGCAACTTTGCAGCCATAGTAGAGCTCCATATCCATGTTCACCTTGTGTGGTGGTCTCTCCGTCTGTTCCATTCAGAGCAGCTGTGCCTTTGTCCACCTGATGCGAGACAAAAACAAACAAACACGTCTGTTCACTCTCTGGACTTAAACGCGAAGCCGTGCACCTTCTCCCAGGTATGAGGGTCTCACCTTGATTCCGACAACAATGCCCTTGTCCTTGATGACCTGAGGGAAGAGCTTGCCGCTGTCCGCCTTCTGGTAGAGCGTCTCGTGGAAGAAGATGACCCCACCCACGCAGTCCTTCATGGATTCACATGAGAAAAGGAGGTCACGGAAGTAGCGACGGTTCTCCTCAGTGTTCTCCACGTTGATATTTCCGAGACGCTTCCCCATGGTGCCTTCAAAACAAATGGGAACAAATGGTTTCTCAAGCTCTGCAATCACATCCTCACAGCCTTCGTCTCCTTTGAAAGCTCAAGGATCACCTGTCGATTCATCTGCAGCCAGGATTCCCCTTCCTGGAGCCACTATCTTCTGAGCAATGCCAGAGAGCTCCTTCTTCTGCTCCGGAGAGAGGGATGGAAACTGATGAGTCATCCTACAGGAAGGAAGAAAATGAAGGAGGTTACTTCACTTCAGGTGTGCAGATGCATGTTGGATTCTACCGCAAGTATGAGGAAGAGGGTTTTTCATTCAACACACAATGAGCAGCCTACATCCTGCTCCACTACCTCAGTAAATATTTGTCTCACACGTTTGAACTTTGACCTAGAACTGATACAGCTGCAGCTCTCTCCTCCCCCCCCCCCCCCCCCCACACACACAGTCACAACACACCGATTGAATATGTGCACAATCCAGACACTAGGCCGCCTCACACACACACACACACACCGACCTGGTGCTCTTCAAATTAACAACACCACCACAGTGAGTGACGCAAATATGCAAACTTGATTATGCAGTTCTGCAAACTAGGAGCCGAAGTCCTTCAGCTTAAATGCGCCAAACGTCACGCGTGTTAAATAAAAACACAACGCAGAATAACTGAAGTTACGCGGAGACGAACCCTGCAGAAACCGATGAACTTATCAGGGAGTGTGCGTCTGTGTAAAAGTCGTCTTACTTGAGTGTTTGGTCAAACAACGACGGCGGCGGTAGACAGACAGACGGCAGCTGAGCCTCCCAGCAATACGTGGACTGATGGACAAGGGCGAGAAGTTGCCACAAAGCGCTATTTATCCGGAGCTCACAGCCCGGGAGGAGGCGCTCCGGCCCAGGCGGGGGCGTGAGTCACCGCCGGTAACGCAATTGGTCCGGTGAAGGAGACAAGGGAGTGTATGTGTGTGTACGTGTGATAGCAATGCACTTTTGTGGACTTTGAGTTCCTGTTTGAATCTCGGGAGGAGGGGGAGGGTGAATTAAATATCCGAATGGAACACGATGTTTCGTTTCAAACTGGAGTCATTTAAGTCAAGGTTCTTCTGCATCTGCACGTTTGGCTCAGTTCGGGAAACAGCATCAGCAAATGATGGCGGAAATGTCCAATTGTTTGACTTGACTGGCCTGCTGCAATGTTGTAGTACAGGTTTCTTTGTATCTCCTTATCAGTACTTCTGTGTTCACATGCCTTTCCCCTTCATTTAGATGTATTCTAACCACTGCAGAGCCATGTTGGGCTGTTTGTGCTTCCCCAAGACACAGCATGGAGAATTATTCACCCAGTAACATGCATAATATCTGATGATCCATGTCCATTTGTGTCCACTTGTTGCATGTTCTTATAAACTGATGTAGGACCACGTTTAAGCCAAGGGTGACAATTATTTATTACAAATAGAGGGGATTCTGTGTAGAGCAGAGCAGCCTTGTTCTGTATCATCATTGTGTATCTTCCTTTTGCATCACGCTGCTTGCCAAACACGTCATTGTCATATTGATTCTTGAAAATGGCCCAAAAGCTTCTGGTGGTGTTTCTCATGAGTCCACAAGTCCACAAAGTGACCTCATCAGGCATCTTTGAACCCATGCTTTGGGGTTGGCTCACAAATAATTACAAAGCAGCTTTTACACAATCTGGACCCTGGACCCAAAGCAATATGCTCCTAAATATTGCCGATCAAAGAGATCAAAGTCCAGTTCCTACCTCCTTTTTACATAATGTCTGAGAAAACAGCCAAGAGACGAGTTGGAGCAATGTGTTGACTTGGTTACCTGGCATGTTATGTCCTTTGGCTTAGTTTCATTAGCAGTTGCTGCAGACAAAGCAGATGTGCTGTGAGGCCATGCTGTTTGTTTGGAACATGGCTTAGGCCTATTTAATGTAGTCAGAGAGAGATCCTCAACATGAATAACAAATAGCAGCGGCCATTTAACCATGTTTCACATTTGGCCTTTGTTTAGAACCCAGACTCCACATTCTGGATAAATGAGGAGAGTGTGACTGTAGAGCTATGGTGACCTCTGTAGGGTGTGTAAGGATCTATTCCCTTCCTCATTATGTATGATGGGCGTGGACAGACGCTGCACTACACCACAGTAAACAAGTATATTAAATTACCACATAACCACTTTTTATTGATACGTAGTAGTGCTGAAAGTTACTTTGAAATACATGTTTAATATTTAGTGCACCATGTGAGAAGGGTAGAAGATTAGAGGCACCTTTCTGTATAATGCAGTACAAAAAAGCAGCACTTGATATTTACAAAGACTATCGGTACATTGTCAACAAAACCATTAAACATTATAAGCTCCACGATGGTTGCAGTTATTGTTGTGGATTTTGCAGAAGCCCCCTTATAAACTGGCACGTCAAAAAGGGTGCACTCCCTCTCCGGGGCGCGGGTGGCGCTTTGTCAAGTGTCGCAAACTCCACTTATAACTTTGTAACTTCCGCTTCCGGAAGGTGAGCAGCCGCAACATCAACATCCTCAGGCAGACTCTGCAAATTTCGCAGTTACAGTGCAGCGGTAAGATGTATATTTGCAATGGTGCATAATTGTCATATGAATACAATCTGAAGCATCAAGCTGAGGGCCGGAATCAGCTTTACGCGCCCATAAACAGTGTTAACACATCGCGGTAGCTAATGGCTAATGTTAGCCTAATGTAAACTAACCGGTGAATTGAGGTAATTAGAGAGCTCGTGCCTCAGTAAATCCAGATCAGTGTGTGTTTCTTCTTTTTGATAATCACTTATATTAATATATCCTTTATTCTTGATATAAGTCCGGCCGAGCCCGTCCTCCGTCTAGCACACCAAAGTGTCGTCATCCTGCTTTGTTTTGCGTCTCAGTTTGTTCCAGCAGTCTGAGGATGTCGGGGCAGAAGCGTCCTGGAGACCCCAGCGGCCCATCGTCCTCCTCCGGGGCGCCGCCGGAGAAACGCAGGGAGCGGGAGACAGAGGACGGCGGCTCGGGGCTCAGCGCCGCGGCGGCCGGGGGGAGCACCGCGGTGGAGACGGTCATCAAGCTGGGAGGGGTGTCAAACTCTGTGAGCCTTCATCATCATCTTCACCGTTAATACTAACACTGCACACTGTAACCCAGAAGTGCGTTTATTTATTGTGTTTCATGTAGCTTTATTATTTTTGTAATTATGTCTCAATCGTCTCTTGCTTCAGGAAGAGCAAGACATCAGAGCTCTACAGGCTAAGAACAGGAAGTTGGGAGAAGCTCTGGATCAGAGACAGGTGAGTGAACAACAACACTTTTATACCTCTACACACACGCACACACACACACACACACACACACACACACACACACTTGCTCTGAGAAAGTGTCATATCTCGGTTTGTTGGTTTGCAGGTGATTGAGGACGAATTACGGGAGCGGATTGAGAGACTGGAGACGCGTCAGGCCACCGATGATGCCAGTCTGCTCATCCTCAACAGATACTGGAACCAGGTACACGCTTACTGATGGAGCAGCTTAGCCAGAGAAGGAACTGAAGATACCTGTTCACTGATGTCCTCAGGATTAACACACACTGCATTGTGTGCAATAGGAAATAAGTTATTGACCTTCATCCTTTTGCTTTCAGTTTGATGAAAACGTGCAGCTGGTCATCAAGCATTACGACCAATCAAACAGCGAACCGGAGAAATCTCCAGTAAATGAGGGCCGGAGCCTGAAACCAGACACTCCCGAACCTGATGGCGACTCAAACCAGGAGAGGACCAAAGACAGAGGTACAGAGGGAAGAACACAACGTCTCAACTACCGCTGTAAACGGGTCCAACTGTGGTTCTAACACTCCTTCCTGTTGTTGCCCCCCACCCCAAGGCCACCAGGGAGAGACGACCAACTCCTTCCTTGCCACGCTGGCCAGCAGCACCAGCGAGGAGATGGAGGCAGAGCTCCAGGAGAGGGTGGAGTCCAGCCAGAAGCAGGCCAATCGCGTGGCCGAGATCTATGAGAGTCTGAAGAGCACCGTGGACCAACTGCACAGAGAGCTGGACTCTGGAGCAGGTGAGATGAAGGGATGGGTGAACATTCTGACTGGCTGTGGTGAAGAGCCAAGCTGGAAGTCCTTTGGGAAGTGATTTGTTTGTTTGCGCCCCGCTGAATGTCCGGTTATTGTGATGCGTTTGCAGAGGGAAGCTTGTGGCAGGTCGCCTCCAAACTGAACACTGTCCTGATAAGTGAGAATGAGCGGCTGCAGCAACTGAGTGAGGTCCTCCAGCAGAAGCACAGTCACATGACCAGCGAGGTAGGAAAGTTCTAGTGTGACACAATTTAGGGACTTGGTGTTTGACATGTTTGCTTGGCGTCCACTGGCTCAGGCTTTGCAGTGTGAAGTTGATCTTTAGTTCCCCGTGGCTTTGTCTCTTCCAGTCTCGGGGTCTCGGTCGTGCTGTGACCAAAGCAGACACCCGCGTCAGCGAGCTGCAGGTTCTGATCGAGGAGCTCCAGTGGGACATGGAGAAGATCCGCCGCCGGGAGAACCGACTCAACGCTCACCTCAGCGAGATACTGGAGAGGGTGAGGATCTTTCCGTCTGTGGCCACAGTGTTTCAATGCAGAAGAGCTGGATATACATGTTAAATATGATGCCATCTGCTGTCCATTCCAGGTAAACAGTAAAGGCTATAAGGTGTGTGGTGAGGCCAGCAGTGTGTGTGGGACCATCACCATAAACAAGAGAAAGGTACGGCGTCTCGCTATATGCAAGGTTGAGATTGCATTTCTTGATTTTCATCTCGTTTCTTCACTTTGTGACCTTTTTGCCGTCTGTTCTCCGTGGAACAGTTTGAGGAAATGAACAGTGAGTTGGAGGAGAATCGAGAGCTGGCAGACAACCGCCTCACCGAGCTGCAGAAGCTCCAGCAGGACCTGAACTGTGTGGAGGAGGACAACAACGGCATGAAGGTGGCCTTTTATTCCTCACACACATTTATATTAGGGCTCAGTTAGAGTGCATCTGAACCTGTTGGTGGAAAATAAATGATTGAGTGTTTGAATATAATATTTCTCTGCTGTGCTCTTGTGTTTTATCTCCTCTCTCTCTCTCTCTCTCTGTCTCTCTCTCTCCCTCTCTCCCTCTCTGTCTCTCAGACGGAGCTGTGTAGTCGGGCAGAGGGTGTGGTAAAGGACACCTCGGAGTATCACTGTCTGCAGTCGCAGTTCTCTGTGCTCTATAACGAGTCTCTGATTCTCAAGGGTCAGTTAGATGAGACGCGAGCACGCCTCAACACGACCAGGACGGCTCGCCTCCGACAGCTGGAGCACATGGAGGTACGCGTGTGTGTTGAAGCATCTTCAGAGGACAGCTTTCAGTCACAGCCCTCGTCCACATATCCGTTGTCTGTTCATTGTCCTCCTATGTAACCTTTGGCTCCTCCCACACCGTTTTCCCCCTCTGTGTGCAGAATGATGAGGTGGCTCTGCAGAGGAAGGTTCGTACAGAAGTGTTTCAGCTGGAGGACACGCTGGCTCAGGTCAGGAAGGAGTACGAGATGTTGCGCATCGAGTTTGAACAGACTCTTGCAGCCAATGAGCAAGCAGGTAAAGGACTCACCTGGCTGAGACGGCGCTTGATGAAAGAGACAGTGAAGCTTGACACGGGACAGTTTCTTAAACCATTTCTGTCTCATTTGTTTCAGGCCCCATTAACAGAGAGATGCGTCACCTCATTAGCACTCTGCAGACCCACAACCAGCAGATGAAGGGAGAGGTGGTGAAATACAAGATCAGACTGAGGGAGACGCAAGCTGAACTCAACCAGGTGGGTCACAGGGAGAATAAGCTTCCACACAGGAATCTTCACAGCTGCAGCGTTAAAGCTCATCCCCTTCTCCTCTTGCGTTCGTAGGTGCGCGCCTCAAAGGGAAACGCCATCCTCCAGTCCCAGTCGAGCACAGAGATGGATGTGAAGGAAGAGACAACCTCTCCTCCCGCCACAGCAGCTGATCCTTCAGTAAAAACGGAACCGGACGGCTCTGCGACACCCAGCAGTACCGGTGAGTAAAACCAAAGGTGTAAAGATGTAACCGTGTTCTCTGTCATTATAGTATTATAAATCCTCATCCTTTCTGAATCCTCTCCTGTGATCTCCCCATAGGCGTCTCATTGAAAACAGAGCCTGGTGTGGAGCCGGAGGCCACAGTGAAGGAGGAGGAAAGGGAGGAGAAGAAAGAGAAGGAGGAGAAGAAGGATAAGGACACTATCAAAAAGGAGGAGAAAGATCGGGAGCGGGAGAAGGAGAGGCCGACCCGCGGAGTAATGAAGGAGGAGAAGGAGAAACCGGGGAGCAGCAACCAACTTGAGGACTTAGCTGGGGAGCGACTGTCTGTGGTTGGAGGATCGAAAAGGAAGGAGGTGGAGCAGCTGAAGATCGTTCGGACAGAGCTCAAGTAAGTCCTAGGTGGCATTTTATAGTTTTCCTACTGTAAACGATGGGAAACAGTGAGGCGTCGAATCAAAGCGGGAGAGAACGTTCACGTCCTTCAGCTCCCTGTGGTGGTTTTGTCGGGGAGTTTGGTTGAAGCTGACGATGGGGATGGTAGTAATACAGGATCACACCCTTGACTGTCCAGGAAAGCTCAGGAGTCCCAGAGGGAAATGAAGCTGCTGCTGGACATGTACCGCTCAGCGCCCAAGGAGCAGAGGGACAAAGTCCAGCTCATGGCTGCAGAGAAGAAGGCCAAATCAGAGGTAGGCAGCACTGTTCACAACACACACAAGCAAACAGAGTGGCTTTGTATGCTTATCAAACTATTAAAGATCTGTTTAGCAGTTTTTGTAGATAGGGTAAAAGGTTTAACTTCAGTTCTTTTAGTGAAGCACCTCAGGGTAATAATGTGTAAATGTGTTCAGGTCCTACAGTTACTTGAACGTCAACAGTTACGGTCGGTCCATGTTTAGTTGTTCCAAGTAAGAGTGGTCTCCTAAACCACAGCTTTGCATTGTGGCCCTTATAATAATAACATGTTGATTCCAGGGAGAGGAGCTACGCCAGAGGTTAAGGGAGCTGGAGGAGAGGGAGAGGAGGGAGGGCAAGAAAATGGCCGACGAGGAAGCCCTGAGGAAGATCCGCTCTGTGGAGGAACAGATCGACATCCTTAACAAGAAGCTCTCCATAGCCAAGCAGGTGAGTGAGGGGGACGTTGGGTCTTGATTTTAAACACAAACCCCTCCGACCGATCCGCCTTTTTAACGCTGTCGTCTCCCGGCGCCGCCTGCAGGAGGAAGACGCGCTGCTGAGCGAGATGGACGTGACGGGACAGGCCTTCGAGGACATGCAGGAACAAAATATCAGGCTGATGCAGCAGCTCAGAGAAAAGGACGATGCCAACTTCAAGCTGATGAGCGAGCGCATCAAGTCTAACCAGATCCACAAGCTGCTGAAGGAGGAGAAGGAGGAGCTGGCCGACCAACTGCTCACACTCAAAACTCAGGTGAGCCTCCAAGCCAACCGAGGTTTTGCAGCTTGCCAACTTGTTTCTGTCATTGTCTCATCTATAGGTGGAAGACTAATCTCTATTCTTGTGTATTCTTCTGTTCTCAACTCATTTCTTGGGGCTGTGTCAGGTGGATGCACAGTTGCAGGTGGTGAGGAAGCTGGAGGAGAAGGAGCGCCTCCTGCAGGGCACCATCAGCACTGCAGAGAGAGAGTTGGCACTGAGGACCCAAGCTTTGGACATGAACAAGCGCAAAGTACACAATTTCACTTTTCTTTCCCCCGCTGTCAGCCGCAGAGTATCACATTCTCATTGAGTGAAAACATAAACATCTCCTGAGCTGTGCTGTCGTCTCGTCTCCTTCAGGCTCAGGAGTCGGCGTTGCTCTCGGAGGAGGTTCGCACTCAGCTGGAACAGGTTCAGCAGAGGCTCAAGCTGGTCAGAGCGGAGGTGGTAGAGAACAGCATCTCCAGGGAGAAGGAGTCCTTCAACGCCCGACGTGCACAGGTGACACCACACACACTCCTCACTGATTGGGACTTCTGAACCTTCACTCACACGCGAGTCTGATCTGGTAGAGCCCCCTTCCAAACCTGCAACTCATATCCGTCTGTGTTTCAGGAGGACATCTCCAAACTTAGGAGAAAGATCGAGAAGGCCAAGAAACCACAAGAGAAAATCAGCAATGGAGATGACATCCTAAACGAAGAAATAAACGAGTATAAGGTGGGTTTAAGTGTCTGGTCTGTTCAGGGTTCTGTTGTTAACCTGCTCAGGCTACTCCACCGTGTTCTGATTCCCGTCAGAAACATCAAATCGGTTTAATATCATCGTTAAAGGTCCAACTAATCCCCTCATCCTATGTGAATGTGTGCCACGCTCTTCCTCCTGTAGTCCAGTTCGGCGGTCTAGGTGGAGCCAGGATGGTTGAGCTGCTCATTCTGGGTTTGAAGGCCGGCCTGTTTAATCACAAGGCCTCCGGCTGTCCTAAATCATTGAGTGCACTCATTACAGACTGACCATTGTGGAACAAAGCGGCTTCTCAGTTCATTGTACACATTATTCTGACCCCTCTCTCACTCTCTCTCTCCTCCCCCCACCTCTCTCTCTCCTCCAGGCACGGCTAACGTGTCCGTGCTGCAACTCTCGAGTGAAGGACGCCGTACTGACCAAGTGCTTCCACGTCTTCTGCTTCGAGTGCGTCAAGACGCGCTACGACACGCGTCAGAGGAAATGCCCCAAGTGCAACGCCGCCTTCGGTGCCAACGACTTCCACCGCATCTACATCGGCTAAAGCGTCGGGTTCCACCCCCCCCCCCCCCACCCCCCCCCGACGATGCGGGCGTCCGGATACGCAGCAGCCACAGACACTGCCCGGGAACGAGACTCCACACCGCTCTCATGCGTCTCGCCGTTCCACGTCTTTGCCTTCCCTCCTGCTGCGTCAAGGGAGCCCGTCATTGTGAAAGTCAGTTGTTTCCAGCCTCGTGAAAATAAAAAAGGGCCACAACGATGCACAGAGCGAGACTGAATTCAGCTTCTGTCATCCCTGTTACGCCTGTTAGAGCGCTGGTGTGTGAAGAATCACAAGAAATATCAGCCAGTCTTTCCTCACACACTGAGTTTTGTGTACGTCCCCTTCGTGTCCATTAAAGAGAGGCAATTACACAACCTGTGTGCGCAGAAACCGTTAGTACTGAGAACCTTTGAAAGCAGCATTCCTCTCTGTTTGTACGTCGTTATTGTTTTTTTGTTCCCTTTTTTGTTCATTTTTTAACGCTTCCTGTTCCTGTCTTATAAAAATACCATGAAGTGATGCTTTGTATTTGCTCTTCTGCTGTTGTTATTATTAAACTGCCATCAAACACGCAGAGCTTCCATTTCTTCCTTTAGTTCGTTCTCTCTCTCGGTTCACGAAGCTGAAGAATCATGTTGACGTTTGACCCAGAAAGGCAGAACGCAAGACCAAGACGCAAATCTCGGTTTATCCTCCACAGCGCCTTACTTACTCCACCTTCTCCTCCCCTCCTCCTCCTCCTCCTCCCTCTTCCTCTCTGAAGTGTAGACCCAGGCGTGTTTGCATGCTGAGTCGTTGAGTGAATCGCCAGGAGGAAGGGAGCGTCACACAGAAGCTGCCTGCCACACAAAGGGACCGGGGTTGTTGCTACTCTTTTGTTTTAACTCAGGTTGTGCAACGTAATCCATCGTTGCAGCGGCCCGAAGAAAGGACAGAGGACTGAATATTTGTGGGGCCTCAGAGCTGAAATAAGAAGCTTTACACACTCGTGGTCAGATCAACGTCACCGCGTTCCTCCGTTTTCCTTTTAACGCGCAAAGCTACAAATAAACTTTTTTGAAACGCTGATGCACCATTTTTAATGCACACGTTTCTCCTGAAGCTTCATTGGTAATCAGACATATGGAGCTGTAGCCGGACCGAAGCTTAGGCAGTTTCTTACCTAATATAGCCCGGGTTCATGCTGACGGAGCGGCTCTACATTTGGATATTTGTAACGCAGCCAAAGTTTATAATTAAATATTCTCTCGGATCATCTTAAAACGTTACGGCCTTTTATTCTTTTACGTTAAATTTGATCCGACTGTACACTTGACCGCCGGAAATCTGCTGATCTGTTATTATATTTACGTTGACGTGTTGAGAGCTGCAGCATGTTAATGTAAAAAAAAAATCTGTCGCCTTGTAGCTTCGCCTGCTGTCAACAGAAGCCATTTTAAGTCATAAGCCTGCCGGAACACCGGCTGATCATCCTCACTGTGCGCCAGCCTGACACCGGTGTGTATTTTAACAAATTTTTTAAAGAAACATTCTCCCAAAAAAAACATGACTTCCGACGCGACAAGCCGTGGGCTCGGATGTAGCGCGGCTCGGTTCTTCTTCTTCTTCTTCTCCACCTACGTGCTGGTGCTGGGACTGGCGGCGGCTCAGGAGGCCATGCCGCCCTCGCCACCGCTGCCGGATGCGCCGGTGGTCACCCTGCGCTCCCTGGTCGCCGGAACCTGCCAGGAGATCCATAGTTACGCAGAGTCCGTGGTGGGAACGGGAGTGTTGCGTTCAGGTGTAGAGGTATAATAGAGCTCTTTTGTGTTTACTACCTGTTTTCCCACACTGTCCTCTTGAATTGATGGTTTACTGGGTGATTAACTCTTCACTATCCTTGATCAATGCTTCACTATTACCTGATCACTAATTTTACCTCTCCAACTTCATCCTGTCATCTCCACCCATCTATGTCCACTCCTCACACATTCCTCTCCTCCTGCATCTCAACTTGATAATCTCTCTCCCTGATCCCCCCCTATCTTCATGTCTGCTTATACCCATCTGTCCCCGTCACCCATACACACTCTCCCATCCCTGCTGTGGGTCTGTCCGTCCGGCTCCCTTTCCCTCAGAGTGCCTTGTTGTTTCTAGAGTCAATGCTTGGTCAGGAGAACGTCTATACGATGGTCACGGTAAGAAACATTATGTGTGTCCACCTGAGGTGACATGGGCCCTCAAACTAAGTCCTCTCTTTGCGGCTCTGTTTTGTGGCCCATGTCACCCTCACAGGTAGGAGCATGGCCCTATAGAGAAGAGCTGTATGTGTGAGAGCGTAGTGTCCAGTAGTGATGATGTTCAGTGTGTGTGCTGGCAAAGCTGAAATGTGAAATATGTACGTAAAGACGCGGCACAGTTTGTCAGCTTATCTGCAAAACATCTATGTAATGTAAACAATTCTGGAATAGGAAATTGGATATGATAGAGCCTCCAAGGTGATGTGCTGCCGTATTCTGGCTTGGCTTCTCAAATGAAATATTGTTGGCATGTCCTATATCGGATGACCAATCTAAACCGAGAGGCTATTTTATTTAGTGCACAATCCAATGTTTTCCAATAGAATAGCCTTTGTGAGGACTGGGATGTTGCATGTTTGTTGACTGTGTGAGATAATGGCCTCTATATAAGTGTTTGTCTGGGCATAGTAGCTTTTCATTTATCCTCATTGAAACATTGAGATTTGAACTTTAGTGTACCGCTAAGTACAGCTGTGCAGTATTTCTGTACGCATGTGCTGACATGGCAAGACAGATGCCAGAGTCTTCCTCAAGACATACTGGACAGTGTTCACTTATACTGTATGTGCAAGTGCGTACCAACAGGTGCAGATAGGATTATGTCCATCTTACTGGGCTACCCTTGACCTCGGGGTGTGAGAGACCCTGTACAGGAATAGAGAGGGGGCACTGTCCAGCTGTCAGCGAGTGAAGGAAGCGTGTCACTGTCTAAAATACTTGCAAGCACAGCTGTTTGTCCAGGTCAACAGTTCCACCACAAGCTCAGCAGATCTACAGGTCAATAGGAGTGTTTGTAATGCCGATAACCACTAGGTTAACAGCTGCTATTGTGCAGTTTTATCCTCTCTTAACCTGAATCAAACCAGACCAGATTCATACCTGTGTGAGGGGAAGTGTAGGTTGTGTTGTAATGAACAGTTCTGCATTCTTTGAGATTAATGTGCTCAGAATGTTGCCTATCCTCGTTATCTAACATGTCTTTGCTCCACCCTCCCTCCCTCACCAGTTTGTTGAGATGGTGATCCGTTTCCTGGCTGAAGGCGCTGCAAGTGGCCTAAATGTCATCGCTGTTTACGTCACAGAGATCCTGAGGGTTACTGGTTTTGATGGTGGGTATCAGGATGTCCTGTTTGCTTGTGCCTTGTTTGTGTGTATGTGTGTGTATGTGTGTGTGTGTTTAGGCAAAGGTCCTTAAACATGTATTATTGCTTTTGTTCTTCACTGCAAACTGGTATGGAATCTGCTGTGTGAGAATGTATGTCTGTGAAAGAATCAAGTGCAGTGAAAGTATGCATGACGGATTTCTACCTCGAGGCACTTTGTCTGCCACTCCCTGTCATTTGTGTTTGGTTTGCACTTCTATTCCCTTCCAAGTAACAAATGTGTCATCAAGATTTAATCTGAATGAATATTGGCCTAAACTGGATGTTATTCCTGTTCACAGTTGGACTGACGTTGCCACGCTTCACTCCAGAAGGTGTGACTGCAGTCGCCCAGTGGGGTGTGTTGGCCCTTATTGGATACTGGGTCCTGACTATCGTTCTCCGTCTGCTGATCGGTGTGTGTCAACGTGTGTTCTGGGTGGTGAAAACTATCCTGTCCCTCTGGCTTTTCGGACTGATCGCGACCGACACCACGGCCTCCGCAGACGTAACGGCGGTTCGTCTGGCTGGCCTGGTGCTGGGATGCGTCCTTTTGAGTCTGGTGGGTTGTGGCTCAGAAAAGACGATCACAGTGGAAAACCGGCTAAATCGCCTGGAGGGCCGGCTGAAGGTTGTTGAGAAAAGGAAAGGGGAAGAATAATGGAAATGGGGAAAGCATTTAAGGTGGCGCAGTGTGATGGTAATGTTGGTTAAGGTAACGGTAATGTTAATTGTAGTTGTTTGTGTGTCAGACATGGGAAATAAAGTCATCTCTGGGATTTTTCATCAGACTATGATCTTTCCTCTGGAATAATGCCATTTGAATTAAACTACATGGAAAAATGCTTCTGCACACTATTGAATATGTATCATTATTGTCACAACATATTTTGAAGAATAGAATATAAAGAAATTACAAGTGAATTATCTTCTTTATCCATCAAAACGTAACCTCGTGGACGTGAGCATCTACTCCAGTTAAGTCACAGTAAGATCATTCAAAATCAGGGAAGACACAGGAGTCAAACACATGTTTGTACTGCTGACGTATATTAAAATCACACGTTTTACATCGATGACTTTGTTAGAGCGCAGTAACAGCTTCTCCTATACAAATGTGCACTTAGGTATCAACAAAACAGCAGTGAAATGTTTAAAAACACAACAAAACATTTTCCGAAACAGACAGAGCTGACAAAATTCATACCATAATATACCAAATGGAAAACACACAAATGCTTGCATGTATAAAAATATATATATAAGGCAGGTAAGAGTGGTTTCAGTGTTTCACCTCACATTGGCAGAAAGATTGAAAACAAACCACAGCAGCCACTTTGAGGGTCCTGAGATGTGTCCCAAATGTAAACACACACACACACACACACACACAGTATACTACAATCTGTGCACTAATCTAAATAATGTTTTATTTTAGGCAGCAGCGTTAAAAAATGTAGTCCCTACGATTGAGCAACAAGTCGTTTTGCATTTCGGTATGAGTAACATGAGCTAGCTAGCTTGCTAACTGGCAATTATGCAAAATAAACAAAATATAATCAATATATAGTATTTATGTATCACGCAGTCCAAGCTGTTCAACATAAGTATAAGTGTGCTTGAAAAAAAAAGAAAAAAAGTTGGGACTTTTGTTCATGTTTTATCAGAAAAATATGAATGAATGGCCTTTGCTCTGGTTATGTGTGGGTTAGCTTGCATTTCAGATGCTAGCTAGTTGGTTAACTTGTATTAATGGAATAGTGGGTCAAAGGTCACTGGCAGAAATAATGCTAACACCAACACCACTACTAATAACATTCATGCAACAAATTTGATTGACTGGACCTGAACACAGTGCTTTGGTCATCATCTGCGTCAACACTGCATTACTAAACATGTTGAGGTATATGGTTCGGCAAGTGTGTGGCCATGCTTTCTTTGTCTTTGTTTTATTCTGCACTGTATACAAGTGCTTCTCAATCTGGGAGACTCTGGAGAACTTTCGAAAACAAATTTAGACACGAAAGTAAAAGTCCCCTGATCACTGGCAGCATCATAAAGGCGTGTCATTGTACAGTATACAGACACACTAAATCAAGCGCTTCACTGTCAAAACACTGACATCATTAGTTATGATAAGATATTAGAAATGCAGCATTAAATCTAACCTGAGACAGAGGAGAAAATAAGAAGTGCAAATTAAGAGTTAATAATGAAGCTACTAGAGTTAGTTAGACTACAATGCAAAAACACTCCCAAAAAGTAGTTAAAATTGAAGACACACTTTCATAAAACTAGAGATAGTAAGATAGATCTTGCTCCATAGTCCTTGTCTCATGTCAGTGTGGGAGAATTTTCTCTTTGATGCATGCACAATATAAATCTAATCGCGGACTGAATGGTCACAAAGTGGATTACTGGAATCTAATTTACTGCACTCCAATTTTCACTACGGCTCTTAAAAGAAGTTGAGTTTGTCTGAGTTGTAAACACTGGGGAAGGTTGCTTCCGCGCTGAGAGGGGGAGCGGAGGGGAACTTCAGCTCAAACCGATGATCGGCAGTAGAGGAGAGACTGTCAGAGCCGAAGGTCACAGTCGGGGATGCTCCCTGTCCTAGAGGTCCAACCTGGGGCCAAAACAGACACAAAAACAATTCAAACCAACAAAAGCACAACATACGCCGATCACCTGGACCAAAACTCCTATGACTTGATTATATTTTTTTGATGATTTGATTCCTGCCACATGAGTTTGCATGCATTAAGACACAACACCATGTCTGTACCTCAGGCTGCGGTGAGCTCACGTGCACGTCAGCTGGGCCAATCGCCTGTAAAATGGAAAAAGACACATGAGCTAATCCTGAAAAAAGGAAGACAGGATGAAAAGAAGAGTGCAGATATGTCAAGTACAGAAGACAACACTTACTGGTGGGTTAATGGAGGTGGATGTCGGCTCTGGAGGGTTGATGGGATTCGTGGGCTTGTAGGAGTAATAGGAAACCTTACTTGTTGCTGCGGGTTGAACGGCCTGCAATTCCAACGACAGCGTTAAAAGAAAGCACACCGAGCTGATAACTTGTCAACATCCTGTCTCATCTGACGATCTACATCTGCGTCTTTATGTATCAACAAATGTCACATCATTTTGATCAGGATGAGTTATTATCGTTGTCTGGTAAGCGTATAGACAAAAATACTTCACTTACTGGTGGATCAGTGGAGCTGGATGTAGGTGCTGTAGAGTTGATGGGATTGGGGGGATGGTAGGTGTATCGGGGTGGGTGAGGTGAGGATGAGTAACTTGTAAGGGCAGCTCGACTTGGATTCTGTAATTTGAGAGAAGGCGATATATTAATATGAACACGGATAATAGACTTTTCTTGATCTCCATGTATCCAATATCTATCTTCACGTCAACTTCCTGGTCAGATTGCTGATTTGAAGTACCTCATCTGTAGACCAGAGGCCCTCAAGTAAACAAATGTAACAGCAGCCCAGTCTAGAAAGCCTCTTTACTTACATGGTCCACCTCAGGTTCATCTGGAGTTTGAGGAACAGCGTCACCACCTTTAGAGCTTTTGCCACAACAACACCTCTTTACACAGCAGCAGCACAAAATCAGGCCCAAGATAATACCGACTGCAATGCCGATGTAAAGAAAAGTCGGAGCCTGTTCTATAAAAGCAGAGAGGGACATTGGCAGTATGATCAATTCAAACATCTATAAGTGGTTGCATATGATATTTTCTTCTATAACAAAAGGGATGCTATTACTCACCAAGTACTGTTAGACTCACAACAACTGCAAGGTTGTTATTTTGGTCTCTGCACTCATATAGACCAGAGTCAGCTGGTTGTAGGTCCTCGATTACAATTGCGAGTGGGTGATCCAATGGATGAACTCTCTTTGAAAACTGCTCTGAATAAAAGCTTACAAGACTTCCTGATCTGATCAACACCATGTCATTCATACCCGTCTCAGGCTTAAAGGTCACGGTTAACAGCTCTAGGTCCATATCACAAGTGATGCGTAGTTCCTCATTTTCGGCTTTATCATAGTGTTCAGAGCGCGCTGTGTATGAGAAAGAGCAGATTGTATGAGAACTTTTATCCCAGCAGTTTGAAATGCTCATGTGCTGCTGAGGTTCTATCATCACCTTCTATTGTAATCTTCCACCTTTTGAACAGTGAATTGTCTCTTCTCCTTATGTTGTAGTGGCCATTGTCTGATTGGGTCAATTGGTTCATCTCCCAAACATTATTCCGCATTGTCCCCCTGCTGCGGGTGTGAGGGACTGCTCGATTCCAGAGAACCACCGTCTTGTCTACTTGGTGAATGGGAGTGAATTCTATGTACTCTGCTCTGTTAGTTACAGAGCGGGACAACGTCTGTCCATAATAAAAGGTAAATGTTTCCGAACAATCTAAAGAAAAACAAACACATTTTTTTTAGAGAAAAACTGAATGGAAAAGTCAATTTACTGATTTATTTTGCTATCACAGTGCCTTTACATGCTGTATGTCATTCAGTGTCCTCACCTTTAACTCTCAGTGTGACCAAGTTGTATCCAGGCAAGCTATATAGATTTATAGAAAATGTTCCTTCATCTCTTTCTCTGACATCTATTACTGAGAATGAACTCCGAGTCACTCTGTACCGTGGATCCACTCCCTTATTATGGACACAACACAAACACAGTCAGGACTCAGAGAACCTGGGTTGTCCACATGTTCTTGATCATACTTAATATAGATGTCTCAATAATGTCAATAATTATCTAACACTCACCCTTGTGGAATTCATGACTAGTTTCCTTTCACCGCCATTTCTTGGAGTGAAGTACAGGTCTCCAGCGGGAATATTAGACATTGGCATGAGGTAATTTCCACCATAACACACCTCTTCATAGTATAAAGAACCCTTAACTGTGGACAAAAGCAATGTTGAAGAGACAGAAATCGAGAATGTTGTCATGCGACATCACATTTGATAAACATTGACAAATTTGGTGAATTAATTTTGAATTAAAAATGACAAAGTTTGTAATGTATGAAACGGGTGTGTGAGTGGGTAGGTGAACTACTAAGTGTTACTGATGTTGAACGGGTGAATGAGAGGTCATTGCCAAGTGCTTTGGAGAGAAGCACTCCTTAAGTACAGTCAATTTACCATACAACATTAAAGCATTTAGTGTAATCCCATTGTGTCAAAGTAAACCTGGAACCCTGATGACCGATTCAGGAAGTTCACTCGTGCTTTGGCAACACCCGGAAAAAAAGAAATTTCAACATGATTGACCTCAAGGGGCGTCCTTGGGTTAATTAAACTCTTTTATAACTGTTTTATTTTTTTGGGCGTTTTCTGTTTATTCCGGTGATTGTTGTAATACATTTCACAATTTCACCTACACAGACAATAACTGCATTTGAAGTCGATGAGGAATGAAGCATACATTTCTATGCGTGTGTGTCCATGAGCTGTACTCACCAGCACTGAAACAGAGGGCAGCGAGGAGCAGCAGCAACATCTCCTACAGAGAAACATGCGAGTACCGAGTTATTACGCCTTTAAGAGTATAACTCCAATACACAGTGTATACGTGTGTGTGGATCAAAAGAAGAATTGCTGTTAGACAAAAAGCTTTAGTACTTACTGAGGAAGATTAAAGGTTTTTATTCTGTGTCGTTTCAATTGTACGAGTCCCTCACAGAAAAACAGGGAGGCACTCGGTAGGCGGAGACTCCTTACTGCGCAAAATGTGCTGTGAGTACGTACAAACAGCGCAAACAGCCGCCGTGTTTCAAATTGGGTCGGTTGTAATGTGTAAACGCTTTATTTGTGCTGCTATACATGAAATACAGCAACGATATCATCAAACTAACAGCAGAGAAACTAACAGATTCACATTCAAGTCATGTCATTCGAGTCATGATGACAGGCTGGATTTTCTTCCTGCTGCTTTGTTTCCTTTTCCACTCTTTTTCACCTGTATAATTACATACGACTTAATATCATTATCGTTTTTCCGTCTATTTGTATTAATATTATCAAAAAAAGAAAAAGAAAAAGTGATGCAACTGTATGTAAATGTAGAATAACAAAGACGTAAAGCAATGCAATTCTATATTTTATGTTATGTTATGTTATGTTATGTTATGTTATGTTATGTTATTTTATTTTATTTTATTTTATTTTATTTTATTTTATTTTATATTGTATTATTTTATTTTATTTTATTTTATTTTATTTTATTTTATTTTATTAGCGTGGAGAAAGAATATTCTTGTCTTTGTTTTTCTCTCGTGAGAAATCATGTCGTCATTGTCGTTTGTATGTGTATTGCCAATAACTAAACGATATCTTGTAAAATTTTACGTTCACAATTTCTTCACAATGAGCTGCCAGCCGATAATAAATATGTGTTCTTGCTGTTGTTTTTTTTTTTATCTGGGTGTTTTTAAAGTGAAAGCTTGACGCCCGCCGGGAACATCCCACATCCTCTTGCGCACTCAAAGGCGTCAGTAGCGTATTTATAGAGGGATATACAAGCAAGAATGGCGCCGCGCTGCGCAACTTGCGCAGGAGCTGCCGAGAAGCCCAGCCCATCATAAATAACAGAAGGGGTCAAGTGCGCATGCGCAATAGACGGAATCCTCTTCATCCGTCCATTCTCATTCAGAAAAAACATCCACATTAAATTACAAGCGTGGACTTATTGCCCTGAACGTGCAGGTGAGTTTTGTCTAGATGTGTATTAGATGCGTCATCTCTTTAGTCCGCTGCCCCGCTGTCTGCGCTGAAGGGACATGTTGGACATCTGAGACATGGACATGACATCAGCGGACACCGTGGATCGGGCTGAGAGTTTTTAATGTTAAATAGGTATAAAAAGCGGATATTAGTCGGCAGTAGTGTTTGTGTTTGAACTGCCTCTTGTGTGGGAGCCGATTGGAATGTATTTGTCTCCGGGTTGTAATCGTGTAGGATGGGGACTCATGATCATAATGTGTCCATCCCTGTGTTCTGTGTTTATAGGTGAACAATCTTGGTCCGTCTCAAGTGGAGAAAATGTCCTCCTTCATCATCCTCACTGCCCTTTTTACACTCCCAGGTGTTGCTGGTAAGTGTTGTCCAGTTATTTACAATATGTGATATCAATTTCAAAGCATGACTAGCTATACATATTTTCAATCGTTTGATAACAGTGCTCTGGTTTCCTCACAGGTTATATGCTCTTGGGTGAGTCAGAGACAATGTTTAGTTTAGTTTGACCTCATTCTCCTTCTACTCAACATTTGCACTGGAGAGATTTTTGACTGTACCACTTTTTTTGTGACGCTTCACAGGTGAAAAAGATGAGGAGCAGGTTGTGTGTGTCGGGAAGGAGTTTCGATTGCCGGTGTACTCAACATTAAGAACTGTGACTTTTACACCAAACTCTCCTCCGGGGCCGAGACGTTTGCTGCTGGATAAAATCAGGGTGAGTGTAGATGTGTGTGAAGGTGCGTGGAGGCGACATGTGTGTGTTTCTTCTATGATTTAGGTTGGCAAAACATTTTATGATTGAAGGTGAAAGACCAACGCTTTCAGTGGGCCAAAGATCGGGAGCTTGTGCTGAAAGAAGTGACTCACAGTGATCAGGGACTATATGCCATCAGAGTGTACGACATGACCGACGAGATCATCCGTCTGACTGTTTCAGGTACAACAGATTCCTCCCTGTTTTTCTTAAATCATTCCCTCTCTTCATTTTCTTAAATGCTACACTCTCCTTCTCTGCTTTAGATTGCATTAAGTCCTACAAGAGAAGCTACTGGGAGAACTTCGAGCTAAAGATCCCCGTCAACAGTTCTGTGCTGGAGTTTTCGTTTGAAGATCTTCTGCCTAAGACTGCTTTCCCGCCAGTTGTGTTGTGGAACAGGATGGCGACCAATACCACCCACGCAAACCGCGGGCGCCTGATAGGGAACGGGAAGGTGTGGCTGGCTGAGAGGGTCACAAAAGCCGATCGAGGCAACTACACCTTCGTAGACGATGCGGGGGTGATTCTGTCCCGCAGCACCCTTACTGTGCACGGTGAGCCGAGACAGAGGTTCAGGTTGAGGGACATTTAAGAGACATAGTGATATTCTTAAATTCTATCAATGCTATCGGTTATATTTTTGTCTTTCTCCTCTGGTATCCTTTCACCTTTCTCATACCTTCTCTGTGGTTCCTCCTTTCTTCTCCCTGATCCTGCATGTTGATGCAGCGCGTCTCTTCAATGTCACTCGCCATCCCATGGAGTCTCTAAACCTGCCCCTCTTCCTGCCTGTCCCTCACACCCATCTCATTTTCACCCCGACTCGGCAACCTGATGGCTCCATGCAGCTGATTGAGGAGGGGCGGATAACGGAGCATTATTACCGCCACAGGGGCCTGATCTCTGTCGTTAGGAACGGCACAAAAATGGAGGTCGTCATCAGGAGGCTGACCTCAAGGCATGATGGGGTATATGACATCAGAGATAACGATGGAAACCTGGTGTCCTCCACCTTCTTGCAGGTGGTTGGTGAGTCTCCCTTCTATATCTGGATGGTTTTCTGTCCCCACAATCTCTATTTCTTCTAATGTTTGTCTTATCCGTCCACGCAGAGAGGATCCCTCGATGGCGAGCGGTCCTGAAGTCCATCACTGTCCCTTCTGGCATGTTTGTGGCATTGGCTGGCTTCATCCTGTTCATGAAACGCTACCCTGCCTGCAGCATCTCAAAGATCATTGCTGGCCTCAGAACAAACCGCACTCCACCAGCTGACCCTCCAACGATCAACATCCAGGTGAGTGAAACAGAAGAAGGAATATGAAGAAGTTAGAAGGTCACCACAGATTATACAGTATATACTGTAACTACAAACTCTCTCTCTCTCTCTCTCTCTCTCTCTCTCTCTCTCTCTCTCTCTCTGTGTGTCAGCAGGACTACAGGCAGCAGCCCAGCCCTCAGCCCTCAGGCGTCCATGGTTACTCTCAGAAGCCTGAAACTCCACTGAAATTCAGCCCAAGTGCCAGTCCTGCTCACACTGTAAGGCTGAGTTACTCTGAATGTAATACTACTGAGACTATAGTACTACGACTGAACGTTTGTGTGTGTGTGTGTGTGTGTGTGTGTGTGTGTGTGTGTGTGTGTGTGTGTGTGTGTGTTCTGTTATCAAGGGTTATGTTCCTGTTCGGACTGGAGCTGGGTCACGACTATCTCCTGTTCCTGTGAGGACTGAGGACCAGGATGCACACAGACCGTTAGCTGAGAGTTCTGCTCCTCAAACAACTGCTACTGAGGTAATAATTCACTCTAAATGTAAGAATGTTTGTCACATACTCAATCATATTTGTAATTGTCTTATTTTTGCCCCTTCTCCTAGTATGACACCTTTAATGTGAAACTGGCCGGAGCTTCAGACTGCCTGCACTCATCTGAAGGCTGCTTTCAGTTCCCGATTAAAAAAGACAATAAAGGGATGTTGAACCAATCAAAGGACGACTTCTCCACACTGCCACTGGACTTGGACACAACTGAATCCTGCTCTGTTTACACGTCAGACAAACTGAACTTATAGGGCACAGAGCCGAAAAAGGGAAGAAGAAACCGAAAAATGGGATTCTCGCATGGACTGAAGCTGTGAAAGGAAAGAGAAAACTTCCCTGTGCCTTTTAAAATAATAGAAATTAGTTTGAAAGCAGTATTGCATGCCAGCGTTTCATGGCCATGTAATGGTAATTTTTCTTCTTCTTTTCTCTTTAACATGAGCAGTAACCCTTTTGTCCCATGTTACTAAATTCTTGGCACTGGCTGCTGGTGCTCCTGTTTACCTACCTCCAGATCCTCAGGACAAACATGTGCACTGTATATTATTAGTGTGTATGAGTGTGTAAGTAATGTGATTTATCAGGACGACATAGAATCATATAGAAATCAGAATTCCTAGGGTAAAATCTGAACATTCATCTCAAGTGTTTCTATTCATGTCAATCACTGTAAATCCTAACTGCATCTATTAATTATCTCTTAAATTGTGATTTGTAATATAATTCTTTTGTAAAGATAAATTGTTTTCCTGTGGGATAATTGTAGTCACTACTGTATGAAATGTCACATGTTGCACAAATTATTAGAGCCTATTAACCTGTAAACTTTGTGTGGAGGGTTACTGACTCATCATAGTGGCGTCGGAACTTAGCCTTCTGTGATACTTTTACATTGTGTTTAAGGAGATATCATCTCTTAAATCAAATAACAATTAAAGGGACATGTTTTCATCATGAGCGTTGGAGGTTACCATTTGTAAATCACGTGTTTTTAGTCAAAGTTTGGTCAATTGTGCGGTGTTGGCTAATACAAGGGGGTGTTAGGCGCGATTCAGTTGCTAGGGGGCGGCAGATCACCTGTGAGCAACGGAAAAGAAAGCGCCGAAGAAGAGGAAGCAAACCCCTTTTGTAGCGGCAATGAAAGGACAGCGTGCTACCTCCAACTTCAGCAAAACATAACTAAAGTGTAGATCTGATATTACCGCCATCGGGGCCGAGCAGAGTTCGATTTTCAGAAGCGACGTGTAGGAGAGCGTTGGCAAGATGTCTTTGGTTTGTGCAAGTAAGTAAAGATGAACGCAGGAGACGACCGGGAAGGATTGTATGGACTAGCAAGTCACCGCGCTAACGCTAGCCACCTAGCTAGTTTAGCTAACACTGGCGGCCACGCAGTGCCGCGTTTTTTCTTCTGCAAATGGAGGCTAGTCGGTGCAGTTTAACGACTTGTTTTAAAGTCTTTAATGCGTGTTTTTACAGTTTCCAATGAGGTCCCGGAGCACCCGTGTGTCTCCCCGGTGTCCAACCAGGTGTTTGAGCGCCGGCTGATCGAGAAGTACATCGCGGAGAACGGGACGGACCCAATGAACGGACAGCCGCTGTCCGAAGAGCAGCTCGTGGACATCAAAGGTAAACCGCTGCACACCGCTGGATGCTGATCAATAACAAAACCACAACTTTAAAATACGTAAATGCTATGTTTGTAGTTTAATGTGATTGTATTAAAGATGGAGGATAATCAAAGTGATCGAAGTTTAAAAATCGATCACGTGTGAAATACTGAGCCCCTCTGTTATGAAATGGTGATCGTGATTGATCATTGGCTTTTGATGTTTATCCATACCCAGATACATGAGATAGATAGAGCGTGATAACATCACAACGGAGCTACTTTGCTTTGTTAACTTCAGATTTGTCCTTTGTGTCTCAGTCTCTCATCCAATCAGACCAAAGGCTCCGTCTGCAACCAGCATTCCTGCCATACTCAAGTCTCTCCAGGATGAGTGGGTGAGTGATGTTCCCTCCAACACGTCAGACCTCTCCAAAGTGACTCTCATGACCGTTTTCCCTCTTCTTCTTCTTCTTCTTCCTCCCAGGATGCTGTTATGCTTCACAGTTTCACCCTCAGGCAGCAGCTGCAGACGACTCGCCAGGAGCTCTCCCATGCCCTCTACCAGCACGACGCCGCCTGCAGAGTCATCGCTCGGCTCACCAAAGAGGTCACCGCCGCCAGAGAGGGTAAAGCAGAAACCGGATCCCACTCCCCGGACAAATGTTTCGACTCACGTTTTTGTGCTGACCTTTCCTTCCCTGTTTCCGTTCTCCAGCTCTCGCCACGCTCAAGCCCCAGGCCGGACTGGTCGCTCCACAGACGGCCCCTGCCTCTCAGCCCACCGCCGCCGTAAGTGCCTTGCTCGTAGGCTCAGTCGGTCGACCATCTTCGTCCTCTCACTCAGCTTTACTCCTTACACTCTTTCCTTTGTGTCCTCAGGGTGCCGGGGAGCCGATGGAGCTCAGCGAACAGGTCGGAATGACCCCAGAGATCATCCAGAAGGTGAAGCTCAGCCGTACTTACATTCTCCTCTACCTGTAACTTTGTTTTCTTTGTTTTAGTGTTAAATAGATGCGATCTCGCTGCTTGAACTTGCATTGTTTTCTAATTTTTCAGCTCCAAGACAAAGCCACTATCCTCACCACAGAGAGGAAGAAGGTAACGATGATGTCACGCCTCGCGTTTGGCCTCGTTGCGCCAACGTGTTCGTCAATATCCTCAGTTTGTGTAGTTGTCCAGGCTTTAATTGCTTTTGTTTGTTTCTTCAGAGAGGAAAGACGGTCCCAGAGGAGCTGGTTAGAGGCGAGGATCTCAGCAAGTATCGCCAAGTGGCCTCCCATGCTGTAAGAGCTCGTCTCTGTCCCATTCTTAATGGATTTCTGTCAGTCAGGTGGTTTTGGTTTAGTTTGATATACTTCATGTGGCTCTGCTCTCTCTCGGTCTCAGGGTCTCCATAGTGCCAGCGTTCCTGGAATCCTGTCTCTGGATCTGTGTCCCTCCGACACCAACAAAGTGCTCACTGGTAAACCCACTCGCCCTCGTCCTCAGCTGCGTCTCCGATCTCATTCTTTGGCGTCTTTGATTTGACTCCGCCCTCTGGTGCCGTTTCAGGTGGAGCTGATAAGAACGTGGTTGTGTTTGACAAGAGCGAGGAGCAAATTGTGGCCACACTCAAGGGCCACACCAAGAAGGTCACCTCTGTCATTTACCATCCATCCCAGGTCAGTTTCCCTTCTTCCCTCCATCAAACAGCAACCTGGCCGACTTTACAGCCAAACGGTCTGATGTGAACAAGTGATTGATCTGTTAAACCTGCCTTCGTCTGCTCTCTAGTCTGTGGTGTTCTCTGCCTCTCCCGACACCACCATCCGTGTCTGGTCCGTCACTGGGGGCAACTGTGTCCAGGTGGTGCGTGCCCACGAGGGGGGCGTCACCGGGCTCTCCCTCCACGCCACCGGGGACTACCTGCTCAGCTCCTCCGAGGATCAGGTGTGCATCTGGAGCAATGTGCGGTCACTTAACGTGTTCGAAAGCTTCCAAGTGCTCAAGTCTCCTTCTCTCTCTCTCTCTCTGCAGTACTGGGCCTTCTCTGACATCCAGACAGGCAGAGTGCTCACCAAGGTTACTGATGAAAGTGCTGGATGTGGTAAGAACTGGTGTATAGACGTGTGTTCTGCTACTCTGAGCACGTGTGTGTTTGTCTTCAGCGTTGTATTCCAGGTGGCATCAGGTCTCTCTGTCTCCCACAGCTCTCACCTGCGCTCAGTTCCACCCTGATGGTCTCATTTTCGGCACCGGCACTGCCGACTCCCAAATCAAGATCTGGGATCTGAAGGAGCGCACCAACGTGGCCAACTTCCCCGGCCACTCAGGCCCTGTCACTTCCATCGCTTTCTCTGAGAACGGATACTATCTGGCCACAGGTAAGGGCTGCTTACAATGCTTTTCATTTGTGATGATGGAATCCTGTGGTAAATGAATCATTAGTTATTCATCAGTGTCCTGATCTGGACACTTGGGCCAAAGTAACTTGAGGCTGAAGTTTGATATCCGTGCTTTGCTGCAGGGGCCCAGGATAGCTCTCTGAAACTGTGGGATTTGAGGAAACTGAAGAATTTCAAGACCATCACTCTGGACAACAACTATGAGGTGAGAAATATACCTAAGGTCGAGTTCACTACAATTGAGGCGACAATCATCCTTTGTGTGTGTGTTTATTTATTACTAATTTCTGTGCGCTTCCATTCCAGGTGAAGTCCCTCGTCTTTGACCAGAGCGGTACCTACCTGGCGGTCGGAGGGTCCGACATCCGGGTCTATGTCTGCAAGCAGTGGTCCGAGGTCCTCAACTTCACCGGTGAGGAAAACCAAACGCTCCCGTGTGTCTTTGCTATGTAGGATTGTCTCATCTGCTGCTGGGAGCTGGTTCTGACTTTTGTCTCTCCTCTTTGTCTTTGCAGACCACACAGGCTTGGTGACTGGCGTGGCCTTCGGGGAGAACGCTCAGTTCCTCAGCTCTGCGGGAATGGACAGAAGTCTCAAGTTTTACAGTTTGTAGAAAACAGGGTTAAGATTCTGGAGGAGAAGAGGAGGTGGAGTGAGATCAGGGAGGAAGCATCTGTGTCCACTTATTAATCGTGGGCTTCAACTTGGCATAATTCTGTAATTTGTAGATGGAAAAAAAAGAAATCTGTCATCTTTGCGTCTTTTTTTTTTTTTTTTTTTTTCTTAAGTTAGTCCTGACAAGTCCATCAAACACACTGAAAGTGTTTGATGGAATAGCCTACTGTTTGAACCCCTGACAGTCCGGTTAGGATAACGTGTTTGATGACAATGTGAGTTTAAAACATGAGCCTCTGTAATATTCCTGTTAGGATTTCCAGCAATTACGATTCTACTGTAGAATTTCTGTGTGTGTGTATGCGTGGAGATTATTCAGTCGCAAAGTGTCGTACACCTTTTTGAGGAATTATAAGTTGAATGTGTGAATGCAATCTTTCTAAATCCAGACCAGCTTCATTCCTTCCAGAATAAAAATGAAAGGCAATCTTAGCGGGATGCAGCTGCAGCCACGTTAAAGGTGAAAGAACACGTGTTTGATTTTACATATGAACAGTGGAAAAGTCTTGTTGAAACTCCCCCCAGTTTAACTTTTGATTTATTCAATTGATCTTGTCTTTTTTTTTCAGTTATGTACCTTTTACTTTTACCTGTTGCACCGGTTCTTTTACAATAAAACAAAATATCTTTTTGTAATCCCATTCATTTGTCAACTTCAAAGCATTGTCTGGTCTCACTTGTTTCGAAAAAGATGTCTGTCCGCTCCTTAGATGGAAACATGAAAATACAATATTACACACACTACAGAAAGTTGAAAGACAAAAATGAAAGAAAACAGTTTAAAGTCCACTTCAGCTTACAGTTGAACACTGCTTACCAAGAACAAAATTGTCACCAACCGGTGTGATGGGACTTGCATAACTTACACTCTTAAATATAAAATACAGTGGCAATGATATCACTTAAAGAAAATAGATATATTTTAACATACCCAAATTTGAAAACGAGTTCTTGGCCAAAGAAAGCAATGTTTTAATTAAAGTAAGAAAATGGCGACACGGCAGAACGACATTCCCCCATGTTTGACAATAAACTCTGTCTTGTGCTGTCATTGAAAATGTATTCTGGTTGTTGGGGGTTACGGAACTGACATAACAGCGACATCTAGTGGCCAAAAACCAGAACGGAATCAGCAGTCACGTGATTTCGCAGCAACGTGACTGCTGGCGCAAACGGGAAGTCCCAGACCGAACCGCACACAAGTTCACATAAACACAGCTCGTCTGTAGCGGATAGCGGGCATCTCCGTCGGTACGAAGCTGGACAGACTGACGGACAACAGGTAAGAGGGCAGCACACACACATACACACAGCAACACACGTACGGTGTTTATCCCAATTCATTAAACTACAATGTTTCTGTATCTCCTCACTTTCCCTGCTTGTTTCCTCACCGCGTTCTCATCAAAACAAAAGCTTACATTACCTGTCAAATGTGTGTAGAATATAACGTCATAACCTCAAATGCCGCTGTTGTTTCTGCGACAATGTCATGTTTTCTCAAAGTGAAACTGTGTGCACTGACAAGTATGAGGAAGACGTTGTAGCTGTAATGTGACCACACGGGCGAACAGTCGGACTCTTTGTTCACTCAAGTCACTGTCTGACAAAATGAATGTCATATGTTCACTGATGTCATTGTTCATTTTGGCGCTTTTCCAACAACGATTCCTTTTATTTTGGCATGAGTTTAACTCTTAACTGTTTTTGTACATGGAAGTAAGATTTCTACTCAACACACCGAACTTTGAACATTGTACAATAATGGAAACCCCACCTGATCATCACACACTTAGTCAGGAGGTTAAGAAAAACTTGGCACTTCCCTTTTTATGTTTCGATTCATTCATACACACACACACAAGTCCTTCCCCTCCTTTGTCAACCTGATATTTTGGAGGATAATACCACGTCCTGATTTGGTTGATGCCTTTGCGTCTCTCAGGCTGCAATGGGCTCCATGTTCCGTAGCGAGGAGGTGTGCCTGGTGCAGCTCTTCCTCCAGTCCGGCTCGGCCTACAACTGTGTCAGCGAGCTGGGAGAACTGGGCCTGGTCGAGTTCAGAGACGTGAGTCCCGTTTACGTTTCTTCGTCACATTCCCGCTTCAGCATTTTGCGGCGATACGGCTCAGAGTCCCACACAAAGGGCGACGGCCTGCTGAGCCCCGAGAAACTGGGTCAGCGGGTCAGAACAGTTTTCTATACGTAACATTGAAGCCTTGAACTTTGGAATCTTCTAAAAGATGATTTCTAGCCTAGAGATAATGTATATTTTGATCATCCTGACCTGTGACCTTTATTCTTACACCAGTTCAGCGCACACACACTTCAGATTGCTGCGATCGCGGCCTTAATGAGGCGGTGAACTGATATGGCTGCTATGAAGGAACACAACAGAGTAATTAGATCAGACGAACATGAGTAACTGATTTGCCTTCTTCCTCTACTTCCCTACTCAGTTAAATCCCAATGTGAACACTTTTCAAAGGAAATTTGTGGGGGAGGTCAGGCGATGTGAGGAACTGGAGAAGACGTTCAGTAAGTAGAATCCATTCTGTACCATAAACTGCACCGTATGACTCATTGTTCTTCTGTTGTTGTCCTTGATGTTGACTTATTTGTGACCCGTCTCTCCCTCAGCCTTCTTGGAGCAGGAGATCAAGCGCTCCCTGTCTCCTCCCCTGCAGGGTCGCCTCCCTCTCCCGTGCCCGACCCCGTCTGCCCCTCAACCTCGTGACCTGATAACTATAGAGGAGGAGAGCGAGAGGCTGGCCCGGGAGCTCAGAGAGGTGAGCAGAACGACAGAAGAGAGGGAACTCGGCTGTTTGATGGTTTGTAAGTCCTTCATTGTGTGTGTGTGTGTGTGTGTGTGTGTGTGTGTGTGTGTGTGTGTCTCTGTGTGTCTCACTCTAGGTGTCCAGGAACAGAGACAGCCTTCGAGCACAGCTGACCCAGCTCGCTCAGTACCAAGGAGTCCTGACTAAAACACACCTTCTCACAGCCTCACAGGGGGTAAGACCTGGATTTCAGTTGTAGGTCAAGGTCATTACACAAACTGCATGTCTCATCTTTTGCCTCTTCCAACAGGAACCACCTGCACCGGAAACCCAAGGGCTGTTTGATAATCACAGAGATGTCCACCTAAGGTACAATTCCTCTTTGTCCATGTCCTATCTTTGTATAAACGTCTTATTTGACTGATTGTATGTGTATATACAGCATATATATATACATGCATGTAAACCATCTCCTCTCTCAGTTTTGTGGCAGGAGTGGTTCTTCCCTGGAAAGTCTCCGCATTTGAGCGGCTGCTGTGGCGAGCGTGTCGCGGTTACATCATCGTGGATTTCAGCGAAATGGACGAGCGGCTGGAGCACCCGGACACTGTGAGAGGGGGGGCAAAGCTAAACACGACATCAGGGTTTAGAGATAGAGATCAACGTTGTTTGTGTTGCCTCTGATTATTTGTCACATGTGATTAACTTTATATGTGGACTTGGTCTCATTCTGTCTTCTCAGGGTGAAATGGTGCAGTGGACAGTTTTCCTTATTTCCTTTTGGGGAGAGCAGATTGGACAGAAAGTCAAGAAGATATGTGACTGGTGTGTAACAGTGTTTTTGTAACATGGTAACATTTCAATTCCGCCGCGCTGGAAACTCTTTGATATGTTTTTTCATTTCTTTCTACGCGCAGCTTCCGCACGCAGACCTTTACCTACCCAGAGAGCACGGCTGAGCGAGAGGAGATCCTCCTTGGCCTCAAAGGCAGAATTGATGACATCAAATCAGTAAGCCAGTATTGGTCGACACCGTCACAAGCGTTCACCTTCTGCTTTGCCGCCGTGTTGCATTTAGAATAGCTCCACAGACAACGATTCTGATTCCCGTCCCTTGTCAAACTCCAGGTCCTGGCCCAGACTGAGAGCTTCCTGCAGCAGCTGCTGATGCGGGCGGTCGCCGTGCTGCCCCAGTGGAAGGTGCGCGTTCAGAAATGCAAGGCGGTGCAGATGGTGCTGAATCTCTGCAGCCCTTCCGACAAATGCCTGATAGCCGAGGCCTGGTGTCCCGTCGGCAAGCTGCCGGAACTGCAGAGCGCCCTGAGAGAGGGGGGGGTGAGAGACGGGACAGGGGAGTGGGTGTAGGTGGAACCAGAGCAAGGCTTGTTGATGAACAATCAGGATGGATTTGCAGATTTTGTGAGCCTCGTTTTCTTTCCCTCTCTCTTTTTGATCCGACTCAGAGGAAGAGCGGCAGCGGCGTGGATTCCTTCTACAACCGCCTGCCCTCCTCCACCCCCCCGCCCACCCTCTACCCCATCAACTCTTTCACAGCCGGCTTCCAGAACATCGTGGACGCCTACGGAGTGGGGAGCTACCGAGAAGTCAACCCAGGTACGCGGAAATACCGTCACAAACACGTCAGCCGTCGGTCCGAGGCAGAGCCGGGGAACGCTGCGGCTCAGGAGAAGTTAGTCTTCTAACGGGTTAACTTCTCTGTCCTCTCCGCCTCTGTCAGCCCTGTTCACCATCATCACGTTCCCCTTCCTGTTTGCTGTGATGTTTGGGGACGTGGGTCACGGCTTGTTGATGACTCTGGCTGCTCTCTGGATGGTCCTGGAGGAGAAGGACCCCAAATTGAGAAACAACAACAACGAGGTAATGATTCAGAAGACACCCAGAGTTTGAATCGAGGCGGCGTTGGTCATATTGAAACAGTTAGGATGACTTAAAGTATGGATTTTGTGCTTTTGATTTATTCTTTCAGCCTTTTTTTCATTTAACCTCGTACACTCAATGAGTTGAAATGGAACCATTGCTTTTGTCTTTCTGTCCTTGTGGCTCAGATCTGGAGGATGATGTTTGGAGGCAGGTATCTGATTCTGCTGATGGGGCTGTTCTCTGTGTACACGGGCGCCATTTACAACGAGTGCTTCAGCCGAGGCCTCAGTCCGTTCAGCTCCGCTTGGCACGTGGGCCCCATGTTTGAGAAGAACGAATGGAAGTGAGGACGCGTCGCACATGGACCAAACCTGGAGCGCTTCCTCTCTGCCTTCCGCTCCATCTTACGTTTTTCTCTCTTTTGCCACCAGTTCTACAGTCCTGGCACAGAACCAGTACCTGTCCATGAATCCCGTTGTGAATGGCGTTTTCGTCGGCCCTTATCCGTTCGGCATCGACCCGGTACGGCCGTCTGAATCCTCACTGTCCCGTCCAATCATCTGGACTGTCTAAACTCACTCTAACACACTCTCTCTCCCCCTCGCTTTGCTTTGACCGCTCAGGTTTGGGGCTTGGCCAACAACAAACTGACTTTCCTTAACTCGTACAAGATGAAGATGTCCGTCATCATAGGCGTCATTCACATGACTTTCGGAGTCTGCTTGTCATTCTTCAACTACTGGTAAGTGCCCTGTGTGTGTGTGTGTGGTGAACGTTTGTATTTTAAGATCTGTGTCACGAGCCGTCTCTTCATCTTCTCTTCCTCATCTTCTCCAGGCACTTTGGCAAAATAAGCAGCGTGTTCCTGGTCCTCATCCCAGAGCTCTTCTTCATGCTCACTCTGTTTGGCTACCTGGTGTTCATGGTGGTCTTCAAGTGGATCGCCTACACTCCTGACCAGTCCAAGTTTGCTCCCAGTATCCTGATCCACTTCATAGACATGTTCCTGTTCACGGACAACCCAGACAACCCTCCCCTCTACACGGGACAGGTGGGCAGGTTGAATCTGCTGGAGCTATTTATTGTTGGTCAAAACAAACCTTTACAATTACATTCATACATTCTGTGTCTCCAACTCTTTGCGTAGCTGATAGTGCAGAAGGTCCTGGTGGTTCTGGCCGTGTGTTCCGTTCCCGTCCTCCTACTGGGGAAGCCCACGCACGAATACCTCACATACAAAAAGAGAAGACACAGAACGGTTAGACTCCGCTTTGATCTGTTTTTACTCACAATTCGCTGGAATTTGTTTAGATTTTCCTGACTCTGTGCACCGTCAGGTGGAAGATCGGCGCCCCCTGGTGGCTGATGAGGCCTCCATCAACGCTCAACAAGGAGATGTGGAGGGAGGAAGTTCTGAAGAGGAGGTAAACGAGGCGTCTGAGTGATTGACCGCTGCTCTCTGGTGATTTCTTTTTGATGTAAACATGGACGTTTGCCCTCTGCAGGAGTTTGATGCTGCAGACGTGTTCATGCATCAGGCCATCCACACCATAGAGTACTGCTTAGGCTGCATCTCTAACACCGCCTCCTACCTCCGACTATGGGCTCTTAGTCTGGCACACGCACGTATGTGGCATACTCACATGATACACACACACACACACAGACAAACTTCCTCTCCAAGCTATAAACACACATCCTATTCATTTTCAGCCACTTCCTCATAGACGTGACACATTTTTCCCAGGCGGCGATGTCTGACAGTGAGTGTTTGTCTCCCCACAGAGCTGTCAGAGGTGCTGTGGGTGATGGTGATCCATATTGGCCTGAGTTGGAAGGGCTATGTAGGATCTGTAGTCCTCTTTGTGGTCTTTGCCTTCTTCGCCATACTCACAGTCTCCATCCTGCTGGTGATGGAGGGTCTCTCGGCTTTTCTGCACGCCCTCCGTCTGCACTGGTGAGGAGGAGAGGGGAGGAATTGATGGATGGAGGGAGGGAGGGATGGGTGTAAAAGTACATGCGCGAATATGATATTGCGTCCTCTCTCTTGCCGATGTGAGTTGACATTGCGGCTCCTCTCTCTCCCACAGGGTGGAGTTTCAGAACAAGTTCTACAGCGGAACCGGCTACAAGCTGAGCCCGTTCTCCTTCACGGCTCTGATCAACTCATCAGATCCTTTGTGATCCATCAGGATGGCCAAACGGTTCATGTTCACGATAACTTTTAAGTATCTAAATGAGCTCATGGAACATAACCACTCACTTCAGATTGACTTGTCTTCCTGGTTTGGTGTTAAAAAAAGTATTTAATTAACTTGCACTTGATAATGGTACAGACTGTTATTGCTTCATCTTACCAGAATGTGAACAATGTCCCTGTACCATGAATTAGAGAAAGATACTTTTGTATTCCCTGACGCATTTTTAAAATCAAATTTATTAATTCTGGCCCATGTATTCCAAGGAAGAAAGGATGAATCATGTTTACTTTTCAGTGTATGAGCTTATATTGGAGGCATCACTTATGATAAGGGAAGCATGTCAGGATCTGTTCTGCGGTTTAAGGGAATGTGTGATTGTGTCCTATTTGGTTTTCTCCAAATGATTTGTCAGTGATTATCTGAATGATTTTCATCATAAACCAAAGATGCACGTTGGTGGTCTGAGCACAAAACACAACAGATATTTATTGTTAAAGGTTTTTCCTTGTGCCTTGTTTGATATCTAGACTCAGCTCAGCAATCCTGGACATTTTTTGGGACCGATGTTTTGTTTTATCATTCCGCCAACACCTTTGGACTTAACTCTGCCTTGATGCTGTGTCTTTTTGTTTCCTGCCGCGTTGCACTGTAAAATGAATCCAATTTGAACTGAAATTAAAAGATGATTTTTTTTCTTGTTTAATCTTGTGTCTGTGCACAATCATTCAAGGAGAAGCATGAGAAACATTTTGATGCTTGACTACAACTTTCAAAACAAATACAACAAACACAAAGTCTATTCATAATCAGGAAGTAAACACAGTAATGCCTTAAAGGTCAAGTTCCCTGACCTTTGCACAGCTACAGACAAACAAGCTTGTTGTTTTCATGCCAAGTCAAATCAACCTTATTTCTATAGAACAATATCACATATAATGTCTCAAGGGGCTTTACAGGTCCACAACATCAGGAAATTCCTGACTCCAACCAAAGAACTCTAGGAAGATGAGGAAAACCTGTATGTATAAAGGCCATTAACGAATATCTATAAGGTACAAAGTCCCGCTATAATTTGTTATTCATTTGACTCATTGTTATTGTGAATGTACTTCAAAATGGAGAGAGATGTACAAGATGTGTTTGTAACACTTGTGGTAGGAACTTAAAGCGCCGCTTTTGTTCCTGTCAGGGCTGCTTTCACATGCACACAAGCTAGAGCGGATGTTGTCCGAATGTCAGTGATGGTGCTTCACATGTCACCGAATATTCCAATTAAAAGCTTGTAAATGTTATTTTGTTTTATTCAGGGGGTCACATGTTATCCGACCGATAGTTTACATTGATGAGGTAAACAGAGATAAAGGAGAAGATGTTCGCTTTGGGCCAAATATGTCGAGATGTTCGGCTGCTGCTCGGTCAGACTCGGCACATTCTGACCGTGAATTCAGGTAAAGATCATTTTATGAAACATAATAAGTTATAGTTGTAAATAAGCATGCTGTTTTATAAATATTTTAATAAAATTTGAACTGAACAGTGTAACTCGTTTGGCCGTTTTGAATTCAAAAATAAACGTAAAAACGATTGAATACTGCTAACATTTGTAATTTGGGCTTCAAAATAAAAGCTTAAATGTCTGACAAAACCGGGTTTTTAATAGTTGTATTGCCTTATTTAATTCTTTTAGAAAGGGAAGAAAGAAGAGAGGAAAAATAACTGAATTTGTTTTATAAAAAAGCAGCCTAGGATGACAGCGACAGTATCACATTGATATTTACACAGATTATAATCTAATACCTGTCAGTATATATATTTGTTATTGTTAAATGTCACAAAGTTCATATGCTCTGTTTCAAATAATTAAGCGATAACAGATCTCATGTAGTTGTGATGTGTTTGTGGGGCTCTGTGGAGCTCCTCAGGGCCCGGTTGTTGTAGTCTCACTTTTTCCCTTTCATGCAGCTCGGTGTATGAGCAAGGCAGCATCTCAGCCTGAGCCCAGTGTGGATGAAAATGAAGTTGTGAGCCCCACGTTTGTGAACCGAAACCCTCGGAACCTGGAGCAGATGGCGCTGGCAGTGAAGGACCGAGGCTGGAAGACCACCTGGCCCCACAGGGAGTTCTACCATAGGTATGTGTCCCTCTGTGGTGTTTACATTCTCTGCTCAATCTGACTCACACTCATTTATGCATTTGAGACACCAGATCTGAAGCACTGCAGAGCCTGTTAACCACTAGGGGGCGCCTTAAGACCCTCTTGCCTGTGACCATATAAGAGCAACTTGCAAAAGCTCAGTTCCCTCCCACCCACTCTCTCTCTCTCCATTTTCAGATTAGTGTTCGCTCGCTCTCAGCACCACGTGACAGCTGAGGTGTTCTCCAGCAGCTCTCCCATCCCCGTGTTGTCCTGCTCCACCAAAGAATGGGCCGTGAAGCAGGAACTGGCCTCCACGAGGTGCGTGGCAGCGTCTCAGGCCGTGGGCGAGGTGTTGGCACATCGATGCAAACAGGCCGGCATCACCAGGATGGTCTATAGAGCCATCCCGTGGCAGTATCGCTCCGAGGCCGTGAGTACACACAGGATGGAACGCAGTCGCCATTTAAACTAACTCACTGGGTTATGAGCTTCATTCACACTGCGTTCATTCTCTTTATGCCTTCTCCCACAGGTTCAGTCTTTCAGGACGGCCATGAAGGACGGAGGAATCGTCCTCAGCGAACCGCGGAGGAAATACATCGGGACCTGAATGTTGTTTTGTTTTGTCACGCTTTTATTTTGTAAAATGAACAAACACGTCGTGTAACCTGTCGCTCTGTAACCTGTGAGGTAATGCTCTGCTCTACAGGAGGACGTCACCACCACAGAAATATGATATCACAAAAAGCATTGTGATGTTTGTCGTTTGCAGCAGTACTCTGGTGCGTTATTGAATAAATAAATAGAAACCTTTAACTTGTGATATTTTATTTTGTCACTCATAGCGTGCTGAATGTAAACAAGAGTGTGGGCGCAGACAGTGTGGAGTAGAACACATGGAGGCGCAGAGATCAGAGGCGGTACAGCATGGTGTTGGCTCAGGCAGTGGGGACCGTGTGGGATTATATAAAGTGCAAGATGTTTGGGTTTTTTTACAAAGATAGAAGATAAAGAGCAAAGTTAGTGCGAAATTAAAATCCACACCAGAATAAAACGGAATGAATGGCGGCAAAAACCCTGAATACTTTTCTCCTCACGTAGGTATAAAAAACAGAACATGCTCACGATTCATCATAAAGACACAAACTGACTTTATGCCAACATGCAGAACAAGTTCAACCAGGCAAGGAGCAGAACTACACACACACACACACACACATGCATGCAGTCACAGATTAAAAACAGGAATCAGTATCGCTGGGGTCAAAGGCACTCGTACAGCAAGGACACACACACTTTATGTGGACGTGACCTCAGAGACTGGCAAGAAATAAGTTATATCACGCTGATCCTCCACGTATTGACTCCAGAGAGTTTACAATAATATAGGAATTGGTGTGTTGTAATACGTCGTTTGGCCTCCCGACACACACACACACACACATACCATCAAACTGGCCCTGACTCGGTCCATCATGCAAAGCTCAGATCCACTCGTCTGAGGGTAAAATCCTTCCGTTTGCGAGTAACTGACAGTGGATAGAAACACACACACACACAGAGGGTGTGTGTGTGTGGACGTTCGACCATCCATGATCAACGCGGTGGAAGAAACGAGGGATTGTTGCTATGAGGAGGAACAATTACATACATCTTAAAACTGCATCACATTGTATTTACAGAGGAAAGTGGAACAGAACGCAATTGCATAGATTTGATAAGAGGAAGGGAGCGAGCGGGTGGGTGGGGGCGAGCGAGAGAGAGAGAGAGATAATTGTGGTGTAATATGCTCTAAAAAACAAACACTGAATAAACTGTACAGTAATGCACATTTCATCACTGGTTTCACAATACTGCAGCCGTACGAAACGTAACCGTCGACTCTATGAGATATGCAAAGACCTGTCAATCAAATCAGGAGTTGCATCACCTGCCAAATGAGCTAAAACGTACAGCGAAGCCACAGAGTATCAGAATATAAAACCTTGGCATATAGAACAATAATGATCAGGTGAGCAGTTGTGAACAGCTGTTGTCTTCTTCACCACCATGTTTGTCTCACCCTCCCTCCCTCCCTTTCTTCTCTCCTTCCTTCCTTCCTCCCTCCTTACTGTCCCCTCCGCGCTCTCTCCTCCTTCCTCCGCGTTAGGGTTTGGCAGAGTCGGGCAGGCTGCGGGGTTCCGGGGAGATGTCCACGCGCTCTCGCTGGTGGATCAGGCCTCGCCGTGCACTTCCGCGCCTCGGTTGCCGCGGCGACAGCCTCGCACCCTGCAGCTGTGACGACGGCGGGATAAAAGGATCAGCACGAGTGTTTGAGCGGCAACATTTAAATTAGGAGTGAGGGGCTTCCTCCGTTTCTTTTACCTGCTCGTCATCATCTTGTTCACTGATGGACTGCATGAGTGAGAACAGGTTCATCCTGCCGCTGCGGTTAACACTCGCTGGCATCTGCAGATGAGAGATAAAGATGATGAAGAAGAAGGAGAGGAGCAATGAGACAAGAAGCAGGGACGAGCTAGAGCAGATGACATCACCGGGTCTTTCTCACCTTGTTTGGCTCGCTTATCGTGATGGAAGGAGCTCCAGCTTGTGGTCCCGTCACTGCAGGGTCCTGGTCCTGCTCAGACTGGAGCTTGGACTTGGACTCAAAGACCTGGATGTGCACCAGACCAGGGGACGAGCAGGAGTGAGGGAAAGCTATCAACATACAACCATCACAGAATGTATGTTTAACGTCTTACCTCTTCTTCCTCATCTTTGTCATCTGGACTCTCTCCATCCACTTCCTCCTCACTGTCGAGTCCTTCATCCTCCTCATCGTCATCGTCATCCTCGTCTTCTTCCCCTCCGTCCTCCCGTTGCAGAGACATCTTCCTTTGCTCTCTTGACTTGCGCCTCCAGAGAGCGCTGTGTCGCTGCTGACTGGAATGACAAGAGAACACACTCACATGCTATACACCCGCAAGGCACACGTACACACACATATAGCACAGTAGATCGTCACGTGTTCCCATGTCTGACCTTGCGGTGAGGATGCCGTTGTAGGTCTGCAGCTGCTTCATGAAGCCTTCGTTTGGTCTGGCGACTGACCGGCGATCCTTTACGTAGGCCAGCGCCACGTCCAGAGGCCAACGCTGCTGCTTCATGGCATAGGCGATCACCGTGGACGCCGAGCGAGACACGCCCATCTTACAGTGCACCAGCACCGCCTGTCCATTCTTCCTGAAGCATAAAACAGAACGAGAGAAGCTCCTTCACTTACAGTATTTGTGGATTTAAGTTGTGTTTAGTCGATCACAAACGTTTCAGATCAGTCCATATCTGAAGCGTCTATGAAGCTGAATCATCTGAATAATAGCAGAACTAACTGGTTCAGCAGGTCCGTAAACTCTGACTGAGCTCTCCAGGTTGGTAAACAGTGGAAATTCTTCATATACGCTGAGCAAACATGATCTGAAAGTGAGTCAGATGCATGCAGGGACACTTTGCTACCTGGCAGTGTTGATGAAGTTGTACGTGTCTGTCCAGTGGGAGAGCAAATCAGTGGCCTCCACGTCGTACACTCTGATGTTCATGTAAGTGAAGGACTCGGGGAAAAAGTTGTCAATCTCTCTTGTCACATTCAGAATGTAGCCAACGCTGCAAAACACAAAGCTGCAAACTTAAGAGCCCGGAGAGGAAAAACACTTCCTGTCAATAAGCTCAGACTTTCCACGTCGAGACACAAGAGTCCAGTGGACAGACTGACTTGTTTTTATGAAGCTCCTCGAAGTTTGCTGCGTTCCACTCAGAGCCCTGCAAGCAGATAAAGACAGAGCGGCTCAGTAAAGGCCAGAGCAGCAGCATCATCTTCCCTATCGCTGTTCACACACACGAAACACCACAAAAGGGGAAGTAAGAGTCACACGACCAACAACACAGTGGTGAAAGCTCACTTCCTGCCAGTTACTGACCCAAAAGCGAGCATATGGCCGCCCTCTAAGTGTTAAAATGGAGCTGACTGTCTAGGCTCGCTCACCAGGTAAAGGTAGTCAAAGATCTTGCAGGGTTTGTCCATCTGCGCCAAGGTGACCATCGTCTCGTTGTCGATGTATTCTTTGAAAGGCTTTATGTCGAAGCCCAGCTTGGCCTGCAGGGCGTTTTTCACCTACGGAGGCAAAAGGAAAGTCGGGTCAGCATCCAGGCGGGACAGAACCGTCTCTCCTCATGTGGACGTGGGTGTCACTCACCATTCTGGATGTGAGGCTCTCTATGTCTTCCGTGCTCATGATGTCTATCAGGTGCTTCTTGATGAGCTTCTCTTTGGAGAGTCTGTCTGGTGAGCTGCACACGTGAAATAAAACAGAGATCAGCTAAGAGGACGGATGACGGGCTGATGACGAAGAAGCCTAAAAGGACGCGTACCTGTTCCCGTTGCTGTCCTTCCGCACCGACTGCAGGTCTCTCATGACCTCCCACTCATTCAGGCAGAAGCGGTCAGACTCCATGTGTTGGTAGTAGTGCTTGGCCCAATCCAGACCGCAGCCTGGGATCACCGCTGCCTTCACCGCTCGCTCACAGCAGCCGTGCAACACCTGCAACACCGACCTGACGACAAGAAGAGTCCGCACTGATGACTGGGCTTTCAACAAGTGATTGATTATTGATGTTTCCATTAGTAGTCTGGATACTTGACTGCGCAGATGGACGGATGGTTAAAAGACTCATTTGAACAGACGTGAATGATAACGTGCTGTGTTACTGTGCCGGGGTGTCGGCGCTCACCACATTGTCTGCATGGCAACAGGCTTGAAGATTCTGTTGGCCTCTGCAGATGTCACGCTGAATCCACTGAAAGGGAGAGAGAGAGAGAGAGCGAGAGAGAGAGAGAGAGAGAGAGAGAGAGAGAGGCGAAGAATACAATCAGAGAAGGAGAAGCTAAGGAGGAAGTGTTTTTGTGATGCATCACACAGCTGAGGCACAGAAAGACTTCAGATATTTCAGTGTAAAAGCGAGCGACGGCTGACGTGACGAGCGAGACGGAGGATCAGAGAGAGGCACAGAATGAGAGGTGCGATTCAACCAAGCTTCTAAGTCTCAGGTCCAGCTGGGAGAGAGTCCGTGTCTGTGTGTGTGTCCACCTCGTCCCCTCTCACAGGGCTTTAAAGGCTGTGTTTCCACATATCACCTCAGGTTCTTGGCATCCAGTGAAATACTAATATGTCCAAGAACAACTCCATTTCTTCACCCACAAATCACCAAAAGCCTTACTTGGCTCAGCGTCGCCACAAGCCAAGAAAACAGCCACAACTGTCAAGATGAAATATGAATCAATTCCACAGAGTCGCTTGTGTTTTTACAGTCGTCTCTCTCTCTCTCTCTCTCTCTCTCTCTCTCTCTCTAACCTTAACATAAAGCCAAACTTCCCCCGCAATCGAAAATAAGTTGGACTACACAAACACATGAGCTAAGCGTTTATGTAAGAGGAGTGAGTGAGCGATGGCAGCAGATGTGATTCGTGGACAATGATTCAACTCCCAAAAACAGAAACATTAATCATTCATATTATCTCTGGCCGGCGTCCCGGACATCAGCGTGCGCCTGTGGCTGCCGCTTTAATAAAGTCCTCAACCTTGTGACTGGGTGTGCGTTACAGGTCGTTCCCCGTGTGTCTCACCCGTCTCCGTCCAGGTACACCTGTGTGTCGCTCCATACGGGCAGAACCAAGCCGATGGTGCACTGAACGCTGCAGAGGGAGAGGAGAGGAGAGGAAGAGATCAGAGCAAATGAATGTAATTGTTAACTAAAGTGAGGTCTTATCTTCTGTACTCTGACACCATTATCACAGTTTTACACACACACACACACACACACACACACACACACACACACCTGTCAGAGGCGGGGAAATCCATGCCAAGCAGGATGCTCTCCTGCTTGTTACTGAGGGTGGAGACGACGATCAGATATCTGACTCGGACCGGGCTGACTGACTCCAGCTGAACCGCCTGCAAGACAGCGGACAGGGAGAACAATGTCCCTGAACGTTTAGAGGCAAGGAGGGGAAACAGAAGCCACATCTTAACCACGAGACACACACACGTCGCCATTTCCTCTTATGGTTGTGGTGGCACGACGGCCGGACAGATGTTAAGTCTCCTTTCCTTCGCTTTCTAATCGGCAAGGTCAAAGGTCATGTTTACAGAGTCACGCAACTATTGGTTATAAGTCCTTTAAAGGGTGACACTGCTGTAAGCAATTCATTACAAATTCTGTATTATTCTTTACTTTCACTTTGGCTATTTACCAAAGAGAATGACTCTAGGGAGCAAAATGACAAATGAGCTTTTCTCCATCATTCAAGCGCCAGTGGGCTTCAGTTCATCCAAGTATGGCTGAAAAATGAACTTGAGCTGGAATAAGTTCATATATCTGCGTCAGTAATGCTTCATCCTTTCTTTATTTTTAGAAACACACGTGGTAAAAGAGCAGTTAAAGCAGCTGCTGCACTAAAAGCTGCTTGTATTCCTGCTCTATAATCACTAACTGGAGGAAATGAACCTAAATATCCTGTATCTGTTACATGTGGGGAGTCTGAGTCAGCATAAATGTGTAACTCAATAACACAGCGATCTCAACGTTACGATCAGAACTTTCTGTAGGACAACTTTCTACCCAGCAGCTCCCAGATCGGTTTCTCTTATCGATTGTTTTGCGACAGGTGAGCGGCCGGGACGCCTCACCAGCTGGATGGTGTCTTCCGGCCTCAGCAGCTCCAACATGGCGTGAAGGTGTCTGTGCTGCGTGTCTGAGGCTCTGGCCCCGCCCTCCGCCGGCTCTGTCTGCTCGGGTGGCGTCTTCTCCTCCTCCTCCTCCTCCTCCTCATGGTTCCCCTCCCTCTCGTTCTCTTCCAGCAGCAGGACGGCTCCCTTGACGAGGGCAAAGCTCTCTCTGGAACCAGACACGGCTTATTTTTACATCAGGAACGGAAAAAGTTGCAGATTTTTTGTTAAGATTACAATAAAACCATCATAACTCAAACACGTGACGCTGAGGTGCAGCTACCTTTTTTGAAGCCTGCCTCTTCTCGGGATGCATTCGTCCTTAAAATATGAAGCAAATCAAAAGAGAGCCATATTAAAAAATGGAATATATGGAATGTTATCTAATAACGATTGCGTCTTTTCAACACAGCCACCAGCCCTGCGTTAAGCTACGTGTGTTGTGATTTACCAGGGATTAGGCCTGGAGCACGTGATTGTGAATAGATCTCTTAACAAGGTGCAGCATTGAGACACGTTAATAGCTTTATTGATAACGTGGTGCTCCAGAGATCGTCCCTCCCGTCTTATTGTCCAAACTGTGGATGTACTCTCTCTCCTCTGTGTTTCAGGTCTTGATTGTGCCAATTCTGGCTCTGGCGCTTGTTATTTAAGTCTACTACATGATAAAATCCCGTTTGGTTGGAGCACCGGGAAGGAAAGGCTGTGTGAAAAGTGTGGAAGCGTCGGCACAAATGGCTGGAAAACTGCAAAACTGGCAACTTCTGGGATTGAAATGTGGTGCAGGAGAGATAAAGAGTGAGAGAGAGACACTGAGCTGACTGACATACAGGCCACTGATACAAAACAAATGAGGAATTCAATGGGATCAAAGGGAGAGTGAGAGAGAGAGAGAGAGAGAGTGCGAGAGAGAGAGAGAGAGAGAGAGAGAGAGAGAGAGAGAGAGAGAGAAAGCAGTAGCTACAAGGGACAAAAAGGAGAGAGAAACTTGAGACAGTGGCTTTACCTGTTATGCAACTGGCAAGTCCAGACAGTGAAGTTTGAAAACAAAAAATGAAAAGAGGAGAGGGGAAGTTGACAGAGGCGAGGACGGGCAGAACGAAGGAGAACACCAGTTAAGATCGAAGGACAAGATTCAGTGAAAAATATGCAGTTGCAAAAAAACGTTAAAGGCCTCAAACACCAGGTTCACTTCTTCACAGATGAGTGAAAGAATGCAAGAAGAGGAGATAAAGATCACACACACCACACGCACACACACACAGAGGCTGATGTGACGGTGTAAACATTGTGTACGTATGCATGAAACATCTGCAGTGGCAGTGAAGCTTAGAGCAGACAGAAGATAATGCAATCAACCTCTGATGTCAACACACTGTAGGCAAACACGAGCTCAGTCACATCAAAGGACCTCTGATCTGTCAGCCTAGAGACGTTGTGACGCAACCAAACCCAAGCACCGCCGTGCAGGTGAGCGTGGTCGTGATATCCAGTAAGGGCAGCCTAGACAACAATTGCTCTTCAGCCTCAGAGATTAGGAGCTTTTAGAGGGACCAGCTGGCGACAGCTGTGGTCAGACGAACAACAAGTAGCAGCTATTATGCAAACCGGCCCGTTTCTATTGTGAAACGCAGCGTATGAATGAACTCACCGGAGTGGTAGACACGGACGGCGTCCTATGCAGGGTCAACAGAGCCATCGCACGGCACGGAGGTTGCTCCCCTCAACCTGCTGCTGCAGGCGTGTTCAGACAGGCGCGGCAGGTTCCTCAGCCAGGAGTGTGTCGTGAAACGGTTGAGATACTGAAATGACAGAAGACAGAAACGATTAGAGTGCAAAGTTTGGTTAATAATCAATAAGACCATAAGGACCTCCAAGGATCTGTAAGGGCGTTTGAAGGGGGGGTCTCCGTCTAAAGGAAGGAATAGTTTCTATGTTTATTCAATAGCTTAAAGGCTTTGAACAAAGAGTCTCAGGAATCCAAAACATCCAGGTACCTCCTCGCCGACAAGACACCCAACATTACTCACGCGTGCTGTACTGAAATGGAGATGTTTGTGAAACGATTCTATTTCTGTCTAATTCAGAATGAAGAAAAGACTTAACTCTTTAATAACTGGTACTTAATTGACCATATTTCAACAGTGAATATTTTGCTATATTTGTCACAAATTGTGCATTCATTTCCGTTTCAGTGGATTTCCTGCATGAATTTTCAGTGGTCTGCCACCTGAGGAAGGGGGGGGGGGGGGGGGGGGGGGGGGGGGGCTGGGCTTGAGATACCACAGGTGGCCCCTTATACACACACAGCTTGAGAACCACGGTGTGACTTGCTGCAGGGGTGGATGACATGAAGACACAATATCTATTTGTTGTAATGGAAGGCAAAACACTTCCCAACTAAACGTCACTCGAACATTCTCAGGCTCCCCGAGAGAAAACAATCTGGTCTTTATGGCGTGAATAATGCGGTAATACAAGCGTTATATAAGCGAATGTCGCATGTAAATAACCACAATGTTGCTTACAAGTGAGATATAATATAAAACTATTTCATCTTGACTGACGAGCTGTGAAACCCCGCGGCTCACACAAATAAGGAGGCTCTGTCAGCCTTCACAAGCTAACAGCTGACGATCTGCTGCAGCAAAGAAAACGAAGCCAAAAAGCAAACAAGGAGACAAAACAGACGTTTCGTGTTATTAATTCTTACTTCCCTTACCACTCAGTGACTGACCTCCCGTCTTATTTCCTGCTTCGGTCACAATCAGGCAGTTCCTTCGGTGGCGACTGCTCCTTATTCCGCCCCCTGGAGCTGTAGAGACGGAGAGGAGTTGTAGTTTTTGAGGAGAGTTTACGTCCGTAACACAAGGAGGGGACAGTGACGTCATAGAACGGGAACCTACCCCCAGTGCCACCCAGGAACAAGGAGCTAACTGTACAGGCGTTATTGTTGAGTTATCACCTGATAGTAATCTATATTAGACAATAAAAATGATAGAAGCGTTTTATAAACTGGGTAAAAGAGAGGATTTATTTGACTAAATCTACACTGCGCGTGCGTGTGGTGCAGGGCTGTGACGTATTCGGTATCTCCTGTGTTTGTTGCTCCACCCAGGAAGCCGAATGCGGGGAAAAATGTAAACATGCCCGTACATGGATGAATGCGCTCTGGAAGAGAAGGGAGAGTAAGTGTTGAACTAATAACACTAACAAGGTTAAAACTGAAATCAACACGTGGATGTTCAAATAAGACTGAATTGTATGAAGGGCCAACAACTTGCCCGGACCAAAAAATAAACAAGTCCTCAAAAGGGTGATCACGTTTGGTTTAATTTCTCTCGGTTTCATGTATGCGTTTATTACGTTTTTATAATTGATGTATTTCCCTATTACGTTAGTGTGGTAATAAAAATAATCAATGGCTCAGTTTGACTGCAACTGACTTGCATGCCATTCCATTAAGCCACAGTGCATGGCTTTCTCAAGTCAAATGAATTATTAATACAAGCGAAAGTCATTTGCAAGATCGTAAAAGAACAGTTATCAATTACTGAATTAGTACATGTCCTTGACTTCGACATGTGTGAATGGTGTGCACATTTCTATAATTTACAACAATAAAAATGACACTTGTAAATCTGCAACACTCTTATATGAAGTTGTTTATTTTCCCAATATACAGCCTATATTTTTTAACTATATGTATCACAAACATTTTTGTTGTTGGCTGGTTGAATTTGTTTTTGTTTTGTGTGAAATGTAAAGACTTTTAATACATTCATTTAAATTATCTATGGAGATCCAGTGCGTATGTGCAGCCGAAGGAGGTTGCTAAGGAGACTGAGTTTGAAGACTGAAACATGCAGCCAGACCATCAACTTATGAAAGGAAACATGTTCATTTGAGATAATTCAGTATTTGATGTTTGTTTGCTTTCATAGTCAGCATGCTGGTCCACATCTAGTCCAGGATGTGGCGGTATTGTACCAATTCACCAGCCTGCCAAATATCGTGCCGAAGAAGAAGAGAGTTTTTAAAAACCTGATACCTTAGCGGTGTGTTGTGTTTTTTAACTTTAAACCTGTCCTGTGAATGGAATGCACACTGTTCGGAATATCATGAAGGTGTTCGTGACCAGACGCATCCCGCAGGAGGGAATGAAGCTCCTGTCCGAGTCCGGAGTGTAAATAAACTCTTTATCATGTCTTACATTTCGTTTTTTTACCGCTAGCTAAACTCGCATTCTGTAAACATGTTAGCCGCTCGCGTGCCTTTTTAACAGCAACCCTCTATGATGTCACCTCTCTGTCCCTCATCAGGTGCGAGGTGTCTCTGTGGGACTCAGACGAGCCCGTATCCAGGACGGAGCTCCTCAAAGGCGTTCAGGGGGCGAGTGGGATTCTGTGTCTTCTCTCCGACAAAATCGATGCAGAGGTTCTGGATGCTGCAGGTATCATCATCATCATCATCTCATCTCAGTTCCAGTCCAGGGTGTGTTAGTAAATCTGTGTCTGATGCTGCAGGGCCAAACCTGAAGGTGATCAGCACCCTGTCAGTGGGACTCGACCACCTGACTTTGGACGAGACGAAAAAACGGTGAGCTACACTGACCTTTTACCTTTGACTGCCACAACCTGGGGGGTCTTACAGCGTATTAATGAAGTGATTCTTGCTCCCGACAGCGGCGTGCGTGTGGGCTACACCCCCGGCGTCCTGACTGATGCTACAGCAGAGCTGACCGTGTCCCTGCTGCTGGCCACCGCCCGGAGGATACCAGAGGGAGTGGAGGAGGTCAAGAAGTCAGTCACACACACACACACACACACACACACACACACACTCACACACTCAGTTAATATGTATGAGCTTTCTGTCAATCTGTAAACCAAGAGAACAAGCCATTACCTCAAGTAATAAGTAAGTAGTAACTCTCGCCCTCTCTCTCTCTCTCTCTCTCTCCCTCTCCCTCTCCCTTCTCTCTCTCTCTCTCTCTCTCTCTCTCTCTCTCTCTCTCTCTCTCTCTCTCTCTCTCTCTCTCAGTGGTGGTTGGAGCTCATGGAAGCCCCTCTGGCTGTGTGGTCACGGGCTTTCTGACAGCACAGTAGGAATCATTGGACTGGGACGCATAGGTTTGCTGTCTGCTGTTATTGCCTCATTCGTCTTATTGGCCTTGGCGGTTTGTCCTGTGTGTCACTGTGCCTCTGTTTGTTATCAGGCATGGGCATCGCTCGGAGACTGAAGCCCTTTGGAGTTAGGAGGATGCTCTACTCTGGGAGGACGGCCAAGTCCTATGCTTCTGAGGTGGAGGCAGAGTTTGGTAAGAGGAAGGAAACTAGAATTGGTTCAAGGTTTTGGTTTGTGCGTTGGATTGACTTTTCCCTCTCCGTCTCTTTTGTTTCCACGTCTTCCTCTCCTCTCCTCGCCGTGGGACAGTGCCAGTGGACACGTTGGTGTCTGAGAGCGACTTTGTTGTCGTCTCCTGCTCCCTCACACCGGAGAGTGAAGGGCTGTGTGACAAGGCCTTCTTCAGCAAGATGAAGAACTCTGCAGTCTTTGTAAACTCGAGCAGGTAACCCTCCAAAGCAATGCGGTTTAAACAATAACAGACACATAATCATGGTTTAAAGATTATTTACATTTTTGCTCCTTCATATAAATCCTGTATGCAGCTGCAGACTTTGGACCAACAAATTTCTCTCACTCTGCTCATGGATTGATTGAATTTATTTGGTAAAGTCAATCAGGATGACAGAAAGTCCACAGACTCATTTCTACTGTGGTGCTGTCAGATTGGCAAGTTAGTCAGTAAAAATGGCAAACATGTCACATTGAATTAAAGGAACTATAACTATAACTATAATATAACACGCAAACCTTTAGAATTGTCTCTGGACGCGAGCAACAAAATCAACTCAGGATAAACAGGAAGTAAATAAGTAACATGTTAAACAACAGAGCTAACATACAGCAGCTTCCTACTGGCACTCATTTGAATTTCACTTGGAGACGTCATTTGGATTTCCTCCCATTGCTTCACATGCAAAGAGGATGTGTTTCCTTAAGGGGCCGATAAAGGAGAATGGAAAGTGTAAAACAGACAAACAGCAGCACTCACGCTCAATCTACATCAGGCGCCACTCTTCCTGCTCTGCAGCCTGTGTGCATCATGATGTACGGGATGCTGGGATGTCAAATTCCACCTGCATTTTCAGCCTCTTACAGTGATGGGGCTGCATTAGAACTGATTTGTAGCTGCAGCTAATTAACGCACAAGCACCTGGAGACACACACACCCACCCACCCACACACACACACACACACACACACATACACGCACATCACTCATGTAAATCAAGGAACTTTCCAGAGGAATTCTGTCACGCCAAATTGAGAACCTGTGTCTGTCAAACAGAAGAAGACTGGATTTAATTCTTAGTTTCTATATGTTACTCATATTTGTAATGAACTATTAAGTGGTATGTTTTAAACTGTCATCCTACATAATCATAATGTGAGGTGTGAGTTTTCTGATTGACACATGTTAGTAGGCTGCTGCTGTGTATGTCTGAGAGGTGTGTGTGTGTGTGTGTGTGTGTGTGTGTGTGTTAGGGGGTCTGTAGTGAACCAGGAGGATCTGTACGAGGCCCTGAGCAGCGGACAGATCGCTGCGGCCGGACTGGACGTCACAACGCCTGAGCCTCTGCCAACAGACCACCCTCTGCTCACACTCAAGAACTGTGGTGAGTCCAGGGGATCTGTGCTACAAAATTCAATCTTGATCTCCCGCTTGCTTACTTGCATCGCCTTGATTTCCCCCTTTTTGTTTGTCCTTCGTCTGCTCTGGTTGATCTCCTGCAGTGGTTTTGCCGCACATCGGCAGCGCCACTCACTCCACAAGAGCCACCATGTCTGTGTTGGCGGCCAGAAACCTGCTGGGTGGTCTACAGGACGCAGACATTCCCTGCGAATTCACCGCTTAGGGCTTTCCACCGTGCCTCCACCGACCACACATCACTCCCAACTGCATAATCATGATCTCCAGTCTGAGGTCACGCTGTTACACTGATAGAAAGACGGTAGAGAAAACGGTAAGGTCAAGCTGTTTCCGTTTATAATCTGATGTTAATATCCCGCTTGTAGTTTGGAGGTCAGAGATGCACTGATAGGTTTTCTGATTTCAGGCATTTTGATGACAAACTCGCAGCACTTAACGTTCGATCCTAACTACAGTGACAACACAGAAGATCTCACTTTAACTATAAAAAGCCTTTATATTTACCTTTATGTTCCTCCTGAATTATTGGTTGTGTAGTTGGTTATCCCTGTAATTCAAACTAATATTTCCCATCTTCCTCTCCTGACTCCATGTCGGCTCCACTCCATTTTGTGTCAAATGTGTTTTTTGTTCAGAAGAAACTGGATTTTTTCCCACCTAAACAAATAAACCTGAGTGAAATGCAAAACTATGATTATTCTACTCAATCTCGGTGATAGAAAACAAAAATTCAAATAGTACAAATTATCCAGTGTATCATGGCCAACTGCTTCATTAATACACTTTCTGTCTAATTGTTATTTTAGCGGCATTTAATTAGTGATTAAGGGTTTTGGTCATTAGTCATCTGAACTAGAGATATATAACATGCTGAGATTTGCCCTTAGACATTTGTTTTGAGTGTTTTCTTGCAAGTATTAGTCATTTCACATTGTTTGCAAAAAGAAATTGGACTTTTCTCAGCAATAAGTTTAGGTTAAGGTTTCTACTTTTGTATTTCTAACAAGAAAACCAATGAAGAAACACAGAAAAATGCCTTTGGATCACTTTCATTTATGAGAGTTCAGTTCAAAATGTGAATCCACTGTGACTGAATGAAGTGAAATGACAAAGATTTGATTCAGTCTTTGGAGTCGAGACAAGTAGCGTCTATGCGAGTCCCAGCGTGTCAGGTAAGGACAGGTCTCCCTTCCAGCTCAGACAGGTGTTCTTGGAGTGCTTGTACAGGTGTGAAGACTGGCTGAAGCGTTTGCCACACTTGGGGCAGGGGTAAGGCTTCTCCCCCGTGTGGACCCGGATGTGCTTCTTGCAGTCGGTCAGGTTCATGAAGGTCTTACAGCAGATTTTACAAGCGTACTTCTTCTCTCCTTCCACTAAGAGCACGTGGTCCTCGGCCGCCGCCTTCTTGCACTTGGAGAGGACGTCCTCGGAGGCCATTGTTAGAGGCGGGGGATCGGCGGCATCCCCTGCAGATCCAGACGAAGAGGAAGGATCTGGATCTGCGCCGGCTTCCGATCCCGGCACGGCTTTCGGGGCGATGCGACGGAAAGTAGTCGCCCCTGAGCCGATGCATCCTTTGCTTTTCCCGGCCTGGGAATGTTGGAGGATGGAGGCGTCCAGACTGAGGCCTGGTTTGATGCCCCTCAGGAACCCCGCTAAAGAACTCTGGGCGGGCTGGAGGATGAGGGTGTCGCTGAACCCCGGACCCTGAGTGGGCAGAAGCTGCTGCAAGGGGAGAGAAGTGACTGGGAAAAGAAGGGAGGATTGAGAATCAGACGAAGAAGAAGAAGAAGTGGTGTTTGCCTCTACAGAATTCTGGCATGATTCGCCCGCGTCACTGGCAGCTGTGGCAGCGGCTGTGGCGGCGGCAGTGAGGCTGGCTAAGCTGTCCTCCACTTCCAAGGCCCCCATGACGCTGTCGTTACCGGGATTGAGGAAGCAGGAGAAGGCGAGCTCCGACAGGCTGTCCAGACCTTCTCCGTCAACCGACTCCTCTCCTAAATCGCCGACTTCTCTGTGTACGTCACTTTGATCATCCGTGCACAGCTGCAGTTTACCCTGTGATGCTGCGGCTGTGAGGAAACTCTCATGTATGTGTGTATGGAAGCGGTCCGTGGTGTCTTCTAGCGGTGACGGAGGAGAGTTGTTTGGTACCGTGTCCAAGTCTGGAGAGTACGAGCTCAGGTTTTCCCTTTTCACCTCAATAACCTCCATCTTTGGCTGCTCCTCATCCTCCTCCCCCACCTTCACTTTCACAACAGTCTGTCCATCCACATCTCCATCCTTCCCCCACACACCCACTCCTCCGCCGCCCGTGCTGCTGTCCGACTGGCTGGGCAGCTGAATCTCCTCTGGCTCCCCCAGGGCTGCTTCGTATTTCACCTCCACCTCCTCCTCTTCCTCACCTCTGCTCTCCCACAGGCCGTTGTTGGTCTTCAGGCAGTCTGGGGATGACAGCTCCTCTGCTGCCGCCGCCGCCGCCTCCTCTCTGCTTCTAGTCACGGTAGGTAAACTCTCCCGTTCTCCAGGCAGCCTGCACATCCTCTTTGCACCGTCGACCCTGTCCGGATGTGATTTTCGCTTGAGGCCTTCATCACCGCAAACTCTCTTCCTCACCTCGTTATCGTCAATCTCACCAGACTGGCTTATCCCCAACCCTGCGCTCCCTTCATCATCTTCCACGGCGGAGGTGACCAGGCTGAAACTGGCGGCATGGGAAGGTGGAAGCTGCTGCTGCTGCTGCACCGACCTCCAACCTTTAGGGGGAGAAGCGGGGAAGTTTTGTCTGGACAGGTAGAGCTTACAGGCCTTCACCACCGTGTTGAGGTGCAGGTGCGAGGCTGCCAATAGCACATCCATCATGTTTGAGGCCCCCACAGTGAGGGTGGAGGTGTAAATCATGTCTAGTAGGGTGGAGAAGGCCTCGGGGGTCACCACCTCCTGGTCTAACTCCATCACACCAGAGCCCCGACCGCCGCCTCCCTCCGCTCCTGCTCCCCCGGCCTCGTCTCCGCCGTCGTTGGAGCTCAGCAGAGCTCTGAAGTGAGAGCTGCACGCCGCCAGGACGGAGCGGTGAGCCTGGAAGCTCTGGTCTCCCACGACAACCACACAATCACACAGCTGAGCGTGAAGGCGCTGGTGGTTAAGCTGCTGGAAAATGAGCTGGAAATGACCTGGGAAGTCCATGATTGATCAAGACGAGAAGATAGAGGTGAAGATGTTATTTCATTGACTTTCATCTGTTTTCCAGGTACTAACTCAGTGACACAAAGAGGGTCCTTGTGTGAAAGAGTCCATCTGCTGGTCCTCGTCTCATCATGTAGTGATCTAGTGCACCGCGCTGGAATATGGGCGGGCCGAGTGCAACAATAACACAGATGGATGAGGGTAAAGCTTCGGCTCCGACAAACGCGTCCCGTTCCCCGCACGGCCGTTCACCTCTTGTCGCTGTTCAAAGATCTTATCCGAAAGTGAGCTCGATGGGTTTCACGCTCTCCGATGTCGCTGAAATACGGAACCGGCCGGCTTAACGTCCAAAGCCTCCATCGCTGCAGTCACATCAGCCAGACAATGACACCGTCGCCCCCAGGTGGTCATCTCGCGAAAGTACATCTACATTTCATTTGAGTATACTTGTAGTTTAGTGCTGCGATTTGTTTTACCTAAACTTAGTCGCCATAATTTCATCTAATACCATAAAAATCAAGACAATTTAAATTTCAATTATATTTTTTATTATTTTATTGGACATTGCCGTAGAATTTGGTCCAATAAAGCATCTTGGGGTATATGAGGTCCTTAACTGTTTTATTCAAAATGATAAAACAAAGAGCAGGCTAGTTTGAGGTCATTTGTATTTTATTATTCTAATTTCCAACACAACAAAGGTCAACGATTGGTCAGTTCTTGTCACAGCAGAAACATGTAGTATATGAACAAATCATGTGAAAACACGTTCAGTTTACAGTGAGGCAGATTCTGGAACATATTGGACAGTGTGACGTCATTATGGGAGTCAAAGCAAGAACAGGCAAACGACCACTCCAAATAATTCAATATTATCTTACTGAGTAGGAACAAAAATAAATATATGGAGCAGACCTACTGAATGTGTGGTTGCTATAGCAACAACTGCGTCAATTGTTTTGTAATTATTGTAGTGATCGAAACGTTCTCCAATATTGATCATGGTCGTTTATCCATTACAGCTTGACAGATTCTGTTCCCCTCACGTGTTTAAACCAACATATCAACACGGGTTCCTCCTATTCCATGACGCAACGCATACACTCAGAGTTGACTGTAACACAAAGGCATGGCAAACAACAAAAAAACAGAGAAGGTGGTTTCTCGGGTGCAGCGGTGTTGTTGTCACTCCGGCTGCCTGGTGATGATGATCCATTCTGTCTCTGATGTCTCGGTTGCTCGGCTCAGATGCTGTCCAGCTTCTTCAGCACAAACGGAGCTGTAAACACGACAAAAAAGGCAACTGATCGTTAGTTATCATCCTAATATAGGGGACAAATCAACACCTTAAACTCCATTCTGGTGTTTGAATGTGTGTGTGTCCTCTGGCTGCGCTTACTGGCTCGGAGAAGGGCGACGTAAATAAGGAAATTCCGCAGAGATGAGATGACGTCTTGCCGCATTTTCTTCTTCATCTCCTCCGGGTCCATTTTAGGTCCGAGTCCTTCCAGTTTGAACATTGTCGCGGTGGTTTGTTGTGTTATTTAGTTTGATTTAACGCGTTCCCAAAATTCCACAGATTTAGAAGCATGGATAGAGTGATTTGACCCGGAAATATGCTCGACGGAAGTGACGACAGACGACGGCAGCCGCAGAAGAACAAACCTCACAAAGCGAAAGGAGGGATAATAATAAGCTCTAACATCGGAACATTGTGCTGTTTTTTGGTAAGAGCTCTCGTCTCACTTCTCATATTTCAAAATCCATTTACGGCTCGCAAACCTTTTTCTGTAACGCTGTCCTTGCATATTTTAAAATGAGATTGTATTTATTCTATTTATTTATTTGCAAAATTGCACAAATCTATGGTGTCAAATGTTAATTTGGTGAATATCACCTAGTTTGTCTCCGTTTCTTTTACAAATGCAGTTTGTTTTAGACGCCTTAAACCAGTTAATTTTGTTTGTTTTGTTCATTTCTTGGTGTTTTATTATATATTTCTTAATGTGGCCCTTTTTAATCTTTGATTCTAAGATTTGGTTTCTTTTTTCTAAATCTCATTTTGGCCGTGTTGTCCTACAGACACAGAGGCCTCTTTAGGAAATCATATAAATGTGTTATCCACCCTATTCTCATGTAATGTGACACGCTGCACTTTATCCAAATAGGATGAAGAAGCAGCTTATTGTCTGACTTTGCCTTACATATCATCCTGGAAATAAAAGGGAATTGGATCTGTGAGGTAACTGTGTGTGGGATGGCTTCATGGTTTAATCACTGCATAAGACTTTCCACAGTAAGAAGCGTTTAAAAGCGTCCAGTGATGTGACAGCGATGATGAGCTGATGGACATGGATATACTTTACACTTTTGCAGGAAGGGCACACCCTTCATCATACACACACACACACACACACACACACACACACACACACACACACACACACACACACACACACACACACTTCTTTGAGTATAGTGTGAGTGTATGTGCTCCCAATTTCGTGCTGTTTTTGATTTGTCCATAATCGCTCTCTGATACTTAAGGTGTCTTCTTTCTACTCCGGATGCTTCATAGTGCTACTCATACCTCTACTACTACTAGTAGTACTGAGGAGGAGGATGATGATGATGATGAGGACGATGATGATGAGGACGATGATTTACGATTAGTACCATGATATTATTATTGCTATTCTTTTTGTTATTATGCATTATTGTTATTATTATTTTTATTATTATTATTATTATTATTATTATATTTTATCTATCTTGTGGGCGTGAGAGAGAGAGAGAGAGCGAGAGAGAGAGAGAGAGGGAGGGAGGGAGGGGTGGGTTATTCTGAGCCGAGGATTAAGCTGAGAGCAGCCCCCAATACGATGACAGCATCCAGCACATAGCCAACCCCCCACATACACATCACCACCTCCACCATCACCACCAGCAGCAGCAGCACCACCACCACCACCACCCGGGCCGGGAGGACGACGCGGATATTTCTAAGAAAACAAATCTTGTTTTCTCCCCTCAGATTGTCCGCATCAGTGATTTACCGGGACTGCTGCCCTCCTCTTCCTCCTCCTCTTCCTCCCCAGACCCCCGCTCCGTCTGTCTCCTCCTCAAACCACGAGGTGAGTTTCCTCCGTGTTATTGTGCGATGAAGGAGCGCCGGGTAGCACCTCGCATCAATCCCTGACTCCCGGGGATTGATACGCATCCCATCCGATTTGATCCTCTTCTACTCGGCGGAAGGTTCGCGCGTCGCTCGCAGCTCACATCCGCGTCCCGCATCAGTTGTATTGGCGTGGCGGCGTGAGATGGAAATCGGATTAAAATCAACAAAGGGAAGCGACAAAAGACTGACCTTTCCCTCTTTGTTACCCCACTGCTGTAAGCGACACGGCTGATTAAACGTTGATCAAAGTTAAAACAATGTAACGGGGAAATATCGATTATTCATTAAAGACGGCGGTAGATGTTGGTTAACCCAAATAATGGAACACGTTATTCCTCCGTGGGACTAATCAATCGTTCTAACCCCACGCTGGATGACATTCGCTCACTCATTCATCCATTCATTCATTCACATGTGGAGCTCTGTAGGCTGATCCCTATGTGCGCAGTGGAATTACCGCCACTGGCCTCAGATTCGGGATTAAACCGGCGACATCCACCCGTGAGCGTGTTGGAGGTGGCCATAGTAAAAACACGCACATTGTGAATGGGCGTAGGCGATGTGCAGATAGCCTCCGTCTCTCCTCTGCGCTCTGCCGTGCCGTGCCATGACAAGAGCAGCACAACTAGACCGGAACAATGCGTTTTGCTGTTCGGGGGGCCTTCGTTTAATGCATGACATGATTTCACATGGGCGCTGATGACGGCTCCAGCTAGACATGTGTGTGTAGAATGTGTGTGTGTGTGTTACCGCAGCATCCACGCACATGTGTTTGTGGGTTTGGTTAGAAGAGTGTTTCTTAAAGGCATCATATGTCTCTCTCAAAACCTGATGAATCCAGTGGTGTGTGTATGTAGCCATGGAGCGCCTTGTGTGTGTGTATTTGTGTGTGTGAGGGAGCGGGTGAGTGTTGCAGGAAGTGTGCAGTGACTCAGGGGTGTGTGGTGATGGGAGCTGTGAGGTCACTCTGTCGGCGGAGAGAACAGGACTCGCACATCAGGAGAGACTTGATGCTCAATCTACTCTGCTCCACTGTCCCACTTACTGCAGCCTGCCAGCCATCCTCTCCCTCTCCCTCTCCCTCCTCCTCTCCCTCTCTCCCCCTCCGTCTCTCTCTCTCGTCTCAGCTCTATGCCTCCAGGGCCGGCTGGCTTGCTGGCCTGGTGTTTTCCGTCCCAGTGCCTCGACCCACTGATCAGCAAAACAGTCAATAACCAAACCTGTGATTTGATTCTTATTGTTGTTGCTATCGGCCAACGGAGCCTGTAGATCAATCCCTCTTCCCCCAGTAAAGGGATTCGATGCCTGGGTCAGCGGGTCACATACCGGTGTGTGTAAGGATGGATGGACGATGGATGGAAGATGGATGGATAAATTTACCCAACAGCTGTATCTTTCCCTCAATCTGCATCAATGATTACATTATTCTGGAGCAGAGGGAAAGGGAGACGTGACCTCATTGATGTGACAGCTCAGTAGCGATGGCACACTTGAGTGGCGGCAGCGGCGGTGCCAAAATCTAGGCCGCACTCTATTAATATACATCGAGCGGAGCCTATACATGAAGCCAGAGAGACGCATCGGCTTAAAAAAGGTGCAGAACAAACATGAACCTAAAGCAAGTATCAGCTGTCTGTAACTAAGTTTGCTCCTCTTCTGTTCTTCTGTGGGATATGAAATATTAAATCCCTGCTTTGTTGTCGCTGCCAGCCTAATATTGCTTTCACTTGCAGATTAGAATTCTATTATACAGTATTGTAGCAGACGGTTGAAGGAAATGATCTCGGACAGTCGCAGAAGAGGCGAGACGGAGAGTTTTACAGACTCCTAACATCCATCACCCGCTAAAGGCACCCAAAGGCTCCCTGAGACTCTGAGATACAGTATTACCCACTGTCTCTCTCTATCTGTCCCTCTCTCTCTCTCTCTCTGTCGCTCTCTCTGTCGCTCTCTCTGTCTGTCTTTGTGAATCAGAACTGTCGGTACTGATCAGGAACTCGGCTCAGCGCACTGTTAATCTTCAAAAGCTCCATTATTTAACTCGACTCCAGCCTCGCACACCCCCTCGCTGATTAAAGGAGAGGGGAAATGAAATGCGTGGCGCACGTGGATCCCGGCCTTCATCATGCTAATGGAGGGCGGCTGACAGGCGGAATGAGGAACAGTTCAGAACAGAAATGAGGGACGGAACCTCTTTGAGCTGCAGGACGAGTTGACGGAAGGAAAATTGAGTCTGCGCTTTATTACAATCTGGCATTTTTTGAATTCTGCACTGATCCGGCTGTCTCCTACCAACTTAAATCAAACTCTCTTCAAGTCGTCTAAATATTTGCACACAAATCGTTGTATTGTCTTGCCAAGTCTGCTGTTGGAGTGACGGCGTGCTGAGGTCTGCTTCTAACTCCTTTGGCAAAGTCTACGGGACAGAAACGAACGACCGGATTGCAAAACCGACTCTTTACGACGCGACCCTGCATCTCGTGTAGCACAGCTGTATCCGGCGTGTTGCATTCCAGATGTGGGGGTCTTCTGTCTGTGTGTGTGTGTTGAGTGTGCTGTGATGGATGACAGGGACAGATTGAGAACAAAATGTCAATTGCACCCCAAGTGAAAGCTGTTGTTGAGCCGGTGCACGAGGCTTCTCCTGGCGTCTGGTTACCAATTGTCTAAAGCTCCCTTTCCTTATCATATTAAGGCCTCTGGGTTGTGTGTGTGTCCATATGCAGCCAGTGTGTGCTTGAGTGTTTTGTAATTGTGTTATCGGAGTGCAACAATGCGCTCCAGTCTTAATTTGGTGGCGCAGACAGCTGAAGGACGACACTTTCTCTCTCAAACCTTTCTCTTCTTGTGACTTTTCGACCTTAAACCTGTCACTCTTACGTCACTTAGCTGAGCTGCACTCCGTCTGCATCTGTCCCCCTGCCTGTGGAAATGTCTTACAACCATGTCCAACTTGGTCTGGCCTCCCGCCCCCCCCATGCCCCGGTCTGGCCCAGCACGGCTAATTGGGTTTACAACAGTTCTTTTGGTCCAGCTGGCGGCACAACAACTCCATTTTCATTCCATGAGAAAGTTAAGTGCCGTTAATTTTATGGACTTCGCGTGTGTGCGCTCGCAACAGGTCAGAGGAACGGAGACGGACGGGGAAAAGGAGCCCAGAGACAAAAGCGAGACGTCTCAGAGAAACAGAATGCCATTTAATTAATAGTGGAGGAAGGAAGGGAGGGAAGGAGGGAGGGAGGAGGGGAGGGAGGAGAGAAAAGAGGGAGAAAGAGTGAAAGGCCAGACCGGATGGAGGGATTGCTGATGAGTTGTCCGGGCAGCTTGGGGACGTGAGGACACGACACGGGTGGGCAGCATTCAGGATTACTATTGATTCAGAAGCAGATTAGGAGACACAGACACACACAGACACACACAGACACATCCAGACACACACACAGGCTTTACCGTCTGTTCGTCTAAAATGCATCTCTATCCAGGAGAAGAAGAAGAAGAAACAGAAAGGGAGGAAGGAAGGAAGGGAAACAAAAGATGGCGAGTGGTAATAATGCTGTATGTGGGTCTGCCTCATGACTCGACCCATACATCAGTGTCTGCTGCCCGCCTCGCTTTGCTCTGTTTGCTCTGTTTGCTCTCAGTTGGTGGAGAAATTGCTGCATTGATCAGCTTTTTCCTTCCTCTCCCTGTGAGCAAACTCCTTTACAGCACAGTGGAGTTACTTTTGTCCTCTTTTCTTCCGCCGCAGCTCCACTCCTCTCTCTCTCTCTCTCTCTCTGTCTCTCTGTCTCTCTCTCTCACGCTGCCCTCTTCACCCTCTTTAGAATTCTCCCCTCCTGCGCCCCCCCCCCCCCCCCCCTAATATCCTGTCCTTTCTCTCTTTTCTTTGCCTTGACCAATTCTCTTTTACCCCCTTTTCCCAGCCCCCTCGCAGTCTCCACCTCCTCCTCCTCCACCTCCTCTCTCCCGTCTCAACCCCCCATACGTCTTTCCCCGTGTCTCTCTCTTATTCCTGCGTTTCTTCTCGTTGCCCGCGCTGGCAAAGTGGCAGGAGGAGGCCGAGCGAGCGAGCTGCATTAGCCCTCTGCATTATTCATGTGCCCTGCAGTCTGTGTGGGTCTAGGTCTTCTGCCGGCGCTTCACTGGGACACATGGGCCTGGTGAAAGAGCTCTGTGTGCGGGACACAGGGCCCGACGGAGGAGCTGCACAGATGGGACCATCAATGTCTTGGTTTCTGCTCTCCAATCATAGAACAAAAGCCTGGGGAGGGAGAGTTTACATCAACATTCCAGTGCAAAACGAGGTGTTTCCCTTCTGCAACATCAAGAATGTTTATCCAGTGTTTTCTCTCTCCCCCCCCCAGTGTTCAACCATAGGCTGGCTTAGGTTTCAGCCATATCTGCCCCTGATGTTCATATGAAAGGGTTGTTCTCTTTTATTACCGGCCAAGATCTCTGAGAGGCTGGCAGCTTTCTCTCTCCCTCCACCGCCACCGCGTCCCGATTCTCAGTCCCTCTCTCTTTGCTTTCAGAGCGCCGTGGCCAGGGACGACTGTTAGCTGAACTGGGTGGAATGAAATTTTAATTTAGACAACCAAACAGAGATGAAGTGCTTCATCTCCACCAACGCCATGTGCTTTTCAGGCAGCGGAGGAGGAGGAGGAGGAGGAGGGGAGAGAAAGAGAGAGAGAGAGAGAGAGAGAGAGAGAGAGAGAGAGAGAGAGCCTTGGGGACCAGAGGAGGGGCCTCTTGGAAAACCACAACCACATAGCTGCTTTGGACTCACATCTGCTTTGCTTGACATACTTACACGTTCGCTCTGAAAAATATCAACAACTGGAGTCTGGCTGGCTTTAGGAGAAGGTTAGACAGATGTGACGGCTGCGGGGCTCGTCACAGAGGTGGAACTAGTTGACGTCCGGACTCGTTTTGTAATAGGTCAGTTTTGCGTTTGGCGTTCTAAATATAACCCTCAGCCCGTGTTGATATGCATCTTATTTATGGATTGTGACAGATCTCCGTGACCGCATTGTTCTGCTCGGCACAGGTGGCCGGACCGGAGCGGGATTGCCCCCCCCCCCCCCCGATGATCGCGGGGAACCCCCCCCCTTCTACCTCTTTTTTCAGCCAATCCTGGAAGGGGCCGCGGGGCCGATGTCTCAGAGGCTGAGGGGATATGTGTGTTCCGGAGTCCTGAAGAGACAAGCCACATCACGGTGAGTCACAATCCCACTCGCTGCTTTCAACGGGAGAGAGAGAGAGATTGTGCTGCCTCCTTCCTACACGACGTGGGCGCTACAGTACTCAGAGGCTTTTATAATCCTGTGTCTAAAACAGATAGAAGCAGGTGTTTCTAACTGTGGCTTCTGGGGTTTTGAAAGCGTTCGGTAGCTTCATCACACCTCCTTAATTGTGAATTCATAAAGGTGTGAGAGAGTGAGAGAGTGAGGAGGGTAAAGAGCCTATTTCTAGTTCCTTGGATGTGCATTTCTGGCTGCTGCCGTCTACAGAGACTGTCACCGGAGACGACTACCTGACTCTGCAAGGACAATGAGAAAAAGTGTGTGTGTGTGTGTGAGAGAGAGAGAGAGGGCGAGAGACAGAGAGAGATTGAGATTGGCAAGAAAAAAGCAGTGGTCGTCACTTTTTTACGCAGCAGTGATTCTGATCAAAACTTGCTCTGCGTTCCGTACGACGCCGATCGTCTGTTTCTCCGTCTCTCTCCCTTCTGTGCAGGATCGGGTTGGGGCTGCATCAATAATCACAGAGTGTCATTAGGCTACAGTTGCTTCCCTGTACTCGGCTTTCAGCTTCCCAGTCTCGCTCATCCTTCTCCTCATCCGCGTCAATCTGCCTCAATCCAGATCAGCGGGAGGTGCTAAAGTGACACCCTGACTCCCAGGGCGCCGGCCTGTGCAGAAACAGGGCCGCTAATCCTCTTAAGCACAGACCTCGTGTTCACTTTGTGTCACTGAAGCGGTCAGACAGTCACTTCAACAGTCATTCCTGTACTTTAACCGTGGTCCATTGATTGCATTGCAGTGTGTATTGTCTCCCCGCGCCCCATTTGTTAGACAAAGATGTGTTAAATACCTCAGACAAGCGCGTGGACGACTGCCAGAGATCTCCAACACTCGTGCTGCTGAAGTTTCCCCCTTTATATTTCAGGTAGCTGATCAAGCTAAGCTGCAGGCAGGCGGCCGGCGGTGCTGAGGTTGGGATAATTAGGTTTTCAGGGGCACATTCATCATCGTTAGCCGTTATTGATCGGCTCTCGGTTGCTGCTCGTCCCGTCCCTGCCAAAGGTTTCCTCCTTTCCTTTCTGGGGTCAGGCGGTCCAGCACAGGCCTGGATAGGGGGGGTAGGAGTGTTACAAGACTGCTGCAAAGTGATCTGAAAAAGGGAAACATCAGTTGCTCCTCTGCAGCTCAAACCCTTTTTTGCTTCTGGAATCTTTGCACTCATGCATATAACACGTCTGGTAATGCGGCGAAACAGAAACAGAAACTTGAATAATTGAGTGACCCTGACTACTTCTATGCTGCGGGATAAAAAGCTGTCAAGGAATTGTATGAGAGTCGTTCAATGCCGCTCTATGGATTGAATGAGCTCGGGGTGTTTGGATGTTTTTTGCTCCCCTGAGGTTAGACTCCGCCCCTTCATTATGCCCCCCCCCGCCCCCCCTATCTTTATGAATCATATGGATTATGGTGTGATGTTGTTACTTTTCTCACGCCGCCTTCTTGCTTTGTTGTTGTGAAGAAGTTGTTCAGCTCACAATGAAATGGAACGCAGCAGATTCTCTCATCTTGGCTTCTCTCCGGAGTCTTAAAGCCATTAATGCGATTATCAGAAGAGTCACATTTGTCTGCAGATGGGGCTAATTGTTTCAGGGATAGTTGTGAAAAACATCATTTAGTCGACTGTGTGTGTTTGTGTGTGCGTGTGACGTTTTGCTATTCAGGCTGAATACACTCCACCCTCTCTTTCTCTGTCTGCCTGTCTGTGTTTGTGATTATTCATCGTATTCAGGCCCAGGCTACATGCCCCGCATATAAAAACCAAGCAGACTAAATGCTAATATAGCTGGAGCACAATTCAGTCACCGTCCAGTAAAACCAGAGCCAAACTTTCCTCTCAAACCCCTTCGTCTTCTCTCCTCTCCCATCTCCCTTTCACTCTTTGTTTTGCTTCCTCGGGATTATACGCGGTATGTAACTCATATCCTTCCCCCTCTCTCTCTCTCTCTCTCTTTCCTTGTCTCTCTTTAGTTAAATGGAGGAGAAGGAGCGATGTAGGAGCAGGTCCCCGGCTCGGAGGACCAGTCGGGTGCAGCAGGTGGTGGGAACCATAATAAGACGAACCCGGGAGTCACTGAGCAGGTACGGTATGAGCCCAGGGGAGGGGGGTTCAGTAGATCCTCCATCGGCACAGCTCTTGGAATGTCTGGAAAAGTAGAAATCTGAGAGTAATGGGATGTGTGAATACGACTTTAGATCACGTGGGTCCTTTAGAGGTAAAAGTGCAGATTGTGTTTGTTACTATCAGAGAAATGAGTGAGGATGCAGTAGAAATGTTGGCACTGAAGCGAGGAGCCCTGGAGAAAACGCAGACCCCCACACAAAACACTGCGTCAACAACAAATAAAACAACTTATAGCTTTAAAACCTCAGCACTCAGGTTGGGGACAGCGAGCAGAGAGAGAAAGAGAGAACTGTATCATCCACTTCCAGGCCGGCTGCCAACTCCAGGAGTGGGAGAGATGTGTGGGACGGGTGGAACATATTATTTAACATCAACCCAAAGAAATCTGAGGAGTAATAATCAATATTTATGTCCATCTTGTTCCATAAATTCAGATTATTATGAGAGTTATTGCAGTGTAACATTTAATTGTGCAGAAAAACCAGACCCCCGCCCCACACACACACACACACACACACACACACACTTTGTTAATAAGCAGCCTGCATATTGAAAACCCCGACATCCCACTGTGTCTCAGTCACACACACACACACACACCACGCTGCACCACAAGTGTGCTTTCAACAGCCCTTGGTTCCCTGGTTGTCCACCGAGTGTGTTTCTCCTTCTCAGTAAAGAAGGCGGCGTCCAGTAAACTCCCCTGTTAGTCTGACCTCGTCACCACCACCGCTCCTTGTGCTCTGTTTGACCTCCTCAGGGAGCGGTTGCTAGGTGATGGGAGGTCGCAGCGCTCCAACAGTCTGACCAATCAGAACTTTCACGCCAAGCTGACGGTGCAGATCATCAGAGACCCGGTTCTGGACAGCACCACTGGACATGGCTTCACCCTCACTACAAACCCACCCCTGCTGGTCAGGGACGTCGCCACAGGTGTGTGTGTGTGTGTGTGTGTGACGTATTTGTCCATGTCTGTATCAGTGCCCTTTGCTTCCCTGCTTCCTCCACCTGCTTCATGTAACAGTGCACCGCCTACAGCAAGACAGATTTACACACTCTCTCACTCCCTTACATGCACACGCACGCACACACACACACATGGACATGTTGACCCACACACCCCTGATTCTCTCCTGGCATTCAGACTGCAAGGCAAAGTGCCAGAGCGGCCGCAGAAACAACAGAGCCACCTGCTCATCCTCTGTAAATTCAATCACTTTTCACATTGGTAACTTTTATAGGGGAGGGAGGAGCGGCAGAGAGAGAGAGAGAGAGGGAGAGAGAGGGAGAGGGAGAGGGAGGGGAGGGAGGAGGGGCAGAGGGAGGATGAGAGATAGAGAGATGCTGATGCCATTGCTTTCATGTCTATCCTGTAAAATAAGATGCTCAATGTCCCGAGGAGGTGTTGGTGCCAGTGCAGTGATGGCTATCTGCAGTCAGAGAGAGAGAGAGAGAGAGAGAGGGGGACAGAGAGACAGAGAGGAGGGGGACAGAGAGAGAGAGAGTGAGAGAGGGGGACAGAGAGAGAGAGAGGGGGACAGAGAGAGGGGGACAGAGAGACAGAGAGGAGGGGGACAGAGAGAGAGAGAGTGAGAGAGGGGGACAGAGAGACAGAGAGGAGGGGGACAGAGAGAGAGAGAGTGAGAGAGGGGGACAGAGTGACGGAGAGAGCTGCAAGCAGCATGGCGCGAGTGTTAAAACAAGGCTGAGGTTAGAATATGCCCCAAAGTGTGAACGTGTGAACAGTTCTCCCGGCGCCGCCTCTGGGTGTGGGAGGATTTGATGAAGTTCTGGTGCATGAGAGAGGGAAGCGGTTGATGAGGAAGAAGAAGGAGGAACGAGAGAGAAGGAGAAAGGGAGGTGACTGGAAAAGCCGCAGAGATCAGGATATTGGCAGAGCAGACATGAAAGCCAGACCGGGGAGGGTTGGCCTGTCTGGCAAGGGGAGAGAGGATCTGTGGCTATGAGTGTGTGTGTGTGTATGTGTTTGTGTGTGTGTGACCTGCTGTCAGTGGGTAAAAAGAGATCGCAGACAGTTGGTACTTTGCCAGACAGAAAGGTTGTGTGAAAGTTTGTATGTGTGTTTACATGTACGTTTGCCCGGTGTGTGTGCGTGTGTGTGTGTGTGTGTGTGTGTCTGTGCTTATGTGTGTTTCTGTTGGAGTAAGCCGAAACTGCTGCACGTCAGTCCTGCTCTCTTGCCCGAAGACAACTGATTATAAATAACTAGAGAAAGCAGAACGGAGCCGAGCTGGAAGAAACCCAAAATAACAGTAACCCCTCACATCCTGGAGAGCTCTGAAGACTGAGTCAGCCATGTTAAATAACCGCCCGTGTGTGTGTGTGTGTGTGCGTGCGTGCGTGCGTGCGTGCGTGTGTGTGTGTGTGTGTGTATTTGCGCTTATGTGCATATCTGTCTTGGTCTGAACTGAAAATATACACATTAAGGTTTTTACTTTATGCAACGGCTCTTTTCACTGTGTGTGCACCTGTGTGTGTGTGTGTGTGTGTGTGTGTGTGTGTGTGTGTGTGTGTGTGTGTGTGTGTGTGTGTGTGTGTGTAGGGAGCCCTGCAGATGGGATACTGTTCCCAGGGGACCAGGTGCTGCAGATTAATGATACAGTGGTGGAGGATATGGAACCAGAGCAGGTGGACATCACCTTAAGGTGGGAACAGTCTATCTATCTATCTATCTATCTATCTATCTATCTATCTATCTATCTCTCTCTCTCTCTCTCTCTCTCTCTCTCTCTCTCTCTCTCTCTCTCTCTCTCTCTCTCTCTCTCTCTCTCACTCTCTCGTGTATGAGTGTGTTTCTTTGTGAGAAAGGCTTAGTAAGTCAGGGTCAAAGGTCAAAGGAGAAAGTGCTTACTTGACAGCTGGACGGGAAGATAATGATCTTTGTGTGTGTGTGTGTGTGTGTGTGTGTGTGTGTGTCTCTCTCTCTCTGTGTGTGTGTGGGTGTGTGTGTGCGCATGTTGTTTCTCTGAGCAGGGAGTTGGAGGATTCTATTACTGTGACCATCCTCCGCCACATGACAGTGAGTACAAAGAAGACTCTGATGACACACACACACACACACACACACACAAACACACACATTCACCAAGAGCCATTACACCATCCCTCATTTAAACAGCATATAAGCTGTGTGTGTGTGTGTGTCCGAGCATGTGACACGAAAGTGATGTACAAGCTGGCGTGTATGCTTGTGTTATGATAGTTCTGTGTGTGTTCGCATCTCGGACTGCGAATCTGCCGGTTGCTTGTGCGTTCATGCACAGTGTGGCCCAGCCCGCACATCATGGCGAGTGTGTGTGTGTTACAGAATCCCAAGTCATCCATCATGTCAGCGGAGAAGAGAGCTCGTCTGAGGAGCAATCCAGTGAAAGTGCGCTTTGCAGAGGAGGTGGTGGTGAACGGGCACACTCAGGTGGGAACCTTTGATTTGACACACACTGATGGTTTCTGTGTCCACACACCACAAAGCCGCTGATGGATGACCTCACACTCACACAGCCGCCGTGCAGCTTTGTTCACATTCTTCCCTTCCTCATGTGATATTGATACCCGTCATTGTTTCTCCTCTCCTCCAGGGAAACTCTCTTCTCTTCCTCCCCAACGTCCTCAAAGTCTATCTAGAGAACGGGCAGACCAAGGCCTTCAAGTTTGACAACAGCACCACAGTCAAGGTAGGTTTGAAACCCGTAATAGGCAACGGTATCAGAAAACGATAGCAAATAGCGTCTGGATCGGGAGCTGAGTGTGCTGACTGACCTGGAGGAGGCGTGAACTAGATGCATGGATGATGCCTGAGCCCGCTGCCTTCATCATTCATGAGTGTGAGACGCGTTGGTCAATACCTGAATGCTTTCTGAAAGCCAATGAGGTCGACTCTGATGTGGGCTCCATCTGTGTGTTCTACCCACATCGTCCTAAGCAGAGCACGTCTCAAAAAATGACACGCAAAGTCAAAAGAACACGGCTGAGGATCAAATATAGGAGTTATTTTCATGGATGGATTCAGTAGAGTAATACTAGCACTACTACAAACAATTACATTCCATCTGTCCATTCTTTTCATGCACTCTAATGCTGTTATGTGCTGGCAATTTGAGAGAAACGTTTAATTAAACAGGATCATGTTCTTTATATACTCATCATTGTGTCTACACAGTAAGAGTCCATCTTTATCTTGAAAAGCCAGACGTTTGTGAGCGTGTATAACAAACTCAGCTTGTTGAGTTTCTATATCAGCTAGAGTTGAACAACTTCTTCCTCCCGCTCCCTTTATTTCCCAACTCATTGGTTTCATTGTAATTGCCTTATCTGATGCTGATGTTTTAACAGTAATAATTAAAGGAGGAAATAACTGTCTGGGTCTTCAGAGAAACCTATGGATGCTCATTAGAGCCGACAAAACAAACCCCGGCTTGTTTGGAGTTTATAATCCCTTCACACAGGCCCACAGCTTTCAACTCCTCTCCTCTCCTCTCCTCCGCTCTCTCTTTGTTCTCCCCCCCTTTCCCTGTCTGATAGCCCTTTTACTCTTGTTTGGCTCGGCTAGCTGTAAGACTGCTGGCAAATGCTGCCTTTTTCTATTAATTGCAGTTTTAATATCCCTCTCTTAACGCATGGCTTGTTATTAGAAAACCGTTTTTATTGTTTTTCAGGGAATCATGCTATCAGCGTAGAATTTGAATGTGTTACTCTTGCCCACAAAAAAGAGACGTAGCTCGCTCAAAGACAGATTCAGCTTCTCATGGGTGTCATGAGACGAAGCTTGAGCTGAATCAGCAGTAAGATGTGATAGGTTTGTGATTTAAAAACACCAAATTGTGGTTTGATAGCTGCAGGGGTGGGAGAGCCCGGGACATGTGCTGCTGTTGTTTGTACTGGAAGGAAAGTGAATAGTTCTGTTGTTCCTGCAAAATAACAGCAAAATGAACAGGGAATCAGATTGGACTCTGGGCTATGATGAAACATATTTGTCTAAGAGGATTTGAGCTGTTGGTCTTTCATCATTCCAGGACATTGTTCTGACGCTGAAGGATAAACTGTCCATCCGGGCCATCGAGTACTTTGGCCTGGTGCTGGAACAACAATACAGTATCACCAAACTACTGCTGCTGCACGAAGATGAGCACATACAGAAGGTAAAGACCACAAAGGACACACACACATTAACACACACATGTTCATACCAGGTGTATTTGAAGTATTGAAGTACTGTATTTGCTGAGAATGCATACGCCTTCATATTGAACTCTTCTGTCGTCATCAGGTGGTGCAGAAGAAGGATTCCCATGACTACCGCTGTCTGTTCAGGGTGTGTTTCATCCCGAGGGACCCCATGGACATGCTGCAGGACGACACCTCTTCCTTTGACTATTTCTTTTTACAGGTCAGTGCTATTCTCTCTCTTTCTATCTTTAAAGCAGAGACTTTCACTGCTTCATCCTCCCATTTTGCGTAGAGCACACACTGTACCATAAAGTCTTCTCCCCGGAGCTTCGCTGCTTCACACACACTCTCTTCTTCCCCGTGGAAGGCTGAATGTTCATACGGCAAAAAATAGTTTGTATTCCCACACGCTCTGTGTCGTTGTATAACTCCACTTATAAAAGGAACAAGTAATTGTGCAGTGAAACACGGCGCACATTTTGATGTCAAACAGATGTTGATCTGGCAACCTGCTACAAAGGGTGAGAACACAGCACAGGCAGGGCCAAAATGAAAGCTGAGGTGAGGTTTATAGTTACAAACCCTTTTTTATTTCTGGCATTAATTAAGTAGAATAGAAATAAATTGGCCTCGAGTCATTTTGTAAAACATTTAGTGGTGGTTGGAGTCGAAGCTGAACTTGAACGCCTCCTGCGTGTGATTACTTGTCTAATGTTGGCCCAGATGTGGTTCATGTGAGTTCACCGACTGCAGTTCAACCGTTTTAAGCAATACGTTGTCTTTGCAAACTTCTACGGCACACAGAAATGCCGCGGAGGAGACACTTATGTCATTTTGATTTATTGTCCCACGTGGAGTGTTTGCCTCTTACTGTGTTTGTTTATGTTGGAAAAATGGCAGTTTGGATGTCAGTTTGTTTATAGTACGCTCAGTAGCAGTGTGTCCTGCAGTGTGTGTCTGTGTGTGTCTGTGCGTGTGTGTGTGTATAACTTTATGCATGGTTCTTCCTCTGTGTGTTTCCAGAGTGTCGGGGATGTGCTGCAGGAGCGTTTTGCAGTAGAGATGAAGTGTAACACTGCACTGCGCCTGGCTGCTCTCCACATGCATGAGAGACTAGATACTTGTGGGCAGACCAGGGCTTCTATCAAGAGCATTACGTGAGTCGTACCTGTGTGTGTATGTGTGTGACACTAAAGCTCTACATTCATTCTGCACTGATAATTTGTTTTGTATGTTGTTTTTGTTCATATAGAGATTCAATGTTTTAATGTTTTACACTTTGCAATTTGGTTTACGGCCTGAGCCAAATACCTAAAGAACATTAAAGTACTATAAAATGCATTGGATTGGAAAAAGCCAAAGATTTATTATAACTTAAAGGAGGCTCTTGCTTCATAAAGAGAACACCAACACTGCTGCTGTTCACAAACTACAGATTTTAAACAAAGAGACAGGAAAAATACCTTGATCAGACTTTAACTTCTGCACCAATACATCAGAGTGGCTTACATTCCCCTGTGTGTGGTGGTGACAGGAAGGAGTTTGGCCTGGACAGCTTCATCTCTCCCACGCTGCTGAGCAACATGAGGGAGAAGGACCTGAGGAAAGCCATCAGCTACCACCTGAAAAAGATCCAGTCGCTGTTAGAACCGCGCCAGAAGGTATGCAAGGGCTGGGACAGATGGATGAATGGAAGCGTGGAGAGGTTTAAAGAGATGGATGCGAGTGGTTTTGTTATGGCCTCAGGGTCTTTTTTTGCTGATACTTTATCTGCTTTGTCAGGTTTAAAGTGGAATATGGATAGGAGAGTAGAACCACTAGTAGTAGCAGTTAGCAGTTAGTAAAGAGACCGATGAGAAGCTAAATGATAGAAAAAGGGAAAGGAGGGTGTTGTGATTGGATGCTAATTCTTGGGAAAATAGGGGGGTTTTGGTTTATTCTGTCGACGCTCACCTCCTCTTTCCATCTGTACTGTGGCGTCTTAGGTAATTTCTGCCTCCCAAGCACGGTTGGCTTACCTCACTCAGCTGGGAGAACTAATTTCCTACGGGGGACGGTCCTACACGGCCACCATGATGGTAAGAGCCGGCGCCATGTCATCCATCATCAACACATCCATCCAGCTGAGCGGAGCATGATTCTAGTTCTGATAATTATGTTCCACATGAATATTTATACAGCTCCCTCTAAATGTTTGATTACAGCAGCACACATCTGTCTCTCTCTCTCTCTGTTTCTCACTTCTGTTCTCTTTCCTCACTTTTCTACCGTTGATTCTTGATTGGGAGGGGGATGGATTTTTGTTTTTGTATACAACATTTTTCTTTATTTCTTCTTTCTTTATTTCTCATTTATCTCCTTTTGTATGAATCTTAGATTTATGTATATGTATTGTTATTTTCATCTTCCCTAAGCTTCAGGACAGGGAGGTGTTGGTCAGCCTGCTGGTGGGAGCGAAATATGGAATGAGCCAGGTCATCAACCACAAGCTGAACGTGATCTCTACACTGGTGGAGTTTAGCAGCATCAGCCGAGTGGAGCTCCTCTCAGAGTCGGACAAAGTCAGCCTGCTACGCATCTCGCTGCACGACATGAAGGTATGGAAAAATGCGTACACATCGCAGGCACTCACCATACTACATTCGTGCCAAAGTGGTGGTACAGCATATATAGGTCAAGTGTTTCTCCTTCAGTGCACAAACAGTGAAGGTTTGTGTGGTAGCTCTAGAAAGCTCCTTCAGTGGACTTAAAGGTGACTCACTTCTCTTCTTCTTCCCACTCTTTCGCCTATCCTCCTTTACCCTTTGGCTTCAATCACACTGCTTTACCTTATCTTCTGCAATACCCTTCCCCCCCTCAGCCTTTTGCCTTATTGATGGACTCTCTGGCAGCCAAAGACTTAGGGTGTCTGCTGGGAGGCTACTGCAAGCTTCTAGTGGATCCCAGTGTCAATGTCTTCCGTCTGGGGCGCCCAAAAGTCAGGGTGCACCGGATTCCTGCTGAAGAAGGTGTGTGTGGGAAGTTCGCCGTAGTAGAGGGCGTGTGCTATGAATCCCTATCAAGTGAGCAAAAACTGTTTAACTTAAAATCATCCCTTTATGGTTTCGGCCATTTGCCAGACATTTTTTTACCACTTGATGTGTTGACGCATGTCACAGGGCAGCATGGGATAAGATAGGAAAGCCAGCTATGCTATATTATCATAATTCAAGACATTTTTTTCTGTTGTTCTATTGTACTGACAAATTGGCATGCTGTGCATGTTTTTGTTTTTGGTGTTTGTGTTACATGTGGTGTTATTAGGTTATGTCTCGCGCTGCTGCAGTGACTCAGATGACTCGACAGATGAGGATGACCCAATGGATTCTCAGAATTACAAACGGCCAGACCCAGCAAGTCAGGACTGGGAGGAAAGGAGGAGAGAAGAAGAGGGGAAGAGGAGAGAGGAAGAGAGAAAAGAAAGGGAAGGGAACAAAGGCAAACAGGAAGTGAGGATAATAGTTACAACAGAAAGTAATGTGGAGGGAGACGAGGAAGGTGCAACAGGAAGTAAAATTATTGGACTTGATGAGGAAATGAATATGGAGACCAGCTGGTATCACACTGACCCACGGGTCACCAGCAGCTTCTCTAGCTTGTCCAGTGGTTCCTTGAGTGCTGCTCTTGAGGAAAGCAGCGCCTCATCCAAAGCCCCATCTCGTCTGGAGGCACTTCGTGGACCACGCACAGCTGAGGGGATATCAACCTTGGATGTCCACCAGCCGTACCTTCTAGACCCAAAACGCCACAGAGAGGCCTTCTCCCAGCAGGGTCAGGCTGCTGTCGGCTCCTTGCGATCCACCAACCTCAATTACCGTGGCAATGACAACTCCCGCCTTTGCTTTGCTGAGCTTTCCCAGGCTGATTTCCTCCCTAGTCCACCCGAGGCCACTAGCGATGATGATGAAGAGGAGAATGATGATGATGAGGAGGAGAGAGGGGGGGAATTCAGGCGCATTTCTAAGATCCCTAGTTCGAGAGATCTGAGACTGATTGACAGCATTCCTTTCCAGAAATCGCCTAATAAAACAAAGAAAAAGATTCCTCCCAAAGTTCCACTAAGGACAAGTTCGATTCCTGGACATAAAGTAGGACAGGCTGAGCAGTACCTCTCCAAAGAGGAAGAGCGTCTCCTCCTCTCCCATTCATCCAAATCAGCTCTTTTGGTCAAAGAGAGTGCCTCTGAGTCTGAGGATGAGTTCTTTGATGCACAGGAGCGAATTACACCCCCAGTTCCAGATCTGTCAGGTTTGTTGTCACAGGAATTATTTTACCCTTTCTAGATGAATGAGATGATTTATTGCTGTCAGATTATTTTGCCAGCGTTTTAATGCCTCTCTCTGTCTTCCATGTTTGTATCTCTCACAGACGCAGAGCTGGCTGACAGAAGGAACGCTAACCTGCTGAGTGGCACCTGGAAAAGTCTTCCAGCTGCAGCAGAAAAATCATCAACCCTCTCCAAAAAAGCAACATCTTCTAAACTCAAGAGGGAAGTGGAGCCTCCTAAATCACCTGTAAAAACACTCACCAACCAACACTCCAGTCCAACAAAGACATCTCAGAAAACTGACATTAAAGTCAAACCACCATTGGCACCTAAACCCCAGCTGCCCCCCAAACCCCAGATCATTCCTTCCAGGTCCCCCCAGCACACACGATCTTACACCCACTGCAATGGGGATACATCTGGACGCCTGTCGTCTGAGCTTCTGGAGATGGAACCTGAAACCATGGAGTTTAAGTCTGTCACATCGGGGGCAGGGGGGTTGCCTCTGTCATCACCACTGATCACAGCAGTGCGGCGCAGCCAGCAACCGCTACCCACCCCGAACCCGCAAACCAAGGAAAAGAACGTGCAGAAAGAAAACAGCCCAAAACGCTGTGACAAGCTGATAAAAGACAACGGAGTACATGTTTCCAAACACAAGACAAATATTCCTGATGAAAAGGAAAATCATAATGTTGAAGAGAAATTAAATGGCAGTGCCCTGCCTACGAAAAAGCCAACAAACCTTTCTGGTATCCCTCGCTCTAATTCAGGTACAAAGCTGGCCCAGCCCCCTCCAGTGGCACCCAAACCCACTCTTCCGACCAATCTTCACCCCTTATCGCTCCCTGCTAGTTCTCCTGTCTCTCCTACCGATCCTGATAAGGTATTTAAGGATGGCATCAGTCCAGTAAATGGAATTCACCCCTGGAACATCCGCAATGGCAACATTCAGACAGGACCCAGACGAGTCTCTGTGAGCCACGAGAGCCTGTCACCTAAAAACTCAGATGCACCCCTCACTCTCACCACTTCCCTCACCTCAACATCTGCTAAAGGTGTTGGGGCTTTGGAAAGCAGGGAACCAGGAAGATCTGGGTCAGGATCAGACCTGAGAACCAGCTCCTCCAGCCTGGGAGGCAGACTACCAGCCTCTGCCCTGAGAGGGAAAATCCAGTCTTTACCCTGGTACATGACTCGTTCCCAGGAGATTCTCGGAACTCTGGACTATCCCTCTACCAGCTCCATCAATGGCGACACGTCTGGCTTTGGCTCTGGATTGTCCGTAGCCAGTGGAGTATCTGACTTTAACAAGACCCCTGTCAAGGACAAAGAGACTGTGGCCTCAAAATCAGGATCGAAAGGGGACATTTTAGAAGATGGAGCTGAGGTTGTCATAGCAACTATCAAAGAGGCCCAGGAAGTGACCTCGCATATGAAACAGGCCAATGGTTCAAATGGGTCACACCTTAATTTGAGTTTTAAAGAGAGTAGTATCCACTGTGGCAATGTTTCATCAGAGCAGCCTCAGTCACGGCCACATTCAGCAGTGGGCTTGGGAGGTGTGTCCAGCATGGCCATAGGAGGGGACTCACCATCTTCCTCCTTTGCAGACAGCAGTCCTCCACAGGATCAGAGGGAAGCCTGTGGTTGCCGCACTGTCTATGCAAACTGCTTCAGCGGGGACACTGAGGATTCTGTCAGCTTTGACGAGGAGCTTACTATTTACGAGTTCTCCCGCCGCACACGCGCCAAACCTGTCCAACCCATACAAGTCTCTACACCGCCTACAACACCCGCTCCAAATGCCAACATCATTTCTCTACTTAAGGACAATCCTCGCCCACTCTCCACTCTTTCCACTGCCTCATCTGAACTCAGTCCTCTAGTTTCACATCCAGCTTCTCCCACACGTTCAGACGGTGGTCCTCTTCGCTCCCTTACCAACAGGTCGTACAGAGGACTGAAGGGAGGATTTGCCTCACTGCGACAAGATATAGATCAACTTATGCTAGTCTTAGAGAAAGGAACATCTGAACAACCACGACAAATATCATGTGAGGACCTAATGTTCGATGCGAACACCATAAAAGTAGGATCTAACCTAAATCAAAAGGGAAACGCCTCAGCCACAGGCCTGAATTGCACTGGAACAAGCCCTGCCCTCCTGACAGAGGCTGAACGGAGTCTTCTTCAAACAGAAGCTCGGCGACTGGCATCCGGGTGTCAGCGGGCCACGCGTGTTGGTTGGGCTCCTGATGAAGCGTTGCGTTCTCTGTCCAACAGCTTCAGCGCCCTGGTGCAGCTGTCAGCAGCCTGCCTGCGGACCTACCCCTGTCCCGGGTGTGACATCTGCAGTAACGCAAATCTGGTCTATAAGGATGAGGACAGTGACAGCGAGGAGGCCATGGACAAGCTGAAGGAGATAGTGGGTCTGTACCGGGAATTTGTTGGGGCTGTTGAGACAGCTGGAACGGGTGCTGGGACCGGGGGTAAAGGTCTCGGCCTCATCGCATCTGGACAGGGCCACGGGGAGACGGACGGGGTGAGGCTACTGGCCAAACGCTGCACAGTGCTCATCTCCTCCGTATTCACACTAACACAGCTCTTCCGGACACGCACTATAGACACCTCTGACACATCATCGAGCCGTGTACCTCTCAACTTTTGACCTCTGAACTTCTACGTTCCAATACCCCGCTGACTTTAGAGATGTGAAAAGAGGGAACAGCACAGAGCGAGCTGGAGTGTAAGCCCCTGTGTTCTTTGTAAAGTGCCATGCACAACACGAAACAGCACACAGACACAAATCCACATGACCCATATGGAAAATACTCACACCAAACAAAAGCCCCAAACTGGAAGAAGGGGAACTGTTGCTTGGCCTCTTTTCAGATGCATATGGACTATGCATTTGTATATACGAATTTTATAATTACCGTATAACCTTTTATTTTATGATACAATTGTGTATGTATGTAAGGATGATTTATCCATGTATGTATTTATGTATTTATTTTTACAATCTTTGCACCATGGTCTGTGATGTGCAGTTCTCTGGTGAAAAAAACCTATGGATGTCACTGGAATCTTTCCTTTTTTTGGACACAGTATTATGTATTATCTTTTGCTGCTTTAAAAGGAGTCCCCCACTCTATAAGGTGTAATCTGTAAATTGTCATTTTTTTCAGGTTTTTCACTGCAAAACAGTTTACTGAGAATATATACAGGAAACAAAATCATACTTACAAGAATTAACTGAGGTGTTTTATACGTGGAGGAATAGCAAATTTTCAAGGGTTTGGTTCTAGTTTTTTCAACACTACAGTCTTATATAAATGGGATACAAATCTATACCATTACAAAGCAGGGAGAGCACTTTTGACTGTTACAGATTGCACCTTTTGTAAGACACACTACCCTTGTGTAAAGTGTATTTCCTGGTCCTGATTGAACCCAAATGAATGCTTCTGGAAGAGCTGACAATTACGCAAAATATGCAGTGCTATATCATTAATCAAGTTATCATCTGAAGGACATTAAATATATTTTCCCGTGTTGTGTAGCTGGGACCTAGAGAGTAAAACAGAGTGGAATGTGTTGAAGTTGTTTCGCAAAAAAAATGTTTTCTTCGACAAGGCACAAGGCTGACTGTTAAACTCTCTCCATATGTAGCAAAGATCCAAAGTCTTAAGACACTGAGCCACAACTGTTCTCCCTACGGTTCCCTCTTCAGGCACGCCAACTTACTAAATAACACACAGAGTGAAAGATTGAATGCTGGTGTCAGAACTGTAGATATAATTTATATCCATATGTCCCAGTCTGTCTCTACCTTAGTTTATGGCTATGCAAACAGACACACTTCAACCCCCCACTTACCATATGAGTGTTTTGTTGTGCTAACATTAAAAACAATAGCTGCACTATGTTTGACTGAATATAATGGATGCTTTCTTTCTTTGGAATGTTGGCCCTTGTCTTGAGTCGAGAAACCCTTCTGCATTATGGATTGCAACATTCTGTGAAGTCGCATGGTATTAACATATGTCAGTATGAACACTCCCGTCTTTATTGATGTCTGAAATGTCCGTAAAAGGATTACACTTCTCAAATGGTTTGCTGATGTACAGAATTCGCGAATCAACTCATCCATATCCATTTTGGGGGAATTTGGTTGAGATTGACTGTATGTGAATAGGAATGGTGTGAAACCAGATCTGTTAAAAGTTGTTTAAACAATTATGATAATGAGATTAGTGGAGATAAATACAACTTCAATTTCCAGTGAATGCTGGTGAGGAGCTTGATAATATAAACTAATCAAAACAATTAAAGGAACATGTTTTGATCAAAGCCTACAGTATGTAGGGGGGTAAAACCCATTGCAGGTCTTGAGAAACATGAAGACTTATCCCATTGTTTTGCTAGCTGCTTGTCCTAGACACTTGACACCGGTGCTGTCTGACATCACTCAAGTTAAGTTGAAGTTTCTGGGGCCATGCAAGTCTTTAAAGCTAAGAGTGTACAGCATGAAGTGGCAAGATATGTGGTCAGGACTCCGGATCAAGATCATAGACTCATGCCAGGAATATTGATAGTGACTGTAAGAGAGGTTGTTTAATGTCTGAAGGAGCATAGAGGCTGCTACACTAAAAGCCCGGGAGAGGTTAGAAAATGGGGCCTGTAGTGCTGGCGTAGCTCCAGTTCATGCTGGTCCAAGATAATACTTGGCCACATACTGCTCAAGTCTGAATGAACTTCATCAAAGAGAAGTGAATCAGTACCATACCCTAGCTAGCAATAGACCAAACTAGACCACCGTAGTCTTTGCTTGCCAGATGAGTACGGGCTTAGCGTCAGGCTTCTAACAGTTTGCAGACATCACAGGATGGTACGCAGTCTTGCAGATGGTATACCAGTTATTAGCTGGTATCACCAAGCGGAAACTTAGTCCAGTCTTGAACATTTTACAGAGGGTAACATGTTTATGCACACGTTTTGGTCATTTGGTTTTGTGATGTCAACTGACCAGTATATCAACAAACACATTCTTATTTGGACTGACTTATGTGTGATGGACCTTTGGAGTGTTGGGTACTGTATAAATGGCAATATCTGTGGACCCTTTGTTCCTTTAATTACTTCGACTAGTATATTTAATCTTCCAAGCAGAAAACTGAGGGGAACTCTTGGAAGATTTCAGAGCTTCCAGGTGCCGTGGATGTAATGTTCAGTAGCTGATTCCATCTTAGCATTGTAAAATCTAGACATCAGGAACATTTGCAGTTGTCCACGAAGCAGGACTGAACAGCAGAGTGCCCGTGTCACGTGTTTTTTGCCTGTATTGTACAATTTTAACAGCGTTTCATATTCAAGAGGACATTGTGTTTCTACATGAGCGTTCACTTTTCCATACCCACGTCCATTACGTTGATATACCAAGAGATGTATTGTTGGAATAAATTACGCATTGACCTTATGATGTTGGACGTCTTAAGTGTTTTGTTTATACCCTTGTGTGTTTTGTTTATACCCTTGCGTGTTGTGTTGTGCCATCTGTGTTTCATGGATCCACTTCTCATTAGCTCCCCAAACAGTTGGCCAACTCATCAGCTCAGTTTTTACCATTCTGAGATAACCTGGGTTTTCTATACATGTGGAATTCTGCCTGTAAAGTGTTACTGGTTGTACAGTTGGACTACAATACATCACTGTAGTGCTGCTGTTGTAGTTGTGTGATTGATTTTTGAAGGAGGTATTACAGGGAATACTTGAGCAGGGCAGGGCACCTATTTAAGGCAAAGGTCGGAACTGGCAAAGGTCACAGAGAGGCCACACAGTTTCATTAACACAGGAAGTCATTACTGAGACAATCATTTTTTTCTGAATTAGTCCTGTTTTCTATTTTATTAAATGTGACAGTTGACAATTTTATCACCACAAGCACAACACACTTTGTCACCGTCAAGACTTTTAATGTTCTGTGTTTCAGCAGTTCATTGGGTTGCAGTAAATAGAAGTTATGTTGTAGTGATATAGTGACATGTGCTTCAGGGAAACTGGTTAATACAAACATGACAGCAAGGGGGGAGGGGGGGTGAGACTTCTCAAAACTCACTGAATTCAAACCATAGAAAAATCTGAACACATTTAATCAAACGGCACATTTTCATCAGTGGAAACGAGAAGAACGAAATGGGACAATTGGTCCACTTTACATGGCAGCTTGAGCTTTTTCTTCCACTGAGCATAACTTTCCCTTTCTCTATCGTCTCTCTCTCTGTGTGTCCAGCAACAGGCTCCCCTCCCCGCCCCTCTCCGTCTCTGGACTGTCATAGCCATCAAGCGCCACAGCACGGCGACTGGATCTACTCATGCTTGAAATCTGAGCCCATTATGTCAACAGATGTTAGGAGCAGGGAGGAAAGCGAGTGTGATCATACATACATATATATATATATACAGTATATGTATATTAAATCCAATTGCATTTTTTAACCAATTCATTACAAAAAACAAACAAGCTCTGGGTGCAGTTGTATATTTTACTGAAACACATCAATGGAGCCAACACACCCTGCAAATAGCACCTCTGAAAAGATAGTTAAACCATTTCAATATTTACTAGACTGTCATAGATGAATCATGCGTGAAAGGAGAAGCCAAGTGTAATAGTCATGTATGCGTGCGTGTGTATATGCTAGACAATGCCTCCAAGCTCATGTATAATGATGCACACCTACATGTACGCGTATATGGCTTAAATCTGAATACATGGAAATCAATCAGAGACAAATGTAATGTCAAACAACAATGCACATTCCTTTGAAAATGTCAGAGAAAGTGGCCAAAAGCACACAAGTCTGTCAAAGCCTGTTTAAACAGTTTTACATACAACACCTTCTTGGAAAAACAGACGATATTGTGTGAAAGCACCACAGCACACAGCACATACGCTAAAACAGCTTCTGCTACTAAACAGTTCATCCGGTCAAATACCTTTCGGCTTAGAACTGTGGACAGAAGTGCTTCAGTTCAGTTTGCTCCATGCATGGCCGAGAGCGAATAAGGGTGTTTTCAGTTGGACCCTGGCACAAGTTTTGTAAAGGCTAAAGAATATGTCTAGTTTCATTAGCATGACAACAGGAAATAGTCTCAATGGCAGGCGGTTACCTCATACTGACTGTTGGCCCCTGTCACAATTGCAACTTCACCACTGTCTCTCGGTTGTAGCAATACCAACGTCCCACAAACAATGCTAGATAAGTCCATCAATGTTACTTTATCCATCCACTTCTCCCTCACAAACTGGCCCTGATATTGAATCCTTTCCTTCCCCTTTAAATACATCTCTTTAGATCTCTTTTGTCAACATCCTTCCTTCCTTTCATAGAACCTTGAGCAACAGTTCATAGGTGGCGTTGATGATTCCCCAGGAGAGGAGTGACCGGTGGTAATTGAGGTGGGCTCCTCGGAAGAGCATGGCCAGGCTGCCGCCCCTCTCTCTCCACACTGTGAGCAGCACCTCGCTGCAAGGCCGGAAAGCTCCGCCAACCTGAGACTGAGCCCTGGACTTTGCCACATTCAATGGAAAGAACATGATCCCAAGGCCTGCCCCCAACACCCCTCCACACACAAAATCATTAACCAAGTGACCTGCCCGGTTAGAGGCCTCTGGGAGCTGCTCCTTGATCGGCCCGCGCAGTCCGAAGAAGAGAACATTACTGGGGCCGTTGCGGAGCAGAACAGGGACTAAGCCGCGATAACACTCTCTGATACCATACTCTGTCAAAAGTGTTCGGAAGGTGTGGGCTGTGTTGTTGAAGCGGCCGTGGTGCCGATGATCTTGCAGCAGAGTCTGCACGCGCTCAAACGGCGCCAGAATGGCCTCTGCAGTTCCCGCCAAAGCCGCAGCGAAGCTTCTCGTCACCAGTTCCGGCATGCCGCTGCCACAGGCCTGATCCAGTAAGACTCTGGAGAAATCCTCATACAGGCCAAACATGATGGCTACTGTAGTGCTCTTCTGGACCATCGGGGGCAGGAGACCCCGATAAAGGTTTCGCAGCCCATCCCTTTGGAGCTGCCGCACCGCTTCACTGGCCAAGACGCCGTGCAGCTGTTGGCGGAACAGTACCTTCTGGATCGGAAAGGTTACCAGAATATTGGTAAAGGCTGCGATGGAGCCGCATGCATAGTGTTTCCCTTGAGGCCCCAGCCAGGTGCCCACAGCCCTGAGAGCGAGGAGGGAGCTGCTCCCTTTACTCAGGGAGGACTGAGGCTGCGATGTCCGGGTTGGCTCAGGGTTCATAGTGCTAACTGCCATGGGAGGCAGCCTGTATATCCAGCATTAGAAGCGATTGCCCTGCGAGAAGAAGAGAGTAAAGAAAAGCATAAATTTCTAAATGTCTCTCACTAAATAAACAAACAACTGAATATAGGTTGATATGGTTGAGCAGCTAAACTACACTTACACGTATCAGACCCAACTGCACCCATGGACCACTGATAACAGCTACGTTATGTAACTAAAGTGATAAGTGTCGACTCAGGCATGCAGTGGTAAAGTACAACCAGAGCGGCAGAGGAAACTTGTTTATCTGTACATTTGATGTGTATTAAGTGTACAGAGCAGAATGCTGTGGGCGGTGAGCCTTTCAAGTAGGTGTGTCCATCTGAATGACTGTAGCTATGGCACAATGTATATACAAGACAGTACTCATCCACAGAATGTGTACATGATCCCAAAAACCGAGAAACTAGTTTCAAACCGGTTTTCCTAAATATAGACTAATGGGCGGTGTTGGCAAATCCTGGGGTCACTTGAGGTCGCTATGCCAACCAAAAATACTTCTTTTCCCTTCAGTTAGGCGTTACAAACCATAATACTGTGTCAGGCTGTTATGTTGTATATCAGGATTACGATTATTAAGTCATAAAATCCCTTATACAAGAACGACAAACCCCCGTACGCACACTGTACAACACGGGCGTGTAAAAATTATTTACCATTAGTGAGACCTACTACTTTGACTACATTACATAAATTTGAACACTAATTAAATCAACCGATGTATATTCAATTATTTCAAAAGGACAGGGAGAAGGTTGTCGCAAAAAACAACACAACATAAAAATACGTACCACAACCTACTATGCAGCGCATAATAATTTGATACCATGGTATTTAAACGTTTAAAGCAGACATTTTCTTCTGGTTATCGTGTTTCCACTCCTTTCATGAAGTCGGACCCAGAACCAGAACCAGAATGTACCGTGTAATGATTAGCACAGACAGGCTCTCGGGCCACCATCACGCCCTCTCTGCTCTGTTAGCTCCAGACTAATCTGTACATCCATGTTGCCGTGTCATAGCGGTGACCTGGCGCGCTGCCAGTCACTCGACCGACTCGGACACAGACGCCAGTTACCGTTTCAGGTCGAGTTGGATCAAGGACACACACCCGTGTTGTTATAGTGTGCACAGCTCGCTAACAGCTAAATCATCGCTGGTGTAGTCAAAACATGGCCAAAGCTAAGGTTGTTAGCCATCTTCACGACATTCATTTCTATACTGGTGGTCGTGTTAGAGCGTATTAGAAGGTTTAAATATAAATATGATCTATCCTTGATGGTTATGCGCTGCAGCGGACATAACAATGTCTTCAGGCGACAGCGGAACACTATGGCGAGCATGCTAAGTGGCTAGCATAGCTGAGTCAAAACGGACAAGCGCTTGTGGTTTGTCTGGAGACACACTGGCCAGTTTATACAAGACAAGAGCCACAATGGCGTCTCGAGGTTTGGAGTCTCTGCTGGTTCTCCTTTACCTGGAGTGTGTCCTCCGCCCTCACACTGGCAGGGACGCGGGTTCAGAGGCTCCTGTAGGTCGTGTCCACAGCTCCAGTAGCAGGTGAGGTGACAGCGGCAAGGAAGGTACCTCTGGCGCATGCGCAATACCGCCGATCTACAACTAAAAGGATAGGGCTAAACATCAACTAGTTAATGCCCGGCTCTGACAATTGCAGGCGGATTTGACTGCACGGCGATTCATAGTTCAGTACATATTGTAACAATGTTACATGAAAACACCTCTGTATAATGTATAATATAAAATCTGAAAAGGTGTTTTCAGAGCTGAAGCGTCAAGGAACGTCATATCAACTGCGACGAAGCGTCATCAGCGCGCGCGTGAATGTGACGGTAAATAAAGGATTGCCTTAGCCACAGCTAATCAAAACAACTTTTAATTTGTGTACTACAGTAGAACAATGTCCGGCGAGCAATAAAATCCCACCAAAGATGTTCATATTAATTTAGTCGTATGTATGAATTGATGTAGCTAAATTGCTTAGCTCTACTCGCACGAGCCTCACGTTAGCTCAGTGCTAGCTTCACAGCTTGCGCTTGACATTTGTTCCCCGGCGCTTGGAGGCAGAGCTGTTTGCTTTAACCCTGCGGCTGTAACTGTTCACGCTGGGGGACATTTTCAATTAAATTGAAATGTCAGCGCAAAAAGACTGTGAGTTTTTGGTGAAGAGAGCCCGGGAGCTGGTCTCTGAGGACCCCTGTGCGGCCAAAGCCTGGCTCATCACCGCCCGGACCCTCTACCCGGCAGACTTCAACATACAGGTGAGAAGGGCGAGTCTTCATCTTCTTTGGTTGAATTTCCGGAAGTCAACGCTTGAGTCTTTCCTGCCTTTTTTCTATTGATGATAAATCAGCTCAAATGACTCAATATGTTGCATTTTGTTTATGGGTTACTAATATGTTTACGTTTTTTACAGTATGAAATGTACATCATTGAACGAAATGCTGAGAGGACAGCGTCAGGAGGCAGGCTGCTGTATGACATGTAAGTTAGAATTTACTGTCAGTTTGGACGATACCACTTTAATATAATTGATGCATTAATTGACAATAAACTGTTTCAATAATACAATAATACAATAAAATGTAAAGTAAGTATTGGCCAAAAGTGATGATTTGCTGCTCTAACATTTCCCATCATTTATGTGAATTCCTGAATGTTTTCTTCAGATAAGTCAAAATATGCAAAGATTGTCACTTGAAGCTAGTCATAGGCATTTGCCAGGATCTTTGACAAATGAAAACACAACATATCACCGACATTACGTTTATCTCTTCTAGTATTAATGTGAATACCAGAAAATAAGATTACGGCTGTCAATGTTTTGTCTTTCAGGTTTATAAACTTTCCAGATCAGCCCATTGTGTGGAGGGAAATCAGTGTCATAACAGCTGCTTTACGAAATGATTGTCAGGACAAGCATGCACAGTTCCTACGAGGTGAGAGAAGTGTGCACGTTCATTTGTGCATCATCAGCATTATAGCATTATTACCAGGAAGAGTCTGAGTGTCATATGGTGGATGTCCACAGGAGGAACAGCATTTGTTCTTGTGAATGTCTAAACCTTGCTTCTGTGTGTATTTGTACTCTCCAGGGCTTTTTGAGACTCTGCCTGGCCGTGTGCAGTGTGAGATGTTGCTGAAGGCCACAGAGCAGTGTGCCAACACTCTGGAGAAGGCTGAGATGCTGCTGCTCCTTCTGAAGAGGTTTCCAGAATCTGTGGTCCAACATGGGGTACAAACTACGACCATATCATCCCTGTTTTAGAGCTGACAAGCACATTGCACTAGAAAAATAACTGTTGACTTTCCGTTTTAGGTCAATCTGGGAGAAACATTGTTGGAGGCAGAGGTATCAGAAAATGTGGAGACTCCAGTAAACTGTTTCAGGAAACTTTTTGGTCAGTGAAAAACTTGCTTGAGACCGCTTTTCCTTTTTTTTTGCTGCAGACAACATTTGTATATACAGTTGGCAGCCACTAACTCTCATTCTGTTTCGCTGTTACAGTGTGTGATGTCCTTCCTTTGGTGATAAACAATATGGACATGCGTCTCCCGGCCAGCCTGATGCAGAAATACATGCTCAAAGCAGCTGAATTCTACATTGGCTACGTCACCCGCGGACCCTCAGCTGATGTACAGATACAAGGTAAAGCTGCAGTCTCACGTTTCTGCTCCTGGAGCCAGGTTTCTCTGAACATGTCCCTGTATCCGCTGCTGTTTTGACATATTTCTATTCCCCACGTTTGTTGCCTCAGGTTCTCAAGACGGCGGCCCTCTGAAGTCTCCTGGTTTGTCTCGCGCGTCCCAGCGTTGTGTGATTGATGGCCTTTCAGAAAAGTCGTCTATGGTGACGGAACCGTGGGAGAGGCTGTTAGACATCCTGGCAGTGGTTGGAGCTCGGTGTGAATGGCAGGGAGACAAGGGGCAAAGGTACTTTACCTGTCTGTCTGTCAATTAGACGTCTCAGGATTTAGTAAGTCTTGCGGTGTGTACATACATATTGACATTACAAGTTAATGGAGTTCAACATGTATTATGTGCATTGACTTGTTGGTTCATACTGTAGTAGTCTCAGAGTATCTAATCAGAATATTAAGATGATCAACACACATGTATGATTAAATTAGCATTGGCCTTATTCTGGGAAGTATGAAGGTTGTAAAAACAGCAACTTCTCTTCTTCTCCTGCTTCTGTCCTCAGGGGCTATGTGGACATGCTGCAGAGGGTGAAGGAGTTGTGTCGCTATCTGCCCAGTCTGGAAGGAGACACCAGGTCTCGCTGTTGCAGCCAGGTGGTCATCTGCGCTGCGCTCGTCCTCTTCCGCAGTGCCTTCCTCTACGTCTCCAATGTGCAGCCCGCACTGTTCCAGGGTGAGCAGCCTTCTATCTGTGCATGTGTAATTGCATCTCTCCCTTGAGGGAAATGTGATGATCAAAGAATGTATTTATTTTCGGCAGGTGTGAATGCTTTGAGTTCAGGGCCGTGGATTCTTGTGGAGGATTTGAGCTCGGTGTATAATGATGTGGAGGTGGAGAGATCGGCTGTGAAACACGCACACAAGAAACGCAAACTGGCAGATGGGAGAGAGAAGACAATGGTGAGCAAAGATCAGAAATGAGTTAAACAAAACAAATTTAGTTTTTTTTGTTTGGGGGAGATTGATGTATTCAGGTGTTTGTGTTTACTATAATCCCAGCAGTCTTCGTTTACACTTTTGGATGTGCTGTGTGCATGTGTGTCATCCCAGAGCTCTGATGAGGAGGAGTTGTTAGGAAAAGGCCGCGGTCGACATATTTTTGTAAACAAGACAGAGATGCCCGGCTGGTCGGAGACTCTGGAGAGTTTCCGCACAGCGAGAGAAAGCTGGGACCTCCTTCACTCCCACGATGGCCTGGAGACTGGTAAACACCTCCTCACACACACACACACACACACACACACACACACACACACACACACACACACACACACACACACACACACACACACACACACACACACTTTCTCTCGTCTCTGCATTTATAATTTTGCTTCTCAACACCCACGCAGAGTTCAAGAAAATCTGTGCCTCCTGGAAGACGGACGGCTGGCTGTGGTTCAGGATCTTCCTCACCGACATGATCATGTATCAGGTAAGCAGCAGTGTTTATGTTTCTGTGATCAGACGCAAGCTGCAACTTTATCTGCACTCGCTGTGACTTGAATTGTGTTACCTTCAGGATCAAAGCATTGCAACCTTCTGCTGAATTAGATGAAACTTTAATGATTCCTTTGAGGGTAATTTGGTAACTGGAGCAGCACAGAACAGGTTTTAAATAAATCAAATAAATACTGCAGATATGAAAATCTATATACAACAGCTAAATGGAGCTTATGAATCACAGCTCCAAATTACTGGAACGTATAAAAAAACAGCATATATTTACACCTTAACATAGATGACACTTTCTATTGATGTGTGTGTTGCCTTTGTCTATATTCTGATGCGCGCGCGTGTGTGTGTGTGTGTGTGTGTGTGTGTGTGTGTGTGTGTGTGTGTGTGTGTGTGTGTGTGTGTGTGTGTGTGTGTGTGTGTGTGTGTGTGTGTGTGTGTGTGTGTGTGTGTGTCCGTCCCAGGGGCAGTACCGTAAGGCCCTGTCCAGTCTGCATCAGATGACTGCAGTGCAGCCTCAGTCTGGTCAGCAGAGCCCCTCAGGTCAGGCCAGCCTGGAGCACCACAGGGCCCTCATACAGCAGGCCTCCTGTCACTACGCACTGGGAGAGTACAGGGTAAATACACACACTCAGACATGGATATAAAAACAGGCCTCTCCACTCATGTAACCTGATATACTGTCTTACACTCTCAGTGTGAGTGGTAGTGTCTCTGCTGCTGTCATCGATCACACAAGTTGAGCCGTTTATTGTATATTGCGTGCATTGTGTCTACGTCCTCTGAGGCAGTTCCATCATCTGTCCTGAGGGTGGAGTAAGAGATCAATTTGAGAAGGGAACACCTGCTGCTTGCATATTTGGCAGTAAAGTGTCTGCAAGTATCGGCTATTTATATAAGTGTTTTACAGCCTGACAACAGGTACACATACAGTACACTATGGTCCAATACATAAACTACGACTGACCAATAGGGACTATATTCTATATGTTTACTATAATGGAATAAACTTATAAAACCCATCTGTGTTATGAAAACATGTTCATTATTAACATTATTCATTATTATTGGTGTTATGGTGCACAAATAACTAGAGATGTATGTCTTAATGCTGCAAAATAAACACACATCATGCTTTGGTTTTGTTGCCCTGCTTTCATGTGGCATCAGATGGCCTGTGAGAAGTTGCTGGATGTTGTGAGCGGGCTGGTTCCCCCAAACCAAGAACCAACAAAGACTTCAGAAGACCAGGGTAGAGTCAAGAACAAACCCAGGAAAGGTAAGAAGCTCTTTTGTTATGACAACTATGCCGTACAGTTGATATCTGGGCTTTTAACACAACAGCATCCTAATGAAATACCTCATGAGCACATGATTGACACGATAACTCTGTGCCTCTTTCGTTCATAACTAGGAAATGACCTGAGATTGCTTCCCTGCACCAGCAAAGCAATCTTGCCCTTCTGTCTACAGCTGATGTTGGCCTGCTTCAAGGTGCTTAGACGAGTTCAGTTAGTGTCTGCTCTGTTTAAAGTTTAAAGATTGGACATTGATCATCTAACCTTCATCTCCCTTTTGGACAATCAGCTTCGCGCCTTCACAGACAATCGTGACGACCTTTCCCTCGGCCATGTGGTGGTCCTCCTTCAACATGATTGGCCGCAGGGGGAGATGCTGTTTTTAAAGGCAGTGGACAAGATCTGTCAACAAGGGAGTTTCCAGTACGAGAACTTCTTCAACTATGTCACCAGTATCCTCTCAAACCATCAAAAAAAAAACTATCTGCATATGTGTGTGTGCACGGCTTCATAACATAGCCACAGCTGTTTGTGATTAGAGAATTATTTTATTGAGTTATAACTACATATTAAGTCTGATTACAGAGCAGTGTAATTGCTTTGTCTGTGCTTATCGGTCTTGGACTTTATTACTTTCCATAAACTCATGATTTGTCTCAGACATCGACATGTTGGAGGAGTTTGCATTTCTGCGTACTCCAGACGGAGGGAGGATCCAACTGGAGCTGTTACCCAATCAGGGAATCCTCATCAAGTAAGCCCCTCCCCTTTTAAATGCCTTCATCCTGCATCATGAGGACTCTGCACATGCCCGTTATATCGGTTATGTTTTTATAGAGGATAGTCGTATTGCTTGATGATCTTAAGTAGACATGGCCTGTGGGGAAAAAAATCACTCTGAAGTTAAAATGCTGTTTTTACGGGGGCAGACGTGACAAACGAGTGACGCAGCTTCCTTCCGATTCACTGTTGTAGAAGACACTTGAATGCACCCTCACTGACCGAGAGTTGTTGAATGTTGCTGTCCCTCAGGAACCCTAGTCCCGCCCTGGGGGTGGAGTTAAATACCCTTCTGCTACAAGGGGTGCAGACGATGGACAGGTACCCTAGGCCCCTCCTCCCTCAGCCCCTCATCCCCCCTCCCCCACACCAGTCACCTTTCCTTCATTCCTAGATTTCAAGGCTTTACCACCCCACCAGTTTTGATTTGGGCCTGTCATTTTACATCAAGACGTAGTCGTTCTTTGATTTCCTGTTGGCGTTTGTTTATTTGAGCGATTGCTCATCTTTTTGTGGTCATCACTGTTGATGTTGTCGTCGTTATTGTTGTTGTTATTTGGAGATGACGTTGGTGTTGTTGTACTGTCTTGTTTAGCTGTTCTTTTGCCTTTTCATAACACTTGTTGTCATTTCATTTGTGGACATCTTTCATGTGGTTTTTGATTATCAAAACTTGTGCTCTTGACTGCCTGACACATGTAAAGGAATGATCAAGAAATATTGCACTTTCCATGACTTTGGATCAAAGTCTTCATTGCATTTTGTAGGTCTCAGCCTCTAAAGGTCATTGACTCTAAATGCTTTTACCTTTCCCTTTGCAGACACCACACTGTGACTCGAGGAATCACCAAAGGAGTGAAGGAGGATTTCCGTCTGGCCATGGAGAGACAGGTGTCGCGCTGTGGAGAGAACCTGCTCCTTGTGCTCCACCGCTTCTGCATCAACGAGAAGATCATCATCATCCAGTCTCTGCCTTGATGCTTGGGGTTGTGACTTTTTAACCCTTACAGCTGGTGTTTTACATCCAGTTGTAATGAAAGAAGGACTAAATAGAATCACAGATCCACATAGTGCACACCAATTTTTTTTACATCTCTCGACTTTCCATCCATCATTGAACTCTTAAACAGAATATTCCGGGCCACTCTCCTTGCCTTAAAAGTGCATCTCTTCATTTGGGGAGCGCACTGGTTCTGTCAGAATAATGCAGTTTTGGGTGTAGTGTGTGTGTGTGTCTGTGTGTGTGTGTGTAGTTTTTTGTCTGTGCTGGTACAGACGTGGTGGCTTAACCACAACATTGTAGTTGGTTTCAGCACCTTGAGCTATTTTGAGGAACTGAAAATTGACGAGAACATTCTTGATATTAAATGTTTATTGTTTTTGTTACAGTTTGTATAAATGTTGCCATTAAATGTTCTCTGAATGTTTAAAGAAATCAACCTAGTTCACGATTTATGACTGACACAACCTGTCTAGTTTCTCTTAGACCCATAACACAAAATGTTTTAGCTGATGCTTTAACAGAAAAAGTATGATTATATGTGAAAATAAGCATTTTTTTTACAATCTCTTTTTTGTCTTTCTACGTTCACTCTTCATTTCTCCGTGCATGTGGTAGATCTTCCTGAAGGGCAGCTCTCAGATTAGCCCAGAACAGTCTGTGCTTGGCTCTGTCCTGAGGCCACTCCAAATAAGTGTGCCTGCTCATCATGGCCTTCAGTTGGTAGTACTTTGAAGGAATCAGATACTGGGGCAGAGGCTCCAGCAGCACCAACACCACACTATCTGAACCTCTGGCAAGACGTTGGTGGGTGGCAAAGTAAAGCTCATAATGACACCAGTCACTCTTGACGAAGTGAGCTGAGAGCACGAACAAGGAGCGCCTGCTTTTCTCCACACAGCTTATGATGTTTCCTATGATTGTCTTTCCTGCCATAAAGTTCTTCTCATGATGGCAGATACGGAGCCCTGCAGGGCCTTCAAGGTTGGGAAGGAGGGTATTCTTGATCCACTCAGCATCATGCTGACTATAGGACACAAAAGCATGAAACTCAACCCCCACCAAGTCTTCAGGACGAATTTGACTTGTTCTGGCACGATGTTTGGCCCTTGTCCACTGCCAGATCATGCCTATGTACCATGGAACATCCAAACGGTGGCACAGGGTTACCATGGCAATAATCACAAACACCGCTGGACCCAGGATTGTTGCAGCAAGAAGGCCAACGTTGCAGGAAATCTCTGGGATGCTGATGTCCTTTAAAGTAAAGTTCCTTTTGGCCTCTGGATAGGTGCATATGTAACCCTCTGGCCACCTCAGTAGATCGATTCCTGTGTGATCACTATTACTCTGTTTAGACTTGAGGCTGAGATTTATGAAGCCCCTGACTGTGCAGGTGCAGATAAAGGGGTTGTGACTGGCATCCAGAATTTGCAGGTGGGGGCAACTATCCAGGTTCTTCACAGATGGCGCATGGAGGGAATTTGCCCTGAGCAGAAGCCGATTCAGACCGGGGAAGCCATGGCATACTGGGAGGTCCCGCAGCCGGTTAGCACTGAGATCCAACTCCAAAAGGTAGTTCAATTTCAAGACAAATGATGGCACCATAGATACCTGGTTGTTCTTGAGATCCAGTATCTTTGTTCTATTGGGCAGACATTTAAAAATGGATTCTGTCAGGCCATTAAAGGACAAATTCATATGGGAGACATTGTGTGGCCAAGCACATCCTACCAGACCGTTGTAGGTCAGGGAGTTGAGGCTGAGGTCTAAATGCTGCAGAGACATCATGTATTGTATCCGTATGCTCACTAACTGGAGGTTCTTAAGATTGTTCCCCATCAGAATCAATGTCTTCACGTTAGCCAGATTCTCACATTCCAAGGTATCTTGACCCTCCACTCTGGAGAAGATGGAATCAGCTAGTGCACAATTGGAAAAATCCAGCTGTGCAGTTTGACTTTGCAACTTAGGGCATGTCATGTGTATGATAGAAGTATCCACAATTGCCAAACTCTCCACTGGCATATTGATAAAGAAGTTGTACACAGACTCCTGAGAAAAGAAGAAACTGTTCACTGAAGCCCTTCTCATTAGGAAAGTGTTCAGATTTGTTGTTTGACTCACATCAGTATCATGTCTAGGCAGTTTGGTCATGGCCAGGTCAGTGGCAGCCAGGTTGGTAATAGAAGAACTTAGAACTGCTTTTACATAGTCAGTCAAATCATCCCATTTTATTGATATGTTGCTGATATAGATATGAGAGGTGTGGATTTCCTGTCTCTCTCTCAGTTGCTTGGAAAGGTGAGTGTAGTGATCTGTCAAACCCATCAACTCCAACTCATCGAAGAATGAAAGACCATCAGCGACAATGTTGAGGTCCATTTGATTATTGGTGAAGGCAATCTGAAGCCTTTGAGCAGTAACCTCTTCCAGGCTGCCTACTTCATAACCACCGTCATCCTCCAGGTAAATGGCCAGCGTGCGGAAGTGCACAGCAGAAATGTTCTTGAAATCACCAACGCTGATATTTTTTGCTCCAAGTGATAATTCCTCCAGCTTTGATAGGGAACCGAAGTCCCTTCCCAGTGTCATAGTGGAAAATAGGTTGTAGGCCAAGTTGAGCTTCAGGAGGTTTTTTGTGTAGAACAAGTACTGCTGGTGTAAAAGGTTCTGCATTCTGTTGTGTGACAGGTCCAGATACTCCAGAAGGGGCGTGTCCCGGAACGTCTCTGGATCAATGCTCTCCAACGCATTCCACGACAGATTGAGGAAGCCCAGGTGAGGAGTGTTTTTAAAGTCCCCATGGTGAAGCTGATGTATGTGGTTACACGAGAGGTCTAAAGACTCAACCGTCTCTGGTAGGTCACGAGGGACAGAGGAGAGGTTGCGGTGGGACAGGTCTTTAATAATGATGGATGAGGTGCCGTGTTGTACCATCAACATGGCCGCTGCCCAGAAGACAGCAGATAGAAGCCTCATTGATTGTCTAGAAAAAAGGAAACGGGAGAGCAGACTAGAGTTGTATTTTTACAGAGAGTATGTGACATGTTTTCATCGTCTCCTGGGTTATAATTTATGAGGTGCAACTGTTGGGCTGTATAAGGTTTGAGTATTGAAATGATTGCATTATACAGTGAATACAACTGTGCAACAACATTCCTACTTTGAGTCTACATCCTTATATAATAGTATATAATAGTATATATTAGTTATTAAGTTAAGTATAGGACTAAATGAAACTTCACTTCCTATATTTCCTTTACCGAGACACAACATCAATCAACTTCTGAACGCAATACTCTCAACAGTCTGAGCCTCTTTGTGTTTAGAGAGCAAACTTCAGAAACTATGGGTAGTAGTTTTTTTTTCTTTTTAATTCTAAAATTCAAGACATTCGTAATACAAATCTAGAAATACACAATAGGTTTATCCATTGTGTTTGTATTATCTCTGTTTTATGCTTTTCTCCTCTTTTACCTACTTTAAAAAGATTATAGCCGCTACCAACGAGCCTCCTGGTGAAATCAACGATGTAAAATATAACTGTTATATACATGTACAGCTACAGGACAGAGGACACTTACCTTTACTGTTGCCTTGCTGTGTCTCTAGTTGGTACTAGTCTAGTAGTTGTTCTCATCTGAATCGTCTGACTGGATAGTGGAGGTGGTTGACACGCTGTAAGTCCATAAATAGAAATCCAACCAGTATTTAGATACTAGAAAAGAAGAAGAAGAAGAAAAACATGCTATATAAGGCAAAAAAAAACTTACTTTGCCATTAATAGTGAGACTATCCAAAAAAAGGATGCGACTTCAAACTGATTTGTACTTCTGCAGATGTTATTGTATGTTACAGCACTGAGAATTACAGCAGCTCCGGTATCTGATTTCTGTTCCGCACAGTGCATCCTCCTTTCACTTCCTTTTATTTTATCGTCCATACATGAAGACCTAACACTTAGAGGGCGTTTGTTTAAATAGATTATTTATCATGTACAATACAGCAAATATATGAGGAAAGAAAGAAGCTGTTTCAAAATCAGCATTATATTCCTTGTGGGTTGCGTGGAAGGAAATATTACTGATTACACACATACTACACACACACATCTAATAGGGTAGATAGACCGCCTGCCTCAACAAACCTGAGCCTGGGGTTGCATGTATGTGATGGCTGAAATCGTGAGTCAAAATCGAAAAGTGCGGCTGTGTTTTGGGGGCCACCTTTCCATAGTATCATAGCGACGGCACTGAGGTCACTCCAGGCGGTGGATGACCAACTCAATTTACTTACCCCACTAATGCCTAATGCCTCAAAGCAGTGTGTATCCTGGGCAACTACACTGTGTACTCTAGAGACGTACCCACTGCCTCCAGGAACAATGATGGGAACAGAGGTTTCTTCCCCCGGCTTTGACCTACGTTATCTTCATAGTGAGGCTTAATCAAAGACAAGCATATGTACAAACAGATGGAAGGACACGCAAACACACACTTCCCAGCAGCCTTATTTTCTGACATTGTTCCCCCCCCCCCCCCCCCCCAGGAGGAGTCAAGTGGAGCTAAATTGAATAAGGACATATGAGCTGGTGTCACTATCCTCACCTGCCATGGTTTGATCAAATCTTAGAATTGCACCGAGAGCAAGCTTAGCACAATCTGGCCATAAAAACCACAGAGTACATCTTGTTTTATCTGTATCACTGTCAGTTTATTACGTCAGCCTTGTTTTTATACAACACAAGTGTTAGAAATGTGTCAAAACATGGCAAAAATTATGACATAAAGATTAAATCCCCCAGTTTCATTTCGATATCGATTTGATCTGTACTTTTTTGACACAGGCAATAGGTAGGTGGAAGTGAACAAACATGAATCTCGGGTGTGCGTCCTATCTGCGTGTATGTGTTGGAAATTTATGGGGCCGAGATCAGAGTACAAGCTAATTATTGACAAGTGTCTTTGCAGCAATCAGCAGCCTGTGTGTTTGCGTCCTTGGGGGGAGAGATCAGAATTGGATTCGTCCATCTCTTTAGACAGGGTTTTAATTGAGAGGGAGGATGAGTGTTTTTGTACGGGCAGGTGAGAATAAAATGCTGTTATTCTCACAAGAAGAAGTGTGTGTGATATTGAGTCATGCTGCATGTGTGAACATTATGTGGTAGGGAGGGGCTGAGAGGGAGAGTAAGGACACTAAGGGAGAGATAGAGAAAGTCTAACCAGCTTAGCTTTTCAGGTGGAAAAGCACCTTCACGGAGACTCGGCAAGCTCCATTCCCTTTTTTCCTCAACTCGCTTGTTTTCACTCCATCATCTGCAACCATGGATCACTCGTCTTTCACAACAGGATTTATAGTATTGCACAGAGCATATTCTCTGACTGAGACCACCTCCCCGCCTGAAGTGGATTTCTGAGAAAAGGTAGACTCCTTCAGTATGCTGAACCATCTTTCTCTTCACACACTTCTTTGCATCTGTCTCTTCTTCCCGTTGGTTTGTGGATGGAACAAGTCAGCTGGTTCCCTTGGCGAGGGCGGGAAGCTCTGGCTGAAGTCCAAACCAGACCCCAGCATCCACAGCCAAGCTTTCCTTCAGGACACATTCCCCTCAGGATTCCTCTGGGGTACAGGGACATCTGCCTTCCAGACAGAGGGGGCCTGGGACCGTGACGGCAAGGGTGCCTCCATTTGGGACCACTTCACTCACTCCAATGTCAGTGTTTTAGCAAAGGAGACTGCAGATGTGGCCAGTGACAGCTACGCACGCTGGGAAGAAGATGTGGAGGCACTTGAGTACCTGGGTGTGAGATCATATTCATTCTCACTCTCCTGGCCCAGACTCTTTCCTGATGGGAATGCCGGTGGTCAACCTAATAGTGTCGCTGTGAGGCACTACAGCCGGCTTATAGATAGGCTTCTGGAAAAGAAAATCGAGCCCATCGTTACTCTCTATCATTGGGATCTGCCACAGGTCCTACAGGAGAACTATGGGGGCTGGAAAAATGACACACTCGTGGGACTTTTTGAGAAATATGCTGCTTTCTGTTTCCAAACGTATGGGAATCGTGTAAAGTACTGGCTCACAATGCATAATCCATACCTGGTGGCTTCACAGGGGTATGGGACAGGCATCCATGCCCCTGGAGAAACAGGGGGTCCCTCTGCCGCCCTGACTGTGGCCCACAACCTCATCAGGGTAAGTCAGACAGACTCATTGACAGAGACATGGGCATTGATTGTTATTGTTTAGGAGTCTGCAGAATAATGATCTATAGTTGACTGTGTGAAAGGCTAACTCCATGGAGACTTGCTCCGCTGAGACCTTGTGTAAACTTTGAACTTCTATTTTATCAATTTATGCTGGTCAAAGAATGTTTACATCTCGCAATGATTCTGAGGTCACAAGATAGTGAAGCAACCACAGACAACACCAATACACTGACATTCACTGCAATCAAATGAAATATGTCCATACAATAGATGTCATGTAATATAATACTGCTGCTGTAATTAAAGCCATCTGTGTAACATCAATATTCACTTTAATTACATCTACTTCCTCTCTTTAAATATTAGCAAATATTAATCCTTTTTTATTATAAGTAAATAGGGAGCTTAAAGAGACAGGGTCAAAGTCCTCCACATCACCACTGTTATGCTGGAGACAGTGTGTGACAGGAAGTCCTGACGATACGCCTCATTAGTAAACAGTTACGCTTATGCACTTGAGATTCAAACACATGTTGCATGTTAACAGTGACTCCATTAGCAACACCGCAACCTGAGAGTAACAGAAACATACATTAGTTTAATGATTGCTCCCCTTTGGAAAGGTTTTAAAGGCTTTACTGATTAGACTAAAGTACTGTATATCCTAATAATATGTCTTCTGTCATTTACAGGCACATGCTAAAACATGGCACACCTATAACACCCACTTCCGTCCAACTCAGAAGGGGAAGGTGTCGATTGTTTTGGGTTCTCATTGGATTGAGCCTCAAAAAGGCCAAGCTACAGCTGCCAATGTTGAGCTTTGCCAACAGTCCATAGAAGCTGTGCTCGGCTGGTTTGCCAACCCCATATTTGGGGATGGGGATTACCCCGTCTCTATGAAAATCAAGCACGGGGCTGCACTCCCCTCCTTCACACAGGAGGAGAAGCTCTGGGTTCAGAAAACAGCTGACTTCTTTGCGCTGTCCTTCGGGCCTAACAACCTCCGCCTGGGCCGAAACCTGGTCCATTACGGTCAGGCTGTCACCCCAGACCTGAGGCGTGTCCTGAGCTGGGTAAAGCTGGAGTACGGGGACATGAAGGTGCTGGTGGCTGAGGGAGGCTGGTTCTCTGTAACTCCTGAGGGGCGGGAGGACACGGTGGCTATTTACCTGATGAAGAGATTCATCAACCAGGTCCTACAAGGTGAGCAGCGGAGGAGAAGGAACATGTGCTTGCCAATACATTTTAAAAATGCTTTATAGATGAGGAAAATGTCTTCTATTTCATTTCAGCTGTCAGGTTTGATGGTGTGCAGGTGTTTGGATATACTGCATGGTCGTTGTTGGATGGATATGAGTGGAATTACGGCTATTCTGTTAGGCGGGGCCTCTTCTACATTGATTTCAGTCAACCGGACAGAACCAGGACACCAAAGACCTCGGCTCAGTATTACAGACGCCTTATCACTGACAACGGTTTCCCCAGTGATGAGACCTCCAGAGAGGTCAAAGGCCGCTTCCCCTGTGACTTTCATTGGGGCATCGCTGACTCCACCTTGCAGGTAAGAAGATGAGAAAAGTGATTGATACACATTTTGAGAGCTGAGTTGACTCTATTACTCTATACTATTTGTATTTGTGAAAATGAAAGATTGACGCATTTTTCATTCTTTTTTTGCAGGTCCTCTTCTATCCTTTCTCACCACAGTTCACTGACCCACAATTGTACAGCTGGAACAGGACGGGGGCTGGAACGCTGCGTCCCGTCCCAGGCGTGAAGCTGCCCACCAGAGGAGCCCAGTGCACCGACTATCTGGCTATCCGTGATCATCTCCGCCTGTTTGCTTTAACTGGGGCAACACACTACCGCTTCGCCCTGAACTGGTCTCTGATTTTACCTCGAGGAGACGTCTCTGATGTCAACACTGAAGTACTGAGGTATGACACACACAAGCAGGCACCACCTTTATAATTAGATTGATTTGAATGATTTGATATGATTTAAACGCTGGTCTATTGGCAAGAAACACAAATCTGTTTTGTCATAATAAACAACAATAAGCAAAGTCATAGCCAACAATTGTATTGTAATCAAAGTCAGATAATTCAAAGATGTCTAACCGCCCAAACTCATGTCTAACTCTGACAGATACTACCGCTGTGTCCTGACTGAGCTCAGGAGGCTGGACCTGGAAGCTGTTGTTATTCTCTATTACCCAACACACAAAACTCCAAATCTGGGTTTACCTGTGTCCCTGCAGGCCTCTGGAGGTTGGCTCAACTACAGCACAGTGGAAGCCTTTCAGGAATACGCAGCGCTTTGCTACAAAGAGCTGGGACCTTGGGTTCAATATTGGATCACCATCAATGAGCCGAACAGATTTGTAGATATTTATTCAGATGGGATAGAGCAGCGGCAGGCGGCTCATAACCTTCTTCTGGCTCATGCAAAAGCCTGGAGGCTGTATGAGAAGAAATACTCCAGTGAACAGGGAGCACTGGTATCACTGGCACTGCATGCTGACTGGGCAGAACCTGCCAACCCCTTTCTGGAGTCACATACAGCAGCAGCTCAAAGGCTTCTTCTATTTGAACTTGGCCAATTTTTAGATCCATTACTTGGGACTAGATATGACAGGAAGCGAGGGGACTACCCACAAGAGATGAAGGCATATCTGGAAACGAATGCTGCAGATTTGGGTCTCTCTGAATCCCCGCTTCCCAGCTTTACTGACACAGAGAAGGAGGAGATTAAAGGGGCTTTGGGTTTCATAGCCCTGAACCATTTTACAACCTATTTAGTCACGCCATACCCCCACACAAGTGCCACTACCCAGCAGAAACAACCTCCCTATCATGGCTGTCAAACCCTCTCTGACCCAACTTGGAACTCCTCTAGCATTGGGCAGGCTGTAGTTCCTTGGGGACTGCGGAGGATCTTAGGATGGGTGACCCAGAGATATGGAGCGACCCTGCCTATCATTCTTACAGCCAGTGGGATTGATGATCAGGCTCCTGTGGAGGACAGACTCAGGCAACAGTATCTCAAGAGTTACCTACAAGAGGCACTCAAAGGTGGGCCTTTCATTTCAGGTGTTCTAAGTAATATTCCATTGTCCTCCTGTCAGTCAGTAGGAGAGTTGTTGAGGGATAAGCACAGCTCCACAGGCACTACAGGTTTTTATTATGACTTCCTATTGTAAAATCCAGGCTTTATGAGAGACCTTTGGGATCATAAAAAGAGGGAAGGTGAGGGAGCAGAGAAAAACAGCAGAGGGAAAGGTGTTGATCTGTGTAATGCTTATTCCACATACTTGCTCTTTGCACATGCATTCATTCAATATGGAGAATGATAACATTTCATGATGTCATTTTCTCTTCTCTATACGATTTGCCTCCAGCTCACCATCTAGATGGAGTCAACCTGCAGGGTTTCTATGTGTGGAAGCTGCAAGACCGACATGGTCCCCAGTTTGGTCTTTTCACTTCAACCCACCATCAGTCCAAAGCCAAAGCCTCAGTCTCCATCTACCGTGACATCATCACTCAAGGTGGTTTCCCTGAGGACAACACCGTACAAACCTGCAGGTTCAATCAGCCCCAGGAGTTGTGCACTGTATGTGCGTGGATCTTCAAGAACAAAGCATTGCTGGTCTTTGGAGGGTGTCTCTTAATAACAGCTGTTATGTTGGCAGCACTCATCATTGTTGTCATCTTTTCCACGAGAACACGTACAAGGGACAGGGGGAGGGGGAGGGGAATGAGCAGGATGAGCAGCAGGAGGAGGAGGGAGGGGGTGCCGGTGTGTTCATGTCCACCTGTTGTTATTAAGTGCGCCACGTAGGAGAGGACAACACTGTATTATGTATGACAAGAGTCATTATCTGTGCTCATTGTGGCTGTTCCCATCTAATTGTGATGACTGTTATTTTACTTAGAGGGGTAGTCCGTCTGTGGTTACCTTATTAGTCATTACGCTCAGTTATATGACTGGGCAAATTATTCAGGTCCCAAAGTCAATGCCTATATGTTGTGCAAAAGGTGATAATTATTTAATGTCTGTGTTTTAGCATTCAAGGAGATTCATCAGATGGATTGAAATTAAATGTGATTTTGGTGATATGATGTACATAGTTATATCATAACCCCCCTGAGCTGAGATGCACTCCAAAACAAAGCACTACGAGGCTTTTTCTTTAGTTTCAATGGTATTTATTCAAACCCTCTTACAAGAACAAACCTACGCGATTGTACTTGGAACAATGGCGCCCCCTAGTGTCGCTATGATCGCTGTGATTTAAACCAAAAGTGAAAAGACTTCTTGAGATGAAACCTGTTTGATTGTGAGTGACCATTAAAATAAAATAACATTTCAGATATTATCATCGTTGTTCTCAGAGGCTCAAACTACCATGTCTCTCTCTCTGTGTATAGTTGAGCAATAAAGCATTTAGCAGGCAATTTATAGTAAGTTCTAGCGCATTCACACCACTTCTTCTATATCTTCTCTATTTTATATCTGTGAATAAAGGGTTTAACACTGCTAAACTGCCTATGACCCTATCTGTTATCACTATTGTGATGATTTACACTTTATGGAAACGTTTACTTTCTGAACTGAACTCATCAGATGAAGATCAAGAAGCTCATAATGCTGCGTTCGTGTAACCGTCGGAACTTGCAGCTTCCAACTTTTGACTCGGTAAAAAAGAAAAGAAAACGCCCCTTAATTGGGAAATTCCGGCTTTACACGTCAGGTAAGGTTCCTATGCCAGAGATGAGCGTTGACGTAATTCCATTTTGGCTACTGACGCTGTAAACAAGGAGTGAAGTTCTACCTCCCAACTTGTGAATTCAATTTCTGTAACGTTTCTTCATGGCAAATACATGAATGTTTATACACAGTGACAATAACGTTAGCTGTATTTATCACACAAATTACAAGCAAAACAAACGTTTTCCTTTAGGCTTGTATGTTGTTTCCTCACTTGTATTGCTCCAACAGCATTTCCCTACGTGACGCAATTATGAGCTCGACCCCCCACTCTCTGAGGCATGACGTTATTACCGTACCGTTTAAATTGAGCGTGTTTCTAAACAATCTGATTCTCAATTTGTCTTAAGGCGTGAAAAGGCGTAAATCTCACTCCAATCAAGAACAAAAAAAAAAAAATCACCAAAGCAACGCGAACCCTTGTTGACCCACAACCTAATTTCGGACAGAAGGTGAAGGAAAAACAAATCAATTATTATTATGAATATCTTGTTAATCACTCAGAGGTGAACCAATGGCAGGAGGCTGGCTGGACGACTATGTAGATCACATGACCCTCTCTCCTCCAGACTGCATGCAGTTTGCTATTAAAATGTTTTCAGCACCCCGCAGTCAGTGTATTGCCACAGGATTGAGACGATAAATACATGTGGAGTCATTTTAACATATTGCTTCATTACAGTGACCCCCGGGGCTGACGACGCTTTCGGTCAACGCCGCTGTCTGCTGTGTTCTTTAGCGAGGTTCAAAACAGAAAGTACAGAAACAAGCTAGGTACGCTGAAGAGGCCCCAAACCGGTCCGGAACGACAGGGGAACCATGGCCAACATCGCAGTCCAGAGGATAAAACGGGAGTTTAAAGAGGTTCTCAAAAGCGAAGAGGTAAGTTGTGATGTTTTCCCCTAGTTCTCCTTTTTTTTCTTCTTCCTCCCTTCGAACTGTGTAGCAGAATGTGAACTGACGCGTCGCAGGCTCAGCTGTCAGCCTAGGTAGCCCGTTAGCCACCGAGCTGCTGCTGCTTTAGCGACATTCGTATGTTTTTAAGTTCCTACCGTTCGTTACTCACAGGAGAGTCGTCGCTTGTACTTATGTTAATTGTGTTTAGTGACATAAGGGTGACGTAACTGGCCAACTCACCGTTTGCTTTCATGTTGACAAAGCTAGGGGAGTTAGCCGTAGCATGATAACTGTTTTGGTAGGCTGATCCTGCTTCTTATTGGAATGTCACAGTCCACCTTAAGAGTGACATGTCGCCGCTAACGGGCACTGTTGAGTAACTCCCAAACTTAGTCCACAATAGAAAACATACATAACAGCATTACTGACAATTATAACATTCAGAGGAATACATAAAATGCGTTAAAATATGGAATTAATATTTATTTCAATGTTCTTTATTTTTACATTGAAGTTTGCCAGTTGCACCCACACAAAATTGTCACTGTAGTGTCCTGCTGCCATTTGTTATTATCATCCCAACAAGCTCTTTAGTCACGTGTATTCAGTCAGTGAGCACTGTGATGCTTCTCTTTGCTGCATCCCCCGTAATTAAAAAAAGGTGCAAGAATGTGACAGTTGGATGTAATTGGCAAGGAGTAGTGTTGTGTACAAAGTGTGATTGATAGCAATTGTACTAAGGCATTTAAAAAAAACACCAAAACATTTCTTTGACATGTCGATCAAAGATGGTTTGATTGAACATTGAGTTCAAATTCTATGGCATCGTAGTAATTATTAACTTATGGCCAAACATCTAGCAGCACTATTACACTTACTGCTGTAGTCCAAACTATTATCATTATTAGTCCATGTCAATTTCAATAGGCCATATGAAATAGGTCAGATGAATTTCTTACTCTTCAGAAATTAAAGATTTAGCGGTATTATCACTTTAGACATTGTCAATAATAGTGGCAGTAGTATTGGAAGTAGGCAAAGGGAGCAAGCAATCCTCTTTCTTAGTTATTGGGAGTGTTTAAAACATAATTTTGACTTATAATATATATAATAATTACTACAAAGTTAAGTGTATCCCTTTGTATTGAAAGTGAATCAAGTGTAGTCCTTTCTGCAGGAGTCTGGTTAGAAAATCTCAGCAGTGCCCTCTGGAGGTGATGTGTCTTTTTAAGGTGGACCAGCAAATTCCAATGAAAATCTGGTAAACAAGAGGCCAGAGGTCTTGAGGATCCAGAGCAACACTGGAGATAAACACGCATGTGGTGAATTCCGTGTACATGAAAGAGCTCTGGATAGATTCCTCTGATTCATTTATATGTAGGTCCACATGTTGTGTGCCACAGGTTGAAGCCAACTTTAGCAAATGCTGAGAGGGTGTCACTTTATGCTACATAGGCAGATTTGTCTTTGACAGCAAACTGGTTTAGCACTTTGTTGTCTGCCTGTCTGCCTGCCTGCCTGCTGATGTTGAAGCTGACTCTTACTCATCTTTTCTCCATTTTAGACGAGCAAAAACCAGATAAAGGTGGATCTGGTGGATGAAAACTTCACAGAACTCAAAGGGGAGATAGCAGGACCACCTGACACGCCATATGAAGGTGAGGGGCTCAGGCATTCTGCTGTCTGCTATCTTGTACGCATGGTTGCACCAATCTGTTATATGATCAGCAAGAAAACGCTTAAGAGAAAGATACACCAATGAATTGGTTAAAGAAGCTTTTAAGTTGTAAAATCACTAAAATATTAGCAATAAGAAATATACTGCCTGACTTCCTTTTGTTTCTATGTAATTGTGATGCATCTTTATGTTCCAGGAGGTAGATATCAACTAGAAATTAAAATTCCAGAGACTTATCCATTCAATCCACCTAAGGTAAGGCATTCACAAGTGTCCGCCACAGACAACAAGCAGAAATTCACTTTTACTGCACTAATTAATCAATTCTATTGTTTCCCCTCATCTTCCCGACGCTCCTCAGGTGCGGTTTATGACGAAGATCTGGCATCCTAACATCAGCTCAGTCACAGGTGCAATATGCCTGGACATTCTCAAAGACCAGTGGTGAGTGCCAGCAGCATTCCAGACATCATCATACCTCCATCATGTCTCAGCGCCCTGGTTCTGTACTGCAGTCTTTGCTCGTAAAGTCAAAAGAAATCCTCCATTTAATAGTTTCACAACATCTCAAAACCTTTTTATTAGAGACGGTTGCTCCGCTGTTATTTGAACTGTAAAATGAAACGTTAGAGTGTAGTAAATCCACCCTGGCGAGGGTTTGGGGTTATTTCTTTATTTTGTATTTCAACAAATGTAAACCAATGAGCGAGCAGAAGTGAATCCATCCCTCGCTCTTTGTTGTGACGCGTCTCGCTTCCTCCTCAGCATAGATGTGTCACTTCTTGGCCAAACACTTTATACTGTTTAATTAGGAAAACGTGAAATTACAAGGTCAAACTTCGGGTCAAAGAAATCGTGCTGCTTCCAAACAGTGTCAGATTCTAGAGCTACTTAAAGAAACACTCGTGATCTCATCCAACTAACACACTGATGTCATCCAGTAAACAACGTTACGGCATCGATGTCATCCAAACTAACAGGTTAATTTCCTTATACATTACTAACCAGTTCATCTGTGGCTCTTCCTCTCTTAGTGATGTAGAAGAAATATTGGAATCAGTGTCATGAGTTGCGTCTCTTTCTTTGTGTGAAATAAGATGTTTATCAAGTTAAATGTTTGTTTTAAAGGTCAGGATGGTTTAATTAAAACCCCAGCCCTGACACAAAGTTGTTTACTAAAGCTTGCAAATGTCAGCCCAGGCTGGGAAAGAGGCTGATGTGTGTTAACCCATTCAGTACACATCTGCCTTAACACTGTAAGAGTCGACCAATGAAGGAAACTCACCTTTGCCTTGCTGTTGTATTGACTTGACTCCCTGTTTGTCCCCACAGGGCAGCAGCCATGACACTGAGGACGGTTCTTCTGTCGCTACAAGCCTTACTGGCAGCTGCAGAACCAGATGACCCGCAGGACGCTGTGGTAGCCAATCAGGTGGGTTGTACAACAGTGCCATAGATGTGTAGAGACACTAGATGCAGAGCGAGCAGCCGTTCATCAGTAGCTGTCACTCCACTTCAGACACATTCTCCCAAACTGCTCCCAAATCAGCCACCATACTGACTCTTGGCACTTACTCTTACAAACTAACTCCACCTCTGTTCCACGAGTCCTCAATTCAAAGTCAATCAGTCTTGTTACCTGCTCGCACATGTCTGTATTTGAATGAATGCAGACATGCAGGTACAGACGTCATATAAACAACAGGTTATGTCGGAATGTCCATACAACAGTAAACAGCGTCAGGTTGAACGCTCCTCTCCACAGTATCACAAATATGAAACCGCTGTGAAAATATGTAGCAGCAGGAAGCTTTTTTTTTTGCCCTCTGCCTGCCCGCTAGATTGAAATCTTGGTCACACGCGTCTGAAAATATAACGCCTACATGTAATTATTAGTCCCTATCAACCCACAGCCCAATGAAATTCACATTCAGAACACAACGGTGTGAATTATGAGGAGATTGTTCCTGCAGCAGAGATGCTGCACCAAAACACTGATTTACAATGTGAGCCCTTTAATCTTACATAAGGCTTTACATTGAATCTAAAGCGGGTGGAGGGTTTGGGAGGCAGTTGCACCCTGAAGGCTCGTAGCTGCGATGATGAATCAGTGAGGCGGTGCGTCGGTGCGTAACAATTGAAATCACAGATGCACAGATGGAGCATAAACACTCTGTGATTGGGCTCACAGCCACGCATTTGCAGTTGGACCAGATGATGATTGTTAATGCGGCTATCATGCACTGTTATGAAGAAATGATGGAGTCAAATAGGGAACATGATGAGCGGTCCGTCCTGCTCGCTCTCTGCCCGGTAGGTAAAGAAGAACAAAGAGCCTTTAGTGTCTGAATGAAGTGGAGAACAAACAGGTTCATGTTTTAATTCATTCTTGCTTTGTGTTTGTGGGCATGTTCTGAATGTGAGAGGAGCCGCTCAGAGCCACGCTGCTCCCTCTCGCACAAAACTTATTGTTCTTTTTCTGTGTTTGTTGTTCACAGTACAAGCAGAACCCAGAGATGTTCAAACAGACAGCGAGGCTCTGGTCTCACGTCTATGCAGGCGCTCCCGTCTCCAGTCCAGAGTACACATGCAAAATACACAAACTTTGTTCCATGGGCTTTGAAAGGGTGAGTAGCGCACACACACACACACACACACACACACACACACACACACACACACACACACACACACACACACACACACACACACACACACACACACACACACACACACACACACACACACACACACACACACACACACACACACACACACACACACCCACCCTCCCTTCCTTCTTTGTGTCGTACAGTCAAACTCCTGCAGCAGGAAAGTCTCCAATGGTTTCATGTTCTCTTCTCTCCAGAATGCAGTTATTGTGGCGTTGTCATCGAAATCCTGGGACGTGGAGACGGCGACAGAGCTACTGCTCAGTAACTGAATCGTGACATGCTCTTCATCTCCCTCTCCATCCCCTGTCTCCCCTCCTCACACACACACACACACACACTCACACTCTCTCACACACACAGACACACACACAGACACACACATACGTGCGGTCTCCTCCAGTGACTGTCTAAAGACATCCTTCCCCCTGTCACACCCGCTGTTTCCGCGTGGACCTCCACTCTTCCTCTCTCCATCCCCCCTTTACCCCCTCTGTGTAGCACCCTCTCACCCCTCACCCCTCACCTCCTCACCCCCATCTGTGCCCTCCCCCCCTGGTCTCCTCTGCTCTGTACCACACTCCCAATTAGTTGCTCTGTGAGCTCTTATGGCTGGTTTCTTTATGGTCATTCAACATTCCACTCGGCGCTACTATCAGAACTCCAAACACATTGTTCCCTCCCCCTCCCCCCTCCCCTTTTGAAGCAAATAGCAGACTTCACACTCCCTCCCCATGCCTGTCAGTCGCCCAGCTTACTGGCTGTGTCCAAGAAGGGTTAGTGGCTTATTTTTGCCTATGCAGTGCATTCATTTTCATTTTGTGAGAAACCTTTGCCGGACAGAGTGAAGCCCTTCACGGAGGCTGCGGCGGTCCTGGTCACCATGTTTAATACACACACAGCTTGTCCTAGACGGAGCATGTTTTCAATGGATACACCATTGAAGTTTCATTTATTCTAGGACGACGCTTGTCCACCGTTCTGGAGACGAGCCCTTACGTTTGGTTGAGGTCGTCTTCACATTAAGATCACTGTCAATAACGCCACATCGTCCCCCTGCCCCTCAGTTCTGTCTGTCAGGCCCAAAGCTCCTGCAGCAGTCGACCCCCTTGTTCCCACGCAGCGATTCTTAACACGGATATCTTCAAACTGTCACCCCCCTGCCCCCCCTTCCTTTTTTTTAAGTTCATTTGGTTCTGGCCTTCCAACAGGAATACATTTGTATTCTTGCTTTTAAACTGAGAGATACAAGGAAAAAAGAAAATCCTCTTCACAAACCTGAAATACTTCAAAAAAGAGTTTGAAAACGAATGCATCAACTGAACTTACGCCAACAGATAAAAATGTCAAAATGAGTCATCTGTAAATAAAGATATTAAAGTCTGTGTAAATTAATCCCGTTTCTGTCTATTCTGTTTATTATCTGGAACGATCCGGTTACAGATTATTGGAACTATTATGTCATAATGTTGCCCATAGAGGGAGGTGGTTCATTAATTTTTAGATATTAAAATATCTAATATCAGGCACGAGCTACAGAACCACCTGAAACTGAATACAGGGCAGAGGATTACATCATCAAAATACAGGAAGTTAATTTATTTAAATGCATTAAGATGAGCTGAGGACTGGATTTTTAATTTGTTTGATTTGTAATTTTTCAGGTTTCTTAGTTAAACAAATATTGAAATTTCATCATACCGAGGACAGACGAGGCTGAGATTCTGTACACTGAAAGTATTCAGCCTGTGATGAAATCAACTGCGTGTACAAACAGATGGCTGCTGAGGTTGCATGTTGTGCCAGGGTGAAGCGTTCCAAGAACTCCATATTCACAGGAAACACCCCGGCAATCATCTGAACGCCATACCTCAGCCTGCACACTGGCACCAGGCCTGTGTAGGGCTGAAGGGTGTGTGTGTGTGTGTATGTGAGCTACATGCTGATCCTGCAGGAGGACCTCAGTATGTCACTTTGCATGCTTGGCGATTGTGATGTTCATATGGATATTGTGTGATTATCCTTTGTTTGTATACCAGAACATGAAGTTGATATTTTGAAGAACCCAATAGATGCATGGGTAATTGATTGATCTCCATGCCATGTTGACTGTGTCCTGTATGAGCCCAGCAGCCTCCCACCGGTCTCCCTGCCTGTCTGTCTGCTGCAGGCATTGGATTGACAGGTGAATGGCTCCGTTTGTGGCGCAGCGATGATCCTGTTTCCCTCGGCCTGCCGCTGTCATACGATACCCGGGGTTTAATTCCGAGTGTCGGGCAGCAGACACGCTGTCTCTCCTGCCAAGCAGTAAGCGCTGGCCTGAACGCCACGACGACGGGCGGAAACGGCTCCCTGCTATCAGCAAACTGAGTTCAATTGGGGTCGAACGGGCTTCATGTAGGTCTGATGGCGGATGAAACCCGGGACCGTTAGATTGCTGAGTTCCAAGTTTTCTTCTGTGGGGTTTTTTCCCACACAGACTTGAGATGATCCCATTGTTCTATCTGGCGATGCTGCTGCCTGAAGGTGAGTCAAACACACCTGCAGGGGAGTGGAAGCGCCGCACTCTGTTGAAATTAGATGAACAGATTGTCTTGTCTGTAACATGTGGATGGATCTCTTCCCTCATGTTGTCATTTTGTCTACGCTCCATTTTGCATATGGATTTCAAAAGACTTTCAACTAATCAAGTGGTATAATTGAGTGAATATGAAGAAATTGATGCACATTTACCAATGATTAATGTTTATGTTTGACTCTACACATTCTGTAACCAACCGCACTAATTATTGTCTAGATTTTGTCTATTGAAATGTCATATGTCAAAACATTTAGCCTCAGATGCAGATCAGAGATTAGAAATACTCATACTTCCTCCTTCTTCCTTCCTTCCTTCCTTGCTCCCTGCAGTGGCCCACTCAGCCCAGGGTCACTTCGCCCAGAAGCTCCTGAAGGATCTGATGGAAAATTACTCCAGCGCTCTTCGGCCGGTCGAGGACACGGACAAGGCGCTCAATGTCACCCTGCAGATCACCCTCTCTCAGATCAAAGACATGGTGGGTCGCTCACACACACAACTGCTCTCAATCTCAATTCTAGAAGGCAGATTGTCATAGTTGCTGTGTATTATGTTACGATGTATTGCAAAATTCAGCTCTATTTCACCTCTGATCCCCAGACCCTGAGCATGAAGTCAATGAGACTTAACATCGACTTTAGACTGAATTTCTCCCAGATTTTTATTATTTTATACTGCAGCTTCTATAGTAGCTCCCAATGTACATGAATGACAGCAAGACCTGATACAGTACAGGCCAGGCGTACCGTACGTTACTGAGCCGGGTCAGGTTTCTGCTCTTAGGTTCAGCGGCGTGTCACTGTAAAGTTTAATAGCCTCTCTGTGTTGGTGCGTGTGTGTAAGCGAATGCAAATGTGTGATTGAGGAGATAAGGACACACGTCAGTCAATCCTCAGTCAATTTGAGGTCCAGACACATTCATCCCTGGTGTGTTTGAGAGGACATGAGTGAGAGCCAAGAGAGAGATTAAGTCTGTGTGTGTGTGTTGAGGGGATGTGTGGAGTGTGTGTGTGTGTGTGTGTGTGTGTGTACATGAGTGTCCCATTACTCAAAGCCGTTATGCTTTCCTTGGTTTGGTGCTCCTCTGCCAATGATACTAAGCTCCGCCCACTCACTTCTCATCCACCTGATATTGACTGACAGGTCTGGATTTCATCTGCTTACGTCGTGCGTCACAGAGAGTTAATGAGCAACAGAGGCGTGTTTTCATTCATGTATCGTTGTGTGTGTGTGTGTCGTGTCTGTGTGTAGGATGAGAGGAACCAGGTGCTGATCGCTTACCTGTGGATCAGACAGACGTGGTACGACACTTACCTGAAGTGGGACAAAGAGGACTACGACGGCTTAGAGGTCATCCGCATCCCCAGCAACCTGGTGTGGAGGCCGGATCTGGTGCTCTATAACAAGTACGCCCGTACGTCACACACTCACACACAAGAATATCTCCTCAAACCTTTATCTCAACGGCTCCAGAACACACACACAAACACATACGCACACCTAGTCAACAAAGGAAAATATAAAGTACTGAGAAGAGGAAACAATATGATCCTTTCTCAGTGTGATTCCACTTCCTCTGCTCTTCCTCTGCTCTTCCAGGGCTGATGATGACTTCTCAGGGCCGATGGACACCAACGTGGTGCTGCGTTACAATGGAGAAATAGTCTGGGACGCTCCGGCCATCACTAAGAGCTCTTGCGTGGTGGACGTGTCCTACTTCCCCTTCGACAGCCAGGAATGTAAACTCACCTTTGGTTCCTGGACCTACAACGGCAACCAGGTGTGTCTACTAATCTGCATCCTGTCAATCTTCTCCTGTATCTCCTGGAATGTGACTTGACCAGCTGGTTGTTGTTTAGCTGCAACTTCCTCGCCTCATTTCCTTCGCTGCCCTGGCAGGTGGACATCACTATGGCGGAGAACAGCGGTGACCTGTCAGACCTTGTGGAGAACGTGGAGTGGGTGTGCCTGGAGTTGCTAGCCACCAAGAACGTCATCATGTACGGCTGCTGCTCCGACCCGTACCCGGACATCACCTACACCGTGATGCTGCAGCGCCGCTCCTCCTTCTATATCTTCAACCTCCTCCTGCCTTGCTTCCTCATCTCCTTCCTGGCTCCTCTGGGCTTCTACCTGCCCGCAGACTCTGGGGAGAAGGTTTCCCTCGGAGTGACGGTCTTACTGGCTCTCACTGTGTTCCAGCTGATGGTGGCTGAGAGCATGCCACCCTCAGAGAGCGTGCCTCTTATAGGTAAGTGCTCCTTCGCCATTATTAGTATTGCATTTCTATTTGATCCTTCCTGGTTGACATTTTGTTTATCTTGTGTTACTCCTGACGACAACTTCTCCCATCTGTCACACAGGGAAGTATTATATTGCCACTATGACCATGGTCACAGCCTCCACAGCTCTCACCATCTTCATCATGAACATCCACTTCTGTGGTGCAGAGGCGAAGCCGGTCCCTCACTGGGCCAAAGTTCTCATCATCGATTACATGTCCAAGATTTTCTGTGTTTACGAGGTGGGAGAGAACTGTGCCTCTGCCTCCTCCTCCTCCTCCTCTTCTTCCACCTCTCACTATACCAAGGATGATATCCATCATCACCACCACAGCTCCCGCAACCAGGCAAACGGTAAACCAGGGAGCCACAGCGGCCCCGAAGAGCGGCAGTACCACAGACACCCAAGGCCTCAAACCCCCAAACCCCAGCACCATCCCAGAGTGAAAGCCCAGCACCACATCACCAGGGAGGAGAGGAACCATCTCTCCGGCTCAGCACCTGGGAAGTACGAAGGCTCCAATGGGAAAATCCCTATGGGGGACTGCTGCCCTGAAGACCAAAAGCCCCCACTCACAGGCCCCACTGTGACCTTTGGCCCCTGTGTCTTCTGTACCCACGGCAGCGGCTTGCCTGGCGTTGACGCCAAGCTGGTGCGCAACGTTGAATACATCGCCAACTGTTTCCGAGAGCAGAGAGCTACCTGCGCTAAAGGAGCAGAATGGAAGAAGGTTGCTAAGGTGATGGACAGGTTCTTCATGTGGATCTTCTTCGTCATGGTTTTCCTTATGAGCATCCTCATCATCGGTAAAGCACCGTGACCAAACTTGTTAATTTAAGTGAAGTAATTTGTGTATATGCAAAGAACCTATGCTGACTTATAAGATGAATAATTATTCAATCATTATGTACAACTGATTGTATTTGTTGAACTATTATTTTCAGTGTAATAAAATCCTTGTGTTGAGGAAGATTTATATGGATGTGAAGGCTCAGCACTGTGATTGTGATGTTCTTGTCCGACCCTTTGTGTCTCTGTGGATCTTAATCCCCATCAATCACAGTCATCTGACCTCTAACTACACATGAGGGGATCTTCTGTCAAGTTCAAATATGACCAATGGAGACTACACATGTCTTATTTACTCATGTGAAATCAGACGCCTGGGGCTCAGCGGCACGCCGTCCGTACACACTCCGGAGCCTCAGAATCATTTTTCTGTTCAAAATCATTGTGTGAATAGTTAATGAATAAGCTTTGTTTCTGAAGCACGACTGGGCAATGGAGTTGTAACGTAATATGGAGCATCAATTATGTAGCACAATGAGCAGCAGCAATGCCCCCATCCCCACCCCCGCAACCCTTCCATACCTTGAACTTGGAAAGTCCGGTGAAAGAGTGTGTGTGTGTGTATGTGTGTGTATGTGTGCACACTGGTAGCATTACTTCTTTTATTAGAATTAAGGATATTAATCCAGAGGCCGATTCTAATTAGTAAATGTTCCTGCTTACTGACAATTTCCTACAAAATGTCCCACTTGTAAAAAAAACAAGGTTAATTAACTACAGCATGAAGCATTTATGATATTATTATATTCTCACAGCAAATGGTAAAAGATGCATTGGAAGGAGTGGAACGTGATTCTGTTAACTGCAAAACCAGAATGAGAACAACGAAGCGTCAAAGACTAATAACTATTCCCAATTTGTGCCGCTGCAATGTTTTGATTGTACAGTAGAGGGCGCACTTCTCCGTTTAACCATCCTGGCTGATGTGTGATGCCTCAAAGCTTTCTATGTATTTGAAGCATGGGGCAAAATGGGAATATACCAGGATATAATAGAGATTCATTATTATTTCATCATTCTGGTCACAAGATTCACTACTAAGGAGACCTAGGCATTATATGATAAAGCCAACTGTGTTTCTTTCATTCTTGTCATAATTGAATCTTTAGGCCTGCATATAAAGGCCGGTTAATAAAATAATAAATTCTGTATGATATGAGAGAAGCAGGCAGTACTGCAGCTAATTCCTCTGGGTTTTAGTCTCCCCTTTAGAAATCTGTTAGAATTAGATGGAGTAGTCATGGTTTTGTTTTTGTTAATCCTCCTAGTTCCCAATAGATTGTCATGCTGAGGCACGATGAGATAATAATAGGAGATGATATTTAACATTTGCTGTTTTAGGGGGATGCGAACTGCACTGCATCCCATTATTGCTCAGTGAGCCACATGGGCCACAGCAGGCTCGGGCTCTAATCACCATGGGAGACCAGGAGAAGTGGAAACCATGTAATTTGGACAAGCGTAGCAACTCAGACACCAAGGGGAAGACTGCTGGGGAAATGACCCGGTGGAGAAACATTATCTGTCTCCACTCACACATGTCAGGGGGAAGATTACTCGGATGATACAATGAATTCACCAACGACTACAGTAAGTTTCTGCTTTAATTTCACATGATTGTAAACTTTGTGGAAAGAATGAAATGAAAATCTTTAGGTTTAGTGGATTGGGGGCTTCTGGTCTTTGTAATATTGGCGCTGCACTGGTTGCACTAACATCCTAGCTGAGGATCTATTATCTCAGGCTGCCTCGCTATCTGGTATGACAAACGATTTGTGCAGAGTAGAAAATTGAAGAAAATAATAAAGTGGTGCATGAAAGCAGGATTGTAGCTGAGTAATGCAATCAGAGTAGAGTAAGTGTGTGACTTTGTATTGATCTGTGCAGCCATAGAAGAAGAAAATAAATCCTTTCCTCCAGAAAATGAATCATATCTTCATACCCTTTATTCAACAGATGTTAAATTTGTGCATTCAAAACTTAACTAAAGACAAAGTAATCATGTTTAAAGTCAAATGTATTCAAGTATGAAAACTACTTGAAATTTACTTTGACCTTCTTCCTTGCTGTTGCAGAAGTTTATTTATTTCAGCAGTTAAATGAAATCATCTGATTCTCAATGTAACATCTCAATATGACATATCTGGAAATAAATTGAAGTAAAAAGCTTCATATGTCATCTGAAATGTAAGTTGTAAAGTAAAAGTAGAAATCTCCGAGTTTTTAGATTTTTGTTGTGTAAATCAGGCACGCGAGTATTACAAGCAGATAAGGGCGTGCGGCGTTCAGGGGATTAATTCCTGATCCGTCATGATCCAGGATCTGGAATTAACACACACAGTACAGTAACCATGGTGATGAGACACGCTGATCCATGGTGCTTCTGAGTGCTGACTGACGCTTAGAAAGTTTTGGAGAACATTTCACAATTTCCAAGATTATAAAGACTTTTATAAGAAGTAGTTTGTTTTTGTTTACTAAAAGACGACAGAGGGTGGGAGGTGACGCCAGCCGCCATAACGGAGCCAGATTTACTGCGGCGTGTCAGTAACTTTGCATCAAACGTTGCAACGCTAAACGACACACACACGGACGTGAGACGCAGACGCGACTACGATGATCCCGAGAGAGAAAACGAGACTTTCCTCCCACCAGATAACGAGAACCAGCCAAACTATTCCAAGTTCACATCTGCCAGCAAAAACTAACTAACGCTAACGTGGTAATTAGTAACTTTTAAAGATTTGTGACGGTTAATTTCGCGTATTTAGTAAGTTAAATGATTCGAACTAATGAAAAAGGTGTTTAAAAGGTCACGTTTGAGACCAAATGCATCAGCAGGTCTGTTTAATAACGCAGATGATGGGTTTCATTCCACATAGCTGTTTCATTGTGCCAGCATGCACAGTATTAGCGCTATAAAGCGAGACATAGCTAAATGGAACGCAGCTTCTTAACATCATTACTCAGGCCTGTGCTGTTACTGCTCCTGTCCTGTATATTTTATGATTTCATTTATTTTTCTTTGCATATTTGCTTAATTCAAGTAGCGTTTACAGTTTGTACTAGCCTGCAGATACAAATGATACATTGAACAGTTAAAAAAATCAGATCCTGTCTTATTTAGACTGAAAATGTGTTTGTTTCTTGTTTCAGTTGGTCAAAGTAAGGGGTTCTTTGCTCTGTTTTTAGGTGTTAATAAGAAAGCACAGCTAAGAGAATGGTAAATAAAACCATTAAAAGGCGCCCCAGTCATCCCCCCAAACACAAGGACACTAAAGCTTCCTCCCAGACTGCCTGTGGTGAAGACCTGACAACCGATGATGGCCCAGCAGATGATGACGACAGCCCAGCCCTTCTTCCTCCAGAGGTTCAGACACCAGGCCAGAGCCGCCCAGGCTTCCCAGACAGAGTCTACCTGCTGGCTTCAGTCGTATTCCAGAGCAACCAACTGGAAAAGCCTGCCGCCCACCAGTTGGTGAATTATGGCAAACGGACAGGGGTGCCTTTGCCCAAAGTCAGAGACCAGGAAATGCAGCGAGCAGCTTACGTGCTGGCCTTCAATACGCTTAAATGTAAGTGTGGCTGTGTGAGCGGTGTTCATTCGCTTCTTCCTTCCTTCCTTCCTTCCTTCCTTCCCTGAGACCTGACTTTGAAGGGAGGGCATCAGTGAAGGGTACTCAACAGTCCCTATTTTGATTCATTTCAGGTACATTAAATTGCAAGTAAACCTATTTGATTCCAGGCAAACAAATGGCAGTTTGAAATGAGAATGAATAGCCCTGGAGAAGTTTAATTGACAGCTGGAATTGGATATAGATAGATTGATGAAGGGCAAGTGGAAGGAGGGGGAAAATGCTTGAATGGCCAAGGGGGGATTCTGTGTGATGCTACAAATCAATCTGGCCCCATAATCTGTTATCTGGAACTAGGGTGCGGTCTGTGTGGCCTAACTCACAGGGGTGTGTAATCACCATGGTGATAAGGGAGGGGGGGGGGGGGGCGGGGGGGGGGGTTGTGCCGACTTGTCAGTGCAGGCAGCTGGCTGAAATCGATTTAATGCGTTCCCTGTGGATTGAGAGGTCAGGTAGCAGGAATACCCTTGTAGCCATGAATGATTTTGTTCTGTTGCACGATTCATCCTCCACACCTGGATACGCCCGCGGCCTACACGTCCCACAATTAAGGGACATCACCTCAAAATATCCATCATCACAAGCTCCGGCAGTCGACTGGAGTAACCTCTCATTAGTTTTACAGGTATAGGTCATTGTACTTACATTATATAGAATAACTGACCGGCGTAAGGACGGTCTGGGTAATAAGGGTCGTATATCAGGAACATGCCGATGCTATCTTATCACCAGGAAGCCGTTTTCATCCCTCAACCCTTTTATTTCTTTGTGTAGGAAAGGAAGCCTGTTTGCACTGACTAGGATGAATAATGTGCTGTTTATCCTGGTGAGTAAAACTTAATTTAGCCCGTGCTTGGTCATTACCAGGAGAAAAATGACTCGTGCCAAGAACAATTACAATATTTATGTTGTTCGATTTCATCCCATTTTTTGTTTAGAATCTATTTCCGAGACGGATAGTTCTCTGTGATCCACTGCTGTGTTGGGGGAGTCCATAGCCTGGTCTCCATTAACAGCGCTTGACATTTCTAGAATTAGTTCATTTGTAGAGAGCTTCAGCTGGTGGGAATCCACGACAGAGGAGAGACTGGAGCCACAGGCAGATCATCATCACTTCACTGGATAATCTAAACTAATGTTCTCACTGATCACATCGTTTCTCATTTCTCATCAATCAATATATGAGAAGAAAGAGAAGAAGAAACACTTTTGTCACTGTGTCACAGTTACAATGATTGCTCTCCGTTTTTACTATTTCCTTTTTTTAGGTTATTGTAAATGAATCATTGAGAAATCTACCCGTAGAGAAATACTAACTCTGTACTGTGATTCACTCCTGGGAAATAGTCAAGATTCCTTTTCCAAGAGTTCTTTGGAACATTTCTCTTTAAATTGAATCAAATATTTATAGTCATGATCGAAATACGGGCCATATTTTTAATATACTTACTCACTTCTTATTCCTCCTGTTTCTCTGTATGCTAACACTTCTTCATCCCTTCAAGTATTTGAAGGGATTTCCACTTGACCTCCTCCTCCACCATCCAGGTATAAATTAACAAGAAAAAGCCTGCAGAGAAAAGAACTGGGTGCTTGTTGACCTTTGACCATTATTCATATTGTAAAGACAGGATGGGCGTGTTGCCTCGGTGGTGTATGCTGGTCACAGAGCTCAATTCACTCTCACTTGCTGTGCGGTGAAATTGGGTGCAGATGAAATGACACGGTCGGGAAGCTAATGTTAATCTCTCCTCTTCCTCATACAAACAGGCAGACTTTAGGTGCAGAAATTGATTTGCCGGTGACACGCACACACCCACACACACGTGTACAGGCAGTCACGTACATGCACACACACACACAGACACACACGCCCATACACACGTAGGACACATCCTTTGCGCACTGCCTGGGAATGACTGATCCAGAATTGAGCTGAGGTCAGTTGTTAACCTGAAGAAGAAATGCTTCAGCAGCGAAAAACGTGCAGAGCAAAATGCCAATGAGCGCTGGTATTGATCTTGTGATTATAACTCTTATCTGCTTAAAACAAAAAAGGTGGCTCAGTAAGCTCCGTATCGGTGGCTGGGGACACAGAATCGTCTGTCGCTGCCGTTGTCAGTCAATACTTAAATATGGCCTGGGAGCCGGCGCCGATGTTTGCCCCCTGGTGTCGATTTGACATTTTATAAACAAAGATGAAGCTTAAGTAGTTGTCAGGTTGTTTCTCGTCTTCCCTCCTCTGCCTTTCCTCCTCACGCGCTGGAGTTGTTCTCGTTCTTCTTCTTTAAAAGTTCTTTTTCCAGATGGCGTGACCTCAGCTGTCTGTGGTGTTCGTTTGATCACTGAGCTCAGGTTGTTTATGGAGACGAGGGTTCACATCTTGCTGATTTCTCCTTCACCTGCTCACACCAGCTTCAGTTACGCAGAGTTTGAGTTAGAGAACTTCTTTGCGTAAGTGAAAATCGGTTTAAATTCCGACGGTGACCTTGTCTCCATGTGAGCCCCCTCCTCTTCCTCGCCTCCTTTCATCCTCCCACTTGCTCCTTCTCTCAGTATTACTGCCTTATTGTCTCTTGTCTGTGTCTGAAAACAACACTTGGCTGTGGGCTACATTTACAGCATGAGAGAAAGAGATTATGTCTGTTTTACCCTTGTCCATAATGATGGCAGTTAGCCCCAGCATGCCTCAGTAAATATTCATTTGTGCAGGCACATAATCTGTAGGATGCACCGTATATTGGCCATTTCATGCAGGAATCACTGCAGAACACACATTTGCCTCTTCCTCGGCTGGACCTCTGCTACATCAATGGTAAATTGTGTGCACGGATACAGAACACTGTGAGTTAAAGACCCGAGAAAGGACAAGAGGAGCCTGTATTCAGGTTTGGGCTTTTAAACACAGGATTTATTTGCCCACAGTCACCATCACTCACTGCTCATTGTGTATCACCTGGATGGAAGCCACCAAAAGTTTCTGCTTCCCGCGACGACAAGCGCTTCTTCCTGGTGCTACGAGAACGATCTTATTAGCTGATTCCAGGTTCATTTCTGCATATTAACCACCATGCAGATTCTTTACATTTTGAAAACGCTGACATATCACGAAAGTACAACTCTGAGCCGTGTCGTCCGTGTGAAAATGTCCAACCAAAGTGATTTATAGTTGAATTCTCTCCGTGTTTTATTTAACCTGCTGTGGGTGATTTATAGCATGTGGGAAGAGTGTGACCTCTACAGACCCGACCATGATAGCCCCTCTGTGGCCCTGTGCAGCGCTGTGCGGTTATCTTATAAAGCCTTATCTTTAAAGCCTTCTGCAGTAATGGCCGATATTGTAAAACCCGTTAACCCACACCTCCTATAAAGTAGACCGCTGCTGATGGGATGTTTGTGTCCTCAAATAAAGATAAACTCCTCTGTATGCAAACATTTATGTGTGTGTGTGTCCACCAGTGTGTGTGGCTGTATGTGTGCGTTTGTCCTGTCCTACATGCTCTCTCCCTGGGTGCATCTGGCAGAATCCCAGAGTACAATTTAGTGTGATTTGCAATGTTGTGATAGGTTAACAGCAGTGTGCGTTGTTGCTATGGTATCTCAGTTGATAGGCTGGGTTGTGGGCTTCACCTCCTGGTTGCAGCTTAAAAGGACTCAGGTGTGACGGTCATTTCCAGTTTTTATTCACTCCTCTGCAGTGACACTAGGAGCTACTTTGGAATCACCGCTGCATTTTTTATAGAAAAGCTCCCATTTTTCTTATTTTCAGCATGTAATGTGCAAACGCTACTCCAGGCAAGGTGTTGTTTGATCCTGACAAGCAAAGGTACACAGTGTTGCTGTCGCTTCGCCTCTGTTGAAAAGGAGAGCACATTGTTCCCGGACAGGACAGGAGGGAATGAGTCTGTGTGTGTGTGTGTGTGTGTGTTTGTGTGTCTTTATGTATATTTCAGAGAGTAAACATCACGTTGTGTAGGCAGACAGATGCTGCCTTGATGATATGACAGTCAGAACTCAGGGATAGAAAACGCAGCAAAAACCTCTGAGTCTGATTGACAGCTCTACCTGCATCCGAGTGCAGTTTCTCCTTTTCAGAGAACCGTCCAGATTGGATGAAGTCGTGTCAAGTCGAGTTAGATTTATTCGTTTGTTTGGCCGAAGCTTGTCAAGGAGCTTAACGCCCCATGACCCCATCAACACAGTTCAAAGTACAGACTCACTGTAACCGTAACAGAAAAGCAAGCGGGAGAAACCTTGGAACGATCCTGGAGCCAAAGATGTTACAGAAATAAAAGACAATTGATGCATTTGTAGATTTTTTAAAAAACAGATGAACTGATTTAAAAGGATTCCAGTGACAGTAGAGTATATATGTCTGTACATAAACGTGTCATTAATGTCATCAGTCCTTTGATTTCACACGGCCTCACTGCAGATACTATAAATGACAGAAATTAGACCAATGAAGTATGCTGATTAGGCGTTTAATCAAGGGATATTACAACCGCAATATAATTGAATTAGGTTTTCAAATGAAATCTAAATAATTGGGGTTTGCCTCTAGGAGCCCCTCTTTCTCCATCTGTCTCTCTCTCTTTTCTGGAGACATGCTCTCATCATTAGATATGGATTTGTCCTTCAAGCATGTATATCAGCACTTCATGGATGGGAGTCATTTCTCTCGCCTCGATCACATGCTCCAAATGAAAGTGCCTGGCTTGGTTTCGAGGGATAATTAGACATTAGGATGGAAGATAGCACTAATATGCATCGTTATTGCTCAGACACATAATTAGTAATGGAAATCTCCATTACTACTCCCTCTCTCTCCCCATCCCTCTGTGTAACCTTGGTGCACTTTGTCCCTGCACAGATCAAGAACTCCTGGAGGATATTATGATTGACAGCTTCTTTTGCTTCGCTCGGCCAATGGTAAGTCAGATTCGTAGCGGTAAGGCATAGCCTCTGCACGCACAGTACAGCACATGAAATATAGTTGTTGCTTTACTTTATGCTGTTTCGCCTGAATTCTTTCAATACACTCACAGTTTACACTTCCTCATGTCCTGCTGCTCATTCTGCACAAACTCTTTGTTCTATTCTTTGGTCCAGTAACACTAATATTGATGTATTACACTGATATACACTCCTTTCATCTGCCCACAAAGCACCATGTGTGTGCTATATTCCCTTCCCTAATCAATGACAATCACTCCCTTTGGAGTTCCACAGCTAAAAGCTACTATGTGGCAGAACACGGCTGCCCCTGTCATTTCCTTTAGTGCCTTTCTCAAACAAAACATCCCGTTAATTAGTAATGAAATCAAAATGCCATAACAGCTGTGTGTTTGGATATGGTGCCTGAGTATGTTCTTCACCATGCATGTGAGCTGAATATTAGCGATGCAAAGGCTGATGCCACTGCTGCAGGGTCATAAAGGAAGGAGCAGCCATGGACCTGCGGCTGTGAGATTGTAACTGAACACTGCTGCTAGTCTAAATGAAGAGGTATCCTCTGGAGGAGATTGGTGTTTATTCTGCCCCACTTTTTAACACTCTACATAAAAGAAAAAGGAGGGCGGACGCTTCTCTGACAGCCTGGACGGAGATAAAACACACAGTAGTGACTGGCAGAGGAGAAGAGTAATGAAAGCCAAAGGTGGTGGATGTGTTAAGAGAAAACCAAGTTGTCATGCTGTACTGATTGTAGACATGCAGCGTCTGCCCCAGGGAGGGACACATTAATACACATGAGGGTGTGTTTGCAAAACAACCCCCACATACACACGCAGCCACACACACACTTGCACTGTAGCCTAGTGAAATATGGCCTTGAGTGAAATGAATGGGTCTCCCTATGTGTCGGCGGCAGGTCGTTACTCTGTATCCGTCTAGCGAGACAATAAAGCCCAGACACAATGAGACAGTCTTTAGAACTCACTCTCACCTCATTTTACTCTGCTGGCATCTATAAAGTTCAACCTTGATGGAGAGAGAGAGGGAGGACAGAGAGGTGAGCTGGAAGGGGGGGGGGGGGGTTGGAGGGAGTGAGGCAGGATTGCGAGGGGGAAAGAGAGGGAGAGTGAGAAATGAAGACGTGCTGTAGATAGACACAGGTGCTGCAGGAGCCAGAGGCATGTTTGATCACAATGGGGAGAGAAAATGAAGCCTGAACCCTGCAGATGGAAGCAGCCTGAGTGACGGTGGTTTCAGGCTCCTGGTCGCCGGCACATTTCACTTAAAGGAGACCCCAGCCTCGTGTAAATCACTGCTATGGAAGCTACATCTTAAAAACGACGCGTGTCCTCATCTGAAACGTCATCTGCTCAACAGATCTCACTTGAGTCACAACAACAACACAGCGATAACGTCTGCATTCCATTTAGGTGTGCCGCTGCCCACTGGCAAAGCTAAATGGAACAGAGCCAGGCTACCAGAATTGATAGAAATATTGGATTTTCTGTTCCAGGCACCAAAGACAGATCTGATGTTATTCAGCTCAGGACAGAGGGCAAATGTTAATCTGATCTGGGATTTGAACTCGTGCCATTATGGCCCTGTGTTCTTCCTGCACTGACATTCTGTGCCAATGCTGAGTCAGGTGCCAGTGTTCCATTCAGAAGAAATGAATGTGAAGTAATCTAGATTATGTGAAAACAAGTTTATCCATGCACCTCATCATACAGTCAGACTTGGTTGGATATTAAAACTGCCCAAGGTGATCGTGCACGGATCATTTTGTAACCCACCTGATACTGACCTGAATAAACAAGTTAACTTTTATGTCACAGACCTGCGTCTAAGGTGACTCACAGCCAGCGTGTTTACTTTCAGCTAATTTCCCACCACGGGACGCTGTTGCCAAGCAACTTGATGGGAGGGAATTTCCCCACACCCAGGGGTTTAACCTTGATAGAGGACAAGTAGTGCTTGAGGTAGCGGGAGAGAGAGAGAAAGAGAGTAGAATGCCACAACCTGCCTCTGAAACCGACCTTTCCAAAAAATGAAATTAAAAGCTTCTGGAATGAATAATAAGTGCCACTTAATTCCGTAGCTGGAGCACGAGCCCTTGTAGCGTTCTAGCTTCTTGGCCCATTAGCCCAGTAGTGAGACCGTGGCAAGCTGTTGCTGCTGAGAAACACCATCTGTCACTAATGTGGATGGTGCCCTCACACCCCTCAGGGAAGGAAAGGGGAGAGAGAGAGAGGGAGAGAGGGAGAGAGGGGAGAGTGAGTGAGGGAGAGAGAGAGAGAGAGAGAGTGGTTAGGAAGTTGAAGAGAGATAATTACAGGTGAATAGAGGTGGAGATACATCTGAGGCTCGCCACTGTGACTAATTAAGAGGCAGACGTGGGGTCAGTGCGAGACATGCTGGACCTTGTGTGTGTGTGTGTGTGTGTGTGTGTATGTGTATACAACTCAATCTAGGTAAACAGTATCACAGCACTGAACTCATTAAGTAACCAATCTAGAGCTGTTACTGTAACACTGTTACTGAATGTCACGTTGCCTCGTCCACAATATGTAGCGTCTGAAACACGAGCGTTTGCTTTTATCAATAGTAATCAAAAGTTGTAATTGCATTCAAACTACAAAAGCACACAGCCTCTAACTTTACAAACGCTTCAATTGCTATTTCCTGGTCATTTTTATTCTTCCAGCCTGATGATCAGATGAGTCTTGTCGCCGTCATGCTCTATGACTTCCAGGACAGGAAGTTCCTCCCACGCGGGCGTCGGTGGGAGCAGGAGGTCGTACAGGAGGTCAGACAGGTGGAGAGCTGGCTCCTCGGGTAAGAGAGGAGGGAATGGAAAAAGGGGGGAAAAAAAGCAAGGTAGATAAAACTGGATGGAAGGGTGGTGATTAAAAGTGATAAAGAATGTGGCGATGTGCCTTTGTGTTGAAGGTTGAAGACCAAGCTGGCCGCCTCTCTGGCCCGCTGCAGGATCAAACAGGATCTCCTGACTATCGAGTGTGTTCTGCCAGAGAGTGTGAAGACCAAGCAGGAAAGAACCAGCAGCCTCCCGCTTTACACATGGGTCAACACTCTGAGGAGCAGGTGGGCTCACCGCATACACCGCATACACCCCACACACACACACACATACTCACACACAGGTCACACGCACCTGTGTAGTAATATGCTGGCACACACTGTAAGCATACATACACACATTTTTAGCTTGGGGTGTTGCCCAGTGTTTTATGGGCCAGGTGCCCGTCTGACATCCTATTATAACACCAGACCGTGTTTGTGTGTGTGCGTGTGTGTGTGTGAGAGTGTGTGTGTGTGTGTGTGTGAGTGTGTGTGTGTGTCTTCTGCACACTGTGACAGGCTGATTCAGTGAGGTGTAAATCCTGCTGCTGCAGACAGATCCAATCAGCAGCAACCCTCAGCAAGGCTTGGGACTGTAAAGGTCACCTGTTGGAACTATTAGTGTGTGTGCTGTGTGTGTGCTGGTGTGTGTGTGTGTGTGTGTCTTCATGTGTTTCGATGGATTTTACAGCGCACATTACTATTAAAGTGTTTTAAAAGGCCACATAGCCATTACTTGCACTATTATTATCTATGATGACAGTCTTCCTTTTCTGCCTCCATCATTCCCGTTTCCTTCCTCCCTCCTGCACTAATCTCCTCCTTGCTCTCCGCCTGTCCTTTGCCTCCAGTGTTGATGAGGTGCACAGTGTGCTGAGGAGTGAAGGCTTCTCACAGGTGCAATCGATCGGGCAGCTGGAGGAGCGAACCTTCTGCCAGGATCCCCACTGTAGGGATTTACTAGTTTTCCCGGCTCCGCTCAAAGCCGAGCTGTGCCGCACGGAGCTGCTCAGCGAACACAAACTCATCATTCAGGTAGAAGCTTCACACACTTGAGAGAGAGAGACCAGCCTGCCAACAAGCGATCCTCCTCTCAACACACACACACTCTCTCTCTCAAGCCGCGGAACTCTGAATCCCCTTCTCCCTAATAGAGTTGCTAAAATTGATTATAAGACCGAGACCGATTAAGCCTCAAAGAATGAGTTTCCCCACATACGGGAATATTTCACATTTCACACAAATTCCTCTCTTTTGGACCACATTTCACTTTGAGGCGTGCAGTGCAGCTGGATGGCAGCTTCCCATTTTAATTCCAACACCATTAAAATCAAGCTGCCACGCAAACTAGAAGCAGCTCAATGCGCCACAATGAATTCAGCAACCAAACTCAATTAAATATGCCATTCTCTCTCTCTCTCTCTCTCTCTCTCTCACTCACTCACCTTTCCCGTGCCGCCGTCTCACTTCCTCCTTCCTTTTGTCTCTGGTCTCATCCCTCTTGTCTGTCCTCCTAACAAACCCTGTGATTTAGACACTAACAGCAGAAACTCTGTGGGGCCGCAGGGATGCGTTCAGCTCTCTTTCCAGAGGGCGAGCTATTGATTGAAGGACATTGCTATTGTAATCTGATGGCGGTGTGACTCTAAATCTTTCCCTACTCTTCACTCCCTCCTTCTTTGTATCCACCGCTGCACCAAACTCCCTCTTCATCTCTCATTAACACCTAAAGTCTCAAGGTTTTCTCACACCTACCTTACTTCTATTCTTATACTTAACGTGTTTGTAGGATAAATCCTGCAGCCTCGGTCCGAACGCCGCCTGCGATCTGTTACCGGAGGAAGGAGACGTTCTCGTGGTTGGCCGCTTCTCCGGCCTCACGGTCGCTCACACGGCCTCTCTAATCGCCGCCGGCAACGGCAACAATCAGACCGTAGTCCACGTCTGCGTCGGCGATCGCACCCCGGGCCAGAGGGAGGAGCTACAGCAGACCGTCACCGCCATGGGCTGCAAGAGTAGGTGCAAAAGCGATAAGCTGCACGAGGGTGTTGTCAGCATTTGTTTGTATTGTGTGTATTTGCGAGGTATCTCTGTCCTCACGTTGCTCAGATATGAGGCTGATTCCTGAGGTGTTCCAGTCTTTGGACAGCGGTGATAAGCGGCTTCAGAGGGTGCGCGTCATCCTACTGACACCCAAGTGTTCCCTGTCTGCAATCAGCGACCCCGTTGAGTTCATCCTGCAAGGGAACGGAGGTACATCACCGTATGAAGCCTGACGTACCGGCTGCAGTAAGAGCATTCAGTGGATTTCACATGTAGCCACCATCATATCTCTATATTTAATCCAGTTTGAAAGTTAATCATCGTGGCTCCGCCCACACTACAGACCTCTCATAAGCTATTAGTGCTTATGAACCGATGCAAGTTTACAACCCACGAGCACGCACCCTTAAAGCGTACAGCTGGTAAATTAAAAGGAAACCTGAGGTGTGTGTGTGTGTGTGTGTGTGTATGTGTGTGTGTATGTCAGACACAGACGTGCTGAGAGACCTGTGCCATGGTTCCATAGCCCCGAGCAAACTGGAAGCTCTGGTAGCACAGCAGCAGAAGGACATTGATCACGCCTTGAAGTGTGAGTGTTGAACCGCCCGACTCTCTCTCTCTCTCTCTCTCTCTCTCTCTCTCTCTCACTCCCTCCCTCTGAGCTCAGTCTCACTTGCATCGCCTCGCTCACCTCTCTGACACAATGAAGCTTATACTTTCTAATTATCTAATCTGGTATGCCATTAGAGCGAAGCCCGCGGCGTCCCTGGGAGATCGTCTGAGTCTTAATTAGGAATGCTAATGTTGCTCTGCTGCAGCATTCCTCACATATTTGATTCCTTCTCTCTCCCCTCGCCTCTTCTATCCTATTGACCGTTTGGATTACAGATTCTGCATATGTTAACCGTTCTGTACCGCATCCTGCTTACTCTGTTGGGATTCATTCATCAACCTCCATGTGCTCCACCCACTGGCTCGGCTCCGTGTTGTATTGTCCGCCCGCTTTGCTCTGTGTGTGGTCGGGGCTTTTGTTGTTGGAGCAGGTGGAGTCTTTCTGTCAGAGGCAATGGAGCCCGGCTTCTCTAATCACATTGCCATCGATTGGCCCCTATCAACGTTTTTGCCTGGGTTGATACTTTCTAATGGGGCTCTTAATTAATGGCGTGTGCGTATCGAGCGCCTGAGTCAATGTTCAGAAATGACTCAGACACACACACACACGTGCCAACATGCTGCGGAGGAGGAGGACGCCCCAATGACAAACATCCCTGCCCCTAGTTGTCCCCGTCTCTCTCTTTTCTCGACTCATTTACCGTGAGTCTGGAGCGGCTTTGACACATCTGAGGAGGTTTTACTTATCATTCCAGTGTTAATTGTTCCTGGCTGGCTGTAATTAGCGTGCCAGCGAAAAAAATCAAAGCTCAAATGAAAGAAATCAAATAGCCAACAGCTGCACAAATACACAAACGGGCAGCAGGTGTGTGAGAGGAGAAACGCATTGTGTGGGGGAGAAAATGAACTTGAAGCACCTGTTTCTTCAAAGGAAGCTGTCGGGGCTGGCTTTGAATACTCAAATTGAATTGTCATAAAGCAAGAGATGGCAAGACTTTTCATGCGAGCGAGCCTGTCTGTCTTTCTGTCTGGCCAAATTGTGCATGAAATGAGTTTGTCTTTCATGGGTGTGAATGAATTAGTCTGAGGCATTCCACCAGCTCCATTTGCATGTTTTAACGTTTCATGTCACCGCTCGTCTCGGATGTGCGCTCGTTTAAAGTGCATTTAGCAGCACGGACGTTGAATAAAATTGAAAAATTATTGTATAAAAAGATTTGAAGGAGTCGAGCAGAGAGAACGGTGAAGTCCAAATGTCAACAGGAGAAATGTCAGGGTAGCTGTCAATGAAGACCACAACACATTTGATGAGTGATGTGTGTGTGTATGTCTGTGTCTGTCTGTCTCTGTGTGTGTGTGTAGTCCCCAAGGTTTCAGCAGTGGTGTACTCTACCTGCTCATCACACTCTGAAGAGAACGAGCAGGTGGTGAGCAGAGCCCTGGAGCGAGCCAAGACCCGGACAGAGAAGGAGTGGACCCTCAAATTGCCAAACTTTAGGTCAGCCTGAATCTCTGCACCTCCGAATCTGCTGCACCCGTGTCAGTCACTGTGTCTCTTTGTTTGTCTGTCAGTCAGAGCTGACGTGTGTATGTGTATGAGTGTGTGTGTGTGTGTGTTTGTTTATCTCCCTGCTATTCAGTCTTCTGTCAAAGTCTCAGCACCCCAGGCAGCAGGCGAAGGACGCTCAGTGAAAACAAATTCAAAGTTGCCATTTCATGTCTCTAAATGCTGTGAAAAGGGCAGAGAAAAAGAAAATACTTTCAGACAGACTCGCTTTCAATTGTGGTGTTTTACATATTTCAGTAGTTCTGCTCCTTTATGTGGTTTGGACAACCTAAGACTTGTTGAAGTTCACCATTTCTTTCGACTTGTATCATCTGTGCCTGGCTCCTCTGTGCACAACGCTGACCTGGAGTGCTGGCAACGCCTCAGGCTAGAATAAATATACCCCGTCTGATACTATTCGCATGGATGTGTGTGTGTGTGCGCCGGTGTGTGCGTGCAATTTATTCACAAACACAATTTGGCTGCATCCTTGTGTTAAGTTGTAATTTGAAGTGCCTTCTTCTCTTGCTTTCATGCGTGTCCTTCATCCAGGTTGAGCTCCTCTTCTCTCATCGGCTCGCTCCTTCATGCCGGGGGCCCGGAGGAGACGGAGCCTTTCTTCATGCTGGAGCCCTCAGAGCAGAGTAATGGCTGCTTCCTGGCCATTCTCACCAGAGAGGTGAGCATCAATAAAACATTAAAAACAACTCAACACAGACAAAGCAGGGGCTGAACATACGCGCTGAGCCGGCAGAGTGGGGAGAAGAATGTGTAATATCTGCTCATGTCTGTCTTTATTGTTAGTTTTGTGTTTTATTTCCTACAAAAAACGGTGCAAAGATGTGAAGAAACATATTGGCTGCAGAGTGTGTGTGCAGAATCAGTGATCCCTATTTACACACTTTTATTCGCCCGTGCTGTTATCGAGCAAAAATGTGAGTGAGCTTTAAGATATTCAAGCATCTGATGATCATTTCTACAGGGAGGTTCATGGTTCCTGAAAAGGTCTCAGTGCAAAAGAGCTAATAGTCTTCACACTGCTATAGACTGTCAATCAATTCCACTTAATCCTCCTCCTAAAAAAAAAAAAAAAAACCCCACACCATCATCAATCTGCTGAAGCTGCTCCAGGCGCCGCAGAGCCGCAGAGCTGCTGAGGGAGAGACGGAGTTATACAGTCGCTCATTGAGCATTCAGGCTTGAAAGCGGTTTAGTCTTCATTGACATTCAATTCATTCAATTCAAAGGGCCTCACCGACGACAGCTGAGAAACTCCCTGTGCTTCACCCATTTTACCTCCTTGATTACTGAAGAAGCATCATCTCACACACACACACACACACACACACACACACACACACACACACACACACGCACACGCATACAGCTGCAGACAATTGCTGTAGAGACCAGTTTTGCAAAGTGTGAAATTTGGAAAGTATGAGTTTGATAGGGAGCCTTGAGAGTGTGTGGGGATCAAGAAACCTACACCTGTGAAGTGGAGCATGTTTGTGTTGTGAGTGTGTGAGGCTGTGGGAGAATAGAGGCTCTGTGTGTGTTATTTTTTTGTCAGAGAAGGTGTGAGGAGTGAAAAGAGAAGGAAGGTAAGCAGAAACACCATGAAGTTAGGATCAGGTGAGAATAAGTGTCAGAGTCACGAGACGGAGAAAAGTGCGAGAGGAGAAACTTGGCGATAGCTCGGTGGAGGAAAGGAGAAGAAGCCGGGGCGAAGTCGTCCTCTAATCAGCGAGCAAAGAGAAAGTGAGAGATGTAGGAGGAGAACTTGTCAGGATGAGTGCGAACGAATGTCGAGGTGGGCGAGAGAAATTTTCTGGGTCATCTTTAGAACTGGAAATCAAGCAATTTAAGAGGAGAGGAGAGGATGAACAAAGCAAGAGGAAGAGAGAGAGAGAGAGAGAGAGAGTGGATAGAGAAGAGGAGGAGGAGATGAAGAGGGGATTGAAGGATATCAGAGGAACAAGAGCCAGAACACTCAAATTCAAACTCGAGGGGGTACGTATGTATTATTGTGTGTGTATCAACAGTGTATTCAGTACCTACACGCCTTCAGAACTGTATTTGTACTATACTGTAGTGTATCTTAAAAAATGGAAAGAGCATCTTGTGGGATATTTTGTGGGTAGAATTGAAGGTTTACTATATGCTGTCTTTGGTTATTAAAATGAATCAAATCACCACTAAGACGAACATTAGATTACATTACCACCTTCTATCTAGTGGCCATTAGATTTAGCTTCTGTAGCATTTCACTTACTTGTGTTGCTGAAAACTTTAGTATTGCTTTGGTTGTGACATTATTCAGCAGACACAACCAAAGCAAGTGGACTTTCACAGAGGAGATCAAGCATCAGCCGAGTCTATACAGGTAGGAGGAGGAGGAGGAAGTGCTTCGAAATTATAATCTCAATATAATTATTTGTATGACTTCATCGGAAGAGTGTGTCGTGGGCCGGATCAACCAGAGGTTTCCCACCCCTGCTTCAGAGCCTCCATATACATCGCACGTTGCCAATACTTGAGCAAACATCCACCCAAAGCAAATGTGTGTAAACAACCAGCACCTACAGTATACGGTACAGAGGTTGTGGATTTAGCTGCTTTTTGTTTACGCATTCCAATCAGTGCCAGCTGGAGACACTTACGGCTTCATCAGCAACACACTTGACGCACACAGCCGTTACTCGTACGCATTCCCCGGGGGAGAATTTAGAATCTGGACCCCCACAACTCTATGCCAACTTCATTACCAGGCAAAGTAATGAACCTTTGCAAGACACTACCATACATTCACACCCTCTGAGTCAACAAGTCAAGTTATTTGTTGTTAATTTACAGCATACAGGGTACAGATTCCACAAGGCAAGGGATCTGAGCCTAGGAGGCAAAGCAGGAAAGAAAGAAAATGTGCAATAAGCCCTGCCTGTGTGGAGGGAGCTGGGGTCATTCTGGTTAATGGTTTTGTCTGGTGGACACATGTGGGCAGATGTGCTGTGCTCGCCTCTGCCCCTGTGGTTGAATCAGAGGAAAGTGAATGTGACTCTCCTGCTGTGTGTTTCCAGCGTGCAGTGATGTGCACCGCAGCCAAAGTGGAGTTTGATAAATGTGAAAGAGGATGCAGAGCCGTTCTTATCCCTGACTGATCTCCCATTTTCTCTCGCATCTGTAGACTTGGTAGCAGGGCAGCAGGCTTGAACCCTCGACGAAGGAAGGGGCGACGTGAAAATGTCACTCCTGCACCAGGGGGAGAGACGAGGAGGGAGGAATCCTGTGCTGGGATATTTTGCATCGGAATAGTTCCGTTGTGTAAATATGGCTCCCTCATTGTGAGTCGGTCAGCGGTTATGAAGGTGCTTGACGAGTTGTTTTGTTTGCCCCCCTCCCCTCCCCTCCCCACTGTAGAAAGTTCACTGCTTCCCCAGATAAACTGAATCATCAGATCTCTGGTACCAACTGCGAATTGTTCACAGGAGCAACATTTCCGCAAAGGTCTGATCAGCATGAATTGAGTTGAGAAATGAGATATAGAGAAGATGTAAGCCTCATCTCTTCTCCATCTATCTATTCGCCTTATTGGATACTTTTGTGTGTCCTGTTTGTCTCCAAATGTTTACCTAATGCTACCTCAGTGTCCTCAGAGACTCTATAAGTCCATGTGAAGCATCTGTGTGTTCTATTTTACAGCCTATCTCACTATGTTTACATCTTGGTTTGTTTTTTAGCCTTAATGTGGCTGATAGCCTCCAACATAATCTGATGCTCCAAATGGGTCCCTGCGCTTGAATCTACATATACCCACAACAGCCAAGCTTTGCAATCGCTTCTTATCCTGATCTCAATATTCCCTGCATGTGATTAAGGCAAAAATGCGAGTAAGATGCATTATTAATAAGACTCTGCAGTTTGCTCAATACACTTGATGCGCTGCACAATCACAGCATGAGGAAATACAAACACTCAGACTCCTGCCAAAATAAATCCATATTTGTTTGCATAATTTTGGTCCTTTATGTGCGTTCATGCGGATTTCGTTATGATATATAAATGACATTTTGGAGAAATCGATTTACTCTCTCAATCTCCTGAGACCCAGCGTCCTCATATGTGGACATTACACTCTGAACAGAGAGAGAAGAAGAAATGTGTTATACTCTTTAATCCAGCAGCCAGACTAAGCCTGTCTCCACGTCACTTTGTGTCTCTGCCTTCGTCCCCGTTCCCTCCTGTCCCTCCTTCACATTAATTCTGTGGCTGGATATGAGATGAGACAGTGGAGCAAAGCCTCGACTCATCCTGGGAGCCTCGGTACAACGCTGGTGAGCATCTTCAAATCTGTGTGACCGGTCTTCCTCACGTCCTCCTAATCCAAATCATCGCCACATTTATGACACGCCCTCACATTATGAAATTCTCTCTTACGCTTATGATGCCAGTGTGGGGTTATTAAGCAATCGGAGCCCCTCTGGGCGTGACGGCGCTCTCCTGCACTGCAGCGTCTGTTCCTCTCTGGCCATCCATCATGTTTTATACCTCCGCAGATACGAATGAAAAGATAATCAACCTGCTGTAATGGCGCCTCAAACAGGATTTTTCTTCCTACCTCCAATAAACTCAGCTAATCAAAAGTTATTGTGGCACCCTGAAAAGTGTCATAAAAATAGCAATTATATAAGTGTTTAATGCTGTCTGGCTTACATCGACTGTCACTGTAACACCCTTTATGAGTTTTCCATACGAGAACAGCTGGGAACAATAAAGGAAAGAGGGAGATGTGTTTCAGACCTCATCACATGTGGACTCCCATCTTACGGTCCCCAAATGTGTCCGAGACTTCCTCCCGTTCTTTAGAGGCAATTTGACATATTTAGAAGTTGTTGCCGAGGCGCATTGATCCATAACGATCTCGGACCTGAATGTTTGAGTGCGTTGCCTTTAGGTCAGCTCTGGGGTGATTTGTCCGTGTTTGGCAAGATGTAGAAAGAAATGGGTTTTGTGATATAGTTTGTTATTCGAGATTGAGAAGAAGTGAAATTTACAGGGTGAAGAAGAGGAGGAGGAGAGACGAGGGAGCGGGGCTGCTGAATAATTCAGCGCCCCTTGTCTGTATGAGTTAGCATCAATGAAGTTCAGGGCATCCGCCAAAGACTGCATCACAGCAGCGCTCCTGACGCATGTGTACCTGTGCAAACACACACACACACACACGGGGGGAGAGAGAGAGAGAGAGAGACAGGCACATGCAATCCTTTGGACACGCAGACTGCATGCTCAAGTGAATATGCGGCTTCACAGGATTGCAGACAGTTTTTATAGACATTTGCATTAATGTACAAGCAAGCACATTATAACAAAATACAGACGAGCCCTCACAGGCTGTGTGTCCCTGTGCTGGTGAATAATTCAGGCTCTGAGGAGAGCAGCAGAGGCTTTCTGTGTGGGCTGATGCTGAGACAGCAGGTGACCCGGGAGCCAGCAGCAAGGACACAGGGATCCTCTCCTCTCCTCTCCTCTCCTCTCCTCTCCTCTCCTCTCCTCTCCTCTCCTCCCCTCTCCTCTCTCCAAATTGGCTAGTCTAAAACAAATAAAGCTTTTGTCTCCTTCTTCAGCTTGAGCCGTTGGTCAAAGAGACGCCGCAGGACGTGCTGGCCAAAGCAAACGCCAAAGGCCTACTGGACCGGATTGGTTCCAGCCGGCCGACCACAAAAGCGCCGCATGGGAAGACCAACAGGATGACCAAAGTAATCCATGGTCACGTCTCCCCGTCCCTCCTCTCTGTCAGTGTTCAGTCCAGAATTAATCAGTATCAACACGGCGAGACCAAGTCCAGCAGCTCGCCTCCTTCATGTGGAGATCAGGCACTGACCAACAGGCGACAAGGTGAACAAGAGGCTCAGTACATCAACAGCTCTGTGTCATAACTCCACACCTTTAGGCTACAAGTTATAGCTTTAGCTCAGATTTGCAAGGTTGTTTGCACATCAATCCCTTTTCTTACTGTTTCCATCTTCTGGTCTGAATCCTCGTCTCCCCATCCAACCTTCAGGAAAAGCCAAAGTCAAAAGCATCGTGTCCAGCTGCTCCTCCTCCTCCTGGACACCAGACCAGACCCGACCCAGCAAAGGAATCACCTGTGCGCTCAACAAGACGCCTTCCAGCGCCCAGAATCCCACCCCTTCCTCCGCTCCCCCCGCCATCCCTGTTGGTCTCCCTGTCGCCCGTCACCCAAGAGCTCTCCCGGAGGTGCCCAGGCCCGTGGCGCTGGTCCTGCCTCGCATTCGCTTCCCCAACGTCATCCCGGCCCAGCGCGGCGCTCGCATCACCAGCAGTAAGCGGAGGAGCCCGGCTCAGACTGGGAGCCTCTCCTGTTCCACCGGTGGTTGCCATAGAGATGCAAGAGCCAAACCCCGCCCTTGGTACTGACAGAACTGAACATGAAGGAAATCAGTAGGAAAACTAAAGAAATAGCAAAGTATAACAAAGTATTAAGCAGCTGCCACATCAAACAAGTCTCTCTAAATGCGTCTGACTCCATCAGTCTAATATTGATTACAGTGTCATTCTGTGCCATCATGTTTAGCGTGTGTGTATTCATAGAGCCCTGCCAGCGTTCTTTCAATGTCACTGCATGATGAATATTAGATGGAGGGAAAATGGCAGCAGGATTAAAGTTCCATATTCAAGAAGCTACGGCTTTCTCTTTTGGTAATGCATTTATTGTCACAACAGATTACATTTACATGGTGTTGAGATGAGTGGAGAACAGAATTGGAAATGATTTACAGCATCTTTTCTAGTCGGTTGAGTGTGCGTGTGTGTATGTGTGTGTGTGTTGCAGTGAGATAGGACTGCGTTCACATATTTCATAAGGAGTGCAGGTGGCGGCCCTGGGCCAGAGGAGCAGCGACAGCAGACGCTTTACTGCGGCGGTGTGTATGAGTGTGTGTGTGTGTGTGTGTGTGTGAGAGGGAGGAGCCTGGCTTGATTCACTGAGGAACAGTATGTAGTGTATTTTAACCCTTTTGGCACAGATTTCATCCAAGCAGGGCAAAAGGAAAAATCAAAATAGTGTCAAATACTTTTGTTCACACCACAAAACCTGCAACTGGATTATTATCATTATTATTAATATTTGCTACTGTGTAGATTAGAGCGGGTGTGTATGAAGATTCCTGAGGAATTTTGTGTTATGTGGGATAAAGAAGCGTTGCAACATTTTTTTTTTTTTTTTAAACCCGTTTGCAAAATCACAATGTCAACTAATGAAAGCTTTGGACGCACGATAGAAAGTGTTTCTGTCACGGAGGAGCAGAGGATGGGAACGTATAAAGTGAGGATCCAACGCTGCACCAGGCGGATTCACAGGAACCCGGATCAGAACCCAGACCAGAACCTAGATCAGGACCCGGATCAGAACCCAGATCACTCCTGTGTGTGTGTGAATCCAGCCCAGTTGACTTGTGCTGAGAGTGCTTTTTTTTTTTTCTTCCATTTTTTGTCGTCACCTCTTCTTCCTTGCAAGATCCTTATTAACTCATTGAGATAACACACACACACACCCCCACCCCTCCCCCTCCCCCCGCTGCCACACCCGAGCTAACATGCAATACCAAAAAACCCAGAACTTGCCTCGCATCAAAACCTCGTCTCTCCGCTCATATCTACAAGTCGTGTGGACCTAAATACTTTTCTTCCTACGTACAGTCATTTACACGTCGTCATAGTTACAGGTTGTGTTTTCAGGTTTGTCACACATTGAAAGGAGCAAAACTTTTCTTTTTTTAATTCTTTTTTTCACGGTCTCGGTTACTTCTCGCGTTTAAAGTGTCAGATTCAGACATTAGCTCCGCCCCTTCCTGTCCTGGCTACAGCCCAGACGCTCACAGGTGCTGATGAAGATGGGATTTGATGATCTTCTCCGCTGTTATCCTGCGTCTGGTCGAATGAGATCACGTTAAATAATCCAGGACTCCACACCAGCGAACCCTCAGGCACAGCAGCGCTGAGGGGGGTCAAAGTTCAAACCAGTGACGCCAGTTTGCAGCTTTTCCTCTTGATACAGGTAAACGTCATTAAAAAAAATCATCTTCAGGCAGATCCTTCCTTCCATCTGTTGTGGTGATTTGTTAACACACTGTACAGCGTATGTACATCATTGGTTGTCGTGGCGATAGTGTGAGTGGCGTCCAGTTGTGAGCGGGGTGTGGAGGAGGAGGAGGCGTGGTCACCGGTGGCGGTCATTGCTGGGGAAGCTCTGGCGGCTGCTTCTTGGTTTTCAGAGTGTCTATGATGGACTGGACCCCTCGCTTCACGCTGGTGGTCACCCGGCGCGTCACAGAGTCCGCAGAGGGCGTGGAAGAGGAGGAGGAGGAGGAGCCGGCGCGCTGGGCGGGCGGGCGGGCCACCAGACACTTCTGATAGCGCAGCTGAGGAAGAGGGACAGCTTTATGTGATCATTCTGGACACGGATGTGGGAGGAACAGAAGGAGAACTGTAAGTATGAACTCACGACACACGCCGCCTGCACCGCCTCCGACACGTTTCCAGCGTTGGGGTCGCACCAGAACACGTGGCACTGGAAATGCTGGTTCCCGGTGTCCATGATGAAGGCGAAGGAGTGCACATCTCGCCCCACGCCCATGAAGGACAGGAAGCGGACGCGACACTCCACCAGCACCTCCTCCTCCTCTTCCTCTTCCTGCACACACAACCACATAGAGGGATGGTTACACCTGAAACACCTGACGAGCTCTCTGATCGACGCCATGGCAACAAACCTCCTTCACCTTCTCTTTGATGACGGCCACGGTGGTGTCGGCGATGCTCAGGATGACGGGGGTCCAGTCCTCTTTGCCTGTGGACGCCACCAGGGTGTCTATGGCCCCGTTGATGATGTCCATACCTGAGGGGAGGAGACGCAGACGAGAGTGTGTGTGTGTGTGAGTGCGACGGGGTTTAGAGGGAAGGCCGGAGGAAAGATGTGTGTGCGTGCGTGTGTGTAGTACTTTACTGTGGTTTGAAGTTTTACCTATGGGGCGAGACACAGTGGTCACGCCCAGATACAACACGTGGAACTTCTGCACCAACTCAGTCTTTGGCATGGGAAACTCTACAAACACACACAGACACACACAGATTAATTACCCTCAATAAATTGTTACCTAACTCCCCTTAGAGACGTCCGGGCCTGATAATTGGCCTCAAACTAGATCCATAAACAAACCCGAGTGAATATTTACATATTTGAGAGACGGCGCTGATCTGATTAACACGCAGGAAAAAACATGCAGAATGTCTGAGTTGTGTGTTTTTCTGGATGAGGAAACTCTCCGGCTGCGACTGCTCCACGGCATCGCCATTGCCGAGATAATGAGCGGCGATCAAACACGTTTAATCGCCTGCATCTCAATCAGCAAAGACGTTAACATCTTTTACCCTCGGCGGCGGCTCGCTCGTCACGCATCAATTAGCTCCGTTAACCTGAGATAAATCCTCACGGGAGCTCTCATAAAGGCGTAAAGATGCGTATTATAGGTGGAGACGGCTCGTTAAGAAGTTTAGGGCGAGAAAAAAAAAGTCCTTTATGCCGCCATGTTTTTTTTCTGAGTGTGCAAGAAACGAGCGACGTCGTCCGCATGCTCAAACCGCAGCCGGAGCTCATTTGCACGCCGTCGCTTCCCCGCAGATTCGCAGGCGTTAAACAGTTCATCATGAACTCATCCGCCGCTCTAATGTTCCTCCATCTCCTCCTCTGTGATCGGCGCGGATTGAAGGAGGAGAAATCAATCGGGCCCGTAACGGCTTTTCACCTGGAGTGACCTCATCAGTGTGACCTCATGGAGACACTCGTTGAGCAGTGACGAAGGAGGGAAGTTTGATCCGTTTCCCCCCGCCGACGAGGATGAGGCGCAGCGGCGTCACATCCTGGCTACCTGCTGGTGTTTACAGTGAAGCTACCAAAGATGGGAGTGGATGTTTCTCTGTTAAAAGGCTTTGATGGTGTGTGTTGGCTCTGCTGATCGCCTCTGAGACGCCGCTAATTGGGTTTTAATGAGGTCGACTGAGCCCGCCGCAGTTCTTCTATATTCTGAATGCCAGAGCTCCTTTTCCTTCCACGGCGGCGGCGGCTGAAGCTACAGCAGAGGATGAACTGTGTTTGTTTCCTCCTCTGATCGCTCTGGAGCCAAAGGGAACTTCAGCAAAACGTGCAACGGTGGAGCGGAACTAGCAGGAGGAAGGCGAAGCTCAGCCTGATCTGTGCTACTGAACGCTACAATCATTCCACCATTGCTTCTGAGGCGATACGCTCATTTATATATACGTTAATATACAATAAATATGGTTTCAAAGGTGTAATGTGAAACAACAGGGAAGGGAAGGTAATGTGCAGCAATTCCCAAAAGAGAGAGAGAGAGAAGGAACTACAGAAGAATGAGGCTCAAAGGATGGAAGGATGTGTATGCATGTCTCTCTCTCTGCATGTGTGTGTGTGTGTGTGTGTACCTTGTAGGGGTACATCAGAGCCTGTCTGGGAGGAGCTGCCAGCTGCAGCCTTGGCGCTTTTCCTTTCAGCCATAATCTAGACAAGAAGAGAGGATAAAGCATGAAGAGAGAGAGGGGGGGAGAGAGAGAGAGACAGAGAGAGAGAGGACAAGGTGGGGAGGGAAGAAGAAGAAAGGAAGGAGTGCATGTGGAGGAGGAGGAGAAGAAGAAGAAGAAGAGTACATCACGCACAGAGGATTATTGCGCTGCAGTGCTAATCACGCACACGGGATCGGCCTGGTGTGCAAACAGCCTGGATCCAAAAAGCAAATACAAGCGTTTATATTCGTCTGTTTGAGAAGCGTGGCATTCTTCCTCATCTCTCTCTCTCTCCCTCTCTCTCTTCTTCTTCTGCAGTATCGGTTGTTTAAAGGCAGTAGAGCAGCTTGCCTGGCCTCTGCACCGGGCTGCTGCACTCGCTCGCTCGCTCGCTGGCTTCCTGCTACAGATAGTTGATTAATTGTCTGCGTCATTAATCAAAGTCTGTGGTGAGTCTGCAACTCTGCTGCTGCTCGCGAGGGGGGAACATGCAAGAAGCCCCACACACACACACACACACACACACACACACACACACACACACACACACACACACACACACACACACACACACACACACACACACACACACACACACACACACACACACACACACACACACACACACACACACACACACACACACACACACACACACACAGTCACAGAGAGTGCACTGCACAGCTGCCAGGACTCCAGGTCACCAAGTTTCTCCACTGCAGCAAAGAGAGACACAGTAGGTTCACAATAGGCAGTGTGAAGTGTCTTGTCCCTCTCTCTTGTCACACACACACACACACACACACACACACACACACACACACACACACACACACACACACACACACACACACACACACACACACACACACACACACACACACACACACACACACACACACACACACACACACACACACACACAAGCTTGCGCACACACACTACGTTTAATGTGGAGTAAGAGATGAGAAGACAATAAAGGAAATAGCAGTTCAACTCTAAATGGGTCAGCGTGCCTCAGAGGCCGCTGATCAGTGGCTGCAGGTAATTTCAACCTTTTGCAAAGTCGCTGCCGGCCTCAACACAGCAGATAGCCTGTGTGTGTGTGTGTGTGTGTGTGTGTGTGAGACTTGACTTTACAGCTGAAGCTTGATGGCAGCACCCACCTTGGAGCAGATTTCGTGGAGACTCGTGGCGATGGCTGCTGCGGGCGTATCACAGCGGAACACGTGACATTTCAGCACCCGTGTGTTTTTGTCTCTGGCCACGTAGGCAAAGTCCCTGGAGCGTGAACACAGAACACAAACAACGCATACGTGAATTAATTTCTAATGCAGCCATAAAACACACGTGGCGCTCGCCGCCGTGCACCTTCAAGGTACATCAAGCAGCAAACGTATTTATATGTTAAAAGGGCCGAGAAGTCTGATGGAGCGCCGTGCCGTGCGTGGAAACGTGCCAATGTCGACGTGGAAGTTCAATCGCCAAACTCGTCAATGACAAAACGAATTACAGCGTTAATCACTCTGTAAATCAAAATATGACAACGTGCGGGGTGTTTGGCAGGCGGGCGGGCGAATCATAGAACCTGGTCGGAGGACAGAGAACACACACACACACACACACACACACACACACACACACACACTCTGGACATTTACATACATGTGACAACCTCTTCTGGAATAAGATTCTAGCCACAGGAGTGATTTCAAGATTAAAGTTGTAATATTAACGGAGATATGAAGTCAAACTGTTAGCAAATTAGATATTTTAATGTCCTAATCCTTCCTAATCTGGAGTTAGAGGAGCAGAGTCTCTCTCCTGTTTGCTTGAGGTGAAGCATCATCGTCATCCTCATCCTCATCATCACCCAGTTAGTAGCTGGTTGATCGTTTGTCTTCATGTATGAGTCTGAACCCAACATGGCGGTGACGTTAAGCTCCGCCCCTGTGCTTCAGAGGAGCCTTCACCCACACTGAGGCTCTGCCGCTGCGTTCAGGACTCAGACCTCACTGAGTGATTAGTGCTCAAATTTGTTTTTCTGCTCACTCAGCAGGTTTTTTCCCTCCTTTAATGAACCGAGCACCTGCAGGAGACTGACAGACTGTCCATTAATAAATGCGGCTTTATGTGATTTTCCTCGCCAGGTGCGGAATGTTTAATGCCTCTCAGCCCCCCCATCACACACACACACACACACACACACACTCTGCTCCCGCCATGCTGCAGTACAGCCCCCACACACACACACACACACACACACAGGCTCTCACGCTGTAAGAGACGCAATACGGAACAATCAACGACGTGAACGCCCGCCTGCCTTACAAACTTTCAAAATAAGAAAACGCTGGAGGTTGATCTTCTAAATCCAAAACAAAGGAAGTAGGACGAAGGAAGGAAGGATTTTCTACTTATTCAACAAATTGCAGTTGCTGTGTTGCTCAAACAGAGCGGGGACGTCCCGCCTGAGGCCGCGTCCTTCAGCTTTCCCATCGCTGCAAACGCCGTTAATTGCTTCACCTGCTGCGTCCCCATAGCAACTTCAAAAACACCAGGTGAACACACGTAATTGCGTAGCTGTGTGTGTGTGGGGGAAACCTGCAGGCGAGCCGGAATCAGCTCGTGTGGAGATCTGCTGTTTGATACTCCGACACGTTTGTTGGAAGTTTTGACGTTTTTAGCGGAATGGATTGCGGTCGGTACTCCTGTAAAAAATCGAGACAGGGGAACGACAAGAGAGCCTTGAAAGTGAAGCATGCTGGGCCGGCACTTTGCAGCCACCATCGCTCATCTATTGTTAAAATGTTTTATGATGTGTGTGTGTGTGTGCGTGTGTGTGTGTGTGTGGGTGGGTGTGGACTCCAGGCTGCCGCTCAGACAATCCTGTGCCCATCGACTCAAACGGCCCTTTGACATATAAAAACCTGCCGCTGTTCCATAAATGACAGTTTCCCCCCGAGCAGCTCTTACCTGGAAAAAGGGTTTGTACCACTTTAGTCTACGGTGACGAGCACACACACACACACAGGGACACACACAGGGACACGCACACACATGCATAATGAGAGGCAGACGGGTGTCACAGAGTTTCACTATGTTGCCGACAACAAAGGGAATGAAGAGGAGAGGAGAGAGTGTGCGTGTGTGTGTGTGTGTGAGTGTGAGAGAGAGAGAGAAGTTCAACAGAGCAGGAAACTCGAAGCAGAGAGTGGGCGGGAGATGAAACCCAGCTCCGAGAATAAGCTCCGACGGAAATGGCAGCACACACACACGAACGCACACAAACACACACACACTAGGAATTGTAAACACATTTCATCTTTGTTAACAGCGGAGAGCAAATGTTACGCAGTCGAGTCTCCAGCCGGGAACTGAAACGAACGAGTAAACAGACGGAGGTCGAGAGCGAGGAGCGGGGCGGGATCATGCAGGGAAGCCACCTGGACGCCACTGTCGCCAGATGCGGTTGAACGGCCTCACACACACACATGCACACACACACACACGCTCACACCCCCCCCCCCCCCCAGCAACATAAGGTACACACACTCGAATAACCATACACACAAACACAAATATGGCAAACCCAGGCTGCATTTATCACAGCTGGCTCTCTGTGTTTATGAGTCCATTACCCGCCCTGTCTCCTCTGCTTAATTGTGCGCTCGTACACTTTGGGTCGATAATGCTTCTCGCCTGTGGCCAGGGAGGAGAGCACGATGGGATTTATATGTGTGTGTGTGTGTGTGTGTGTGTGTGTGTGTGTGTGTGTGTGTGTGTGTGTGTGTGTGTGTGTGTGTGTGTGTGTGTGTGCGTGGCAGTAGGTGTGCTTTGTTCTGGGATGTTTGGAGCTGTGTGTCACCGGAGCAGCACGAGTGGCCTTGCCTCACCGCTACAAATGGCTCTTTTATGACGTCTGCTCGCTCTCTATGGGATCAAAACGCTATAAAACGGCGCGCAACTGATAGCTGACAGGAAATAGCCTGTGGCCGCTCCGGCTCGCTGATGATTTAAGAGCAGCGATTGTTTTGCCGCCACCTTTAAAAAGAGCAACAGAGACTCCAGGGGCGAGGCAAAGTGAGCGCTTTGACGCCTGAAGTGAGTGAAGTGAGTGTGTGAGGGGGGGAGGAGAGGGAGGAGAGGGAGTCAGCACAAGCGTCGCACCAGCAGTTACCTTTCTCTGGGTCCCCGAGAGCAGAGGAGGAGGAGGAGAAGGGGGAGGAAGGTTAGAGGGGCAGGGAGGAGGAGCAAAGAGGGGGTGAAGAAGTTAAGGGAGGAATGAAGGAATGGAGGAGAGAAAGAGCAGAAAAGAAGAACGTTAATGCATAAAACTGAGTCAGCCATAAGCCTAGAGAGAGAGCGTGTGTGTGTGTGTGTGTGTGTGTGTGTGTGTGTGTGTGTGTGTGTGCACTGAAGCTTAGTTTTGTGTGCTTTTCATTCCAGCGACACAGCACACCTTCTTGTGAGACATTCAACATGCTCACACACTCACTCACACACACATTGCTCTCTTCTTCACACTCCACCACCTCTATCTCCATCCTCTCCGTCTCTCTTTCATCCCTCTCTTTCTCTCTCTTGCTCTTTAATCTCTGCGTGCACCTCGGCCCTCTAACAATCACTCACACACACCCACTCGCTCACTTCTTGCTCACCTGCTCACACACACACACACACACACACACACACACACAGAAGAAAACAAGCTGCAGCACAGAGCGGCTCGTGCCATCACAGCCTCGCTCGTTTAGTCTGAGGGAGAGTTTTAACAGCAGTGCTACAAAGTGAGCTCAGGCTGCCTTTGATTCTCTCATTACTCACTTAGCAGAGAGCAGCCTGTGTGTGTGTGTGTGTGTGTGTGCGTGCGTGCGTGTGTGTGTGGTAGCAACAGTTCAAACAGGGTCTTCACACTCAGTGCTGTTGCCTCTACTCTCCAGACAGCAGGTGGTCGCCCACACACACACACACACACACACACACACACACACACACACACACACACACACACACACACACACACACACACACACACACACACACACACACACACACACACACACACACACACACACACACACAGTATCAAGATCTCTGTCGCACACTTCACAGCCTATTTATGTTTACTATTCTCCTTCTTCACTCGCATTCACTTTTGGATTCGAGCTTCAAAATTCCAAACAACCCCATTTCCCTAGAAACCCCATCGCCAGAGAGAAGATGAAGAAGAAGAAGAAGAAAAAGAAGAAGAAGGAGAAGAAGAGGGAGAGGGAGAGGAGGGAAAGAGAGTCGGTCTATCTTCAGCAAATGCAGGTGATGAAACTTTACACAGAGCGACAGAGCGAATCAAACACTGACAGACTCGATACACGGAGGAGAAAACCCAACAGGGAGAGAGAAAGAGAGAGAGAAAGAGAGAGAGAGAGAGAGAGAGGAGGCCAGATAGCATTGGAGGAATGGGATGGAGGTGTGTAGGGGCCCGCTGGAGGCAGAGGTAGAGAGAGGAAGAGGGGGTAAAAAGATGAAAGCAATGAAAACACCAAAGAAGAGTGGAGTTCACGCCAAACTCCCACCTCTTCACATCTGTTTTGTTTTTTTTCCTATCCTCCTCTGCTCTACATTCCTACGGAGCCTGAGAAGGAACGACTGAATTACTACGACCCGACCAAGCTTTGATCCGGCACGCCTGTGAGGCGGCGAAGCCCGAAAGGGAAGAATACAACTCGCCAGATTAAATGAGGTCACCGCCACTACAGGATGGATGGATGATGGAGTCGCAGGGAAGAGAATCAGACGGAATTGTAAAACATCCTGGACGGCCCCTTTCAGCGGGAACGGAGCACAGCAGCAGGACTCACATCACTGCCTGCTATGTTAGTGTGGCTGAGACTCAAGGAGGATTCCACCCTTGGTTAGATAGCATCAGTCTGTGATCCTCAGCTGGCTTGGGCTGATAGATTTAGGTTCAGGATTTCTATACTTTGTCAGATTTTAACACATTTTCAAACAATACAAAGCTTCTGCAGATGGTAAGACTTTGTGTCACAGGTGTTGATTTATTTTATTTTATTAGTGTATTTCTTTACATGTTTCATTATTTTATATTATTTTATTTTTTACCTTATTTTTTTAACTTTATTGATTGATTCTTGATTTTATTTATTATTTTTTATTCATTATTTATTTATTTAACCATTTCTTGGCTGTTACTGCCTCTTCCATTTTTCAAATTTATCGATGTAATATCATTTTTTTACTCCAGCCATTTAATTCCATTGTGTTTCAGTTGGTAATAAAAATTTAAAAAACTACCTAAGATATCAGGTTTAATTAAAAATAAATAAATTAGTTCCCCTTCATTTTCAATTCCAGCATCAGCAAGAACTTCAACCAAACCAACATTGTGCTGATATAATTCTGTCTTATTTAAGCTGAACTGAGCGTGTGTGTGTCTCCATAGAGGCTCGTTCCTCTGTGTGTGTGTGTTCAGGTGCAGAGCGATAAAACAACTGTTGCCATAAAGGAGCTTTTTAAGAGGCCATGAAAACAAAAGCAGCCTAACTGCTCTCAGTCTGCTTCCTCCTCATGCAGAGCTTACAGCATCGCTCAGCAGAGACTCGTGTCCTCTACCAACCATCTGTCTCACACGCACACACACACACACACACACACTTCACACAGACTACAATTATCCAAGAGCTTTACAGAGCGCCTCAGTAGCGTAGCCCGCTATGCTAATGTGCTTCTATGTGCTGATGCTAAATGCTAAATGCTGATTAGCGGCCTCTGAGGACGAACTTAGTGTGACTCCGCTGTCAGCAGAAAGTAAAGAGGGAGGCAGGTGTGTGTGTGTGTGTGTGTGTGTGTGTGTGTGTGTGTGTGTGTGTGTGTTTGACCAAAGCAGAGCGACAGGTAACTCCGTCCCAGCTGACTGCGGTGTGTGTGAACCCTTTCATGGCTGGGTAAGGAGAACAACAGAGCACCTGGCAGGTGTGTTTAGCAGATTCAAACCTTAAACAAGTCAACCAGGCACTTATCTCACTGAGCAAACTGACTCATAGAGGCTTTGCTGCAAATTGGTAACAAACGATTTTGGCTGCAGCAGCTCGACACACACACACACACACACACACACACACACACACACACACACACACACACACACACACACACACACACACACACACACAGGACTGTCGCAGAAAGATGAAGAAAGTGTGTGTTTTCTGTTGGACGGCTCCTTATTTTCATTAGTCTAGGCGGGAATAAATGTTGCAATAAACTGCTGCAATTAAGCTGCTGGAGCTTTGGAAGCCCGACTGTCTGCAGCGTCTACTGAATGTAATGTGTGATGTATAGCAGAGTGATTTCAAAACACAAAACAAGAGACGCATAACACAAATACTCACACCCAGAGGACTCGTAAAGTAAAGCAAACAAACGCGCGTGTGTGTGTGTGTTCAATGTTTAGCTTCTGTTTCCACATTACATCGATCCAGTCCTGCTCTGTAAATGAGACGGTGTTGCCATGTTCCTGTCCCCCGCGCTGTGATTAACCCCACGTCTCATCACATCATCAGTGAGGAAACGCAGGCCGAGGAAGCGTCGACGAAGATGATGTGGAGCTTCCGTCCGCGAGCTTTGGCGCCGGATCGCTACAGATGCTGCTCAGGAACCCTGCGTGACAGCCGGGCCGGGTGAAGCCATGTGCTGCTCCCTGAATTAGTCATGTCCAACAGCCATTAGGCCTAATGCTGGATGTCTGCCGTAATTACCTCTCTGCACTGCGAGCGCGTTTACGGCGGCGAGATAAGCGGCGAAAACGAGCGTCCAGAGCCGGAGGGCGAGGTCGAGAGGAGGTAAGGTACAAAAAAACACATCAGAACGCTGAAAGGCAAACCAACACACACACACACACACACACACACACACACACACACACACACACACACACACACACACACACACACACACACACACACACACACAAAGGCAGGCAAGCAGGCAGAGACACATAATCACCGATATTGCCTCAGGCAGCGCAGAAGACAAACTAGGACAAAATAAGAGTGATAATAAAATAAAACTGTTGTTGACGTCGGTGTGGTTTGATGTTTACAGCTGCGGTTTACGCCTCAGCTGGAGTTAGTTTTCAGAAAAATATGCAGGTTTACAAAGCTGACAGTTAGAACGGTACTTTACTAAGAGGGGGAAACCAGCGCGACCCAAGTGTGTGTGTGTGTGTGTGTGTGTGTGTGTGTGTGTGTGTGTGTGTGTGTGTGTGTGTGTGTGTATGTGTGCGGCTTCGTGACCCAATTCCAAGCACCCAGTATGGAGAGAAAAGGGAAGGAGGGGGGGCACACACAGTACCCATGTGTCAACACTTACAGTATTTCATTACATATTTAAGAGCAAAGATAGGTGGGTTAGAAGAGAGAGAGGGGGGGGGGGGGGGGGGGGCGAGGGAGAGGAGAGAGAGCAGGAGAGCAAGAAAGTAGGGATGAGAGAGAGGGGGGAGAGAGAGAGGGAGTGAGGGAGACAGAAGGAGAGAGAGAGCGAGTGAGCAGGAAAGCAAGAAAGTAGGGATGAGAGGGAGAGAGGGAGAATGAGGGAAAGAGAGGGTGTTGAGAGAGCAAGGGAGAGAGAGTGAGGGAGAGAGCGAGAGAGCAAGAAAGTAGGGATGAGAGGGAGAGAGAGAGAGAAAGGGGGACAGTGGGTGGGCGAGAGAGTGAATGTCCTGCTGTTCTCTCGTCTCTTGATCATTTATAAATCACACTGCTCGACACATCACACTGTGTACGCCTGTGTGTGTGTGTGTGTGTGTGTGTGTGTGTGTGTGTGAATGGCAACATTCACATGACTGAGGCTGAGCTTCAGTGAGATGTCATCATTCTAGAGAGAGGGGGGGAGAGGGGGAGATATAAAGGGAGTGTGTGTGTGTGTGTGTGTGTGTGTGTGTGTGTGGGGTGGGGGAGCTGGGGGACTTGGTGTCTCTAGTTATTCCAGATGTACTCACGGTGCAGTTTGCATCGTCCTGTATGACCCTAATTAGCTACACGCACCATAAATCATGTATATGTTTCACACACACTCACACAGTAATGGTGCCGCTTCTCTGACATTCCACTTATATGAGAAACAGCAGAGAGCAAGAGAGAGGAAACACACTCATGGAGACGGTGTGTTATGGGAACTTTCCTCCTCTGTATGAAAGACACTTAATACACACATTAATAACTGTTTGACTTATAGCAGAAACTACCTGAATTTAGCTGATTCTATTCGCCTATCACCATGACGACCGTGACTTTTATACTGACTGTAAAATTTCTTAATGATGTGGACGCTTCAAGAACGCTCTCAAAGTTAATTTGATGAAGTCATAACGTGTGCACCTGATGGGGCTGTGTAAGGTGAGGCTCAGTTTAGGGGCGGGGCTAGTTTACGAGACGTTTTTGTGGCCTGGCGTGGGGCGAAGGCAACAACAACCATGTTTCACTGAGCCGCGTCCAATATTCAAACTGTGTCTCATCCCCGTCCCTGGAATAACAGGACGGGCGATCGACTGAGCCGCTCGTCACGCCGTTGTTCGACTCTGTAGGATCAGCAAACATCAGACTCGCCTCGCTGCGCCGCCACGGCTGAGACCGGCTCGGGTTTATCGGGGAGAGATTTATAGGCTGGCGAGGGGTGAGGAGGGGAGGGGAGGAGGGGAGGGGAGGGGGATCTATAGGAGGAAGAGGGGGAGTAATCCTTCAGGAGGACAGGGATTACAGCAGGTGTGCCAGAGAGGAGAGAGAGACGTAGGATGAGGACTTGCGGGGAAGAAGGGGAATTGCGGGTAAGGAATGTTGTGTAAAGGAATTTTGCGTCCTTGGGTATTTAGATTTCTGTGTGTGTGTGTGTGTGGAGTGGGAGTGATGGATTGTGGAGGAAAGAGAGGGAGAGAGAGAGCGAGAGAGAAGCTGGGAGGGTTCAAATCACAGCAGGAGTGGGAAGGAGAGGCCATCAATCAGCCTGGGCGTCTTATCGAGTGGGTCTCCGTGTCCCCAGCGTCGTCCCAGAGGAACGTTAGAGGGACCGCGCATGATAATTAACGCCGCAGGGGTCGTGACATCAGAAAACGTGCCGGCGCTCTGCTGGGGGCGCCGTGACCGGACTGGTGGAGTGACACAGCCTGCCACGGGAACACACACACACACACACACACACACACACACACACACACACACACACACACACAGCTGTCCACAGAAGGTCAACACTGAGGGAATAAGCAAGCAGATCCCACTAATGAATATGAATGCAATGTTGTACTCAATAACTGTGTGTGTGTTTGCTTTGCTCTGAGGAGAGGCAATCACAGTTCACGTAAAGCACACACACACACACACACACACACACACACACACACACACACACACACACACACACACACACACCCGATCTGGAGCGTTTCAACAATGCCGTCTGGATCCCAGTAAGCGTCAGACGCCAAGGACACAAGGAAACAAGTGGGAGTCGCCCACCTGATGTCGTAAATCATCTCAGGCTTTTTGTTCCTCGTTCAGTGATTTCTTCCTCATTTCTCTTCCTCCTCCTCCTCCTCCTCTGCTCTCTTATAGTAGAGAAAGAGAGAGTGGGGACCGCTGTATACACATCTAAATTTATCATGTGCGCGCCCCACACACACACACACACACACACACACACACACACACACACACACACACACACACACACACACACACACACACACACACACACACACTCAGGTGTGCATCCTCACAAAAAAGCAGCGCATGAAAAATTGTGATTTTGTGGCTCTGCCAACGACACAAACGCACCAAATGCAACATCAAACAGCTCCATAAAACACCATGACACACACACACACACTTTGAAATCCCCGCAACACATCCCATCCCAGACTCCCTCATCCTGCTTTCCTCAATCCCTCTTTTCCTCAGTTACATCTCTCTCTTTCTTTCACTTTCTCACTCTTTCTAATCTCTCTCTCTCTCTCAACTGCTGCCTAGAGCCTGCATCGCTACAACTGATGGGAGAGGAGAGAGAGCGAGGGAGAGAAAGAGGGAGAGAGAGGGCGCACAGCGGAGGAGTCGCACAACAGGAGGAGACGGGAAACGACAAAAGGAAACGCGGCGGATCAAAGTAGGACCGGGAGACGAGAGAGTTTCTGCCTCTCTGCAAACAGAAATTACAAATCCAAACACGCAGAGGAGAGAGATATGGAGGGATGGAGGGATGAAAGAATGAATGGAGGAGGAGAGCTCGAGGAATAAAAGAGCCAGAGACACTGGTACTCACACACGCAGACATCCTGGTCCCGTTACCAACGACTCCGTCCCCCGTCTCCTTAGCTCCGGGGGTTGAATCACTTTCCCGTCTACTCTCTCTCCCTCTTTCTTCTTCTTCTTTTTAATCCTCTGGTGCTCCTTTCACACTTCTCTCTCTTCTTCCTTCCTTCCCCTCCCCCTGATTCTCCTTCTTCTCCTCGTCCTCCCCTCGGTTTGCACCTTCTCTGTGTGTCTCAGTCCACAGTGTGCCTGCTGTGTGTCCGGCGTGGAGGAGAGAGTCCTCCGCTCGCTCCTGCCTCCTGCCTGCTCTGCCTCTTCTCCTCCCTCACTGCCTCTCCCTCTCTCTCTCTCCCTCTCTCCCTCTCTCTCTCTCTCCCTCTCTCTCTCTCTCTCTCTCTCAAAAAAAAGAAGCACCGCCGCCACTCTTTCTGTCTGAAACTCTGTCCCTAGTCTAGAGCATCCCGTCCCCCTTCCTCAGCTGCTATCTTTGTCTGTCCCCTCCCTGGTGTCTGTCTCACAGCCCTCTGAAGTACAAGTGCAACTGCAGGACAAACAAAGAGGAAGAAGAGGCAAAGCTCTGCAGCCAGTGACGCCAGAGAGGGAGGCAGAAAGACAAAGAGCACAAATAGCACAAGAGCATTACAGAGAGAGAGAGGGGCCGCCGATGTGTGCGTGTGCGCGTGTGTGTGATGGCAGGGGAGGGGAGCGCACGCACACACACCCATTCATTCACTTCATACACACACGCACAACACATCGCCGTTACAGATAGAGACCCAACGACTTAATCAATTCAAGCCGATGTGCAGACGCACACGCACGCAAACATGTGAACGCACGCACATACAGACACACACACACACATACACGCGCACAAACGGGCGTGCACACAAGTCAGACTTGCTGAGTGCTCCAGATATAGCTTCATGACTTCATGCATCTAACACGCCGACTCCCCCCTCCCTCCCCCGTCCCGCCCCCACACAAGGGGACTCATTCATATTGAATCAAAAAGGAAGAGGGAGAGAAAGAGAGAAAGATAGAAGAGAGAGAGAGGGAGGGAGAGGGAGAAGAGAGAGGGAAGGAGGGAGGGAGCGAGAGAGAGCAAGAGAGAGAGGTAGAGAGAGAGAAAGGGAAGGAGGGAGGGAGCGAGAGAGAGCAAGAGAGAAAGAGAGAGAGAGAGCGAATAGTTTTACATGTAACATTCTATCTATCCTTTTCTTTTCCACTATTTACCAAATGTGTTTGTCCAACTATTGTGCTTCTCTTCTTTCTCCTTTCTTTCTTTTTACTAAATCCAATCTTCCTCACCCTCCTCACATCGTTACAAAAGGCCAAAAGTCATCCGAGCCTTCCAGGTGTTTCTCAGGTGCATCATATCCACCCTGTGCACGGGCAGACTTTGCTTACAGCGCACTCTAGTGGAGGAACGGAACACTGCACGGCTTCACCTTAAACCACAGAGGGAACTGAGCCATGAGATGAGTGATGAAGATAGAGGAAGATGTCCTGCTGTGATGAGGAAGAGGTGAAGAGCAAATGGAGGAGTGAGAGGAGAGAGAGTGAGGGATGGAGGGAGAGAGAGAGAGAGACTGAGAGCTATCCTTACCTGACCCTCCCCTCTTCCATGCACTACACACTTTATCCATTATCGCTGTGAGGAGGAGGAGGAGGAGGAGGAGGACACTGAAAGTTTTACAATCCTCTGAGACCAAAAAGAGAGGGAGTGGATCTCTCTCTCTCTCTCTCCCTCTCTCTCACTCACAATCTCTCTCTCACTCTCTCTGCCTCACTCTCTCTCTCTCTCATAAGTGGTGGTGGCTTAATACAGGAGGGAGGGAGTGTGTGGGGAAGGCTGTCGTTGTGTGACAGCACTTAGACGATGAAGAGAAACAGACTAAATAGATAGTTTAGAGAAAGAGGCAGACGGGCCAAGAGGGAGGGAAAGAAAACAAGGGAACAAGGCCACACGTTTGGACAGAGTGAGGTAAGAGCAAACCTCCATCTCCTCCCAGTCCCTTCACACCTGATTCCACACATCAGGACCAGATGCTTGTTGGACCGCAGACATCAACACACTTTTACTGCATTTGTAAGACAATTCCAGTGCAGATTCTTTAGATTCTAAGTCTCTCACACACACACACAAACACACACACACACACACACACACACACACACACACACACACACACACACACACACACACACACACACACACACACACACACACACACACACACACACACACACAGGTGTCAGGATGCATCTCTATCTCTCTATCTCTGTATATGTATAGTTAATGCATACGTGGGTGTTCATGCATTCTCAGGGCTCATACATATGTAATCTATGCATATATGTTTATCACATTACCAGTATTTACATGTGGTCATGCGGAGGCTCTGTGGGTGTGTAAGTAGTCGGGGCCTTGTGGGTTTCATGGTAGCCCAGTGGGGCTCAGCATCAATGAGGGCTTAGCGTGTCCCCCTCATTAACACATGTGCTAGCCTCAGCATACTGTCAGATCAATAGTGAAAGGTTAAAACCATGGGACACGGCCAGATGACTGAGGGGCCCTTAGGTGCTCGTGGGCAGAAGGTAACACGGAGAAAAATGAGCGTAATTATCAGGATTTGAATGCAGTTTGCGCACAAATGCACTGAATAATAATGAGGTGGGGTTCAGTCTGCGCTGATTAGATTAAAGTCCTGAATCAGCTTCTTTATAACAGCGACAACATCTGCATTTCACAGTTTAATAAGCGGTGAATGTGCAGGCTTACATGTATGTTTGCAGCATGATTTATGTGTGTGTGTGTGTGTGTGTGTGTGTGTGTGTGTGTGTGTGCATCATTAGTTAAAGAAGCAGCAACACATTCATCATAACTAGAACAGGTAAGATCAGAGCAGCGCTGAAAGCAGCAACAACAAAAAAGGATTGATAGAAGGAGAAAGGTGCTTGTGCAAGTCCAAATACCTGTCGTGGTCCCGGCCTACGCCCCACACCCGGATGCTGCTGATTGGCTGAGAGTGGAGCAGGCTGCGATCGTCGGGGTCGACCAGGGTCAGCATGCGATCCTGCAGCACCAGCAGCATGTCTTTACCCTGTAGGAGCAAAGACAGGGATGCACGTCTGTACAGCTTACGGGCCCATGTGTGTATCCGTCTGTGGGTCTACCTGCACACACCTCTCCCCAGACCCCTGCAGAGTCTTGTATGTCCCTCCTGCAGTAGGACAGCTGTCTGATACAGTGGTGAACGGACACACTGCTCCTCCCCTCACACAGGTCCCTCTCTGCCATCTCCAACCAGCCCAGAGAGCGCACTGGGAATGACTGGGGAGGGGACACACACACACACACACACAGGCACAGGCACAGGCGCACGCACGCACGCACGCACGCACGCACGCACGCGCACACACACACACACACACACACACACACACACACACACACACACACACACACACACACAGCAACATTACATGCAGTTGTTTGTTTGAATCAAAACTAAAATTCTCTCAAACCCAAATTCTTATATTTTGTCATGAAATGTTTCCCTGCTGTTATCTTAACTGTTTCCTGTGCTTCTTCTCTCTCTCTCTCCTTCATGAGCCCGCTGGGTGTCTCTTTCTAACATGTCTTTACGTGTTTGTTCCATAGGGGGGCAGTGAAAGCAAAAAGCAGGCCTGGCTGTAGAGACTTAAAGGCAGATTCATAAACTAACCACTGAGCGGCGCTGCTGCACAGTCAGAAAAAGGGGCAGGGTGTCAGCTGGCAAGATAATTACGTCATTGTCAGCAAAACACGTCTGGGTGTTTTGATATAAACTCAGATCGTTGACTCGCGAATAGAAGATAAAGACAAATAGAGAAATATTGACTGAGCAAACATGAGTATGGAGTGGTGATGGGGATGAGTAACTTGAGACGATCCACAGTGTGAAATAACACACCAACTGAGTGGGTGAGCTTGGCAATAAAACTATTTTTAATATCCAAATATTTCCACTGAAAGAGAAAAAGCAGAAACTCAACAAACCAACCAGCAAAACTCACACTAATAACAAACCTGAACCTGCTTTAATGTGACGCCTCTGATAACTAGTTTAGTCTCTGATCAGCTGATGGAGCACATTGATGATGATTACAAACAAAACATCACTCACACACACACAAGAATCACACACAAATGACACGCAACCCAAAATCAAATACTGAGAGTATAAGAGGGAAAGATCAAATAATACTGTTGAGTTTCACACCTGCTGCTAATCAGCTAATCACCAGCTAATCAGCTAATCAGCTACAAGACTCTGGTCTCTGTGCCACCACAGCTCAAAACAGGAAACAGAATTGTTCCAAGAAATCATACAAATACATGAAATGTTTCTGCAAATATATAAAGCGTACTGTTGCATTTGAAGACCATTTCCATGTGATCTTTCCACAGTGTTTCTTACCATCGCCTCAGGGTCAGAAAACGTATTATTGAGGTCAACTGTCTCAAGCTGGGCTGGAGGACTGCAGGGAAACACGAGACATGACCAGAGACATCACAGTCAAGTCACATTTCACAAACTAATACAAAAACAAATAGTAATGATTGTGTCTTACTTAAGTTTGAGTGATGCGTAGCGGAGGGTGGCCCCTTCGAAGGCCTTCAGACTGGGATCTGGATAGACAGGGTAGTCCTTCAGCTCCTTGAGACACAGACAGACAGACAGACAGACAGACGGACAAAGGGAGACATTGACAACAGACAGGAATAAAGGAGATGAGGAAGAATATCTGGCAGATTCTATCATTCATTCTTCAGTTTTCCTCTCATTTCCTCTCCTTAATATAAGAGATATTCATCTTTTCATCTGTTCTGAAGGTGTCCGTCCTTCACATGCAGGAGATCACACTGAGCTCATTTCACTGTAATAAGTAAACACTGTGAAATGTGCACCACCTCTAATACACACATCTATAACAGAACATATCACAACACACTGTTTCATGTCATCTCTTAGACTGGAGCTTCCATTCTGCAGTTAATATTCAGATTTCACCTAAAATCTAATGTCCTTATAAATATTGATTTGCCATGTATTTGATTTCCCATGTCTGAGGGGATTCGACTATAAATCATGTTTATGTTGATCGTGTTATGATTGCATTGATTTTCCCTGCAACATCTCATCAGGAATGTTTTCTTTCCCCTTGGAGGTGAGAGATCACGGTCATCGACAGCTCCATAGGGCGGCGAAATGGGTTTTGCTCAAGGGCAAGGTCAGCAGAATGGCTCTCTCTCTCTATCTCTCGGACCACTTAGTCTGAACCAGATTAACTTTAAACACACGCAGAGGGCCAAGTCAATGTGGCTTTGTGGCTTAAATGTCTTACATGAGCTATGCAGGGGGTGGAGGTGGTGGTGTTCTTATCCTGTCCAGAGGAGGTGACATCATTGGAGGGGGTGGAAGAGGAGGAGGATGAAGGGGAGGAGGCAGAGGGAGAGGGCACAGGCTCCACAGAGCTGTCAGATAGCAGGCTGCTAGGACGCTGTGGAGAGAGAGAGAGAGAGAGAGAGAGAAAGAGAGAGGGAGGGGAAGGGGGAGGGGGAGAGAGAGAGAGAGAGAGAGAGGGAGAGGGAGAGGGAGAGAGAGAGAGAGAGAGAGAGGGAGAGGGAGAGGGAGAGAGAGAGAGAGAGAGGATGATCAATCACTGGTTGCATCTCTGAGTGTGATGTCACCCAGCCCCTATAAGATGGACGATGCTTCCTGATCACAGACATAAATAAACCTGTAAACGTCTCTGATGTCGTCTGCATTCATCACAGCTTTCATCTTTTCTGCAAGTGCAATAGAATCCTTTCCCCCATGCGTTGGTGCTGTGATGTTGCTGTTCATGGGTTTGATCAAACCCCGTTGAGCTTTCAGTGCTGCTCAGTGTGTCGGATCAACTGTCCAATCCCAAACTGGTTTCCAGTAAAGGGTGTGTGTTCCTGTCTGATGAGTGGTTTTGTGTTTCCTCCTCGCTCACTGCATCCGTTCTTAAAGGTTCTATAACTCTGCTGTTAATGTAAGCGTAATGTGATGAGGATGTGGGCCAAACATCATCTTCATCTTCAGTACAGCCAGTGACAGCAGCCTTCACACACCTGTGCTGCTCCCTGTGTGTGTGCACATCTACAGACTGATTGGTAAACATAAGGACATCTGTTAGTACATCTCACCTCATTGGCTGGCTTGAGGCTGTCCTCTGTTTCCGTTTGTGGGTCACATTCAGTGTCTGGTTCTTGTTGGTTGCCGGTGGCAACAGGTCGATGGTACTGTGTAGTGCCGGTAGGAATGTGCCAGAAATAAATCTCTGATGAATCGGAGATCTCACGCCAGCCTGGAGGCAGATCGCCCTCAGACCACACATCTGCTGAGGGACAGAGGTACGGAGTTATGCACCTGTGCTGAGGGAGGACACGTGTGCCACACCCAAGTATATGTCACACACACACTGTACACACGCAGCATACACACACAGTGGTGACACACAAGCAAGTCATGAAAGCACATGTATGTCATGAAACACACGATCATGTCACATGTGTCTATAAGCCACATAAACACGGAGAAAAAGGGTGGATGGGGAACATTTTCAGTGATGGTCACTCTATCCCTACTTAGTTTCTGTTGTCATAGCAACCCCAGGGCTCATTCCCTGTACTAGGACCAAATAGGCAACAGCCTCACTCCCCTTCCGCTCTCTCCCCCTCTCCCCTGGTGTCTCTTTCCTCTGTCCTCCATGCTCACATTTCTCTCCATGCCCTCATATTCTCTCATTCTTGCTTTGTCATACATTTTTGGCTATCCAGCTCCACTTTTCCCTTTCTCTCCTTTTCCTTTCACACCCTCCTATCTGCTGCATCCTATCCTTCTGTGCATCCTCTTGCCCTGATCAGACTCTGCACCATAAGGTGGCTCACAGGGGCCTTAAAGCTTCCAGCACTATTGCTGCAGTCACTGCTGCTTGCTTAAAGACGGGGGTTTTGGTAAATGTCCAGACCAGACTGTCTGGAGGAGGAGGAGGAGGAGAGAGAAGAGACAGAATGAGAGAATAGAGTCATGGTTAAATGCTGACACAGATATGCTAATGTGCTGGAGAGTGGTCACATGAAGAGATTAGAGTATTTTAATCTAACCTGTCTCCTGTGGCGTCTGAGGAGAGGGGGACTCCTGGGACAGGGTAGTCCAGCTGGAGTCTTCATCTTCTGACGGAGTATCAGGACTCAGATCCATTCTTATGCCCACCTTAGGGAGCCCTGTCTCTGATTCAGGCTCTGGCAGGGCAGGAGGTGCCCGGCTCCTGGTCGGAGTGTTCCTCTCTGCAGCCCGAGTCTGCTTAGGGGAGGATGGAGGGTACTGTTGCAGGAACTGGTTCTCATTGTTGGGGTGCAGCTCCACCTTGATCACCCTGGGCTGTGAGCTCCGCGGGGGCTTTCCCGGACTTCCAAGGCCACGTGGGCTAACCTGAACCTGGACACACAGCTCCTCCCTGCTCTGGGCTGCGGTCTCGCTCTGTAGGTGGTTGTCTGGGTCCCATTCTGGGCTGTCGGCGGAGGAGGAGGAGGAGATGGGGGAGAGGGGGGCCTCCACCACCACCGGCAGCAGGGGCTGTCTTGGGGGTGGTGTTGGTTCCTCTTCCTCTTCCTCCGCTTCTACGAATGCCTCCTCCTTGTCTTCCTGGCAGGCCTGCTTGCTGCTGGGCTTCTCCTCCTTCTGGGTCTCCCTCTCTTTGGCAGGACTGGCCTGCTCCTTCTCCAGGGAGGCCTGCTGCTTCTTTTCTCCCCGCTCCTCCTTGTTGCCCCAGTCTAGATCCCAGCCTTTCCCATGGTACTCCAGGAAGCTCTTGGTCCTTCTACGGAACGGTTGTGAGTTGTCTTTGCCAACTTCCACCCAGTCAGAACCAGGGTTATTGATGAGATCATTATGAACTTTGACCTCTGTGTTGGCTCTGCTCAGTTCCAGCTGCTGGCTCTCGGCCCGTCTCTGCATGTTGGCCCCGTTCTTGGCCAGTTTGGGGTTGGTTGAATTAAAGGGGGAAGAGGAGGAAGAGGAGTAGAGGGCAGAGCTGGAGGAGGATTTAGTGGGGAGACCCCTTCCTCTGTTCAAAGGTTGGTTTTTGAAAATTGAGGCACAGTTGTCACTCAGCCCCATGGCGCTTCTCACGCTGGTCATGGCGTATCTCTGCCGGCTCTTAGGCAAGGTGGCTGAACTCCCGGTGTCCATGCTGATGGACTCTTTAATGACGTCGCGTCCGAGCAGCTGATTGTACGAGGAACGAAGGCTGAGGGAGGTGGGGGGGCCGCTGGAGGGGCCGCTGCGACTGGCCAGACCCACGTTGGAAGGGGAGGAGCCAGAACGGGAGAGGGGAGGGGTTTGAACGGACATAATGGCTGACTGGAGAGAACGAGCTGAGGACAGAAGACACAATGTTCACGTAAGACACAGTCACAAATCTGGCTATTTTGATTCACAATTCAGCTTTATCAGCATTATGTGTGTGTGTGTGTGTGTGTGTGTGTGTGTGTGTGTGTGTACTACAGTATATAATACATTTAGGCCTGTGAATGGATGACACCTCCAGCAGAGTGTCACTCACTTTCACTCCTCTGATCTGTCATCACTGCACATAAAACATCTTTCTACACCGCCTGCAGCCCAACCAGCTACAGGCTTTCAACCACACACACACACACACACACTATGGAGCATGTACACATTCTTTTCAGTAATATGTCCCTTTTGCATCATAAAGGTGCCACAAGTGTTAAAACACACTTTGCGGGTGAGTCAGACTTTCGACGTATTCATCCTGGATTGACATTCAGAGCAGAGAGCCGGTCTGCAGGGAGGAGTGGCACACACACACACACACACACACACACACACACACACACACACACACACACCTGCTACTAACTAGCTGCCTTTTATCTCTGTAGGTGCAGCAGCTCTGTGCCGCTGGGTGCACAAAGGTGGAAAGGAACAGAGACAGAATCACTGTGACGTTAAGACAAGACTGCAGCTCTGTGAAAACTCAAATAAATACTGTAACACACACACACAGGCAGAGATGGAGGTAGAAGAACTTGCTGGGGCATGCAAGCATCGGCATAAACACCCAATCACCCAATCATACGCACTCCAACACACACACACACACACACACACACACACACACACACACACACACACACACACACACACACGTAAAACAATACTGCAGTCATCATCAGTGGCCTTTCTCTGAAACGTGGAAAACACCACAACAGCAGATTTTGAAGTGAGACAAGATCTTGGGAAAAGGGAGTGAAGGGATTTTGGCGTGAACGGAAGCCCTGGGCGCTGCACTTTACTCATGCGGGGCCCCTATGCTCTCTGCTGTCCCTGGGAGGAGGCCATGTTGTCCCTCTGTGACCGAGCCACACAACAACAACAACAACAACAACCTGTTAGTGCTGAATCGCCTCTCAGCCTATACAGCTTTACATAAAGAGTCAGAAATATTGTCAACAGGTCCATCCCCTCATCATCCATCTATCCATGTCACTGTTGCACTTTAATGCGTTCACGTAAGGATAAAACCAACCTCTCTTCAGTCTCTGCTAACCTCTCAAGACACAGTTAGGCCAAATGGCAACATAACTGTGCTGAGGGCCATTGACGCTCAGTATCACAGCAAACATGTCACGTGACTCAGAGGATGAGTTACACGTCCTCAGCAGCAGAGTGGAGCATGTCCGTGCTACTTCTCTGTCTTTTGGAGCTGCAGACAATCTAAACCCCGGAGGTAAAGCGTCCGTCTCTCTCTCCCTGACGTTAATGCACGTTCTCCAATCACTCAAACAACGACAAAGTGGGGCAAGGAGATAAACAAAGGGAGTGGAGGAAGAGAGAGAGAGAGAAAGGGAGAGAGAGAGGTTGTTATTGGAAGGAGAAAGCGAGGAGAATGACACAGCAGTTTCAGCCACAGGACAGTGGGCATACAACAACACACTGTTTCCCCTCAATAAATCTGTTGTACTCTGAACACCAGAGGTCAATCGCCACATACGTGAGATTCTACCAGGGCGGCAGCAAACTATACCCTCCAATAATACTGTCTCATTCAAATCCCTGCTGTTCCTGCTTATTTGCTCATGCATTTCGTTTTAGTTCCACTGTAATTGAGCAAAGAATGAGAAAAAACAAATACTATAAACGAACAGGCAGTCAAATCTCCTTCACAAATCAATCCAAAACTCGACGAGACAGACTGAACCCTCTGGATTTGAGCTGTAAAGTGTTAAACTGGAGCCTGATCTGCTCCGGTTGTTTATGTGATCTGCAGGGTGAGGCTGGTGGCAGAACGTCATTATTTTCCCTGAATTTGGGGCAACAGCCATTTTATTACATTTAGATCTCCATAATATGCTTCAGAATAGCTAAGGGGTCTCCTGTGTTGATTTGAAACCGTGTATATGACAGATACAGGCCGGGATCTGCTTCAGGCCCCCCACCCTGAACTCTGAACCACCGCTGTGTCAAAGCAAAGCAACAGATGAAAGCAGGAGCACACGCTTGGGGGGGGGGGAGAGAAAATCAACTTGAGAAAGTCAATGATGTCATGGGTGGAGTATCGGAGCCGCTCGTTTCTTCCTGCTTCCTGACTAAAAGAACTCCCTCGGTGATCTAACAACAACAACAGCGTTAAATCAGCGCCGAATCCACCTCAAACGCCAAGGACGCAAAGGTGGAGTTGACACTGTTACGGAAGCGAAGCTGTCGATATGTAGGAGAGACGCAGTAAATCTCCCGGCTGTCCCCCATCCATCCATCCCTCCATCCACCCATCCCTCCGTCCCCGCCCGCCGCACAGGGAGGGGAGCGCATCCCACCAAGAGAGAGAGAGAGAGAGAGAGCGTCTATTTACATCCACTCACCGCTTGTCAGCCTCCGGTCTTTGCGCCTCCGCTCCCACGACGTCACCACACTGAGCGCGGCCGAGGTGTCAGCCGCTTTTTAACGGACAATCCGCCCGTAGCTGCTGCAGCCGGCCACCCGTATTGGATCACATCACATCATCCGCCCTCCCAGCCCGGCTCGGTGCGCTGGGTGGCCGAGCTCCGCTTCTCTCTCTCTCTCTCTCGCTTACACACGCGCACACACACACTCTCTCTCTCTGCGCAACCCGATCCCGAAGCGGCGCGGCGCTGTGGAGCTCGCGCCTCCGCCGACCAATCAGAGAGGCGGACGCAGGACGCTGAGCGCGCGGAGGAGACGCAGCCACAGTGAAGCCGCCTGGGTGATTCTGTTACTCAGGTAATGAAATCACACATCATCGAGGCTGACGTCATGCTTTAGTCTCCGCGCACGGGCCTGAGCAGCGGCGGACCTGTTGTCTTCACCAGCTTACATCCGGTCAAACATTCACCTGCTGGTATGATTAACGTTATTTGGTGAGCAGATAGAACACGTGAATGCATCATAACACTGTTTATCCTTATTAATTGCCACTTCTTGCACATTAGTGATGATGGATAATAAGTATAAAATAACAATGGCTTCCACACTCAAGACTTTATTTCTTCCTTACATACTGTAATTCACTTTGCTGTGTGTAAAGCAAACACATTATTGATATATTAACACAATGTTGACACAGACATAATAGAGAATCGGATCATTTGTAATAACTGGCAGCACTGAACCTTCAGAAAAGTTGTGATTAAAGATATTCTTTGAACATGACAGATATCCGGTGCTTTACCAGCCTCGTTATGTCGCGCTTTCATCCACAGACCTCACACTCACCCATTCATACACTGACAGCAGGGGCAGACCATATAAGGAGCCGACCTGCTCATCAGGAGCACTTAGTTCCTCCCGGGTAAACAGGCAAGAAGATACTGCCATCATGTCGTAGAAAAAATAGTAAAAGATTCCATGGCCCATTGTATATAAAATATTGTGCGCTTTGTTGCGACTTTGTAATGAACAGCTTCCACACTTATATAAAGCTTAATAACATTTACACACTGAAACATTTGACCTATTATAAAACCCATGCAGGCAAATCCAGTGAAAGTCCATTCTTCAGTTTGTCCCGAGCTGACTCAGGCTCTATCCTAACCCCACGCTCCACTGGCAGCGCCCTCCCTCGGCGCTGTGGGCTTGGGGGTGGAGGTGCAGAGGCAGTGAGGACAGCGATGGGAAGGTGCACAGGCTGCCCGTGCTCCAGGAGTGAGGCAGGAGGGGGAGGGGGACGTGTGGACTGGTGGAGGGAGGGATGTGACCCGCCAAGGAGGAGAGGGATCGGATGGAACGCAGCAGTGAGTGTTCTGTCAGGAAAGAGAGAGGGAAATATCAACATTACAAAATTTATAAGAAATGACATAAAAACTATATGTGCCATCTCTCCTATGTAGCCTGTGTCCTTGCTCTTACCCTCTGTGCCACTAGGGGGCATCAGTAACGTCTTGGCCTGGGTGTTGCCTGCTTGAGCGGCTCTGTTGTAGAATTCGATTGCCGTCCTGAAATTCTGCTTCACGCCAAAGCCGCTCTCGTAGCACTGAGCCAAGAACAGCAGGGCGGTGCCGTCCTGTGCACACACACACACAACGCAGTCACACACACATTCAGGTCAAAGTAGAGGATGCCTGCTCTATAAGAATGCTTCACTACGAGAGGAGAGTCACTGATGGAAGTATCTAGAAGGGCACTCACTCCTCTCTCTGCTGCCATCTTCAGGTAGTGGACAGACTTCTCCCCATCCATCAACGGATCCTGGGAGCAGACTGAGGCGAGATAGACCTGAGCCTGAACACACCAGAGGATAGAGAGATGAAGCATTCAGGAGCTCAGTATTCCTCTAACACAGCCAGTGTGGCAGCAAGATGAATGTTGATTAAACACAATCCTGCTTTAATTTCACTGCTCACATAATCCATACATTATAAAAGGGATGTGTTTTTTATTCATGATTAAAGATATTTAAAGCCAAACCCTCTTAGGTTCATTCATCTAATTGCATGTTAGACAGTTCAGGGACGTTACAGACACCCAGCAGAGCCTAAACATGACAGGAGGGGGCGTCTTACTTTCACTCTCTGCTTCAGGCCTTACCCAGAAGTTGAAATTACACACACACACACACCTCCTTCAGTGATATCATAGTGTCTCTTCAGTTTACCTCAGTGAGTCCGGCGTCTGCAGCCTGCTGGAGGAGACTGATGGCTGCGTTTAGCTCCTCTGCACTCTGATGCCCCCTGCTGGTCAGAAGCTTCTTGGCGTAGCGGTACTGAGCTTGCCTGTGACCGCCCACAGCTGCCTGCCAGTAGTAATACAGAGCCTGGGAGAGAACACACACACACACACACACACACACACACACACACACACACACACACACACACACACACACACACACACACACACACACACACACACACACACACACACACACACACACACACACACACACACACACACACACACACACACACACACACACACACACACACACACACACACACACACACACACAACAAATGTATGCAGTCAAGATGAAAGGACAATCAACATAAAGCATCTGATTCTGAATGTTTATAGAATAAATGTGTCTAAATGTGTCCGTCTACATTTGACACACTGTCAGGACCTATCAGGTGACAGACAGCTCATTGATTCCGTCTCCTAATCGCCACATTAATACTGGCAGAGAGGGAAGCAGAGTGTGTGTCAGTCGAGCTCTCACCTTCTCCTTGTCCTTGCCGACTCCCCTGCCGGTCTCGTAACACACGGCCGTGTTAAACTGGCCTTTGCTGTAACCGTGCTGGGCTGCAGACAGGAAGCAGGCGAAAGCTGCCTCATAGTTCTCACTCTTGGCATTCTCAAGACCTGTCAAGAGAGGGGAAGGCAGATATTAGATATGTACAGAGAAACAAACAAATGTATACATTAACAAAACAACATCCACATCATCATCCAGTGCAGAACAGAGCAGTGTGCAGGTCGATGGTCGGTAAGTTCTCCATTGTCAGCGACATCAGAATAACTAAAAAAACAATCCTTACCGATGATGTTGAGGACCACAGGCACACTGGCCCCGCCCACATGTATGAGGTTCAGGGCCGCTTCTGCCAGCCGCTCTTCATCAGACAAGATGTCCTGCAGAACACAGAAGAACACTAAATGGATCACATAATAATGATGAGCAGTGTCGTCTGCATGAATGGAGGGAGGGAGATTTCCTTCAATAAAACCAGATGCAATCTAATGGAAAAGGAAGTCACCTTGTAATCTTCTTCTTTTCTCTCTGTCTTGTCACACGTGGCATTGTTCTCTAAAGGACAGGATGCATACAGAGAGGATTCTTCTGTGGGTCAGACAAACACACAGACATTTAGATCATTTCCTCCTCATAATTTTCATAATAAAACTATTAAGATGCTATATTTCAACTACAACTACTAGAGGAGTAAAATAACAAACCAGGAAACTCCTGTCTCAGTTCTGCCGTCTGGTGGTCAGTGACGGAGCCAGCAGCAATCAGGTGGTCCTGCTCACTGCTGCTGTCAGGACCAGCATCACCTCGGCTGCTGCTGCTGCTGCTGCTTTGGCCTGAGGACTGAGCCTGGTTTGGTTCCTGCAGACACAAAACTGTCCTTCCTCTGGGTAGGACATCACGCCGAGACACTAGAGGATCCAGACAGAAGCAGCAAAACAATGTCAGGTTTGGTTCCTTCGGTTGCAAGTTGGAATTCGTCCCTGACTGTTTTTGGACTCACAGATCTTCAGCAGGATGCGATAGCCGCACTTGTGCAGGGTGGAGGGCGTGGCGAGGGCGCCGGGGTTAGGCTCAGTGCTGGAGGAGAACTGGGAGTGGATCTTCCTGCAGATCTGCATGAAGAGAATGGCTGCTGTGCCCTGTGAAGAAACATCAGCTCATCTGTCATCTCTGTTATTGCAGTAATAACAACAGAGCAGCAGCAGGAGCAGCAGAAAGCTATACATGAATGAATGTATAACATGAATGTAAACGCAGGACGTACCCATCCCACTGCATCCAGGGCTGTGTAACGTGGAAGCTCAGCATAGCCAAACTGAGACGTCCTCTGTTTCCTCCTCCTCTCTCCATCCTCCCCTTTCTGAGAGCTGCCATGAGACACAATCTGTCATTATTCACAGTTAAATACATCACAGCAAGAATCTTCAATTTGATACAACAGACGTTGCTCTCATTCCCACTACTGGCACAAAGCAGTTGCCGCTACATGATGCAACCAGATGAAAGGACTGCAGGGTCTAAAGGTTAACTGGTGCTACAATCAAAGTTCAACTCTTCCTTTCTTGGTTCAGTAGTCTGGGTGGTGAGACAGACAGGGCATGAGGATGGAGGATACCTGTTTTCGGAGGAGTGTCGAGAGGTGGAGAGGACTGAGCCGTTGATAAACTCATCTTCCACACGGTGGTTCTGGGACAGTCTGAGTTGGGTGTTGCCATAGCACCGGTTTAATACTGGGAAGCAGTGGAAACACAGCAGAAAATTACAAACAGATGCTGGAGGTTAGGACATTTTTGAATTAATATCTGAAGAATCTGATCCAGAGATAAATCAGAATACGAAATGACAAATTACATTTTACAGGAGAACCTGTCGTGATGAGATCCTGCAGGTTTTCATGTGTGTACTGATTTACTTACGTCTCCATTAGTCTTATGAAATGAGTTGATAAGATGAGGGAATAATCACCACTTCATCTGAATGTTTTACAAATGTGCTGGTTCTCCAGATGTAAAATCTGTTCGATATCAGTGAAATAGTACAACTATGGAATTTGTAACAATAACACAACAACCAACACACACATACATGTAGTTAAGTAAAACAATATGCAACACGCAGAGCCTCGGTTTACGAACTACAGCACTTGAAGTAACTTAAGTCGTGTACTATTTACGGATCAATACACGAACAGGTGCTGCTGACAGACTGACAGACAGTAACTCCAGCTACTGTATGTAAACTACACTATCAGTCACCAAAATAACGCGACTGTCGGTGTTGCAAAGAACATTACAACTTTAAAACAGCTAAATGCACGGCAGTTAAACACGTTGGAGCCGCAGCTAACGTGTAGCTATAAAGTGCTGAACAACTGACGGTGTACATTTATTCAATAAAATGGAGACTCGGGTGGCACAAACAACATGGCACTGACAAACAGAGTCAATGACATGTCCCTCACCTCTTCCAAACAGAGCCTGGACTCTCCACATGGTCCTCGGTTCGTCTCACGGCGGGTACAAGCGCTGGTTTTATGGGGTAAAGTCCATGTTTGGTCCGGTCTGTGGGCCCGTCCGGCCCCGTGAACGTCTCACAGGAGCCCGGTCGCCTTGTATGTGTAACGTTTACGGTCACGGCTCAGCTTAGGTTGTAAATAACTGCGGTCGTCACATGAGCCGCGTCGGAAAACCAAACCGGAAGTGGTTTGTGTGACGCAACAAAAGAGCAACAAGGCCCCTCACAGAGTTGCAGTGCCACCCTGTGGTATAATAAGACATGGCAGCCTCTCAAGACGGCCACGCTGTGTTCAAGGGTTGATTTGTAACATAATTCAAATTAAAGATAATTATTCTTGAAAATTATAAATATTTTTTATATGATAGGTAGATAATAGATAATTATTTAAATAATATATATATATATTTTTTTTTTTATAGGTTACAGGTTATCACATTCCACTTAAACTATCTATCTATCTATCTATCTATCTATCTATCTATCTATCTATCTATCTATCTATCTATCTATCTATCTATCTATCTATCTATGTCTTAAGAAAAGGTGCTTATTCCTTGTTGTCAGGCCTTGATTCATTAAGCCATTCCAGTAATATGTCCACAGCTCATTGTTCCCTTGGTCTTGTCTTTTCTTTGTGCTGCCCTCGGGGTCATACGGTGACGCAGGCCCTGACACTTACTGGAAACACACTCACACACACTCTTTCAGTCAGACGGGGGCAAACAGGAGGGGGGGAGAAGTTGTGAAGTCAGGTTGGATTTGTAATAGTTCACCCCTTGACCAGTAACCATAGTGATGCTCTTCCTCTGAAGTCATCATGCCTGGCACTTAACGTCCTCACCTCCTCTGGCTAAAAGTCTAGTCTGCAGCAGTTTGCAATCTTAGTACCACTGGTAAACATTATTTTGCTGATTTCCCCAAATGGGCCAAATTAGTCTGAGGAAAACAGGAAACAGAATTCAGCCCAGTCGCAGAAAAGTGTCATTTGTTGTTAACCATTTCTTTTCAGTGTGTGCTTGAGATGTCAAATAACAGAAATGTAGGGAAGGGAATATTTTAATTGTATATGTTTATGCAACTTTGTAAAATCAATTTTTTTGAATTGCAACACACACGTCTAAAACTTCAGAGGAAGGATAGCAAGCGCAGAAAATGGGCCGACGTGGAGTGGAACCCTACTGGATCAGCTGTTTATTTGGTTAGCTGCAGTGTTCAGATTGTGTAAGGGGTCTTGAAGGTGGGGGGCTTGGACTGCTTGGTGGTCTGACCATGAGATGAAAGTGGAACAGATCTCATCCTCCCCTGTACTCTACTTTAAGTATTTAAATGATCTTTTATTACTGCTTATGTTTGTTTGGATAGGCGTGTTTTATCCTTCAGAACACTTCAAATTACTCAGTGACTCCGGTTAGACTGTCAGGGTCATGATAACAAACTGAAACGCTGGTGTTTGCCCTTGACTTACTAACTTAGCAGGTGAAATCCAGTCTGCTGCTTTCAGAGTTGACCCTTGCCTTCGTGGGGCCCTAGGAAGGATCTGGAAAATGGGCCCCAGCAACATAATAACCCCTACCAACCCAAACCTTAACCCCAAATAATCACAACCCCGACCCCAACACATGCAAAAACACATTTACATGATATTCAACTGGCTTCACATCTAAGGAATGTGGCGTACAAGAAACTCGCTGACTCTAATTGTGCTAATTTCAAATGTATGTTTGTGTCTTGGAGTGAGTATCTTGTCTCGTCATAAGCCTGGTTGATCTTCCCTCATGACACTCAAATGTTGAACTGAGGCTTGCGGAGGATTTGCGAGAAGCACAGCGAGTCCCAGCCGTATTTACAGATTTTGTGTTTGTGGATCAACTTCACACAGCAAAGACATGGTGGCTGGAGACGCAGCAGAGAAGCCACTATGCTGCTCAAAATGCAAGACTGTGAAGGCATCATCTGTCAGAGACAAAATGGAGGCAGACAGACAGAGAGGTAGATTTGTGTACCAAATTAAGTGAAAGGGGCGGGGGATGTAAAGAAAAGACGTAGGGGGTGTTTCCTCGCCCCTCTATCCCCTTTTCACTCTCTCCCCCTGGTCTCCTTGGTCACACATAGACACACACACATCCACACACACACACACACTGACGAGGGGCTCAGTCCTGCTATGGCCAGCACCAGCGAGCAGAGCTCTCCGGTCCCGGCCAAGACAGCAGTCCAGGAGCCCGACTTGGAACCTAGTTTAGAACCCGGCTCAGCGTCGGAACCTGAGCCCAGCGAGGCCCAAACCGTGTCCAGGCGGCACCACAGAGGGGAGAAAGAAGATGACGAGGAGGAAGAAGAGGAAGCAGAAGAAGGAGGAGGAGGAGGAGAGAGCTCAGGACCCGGGAAGGAGAACGCCAAAGGGCAAAGTTCGGACCCGGAGTGGGTGGAGGAGAGGTTCCGGATTGACAGGAAGAAGCTGGAAAACATGCTGTACGGTGAGTGAATGTTCAACGCACCTGATGTTGATGAGTTATGAATTAGAAACACACATTCTCCACATTCTGCACTATGAGCCGCGTCTCTCTGATCATTAATCTGATGTTTGTCGCTGCCTGTCGCCTCCCTGTGGGCCCTCGGTTATCTCCCTGACCTCCTGAGCGTCCTGTCAGAGCCTGCAGGTGCTGCATCGCGTCGTCACGATCAATATAATAATATAATACAACGGCTGATATACGAGCTGAGACGACTCCTGCATTCACAAACCTATTTGCTCTCTGTGTGCCATTATCATCCTGTCTGCTTGTTAGATATCACTGCTTGCCGGCTTTACGTGTTACTCTCTCTCTCTCTCTCTCTCTCTCTCTCTCTCTCTCTCCCTCTCTCCCTCTCTCTCTCTCGGTGTGGCACTGACTGCAGCTGGTGTTTGTCCTCACACGGCCCTCCATGTGAAGGCGCCTGAGTGGATCCAGCTCTGCTACATGTGGATTGTTTTAATGTGTGTGTGCAGCTGCGACCGTCGGCTCTTTGCTCAGCGTAAATCAGACAGTCAATACTTTATCTCCTGTCCCCCCTTTTTTTTCGGTGATAATCTCCTATCAGGCCCTGATAGAGACGAAGATGTGAGGATGAAGATGTAGGCGAACAATCTTGGGTGTTTTTCTGTTTTCTTTTGTTCTTAATTGTTGTTTTTGCAGTTGTTATTTTATTATTTCGGTCAAGGAGGAGGTATTGACGTCAGCAGATGCCATTGGTGTGATTCTCCGTCTCCAGGCTAATTTGTAGTCGCCCCCCCCGCCAGCCACCACCTTCCCTCTCCACCCCGCACTGTTCTCTTCCCATTCCTCAGCTCTGGCCAGCGTAACCCGTAGCGATCAGGAGGAGGGAGAGGTAGGGAGGGAGGGAGGGAGGGAGGGAGGGAGGGGGGTGTTGAAGGCGTTTCTGCCCCCCCCTCCCTCAGACCCTGTAAATGTCACTGTGGAGCAATGGCCTTTTAAAAATGTTTATGTTCCCGGCAACCTTTTGTTCCACTCACTCTGCAAATTTCAGCCAACGTTCCAGGTCCACACGTTTAAATGTTGACGTAAGCGCAGATGATTGTCGCAACCCAACAAAACACCAACGCCGCCCATAAATCACACTGCTGCAAAAGTGACACGTAAAAAAGGAGTTTTGTGAGTGTGTGTGTGTGTGTGTGTGTGTGTGTGTGAGTGCTCCATAAACGTCTTGTGTGTCTTCCAGCTCCAAATCACGGCGACGGCGTTACAGGCGAAGAGTTTTTTGAGAGAGTAAGTAAGAACACAGATGACACATAAAGACAGAAGATAGAATAATGACATGGAGCTTCTCTCTTCTTCTCTCTCTTCTTCTCTCTCTTCTCTCTCTCTTCTCTTTCTCTTCATCGCTTCTCTGATCCTCTTTGCTCAGTTTAAATCAGTGAGCTCGTGTTACTATCTTCACATTTGTTCCAGGCTCTGAACTCTGTGATTGACTGATTTTATGGAGGTGATAATTGCCGGCCTTGAAATGCAAATGAGCCTTTGTATTCTCATATTGTGGAGATCTTCAGCGTGTCTGAATGTGTGTGTGTGTGTGTGTGTGCCTTTCCGCCCTGACGGCTCTCACAATAAAACACATCTCCTCTCACTGAACCTCTTTGTTTCTCGCTGGCTTATTGTTCTCGCTGCCACAGGTGATGAGAGAAACTGACACTCAGGTGAAATGGCCGTCCAAGCTGAAGATTGGAGCCAAGTCGAAGAAAGGTGAGAGTCACACACACACACACACACCGTATCAAAGCCCAAACTCTTCCTGTCACTCTCCCTGCAGACTGATTGTACCACAGACATGCATTTGCTGAACACTTTTGGGATTTCCCTGTAAAATAGAACTTTCATTTCCTACTAGATCCACACGTGAAGGTGGAAGGGAAGCGAGCAAATGTTCTGGAAGCCAAAAAGAAGATATTAGAAGTGCTGGAAACCAAGGTGAGGGGCCTGAAGGTTACAAACAGAGTATTAGGAAGTTGGTTGAACTGTTTAAAGTGTCTGGAAGTGCATATAGTAACACTGTTTGCTCAAACCAGGTGAACAAAGTGACTCTAAAGATGGACGTGGCGTATACCGAGCACTCTCACGTGATTGGGAAAGGTGGTGGAAACATCAAACGGGTGATGGAGGTCACATCCTGTCACATCCATTTCCCAGACTCCAACCGGCACAGCGCCACAGGAGAGAAAAGCAACCAGGTAACATCCAAACATTCAGCCGGACAGAGTGTGTGTTGATCTGATAATGACCTGAACTCATCACCGCCCTCCGTCTTACGTCAGGTGTCCATTGCTGGCCCGGTTGAAGGAGTCGAAGCGGCCAGGAGGAGAATAAGAGTGAGTGGTTGATGTGTGAGATGACATCGTACTGTACTGCACTCCTATCAAGACACAGAAATCAATAGAATAATAAAAAGAATGTTCCCCTAATAGACATCTCTGCCTTTGCCTCTCATCTCTTCTTTCTCTTTCCTTCCTTCTAATCTCATCACTCATCTCAGGACCTCCAGCCGCTGGCTTTGACCTTCGACCTCCCCGTCAGCCTGGTGCCCCAGCCTCTGCCCGAGGCCGGCTCCCCTCTCATCCAGCAGGTGGTGCAGGCTCTGGGGGTGACGGTGAGCTTCAGGGCTGTGCCTCCTCAGCCTCAGACTCAGCCTCACTTCTATGGAAGCTGCTGCACCGTCTGGGGCCTTCAGGGCAACGCAGCCGCCGTCAAGGTGAAGCAGAGATCATTAATCCACTTTACAGTTTACTGTCAAATCAAACCAGGTGTGGAGGAAAAGCTTCTTATCCCTGCCAGCTGTCACACCGGGCAATTTGATTGTTATTGGGCAATTTTATGCATGTGGAAATTATTATTCTGAGGTAGTTTAGCATTTGTTTACCACTCGATAAGTCAGTCACACACTGTAAATGGCAACACAGTAAAGTCAGACACAGCTGATTTCTATGTTTGTCTGCTGCAATACTAACAAAACATATAACTCACAATCACTCATAAAGCCTACATGCCGTCATGATGAGCTTGAGCACCGTTGATCACGGGGCACAGGGGAGCATTTCAAAAGTTGAATGGAGTTTGTGTTCCATACGGTGGCAGAGTTATAAATGTCTGCGTCATTATACAATAACTTAAAAAGAACAAAATGTGTGATGTGTTGTTTGACAAAGATGATCTCCTTATCGTCCCCTTCAATGTTTCCTCCCCCGTCTCACAGAAGGCCACGTGCATCCTGATGGACCTGCTGCTGGGGTCGGAGGTCGGGGGTCAGGCGTCGTCGGGGGGTCTGGTGAGCAGCCAGCTGGACGTCACCTCCCAGCAGCACCTCTTCCTGCTGGGGCAGAACGGAGCCCACTTCCTGAGCGTCATGCACCAGACCCAGACCCAGATCATCTTGCCGGACCTCAGCGCCCTGCAGAGCCCCCCCTCCCTGCTCATCCAGGGCAGCCCAGACGGAGTGTGTCTGGCCCGGCAGCAGCTCATGGTACAGTGGGGTTACTGGAGGACACTGGAGGAGGGATCTGTGTTTCTGTTGTCTTTAAACCTTGAGAAGCAGCAGAGACGGGGGGACACCACAGCTTGCAAATGTCTTGCGTAACAATTTATTATTGTTTCTCTGCAGTTTGCTGTGTTGTGGCTGTCAATATATTGCGATAACACAATTCCCAGCACAGACCGTTACAGAGTTATGTTTCTATTCGTCTGATTTGATCTTCACCATTCTGTGTGGTGTGTGTGTGTGTACGTGTGTGTCTCCAGGACTGCCTGCCTGTGTGTTTGATGTTTGACATGCGTGAAGACGGGGAGGCGGATCCTTGTAAGCTCGCTCAGATGATGCAAAACCTTGGAGTCTTCATTAGCGTCAAACCCAAAGTGAAACAGACAAGCAAGGTAGGAAACAAAACAAGGCTGCTGCTTGTTGTTGTTGTTGTCTCATTATTTCATTTGACCGTTGCTTTGTTCTGTCACACAAACACACACACAGCTGCGCTAACAGTCTGATTTGGAATTGAAATTGGCAGGTAGATAGACGCCACGGTCGATCCTCAGCCATTCATATAGGCCACGCCCCTTTATGTGTCGGCTATCACGTCCTGAATCGACTCAAGAAATATCATGTGGTTTTGTTTATATTTTCAGATCAGATATGTCAGATCATTTATGTGTGTGTGTGTGTGTGTGTGTGTGTATTCCTTCATACTGATCTTCCTCTGTGTCGGTGTGTGTGTATCAGTCCGTGGTGGTGAAAGGCCTGGAGAGGAACATTTCCTCTCTTTATGAGGCCCGTCGCCTGCTCCTGGGCCTGGATGCCTGTGAGACTGCCAAGGTAACCGAGGTGACCTCTGACCCCGTGCTAACAGGCAGCGGGCTGACCAGCTATTGGCTCAACATGTTACTGCAGCAACTGCGTCTCTCCGAACAGAGTGAGTGTGGACGTGTGTGTTCCTGTGTGTCTGTGTTCACTCAAAAGTCTAAAACCTAAAACTGAAATTTATGTATTGTTTTAAATGTCCTTTTTCTACAAATATGATTTTGTAATTGTTGTGTCATTGGTGTTGACCAGGCCCTGCTCACACTCCAGAGGGGCTGAATGGCTCTCAGATTAAGCCCCGCCCCTTACCTCCACCAGGCCTAGCCCCGCCCACTGATGAAGGGAGGGTGGGACTGAAGGGAACAGAGAGCCGGCCCCTGGAGAAGGTTCATTCAAAACACCAACAACATAAAAACACATTTCACTGAAGAGAACACAAACAGAACCAGTACCTGCATTCTCTGTGTTCCGCTCTTCAGATCCCTGAGAATGAAGACCAGTCCAGCCAATCAGAGGACGAGAGCTCTGGCCTCATGACGTCATCAGAGGCGCGGAACTTATTGAGTGGCATCAGCAGCAGCAGGGCGGGGTTAATGGGTCGGCGGGGGAGTCTGCAGGGTCCTGAGGTCCACAAGGTTTTCACTCAGGGCAGACGACATTCAACAGGGCAGGCCCTCACACACAGGTGAGCACACACACACACACACACACACACGGAATCTGCTTGTATCTACTTATAAAAGGCCTAAAATCTCTCTCAATCTGTTTCAAGCATGTACACACACACCTACATACACACACCCAGCCACCCCCCACACACACCCACACACTCCCACACCCACACACAGCTGCATGTGCTAGATCTGTCTGCACTATAGTAATGTTACAAACAGGAAGTGGAGCTGGAGAAAGCAAAGCTGGTTGTTTCATAATTTGGACTCGGGGCTTTTCTGCTGCTGAGCCTGTTTCTGTGCTTTAATCCTCCAGACACTGCAGGGAAACTTTGCAGAGCTTTGCACCTTTAATGGAGCAGCTCCACCTTAATGTAGTTCATTATGATGTATCATCACCACGCCGTCTCTGACATCCTCCCTCTGCAGACACCACAGCCCAATGTAACCACGTCATCTGCCTGTGTGTGTGTGTGTGTGTGTGTGTGTCCTCAATGTGGCAGATTACTGAATGGAGAGTTTGAGGCGGGGAGGAGTGAGAGGAGGATGGTGCTGAGGAGAGAGAAGATTCTGGATGTGTGCGCTGACTCATCCCAGGCTGAGGTGAGGCTGCAGCTGTGCCCGTCAACCAACAATCAGCATCCAATCAGAGAGCCAGAGACAAATGACGCGACGGAACACTTTCTTGTTCGTCTTTGTTTATTTTGTGTCGAGTCCCTAAAAGCAGCAGCAGCAGAAACAACATTTGTTTCTGTGTTTTGTAACCACGTTGGATTTATACATCCGCTGACCTTGTGAGATTCAATTTGAAGTATCGATTTTGTGTTTGTTTCCTCTCCTCCTGTTATTCCTCACGTCTGCACTCGTAGCTTTACTGCCTGCTGATTAACAAATCCACCGCCATAACCGCAGGAAGTGTTGGTTTGGTGCGAGTGTGTTTGTTCTTGCTGTAAATTAGCTTCCCCTTCCTGTCATCAGGAACCAGATGGGGGGGGGGAGAAGAAAAAAATAGATTCAATTTCATGCATTATTTACCTTCTCCATTTCCTGTTTGTGTTGTGCAGGATTATGACTATGAGAAGAAGAAACTGCAGGCAAACAGAGGTTAGTGTTCCTAAATATGTCGTCTGTCTTCCTGTCTCACCGCAGCCTCAGGAGCTGTACACACACACACACACACACACACCTGTACTAACAATTAGGCCACTGTCTTGCAAGTCCTTTCCTTTGATTGATCTATAGCCACTGTACACCTTATACACACACACACACACGTGAACACACACACTCCGCAGAGGACTTTGGTACAGACTTGTGTTCTTGTTCTCTACTTATTCTCTGATTGAGCTTCTTGTGAAACGCCAGGCTGGCTCATATTCTGGTGAAGAATGTCCCCGCGTCTCGTGATGAGGCAGGGATGAAGTAGCTATTTTAGTTTAGTCAAATAGGCGACGGAGGCGGCGCATTAATATCCAGAGCAGATCCGCCGATTTGATAGAAGGGGCCCATTTTAGTGCCGCACGCTGCCAAGGCAACTGATGAAGGGGACCTGTTTATGGGCCGCACTGTGCCAGAGTTATAATAGAGTAGCACTGGCACTCCCACTTAATACACACGGGGCAGGACAACACACCAAACGCACGCACACACACACACACACAAACACACACACACACACACACACACACACACACACACACACACACGCTACGGACACAACTGTACACACCAACGCCGCCTCATCTATCATCCAGAAGGAGAGATGCAGGGAAGATCTGCAGCCAAATGGCGCTAAATTCCCTCAGTGTTGCTTTATGGGATTATGAATTAGCAGTCTGAATGGGCCATCTGCCTCACAGTCATTAAGAAGCCCATATGTCAGTATATGAGTGGGACATTTATACACACAAACACACACACATACACACACAACATGACAGCCCACCAGCCACAGTCCTGTTGATTTCACACTCTTTGTCGAGTGTTGTTACAGTTTTTATCACACATGGATCTTGTTTGAGTGCCAACAGGGGCGTCAGGTTCACTTGTTTGTCATGTGGGTGTGTGTGTGTGTGTGTCCGCGTGTGTGTGTGTGTTTCTCAGCCTCTACTAAATTAAGTGTTATTAAGTACGCCTCATATCGCCGGCACTGTTTGCAATTCATTATTTAACTCAAGAAAACCAGTTTGTTCTTTTCTGAATAGCAGAGGAGAAGAGGAACATCTGCAATGTAGCTACATGTGTGTGTGTGTGTATTTCAAACCTCTCTCTCTGTGTGTTTATCTTGTTTCAGCCATGCAGAGGAAGCCCGTGGTCACAGAGGTGCAGACGCCCACAGACACCTGGAGCGGCCTGGGCTTCTCCAAGTCCATGCCAGCCGAGGCCGTCAAAGAGCTCCGCAACGTGAGCCGCCGCAGCTACAAGCCGTACCTGAGCTCCAGCAGCAGCCAGCAGCAGGTACCCATGTGACCGAGGAAGCAATACAGAAGTTAGTTTCGGATGTAAACATGTGTCAAACAGGTCAAATTTAACGGCGTCACCATTTTCCTACATCTCCGTCTAGGCGTGGGCTATGCAGGCGGGAAAGGATAGGATGTACAACGGGAGCGACTCGGGGAACTGGAGGGACAGACGTGGATCCACATCCTCGTCCCCGCCCGTCTCCTCCTCCTCTTCCTCCTCCTCCCCCTCCTCGCCGCCCTCCAATTTCTCCTCCTCCTTCTCCTCGTCCACCTCCTCCTTCCCTGCCTTCGTGTCCTCGACACTCCGAGGCCGGAATGACAAAGCCTGTAAGTTTGTCTGTGTCGTGTGTCTTCCGAGCACTATCGTTTACTTTCTTTCGCTTTCTGAACTTGTTTTGATCTTTTCTTCTGACCTTTGATGCCCAGTGGAGAACTTCTCGAGCAGCGGCGGCTACTTTGAGGGCGTGTGTGCGTCCAGGAGGGCGTCGACTTGCAGTCAGCGAAGCCCATCCCCCCAAATCATAGATGATCTACCTGAGCTCCTCAGCCAGCTGGGCTTGGGGAAATATATTGACGTGTTTGAAGAACAAGAGGTAAACACACACACACACACACACACACACACACACACACACACACACACACACACACACAGAGTCACGGGGGAATCATACTCGCTTCCTGTGAGCGCCTGTAAACTTTGAAAGATGCTGCCAGTGTGTCAAATTCCATTTTCACATCATCACAGACACTGAGTTTGTGTTTTGTCGGCTCGCTTGAAGGTCTCTATATTACGTCTGCGGCTGCTGTGCTTTCTCCTCCAGATTGACTATCAGACATTCCTCACTCTGTCTGATGAAGATCTGAAAGAAGTGGGGGTCTCCACCTTCGGGGCCCGCCGCAAGATGTTATTGGCAATCTCAGGTGAGAATCTGACGTTAGGTGGAGATTCAGGAAAGCGTTTCTATCCATCTGGGAGGTGGGAGGTGTTAGGATGGAGCTCTCCTCCCTCTCCCCCCTATTAATAACGTGTCGTCCAACTACTTTATCTTTCCAGACCTGAACAAGAGCAAGAGGAGGCTCTCTGACACACCCATAGTGAAGCCTGGCTACCTGGAGGGCGGGGCTAGTGGGAGGCTTCCACGAATCATGGATCTAGAAGTGGCGGCTCAGAGTAATCGCTGGTGAGAGGTGGCGAGTTTGAGCCTGGAGGAGGAGGAGGAGGAGCAGGAGGAGGAATCCAAACCCTCTGAATGATGGAGGTTATGATGAACAAGCATGAAACTGCAATCTGAGCAACACACAGAATATAAACATGTTTATAGACAGCGACTTCCACCTGCAGCCATGAACCCAAAGCGATCGAGACAAGGAGGTCTTCATTCCTGAACCTCTGATTCTGCAAAGACCACACAGACGTTTATCCTCAGAGTGCCTTTCTTATGCAAATCCTCAATTTTTGAAGCGTTAAAGTCAATTGAAACAATTACACGTATGCAATTGTAAATACATTTTAAATGCTCTTGTGATGTCATAGCGAGGATGAATAAAATCATTTCGAAACAAGACTGCTTCTCCTTCCAAACCTTCTAATGCGAGTTTGCAGGGTTATACCGGCTCACCACTAGAGGGCACTGGTGTCACACAACTGCCTTTAGAACATTCCAGTCACATTTGCTTGACTTTAAAAGTAATGGATTTGTTTCAGAAGGGGAAATACACTGACAATGACATTAGAGCTGCTGGTGGACAAGATGGAATTGGCTCAGGAAATACAGGGCGGCTCAGATAAGGAAATGAATTAGAAAACTTGAATAGGTAAATACATTTACGGGTGTGAAGGCAACATGACACTGCTTTTAATACGGTTTGGTCTCGCCTGACTGCTCTCCTGAAAGTTCCAATTTAATTTATCAACATTGCCAGCTGTGATGCCACTGGAGCTGCTTATAGGGGTTTCTTCTTCTTCTTCTCCTCCTGGTTTAATTTATTGAAAGCAGAGGAGTACTCTGGGTAATTTAGTGGCATCTGAGGGACCTTACACACAAGGTGGTAATGAGAACGCGAGATGCAATTTTCAAATATAAAGAAAAGGGCTGGTGGTTACCACGCCGAAGCGGATGAGCCAGGGGTGTTCAACTGGGGGGGCAGGAAAGGGGGGGGGGGAGTGGGTGGGCCGGCAATGCAGGGGTGGCCAAGCATGAAAGAGAGAGAGAGAGCGAGAGAGGGTGAGTGGAAGAGGTGGACTGTGACAGATTAGGTAGAGATGATCCCTACTTATTACAATGTCTCTGCCAATTACACAGACAGGCTCTTGGCCCGGCGTTCTTCAAATCTGCTCCTTGGACTCTGAGGCTCTGCTGGATTTCCTCTCCGCTCGCTGGTTAATTGCGCTCCCCTGTTGTCCCGGGTCTAAATCGGGGGGGGGGCATTGATCACACGGAATGAAAATTACCTGAGAGCTGGCAGAGAGCAAATCAAGTCCACGGCTCTGGACTCCTTGCCCAGGCAGGTCAGCGTGACTCGTGGCTCGTGGCCCGGTAATTGGCTCGGTGTGCAAAGCGGGGCTGTGAGCTGAATCTCTTCTCCTGCAGGTTTCGTATCCAATCGGACTAAATCAAAGGTCTCCCCCAGTGGCTCCCAGTAATAAATTGATTAGAGATCATGCTGCTCCCTGTCCCTAAATTAACACCAATAACACCCCCCGCTTTCAGCCAATCACTAGTATCCATGGAGACCTTTTGCCCGGTGGGACGCTGCGCCTGACAGGGAGCGGTCCATCTGTAAATAATGAAAGAGCAAATTAGAAAAATGAAACAGGAAAAGAGCGCACGGGGGGATAAACACAATCATGTCTGCCCCTCGCAGAGATGAAGATGGAATTCTCCGCAGGACGCTGAGAGGGAGAAATGATGGAAACGATTCAGACGGAGGAACAGACGTATCTCAAATTAAACAGAAATGCAAATAGGAATCTCTCGCCCTCTTGCATTATGAATGTTCTTTGCCACTCTTTGTCCCCTTGGCTTAAGGATTAGAAAAGATTCCGCTCTAGTTAAGGATCCGGAATTTGGGCCGATAATAAATCCTCTGCGGCTCCTGCTGTAATTTGTTGCACATAGTTAAGTCTATTGTCTATTGAGTCTGACAGAGGGGTTTTCTGATGTGCTGAATCGGCGTTTTCAGGCCAGAAGACTCAGCCTGTCCTTTTAGCCTTCTGCTTGTTGGCACAATGCGTTTTCAACTGCTGAGTGTGCGGTTTCAGGCTAAGGGGAGAGGGGGAAGGGAGGGAGGGTCAGCTGTCCCATTAGGCAGTGATATTACAAAAACACTCATTAAGCTTTTTATGTTCTGTGCACTCGGACACTGTTTGCTTTGTTGATTCCTTATTCCTGGAGCGATATGAGATTTCTCTGCGTGGCCATTCAGTTCTGCGTCTCTAACAGGAGAAGCCGCTCTGTCTGGGAGGTTTGTAAAGGTCACGTCTGATGGAGGGCTTTGTTCTTCTGCAAAGAGACACACACTTCAGAAAAATGAAAACAAAAGAATGAGGAAGTCGTCTAAATAAATGTGTTTCTGTGTGAAATACAATCATCAATCTCTCAGATGAGCTTTGGCTTCAGGAGACGGAACACGGAGAGCAGGACAGACTTATGGACACACGTGTTTGGAAGGTTCAAAAGACACCCAAAGTGCCACTTTACTTAAATTTTCAAAGTTACAAATAAAAGTTCACTTGTTGACATGGTGAAGGTTTCAATTTTAAAATGACTGAACACATCCAATGTTGGGAGGCAGAACAGAGCGTCTTCTCTGCTCCCCGGACGTCATGTGTCCTCCCAGCTCAGGAGCAGCGTCTTCCTCTAGTGTCCATGCACGGTCAAACACCCTCAGCGGCCCTATTGACCCATTAGCAAAGGAATAGCCGGCTGAGACGCTGTAGTTGTGGGGGGCTGGGCTGTAAGGCCTTGTAAGTTCTCTTATCTACACTGCTATTCCTCTGCGATGCAAACTTCTACCTCCTGAGTTTGGGAGAAGAACCGAAAAAAGACACTAGGACAGCATCAACATAGCGACAAAGTATTGTAGCAGCCAAATAGGCATCACGTTCTGTTTTGAGATGCATAGAGCTAGACCTGACCAAGAAGATCTCTCATTTACAGAAACACGATGAGAAACATGCAACAACAACGACAATACATCATAATCTCATTGCTTCCTGGGCGTTCTGGGGGACATTCAAGATCGACAATTAAATAATTTACAATCCTCCCGCGAAATAATAAGAAAGGGAGCGACTCAGAGCCGGGGGCGTGTGGCGGGGAACTGTAGGAACATTGGAGAACATTGATAGGAGCCCGGCGGTGGAAACACAGAGTATGAGAATGAACCTCAGATGGAAGGACAGGGACATAAACCACAATCTGTCCTTTCACAGGAGGAAACATATTTACATCCAATATATCAGCTAATATCTCCGGGCCCCTCGCACATCGACTAGAAGCTCTGACAGGGACAAAGAGAGAGAGAGACGGAGTGACAGAAGGTGTGATAGAGAAAAGAGAGAAGGGAGGGAAGTCCATGGGAAGGAGGGAAAGCAGGGAGTGGAATTCTACCAGGGGGCTGGACAGTTATTGGAGTTGAATTTGAACAGGCTCTGATTTGTGTCCGAGGAAAGAGAGGCGCTTGATAAAGAAGAAGGTTTGGATGAGGGTCGCTCAAGAGAGATCTGGATACGGGACAGGAATCGCAAGAGCAAGTTCAGGAGCCAGAACATAGACTGCTGCCAAGGAGGCTGGAGGAGACACTGGAATGGCTTCAGATCTGTGCTGAGTTTAAACGGAGTTTCCCCGGGTCGGGTCGGGGGGCCGGCGGGCAGAGCGTGAGGGGCGGAGCTACCAAACGTAGCCGATCTCGTCGTCTTTGTCGTCGTCCTCGTCCTCCTCGTCGTCCTCGATGGCGCCCCGGGGGTGGATCCGGCCCCGCCTCTTCTTCTGCCTGCTGCGGCCGCTCTGCGACGGCTCCTCCTCCTGGTCGTCCAGGAGGATGACAGCGCCACCGCTGCCAAAGTCTCCCGATGTCTCCTGGTCCTCATCTGTGCGTGAAAACACACGACATTGATACGAAATGTAAATGTAAACACTATTTTCTGACTCAAACCAGCAAAAACTACTTAAGTATGAGCTTCTACCAGCTCCAGTGGCCTTTAGTGAAGCTATTATAGAGTTATAAAAGGGACCTGCTGCTGCTGTGTGTGTGTGTGTGTGTGTGTTTTGGTGGTACATAGACACCTCATCAATATTAGAAACTGCAATTACTTGCTTTAGCCCCAACTGGCATGGTAGTGAGGCCTACCGTGTGACTGTGAGCCTGTAGATTGATCAGGACGTCTGTCTGGATTCTTCCTTTACTAATTATTGATCTTTTGTTTCTTTCTGGCCACAGTGAAGCTCCACCTACATTGATTTACTGCTGGGAAGTTTTCCCATTACTTTTGTTTTTTGGACATTCTCCCCCCCGGCCTGAGTTTGATGACTCTGAAACAAACTATTCAATCGACTTTGGTTCTATATTCCTCCCCGTAAACACCTTTCTCTCCCCTGTGGCTCTTATTGATAAAGAAGCAAAATATGACACAGAGGCAGAATTAACACACCTCACACACACTTGTTGGATAAAGTTCATAAACACTCCCACATAGATACACACACACAAACACACACACACAAACAGACACAGACAGAGCAAAGTTCTGCCGTTTAAGCAGTTTAAGCAAAAACTCCTCAGGCAATAACACATCACACAGCACTACCATGCATCTGAGGGACAATCTGGCAACAAGGCCAAACTATGTTTGTAAGTAAACGTCTGTGTGTGTGTGTGTGTGTGTGTGTGTGTGTGTGTGTGGTCAGGTTACCACAGTTGGGGTTGCCCTGTTTCCTGGAGCCGGCGATCTCGTTGCCGTATTTGTCCACACACCAACACTGGCCGGTGCTGCCGTGACACTGGGTGGGCTTGAAGTAGCCTTCATCAGTGCAGCGAGGGATGTAAGAGCCTGGAGGAGAGAGGAGGAGGAGGAGGGGAACAGGAAGAAGAGGAGGAAGGTAGGGAGGGAGGAAGGAAGGACAGAGAATAGTAATGAAATGACACAGCAGGGATTTGAATTACAGTGTTGTCTGGTTAATTCGTTAATAAGGAGGTTTTTGAATCCCTGTGTGAAGGTCAAAGGTCATTTAGCTGTGACCAGATTTCTGCTGTACTCACACACTCACAGACCCACAATCAATTTCCTGTGTGGAGGTTGCACAACATCAGCCATACATCCTGCTTAAAGGGGACCAGTCACTTCCAATAACACACACACGTAACCCCCCCCCCCACACACACACACACACACCTATTCCTTCATTTGACCTCGGTCTAAGCCCATTTTTCAAGCAGTGTTCTGTGGTGCCTGGGAGGACTGAAGGATCTGGCCGGTGGGGACACAGCACATGTGTAGAAAATGTCAGTGTGTGTGTGTGTGTGTGTATGTGTGTGTATACGGCTTATGCCACTCATTCGTTTTGCCACCATTCAACTGTATTTAAGATGTTAATCCGGGATAGAAAATGCCATTGCAGTGTGTGTGTGTATGTGTGTGTGTGTATGGTGCCAAACTGACCAATGAGGCTCTTCCTTCGAGTCTGAGTCTGCAGCTTGCTCTTCTCATTCTGACACGGCAGACCTGCGAACCACAGAGAAGACCAAAGAAACAAAATGATGGGAAACGTTTCTTCCTCCAAGTTGGCATCCAAACTTTCCTTTCTTTCCCTTTTCCTTTCCTCTCTCTTCTTCTTCTCCTCCACCCTCACACTCCGTCTTTCCCGACTCGACGCTTCAGCGTAACAATAACCACTTTACGAGGCGACCACAGTTGTGTTTCTGCATGTTGGCACTCATTAACTACAAATCATTTATATTTCATTGCCGCCCAACTCCCAAATTACATCACAACCTTTTAAACTGATTGATTTGCTCGCGGGGTTCCTGCCGTTTGGATTCATTTCACTATGAAATGGAAAAACATGCTTGAAATAATCCATCAGCAAACATTATGTTGCCTTTTACTTTCCTGTCTGGCTGCTGAAGTGAAGTTCATTTACAGGTGCGAGGTGTAAACAAGGAATTAAACACGGACGCGGTGAAGAAGCCGGATCGGACTCCTTGGCAATCACGCTAAAGAACGGTCAATCCTCTCTGGTGGAGTTAATAAAGCCGTTGAAGAAGTGAATCGTGATGGATGATGTCATATTTTCACGCTGTGTCATCGTGAACACAAAGCGGCGCCTGAGTGAGAGCCAATCCATCGACGAATCGATGGAATTGTTTGGAAAGCGTGGAATAAAAGCAGCGTAATTCAGAGAACGTGTGAAAGTGCTTTATGATTTATTTAGCTTCTCTGTCCCTCCGTCCCTCTGTCCCTCCGTCCCTCTGTCTCTCTGTCTCTCTATCCTCACCCTCGGGCTTCTGGAAGCAGTAGCACCACTCGTTGTTGGACAGCTTGCCGTCCTTGAAGGAGTCGCAGGAGTTGAAGAGCGGCTTCATGCACAGCTCGTACTTGTCCAGGTAGATGGCGCTCAGCTCTGATTGGTCCAGCAGGAGGTCGAAGTTGATGTCCAGCTTGTTGAACATCCAGCCCAGCGAATCCTTACATATGGGCAGGATGCTGGTGTCAAAGTCTGGAGGACAGGCAGGCAGAAGAGGAGACGTAATGGACACGTGTATTTGTGTGTGTGTGTGTGTGTGGCAGAGCAGAGCTGTGTTGACAAATGTTGACATTACAGGAAACAGAGCAGGGTCACTGTCAACATCGCCGCCAGCTCTCAAGAGGGCTGAAAAGCATATTGCTGTTCAGCAGAGGAGGGCTGCACAAACACACATACAGACATACACACAGAGACAAACACACACACACACACACACATACACACACGAGCTGAAATGGTGGGGAGTGTACTCACGATCAGTGGTGGAGTCAAAGCTGTCAGAGGATTTGAGATCTCTGTTGGCATCGAGGTGAAGAACTCCAAACCAATCTTTCAGCCTCGCAGCCAGACTGTGGAGCTCTGTGTCAGTGCAGGCTACACACACACACACACACACACACACACACAGAAAGAAGGAGAGAAACACATCAACTTCTCTTCCTCATCTAACTCTTCCTCAGTAAACAACAAGAAAAGTGTGATAACCACTCACACCAAATTGTGAACATCTCTTGGCAGTTACCATAGGAACACCATCGGGCATTTGCAAACGCACACGCACGCACGCACACACACACACACACCTCAACTGTTGTCATATCTGCTTATTAACTCTTTTGGAAGACACACACACACTGGGCAAAGTGTTATTTGAAATCCCAAATGTCTTCTCAATCTCAACTGAATGAAATCCTGCAGCGAGAGCACAAATCAGCCTGTGTGTGTGTGTGTGTGTGTGCGTGTGCGCGTGTGAAGTTTGATCACACACCTACACACTTACCTTTGTGGTTCCAATCATTGCATAGAACAAACAGAATCAATCTGATCTCTAAATTAAACTTCTAATTTGAAGGCGCCTTTCTCACTGCCTGCCTGTCAATCAAACAGACCCCCCCCCCCTCTCTCTGTATATGATTGGCATATTTTCCATACGCTTCGCCTGAGAGCTGGATAATAACCCCGGCAGCGTTTCCGGGGCCTCACGCTGAGCCCGCCGACCCAAACGTCTCAGAAACGTGTCACTTCCTGTCAATCCAGGAAGGGAGGTCGTTAACGCTCTTGCATGGCGTCGCCGCTTCAGATACGGTCCGGTTAGATGTCTCGCGGCTTCACACGTGTCGTGGTGGTGAAATGGAACTAATAAGGCGACACACACACACACACACACACTCACAGTACAGTGTGATAATAGTAATAATAAAGCTACATGCTAAGAGCTAACATGGATGTGACTGGTTTCTCTGGTATCTTCTATATAAATCATACAGTGACATCATGTGTAATGCATGAGGAGGAACAGTATGCTTTGATGTACTAATAACATATGGTAAAGCAGTGATACCGTGGTGGATTCTATTCAGTGTTCCCGTACCTCCTCACACACTCCTCACACACTTAGAAACACACTCAGGTATTTACTGACACCCAGAGAACAGAGCAGATTGGTCCCTGGACCACACTCTGCTGTCAGTGGATAAAGACATCTGCAGCATGACATCAAAGGAGCTGTGGGCCCGCGCTCACACATACATGGGTGGAGAGAATGCATACACACACACACACAGACACACAGACACACACACACGAGTGCACCAGCACCACCAGTGGGAGTATTGAATCGGCTCTTGTGTCGCCCCTCGCTGCAGCTCGTTTCTCTTCCAGGTTTCGTCACTGCATATTTAAAATCCTGCTTGTTGAACCGCGTCCTTAATCCCAAATACACAAAACACACACACACACACACAACACACACACACTTACATCGTTTCAGACTGCCGCTGTTGTAGCTGCAGTAAAACACTGGAGGGCTCACAGTAACAGACTGGCCGGCTATTCAAGTTAACCTTGCTTCTGGGAATGACTAGTTTTATGTGAGTGTGTGTGCATGTGTGTGTGTGTGTGAGGGTGTGTGTTTATGTGAATACCCCTTTTGGCAAGATCAGACGAATAACATCTTTTAAAGTTCTTCCTCCTTTCCTCAGGCAGGAGTGGATTCTGTAGTGTGTTGCTCTTTTCTGAACACAAACCCTGGAGAACAGACGCCTCTTCCTCCCCTCCTGCTCCTCCTCCTCCTTCATCATGTCTGTCCCTCTCACTCGTCTCCTCTGAGGACGTCTCGCTCATTTCTGTCTGTCGCCTCTTCGTTGTCGTCCGTCTCATTTCTGTTTGTGTCAGCTTGAACACAAACCACTTATTCACGCCGCCCTCTCTTCTCTTGGACCAATGTGTGTGTGTGTGTAAGAGTGTGTGTTTCCTTGGCCATGACACGCCCCTCTCTCTAACCTTGATTGACTTGAGTCTCTCATCTCCCCCCTCTCTCAACTCACACACTCCCTAAACACATCCCTGCCGTCCCCTCTCACCTCGTCCACACACACACACACACACACACACACACACACACACGCCTCAGACTGCTGTCTCACTGTCTCGTCCTCGCAAAGTCTCTTGGACAATTAGTCTCTAAGGAACCCTCTTATCGCTTTCAGTGTGTGTGTGACGCAGATTGTTCTGGACAGGTCCGACACCCCCCTTTCTCCCCTGCTCCCCCCCCTAAGTGAGTCCTTCGGTGGAGTGAGTCAGAGAGCATCAACATGCTGAGGGACGCAACACACACAGAGACAAAACAGCCTATTACCCGTGTCTTTCTCATCGCCTCGGCAGGGTCAGGCCGGCTTAGAGGTGTCACACACACACACACACACACACACACACACACAGAGCCGACATCAAAGCTTGTCCAAGGGCAGCAGGGAGGATATTTGGATTACACGGTTGTGGCAGAAACCTATTTTATGTGAAACCCAACAAGTGATGTTGCCGCTGTCAGGAGGAAACCAGGATGGATCAGAATCACCTTAGAGGCGTCAAACTTCAACTTTGAGCCGCGGCGCTAAATGGAACTTTGACTCCAGATGCAGAAATGGTTTAGAAGCTCTAAACGTACTGATTTTCAGATTCAACGCCGCAAAAAGTCATAATCAAGTTAATTCATTGAGTGGAATTAGAAATGGAATTTGGTTAATGTGTGTGTGCTTGATGGACGGAAATATGTGGACAGTCCAGAGCACCAATCAGGGACCCATTAAGACATTAAGTCAATAATTGAAAAATGTGTTTTTATGATTTATAATAAAATCCTGGACAAAATGTTTCATTATGGACGCTTCATTCATTTTGTACCTTTCTATTCATTACTTTGGTTCATCAAATTCACAAAAATGAGCCTGTCAGAGGCAAAACGGATTTTTTGGTGGTGAACTTAACCTAGAAGGAAGTGTTGGTGTGCAGACAGACAGAGAGCGAGACAGAGAGAGAGACAGACAGAGAGAGAGAGACAGACAGGTGGGCGTGTGGCTGTGTGTTTCACAGAGGATCCGAGCTGCAGGTCAGACCTAGAACACTGAGGTATGAGTGGGAATTAACTTCACTTTCTCCCATCTCACATGTGTGTGAACTCTGATCGATCGTCTGGCAGCGGGAAAGCTCAGCGGCGGCCGTCGCGGACAAAAAACGCTTTGAGGGGAAAATGAAACTTTATCAGATGACGGCATCAATGACGGCATCAAATACGACAGCGGGGAGAGTTTGACGCCGATCCTCTTCCCACACAGAGTGACAGCCGCTGAATTATAAATGCTGGACAGGATGATCGGCGGGACAGAAAAGAAATGGAGGACAAAATGCAATCTAGCCGAGAGGAAAAGCTTGCGTAACCCTCTAAGGCTCGGTGTCGGAAAACTAGAGATGTTACGAGACCACCCAGATAAAAAAACGGCTGCAGTGTTTGTGTTCAATCAGGGTTTAGTATCGTCTAGACTTTCCAATATATCAGCAGCAGCCGGGCTTTGAATCTCTCCTTCCTCCTTCTCTTCCTTCCTTTTTCCTTCTTCTCTTTTCATTTACAGTACAAACGATCGACTCGGAAAGGAGCGGCAGGGGGAGGGGGGAGAGACGGGGGGGGGGGGGGCGGCGGGTGGGTGGCGATCACCTTGAGACATGGGTGTGAGTGTGATCTGATCAAGTGGAGATGAAAGGCAGATGGAAGGAGCGAGCGAGGGGGGAGACGGAGGGGGCGGAGCCAGGTGACACATCTTAATGAGGTAACGGAGTGAGGAAGAAATGGGCCCAGACAGCTGGAGAGAGAGAGAGCGCGGGAGAGAGAGAGAGAGTTGTGAGGGAGATAGAGGGTCATATCCCAGAAAGACATACAAAGGGTTTGTTTGATTTGCTTCGCCCCTCAGATTCTCTCGTCTCTCCGGAACAATTTCACCCTGCGGCCGTTTGCAGTCTGGATAACCATCAGAGTGCGGCCGAGCAGAGGAGCAGTATGCGGACCAGGTTTTGAGGGCTCATTCCGCCATTGCTATTGTGAATGAACGGCTGTTTGTGACGCTAGAAGAAGAAGAAGAAGAAGCAGCGACGGGACAAATTTAAAGCCATACAAAACAAACATGCGTCAGACGATAATTGCGTGTTAGCCGTCCGCCACCGGGGCTCGTGTGTGGGCAGTCGAGGGGTTAATCTTACAAATTGAATTACATTATAAAAAGCTTAAGTGTGCGCCAATGAAGGAAGGAGCGGCGATTTACATTAGCAGGATTATAAAGGTTGGTTCACACGGGGCCATTCATTAAGCTAACGTCCTATACACACTCGCCGCTAAACTCCCTAATGGCCGCGCGGGCGTGTGTTCTGAGAGGATAGGAAGTGTGTGTTTGAGTGTGTGTGTGTGTGGGGAGAGGAAGGGAGGAAAACAAGAGAACACCTGTCCTCCTGTGAGCTCTTTGAAAGGCTGAGACGCTGCAGCCAGAAGTGTCTCATTTATCTGGGGAGGATTAAGTCCATTCATCGCATCCACAATCACCTTTGCTTTTGTCAGAGTCTCCATTCAGTCCTGGCTGTGAGGAAAGGAAGCAGGAGGAGGAGGAAGATCCAGCCCCCAATTTGGAAGCTTTCAAAGCCATTTGATGCATTAACTTGGATCACAGTGACATTTTCCCTCAGTCCCAGTCTGCTAATTCCTCTGATTTAACGTTTTTATATGTTGTTTTTTGCCATAATTGACAATTCAGGTCTACATTGTTGTCATCCACATCTGCAAGGGGGAATTTGGAATTCTTCTTTGACACAGCTGTCTGTGTTTGCAGGCTTTGTCTCACCCAGCCGCACCATATTGCCTCACTGATTGGTGCTTAATTGATCTCCCTAACAAACGATGTCATAAGTGCTCCTAATCATACACGGAGGAGCATCTGAGTTATGTGTATTCAATCTGGAAATGTATCATAGCGGCTTGGATGAAGCCCAGATCTCGTCGGGTTGAGTGATTAACGCCGAAATCAGTTGAGGTTTCGTCCGGTTTCTGCCTCCAGCTGTGTTACAGAGCGAAGGAAGCGAGGGATAAAAAGTGTGAAAAAGACAAAAGCAGTTGTTCCGTAGTCTAACCTGAGACGTAACTAAATGATGGATTGCGGGCACCAGGCGGAAATAAAAGAACGGGAAAAGATTGGGAGTGTTGGAGGAAATCTGCCTGACAAAACCTGGAGTGACACCTTGGCTACACGCTCGCAAACACCCGGGGGAGGAGTCAAGGTTAGGGATAAGTCGGGAGGCGAAGACGCTGGAAATGAGAGCCGTCCGCTCGGCTTCGTCAAATGTTCAAATAATGATGGAGCGCCATCCGTCACAATCCAGGGAGTGACAGAGGAGGAGGAGGAGGAGGAAGAGATGGAACGTCGCAGTTTTCATCACTGGTTGATTCACACGAGAACCAAATGTCTGTAGTTTACTAATAACTGGGCGGCAGAGTTTCAGCTGACTTGTTTGTTTGTTGTCATCCTCCAAAATCAAGCGGAGCATGAGAGCCTAAAGGTTAAATGATCTGTGTGTGTGTGTGTGTGTGTGTGTGTGTGTGTGTGTGTGTGTGTGAGATTGTGCCCAAACCATCACTAACGAGTTAAATATTCAAACTTTTCCTGCTGCCAGTTGTACACAAGCTTTCCTGTCCCCATGACAACACTGTGTAGCCTGGCCCTCCGCTCTTCCTGGGGGTGCTGGGATTCAAACCCTGCATGCTGTGTGTGAAGCCGCGGGTGCCAAAGCGGACGACTCAGCATTTTCCCCGTGACCGGACCCTGGTTTAATCTGTCATACACACGGCCTCTGTGTGAAAAGCCAATCTGTAAACACACTCACACACACAAACAGAACTGTTGTCGTCTTTTGACTGTTACCATAGGAACACAATCTGACACACACACACACAGCGTTCTCCTCACCTACTGCCATCTCCATCTGTTTACCATTTAGTGTTGCTTATCTAATGGGAGCTTCGATCAGTTAGGGGGAGATGACACACACACACACACACACACACACACGCGCAACGCTGTTATCTACATCGATGGCTGATGCGAAGATATTTCATCAACTTGAGGCAAACATTTGATATGAACAGAAATCAAAGAGAATCAAAGCAGGAGAACAAACACACACACACACACAGCCGTCCAAAAACGAGACACGCTGTCTCATTCCTCTCCACACACACACACACACACACACAAGTTGCCTCCACTCACTCACTCACTCGCTCGCTCGCCGAAGCCAAGCTCTCTGAAACCCAAACACATAATTAAAGTTTCCAGAGAACAAAGATGGAGAGGAATTAATGAGTGTGTGGTGAAGACGGTAACAGACTTCTCCATTATCTCATCGCCGTTCCCCGCTCCCTCCATCATTCAGCCTTCAACTAATGAGATAAAGAGAGTGCCGTTATTAATTACATCACTCTCTTTCCTTTGTATTAAATGCGGCCGCTGAACTTCGGGGTCCGTATTAAAGGTTCATAATCGGAGAGTGATTAGAAAATGCCATGGGGCGGAGGGGGGGGGGGACGGGGGGGGACGGGACGGGACGCTGAGCTGCGATGGCGTGTGTGTGTGTGTGTGTAAGGCTCATATCCGATATTACACTTCTGTTGCCAGGATAAAACAAAATCAAACGAGATAGATGGACGGATAGATGGAGGCTCAGCTTACAATAACTGCTTATTAATTATTCAATCCATCTTTTCTTTCCCAACACACACACACACACACAGCCGCGCACACACACACACACACACACACACACACACAGTCAAATGCATCCCGATACTGCAGTTGTGAGAGGGGAAGCTGGTAACGATAACAATCCATCCATTCCGTGCAGCCTTCCTTTAGATTGCATTTTTCTTCCAGCAATCTCTCCATCCATCTGCCCAAATCCTATTTTCATGACACACAATAAGACACACACGCTCACTCCATCACTGCTCGCTGTAGCCGCCCGGGGGAGGGCGAGAGAACAACACGGCGGAGGGGGGGGAGAGAGAGGAATGGAGAAGAGAGAGATTATACCTGTGAGAGGTGGAGACGGGCAGAAACGCAAAGAAACTGACCTGTCCAGTATCAAACACACACACACACACACACAAAGCGAGGATTGAGTGAGCGACACAGCGTTCCCAGATGTACTCACCGGGTGTCTTCTCGGCCTTGTGCGGCGGTTTGGGTTTGCTGAGCTCCATGCCGAGCAAACAGGGACAGGGACCCTCACATTTGGCTGAGATGGCCTTCCCGGACAGACAGCCCTGGAACTCCAACTTACACTGGAAAACAAGCAAGGCACCACCGTGTTTACATCAGACTCTGTGAGAATAAAGCTGCAGGTAAACATCTTTGGAGTATTTGAAGGGAGGCCTTTGCTGAGACAGGATGAGACAAACAGACAACATTAGACACAGAGGTGAGAGAAGACCTCCCGGCCCTCCTCCTCTTCCTCCTCCTCCTCGTTTGTCTTTCCTTCTCCTCCGCCACTTGATGGTCTAAGCACGGGCCGCATTCCTGACCTCCTACAAACCACACGCAGGGCCGACCACTCCTGCCCTCAGGCTGCTCCACGGTGCAGGTGTGTGTAGGCTTAAACCTGTGTCCAAACTGCAAACGATGTCGATAATAGCAGCCGGGCGGACGGAGACGCTCGGCTGCTACGTGAACGGGGCAACAGGCGCAGAGCAGCAGCCGCAGCTGAGCTCCTTCTTCCTTCCTCAAACCTTTGCTTTTACTGAGTTTTACCTATTCGGGGTCTTTCATTTCCTCTGTGCGGGCCCCAGATGCGAGACGGTGCGATTCATAAATAACAGGGAGCACGTGTCATCACTGCAGCTGTCTCCAAACAGCCAGCTTGCACTATTTTGTCCCGGACTTTTATTCAGCTGTGCAGGAGACTCAAGAGACATTTTAGCGTCCATTTCTTTGTAGTTTCTCTTTATCAGACTGTGCTTCAAACAAGGAGGAGACCAAGACGATGCACCTATAGGGTTAATAAAAGGACTAAAGGCTTCAATTCTCCTTATTAGCACCTCCTCCTGGTGGGCGGGGCCACCTGCACAGAGCTCACGGTGACGCTTCTCTAGTCTCTGATCCCGACGGCGGCGTTTGAAAGCCGAGTGGAAATTCTAGCAGTCTAGTCTAGCAGAGGGAGATTAAGAGCAAGGCTAAGTGGCTGGAGCTGAGACTGTGTGTCAGAAGAAATGAAAGAGCTTTTCTAAATGAACTGGAGATGATGTGAGCGGCTGGTGGAGACCTCTGGCTGCTCTGCTGAGAGGAGGGAGGGAGGGAGGGAACAGCTCTACAGCCCCGAGCTCCGAGTGCAGCAGACACGGAGGGGAAGAGAGGGAGCGAAAAAGGTGAGGATGCAGGAAAGGAGCAGGAGGAAGAACAGCACACCTCAGCACAAACATTGACAGGTCACAAGCAGCATTGGGAGTTTTTGAAGAACTCTGCGTTTTATGGTTGAAAACAAACGGAATAATTCACGAGTGGAGGAGAGATTTGACGTGAGGGGAGAGATGAGGGACAGAGAGACAAACTCAGAGGGAGAGAGAAGGAGGTAGGGACGGCTCACCTTGGACGAGTAGGTGTGGCCGTCTGATCCGCAAACGGGGCCGGACTGCGGCGCCGAGCAGAGCCTGCATTTCCCAGGAGCCCCGGCCTCGGTCCTGCTGTGCTTGTGACCCAAACTGCCTTTCCTGGGCTTCACACTGATGGGGAGAGAGAGAGAGGGTCACAAAGTCAGAGCTACTTCAGAGAGCTGGAACTTTGGAATGTGATATTTTCTCTCACACACATCCTCTGTTTCTATCTCACCCACCTTCCCACACACACACGAGCGCACACACACAATATCCACAGTGCCAGCAACCCCCACAGGTGCAGCTGACATTTAAATATTCAGCCAGATTCTTCGCAGCGTACATATTGCATTTCAACAGAACGCTACCTTCATCACTGTGTGTGTGTGTGTGGGTGTGTGGGCGTGTGTGTGTGTGAGATAGAGATGTGCATAATAACTTTCTAGGTATAAATATTATCCACAGCGGTGCGATCAGATTTGCACAGGGAGTAAAGTTTTAGAAGTGTTGCTCTTTGCGAGGGTCAGCTGGAGCAGAGAGAGAGTCCTGATTGGTCCGCTGAGGCCTTCTGGGTAATGAGCGTAATTGCATTTACATCCAAATCTCACAGCAATCTCCCCTCTAAGTGCTCTCCCAGAAACACTCCTACCTACTGATCCATCAGCCGCCGCCGGTGTAAGAGCCAGATAACACCGAGTCTTTAGAGGGAGATTAATTTGACAATAGCAAACGGGTGGAAATGAACACAGTGGCTGTCACACACACATCCTCTCTCTCTCTCTCTCTCTCTGTCTCTCTCTCATCCGCGCTCGGTAAAACGGCAGCGCTTAAATCCCACGCAGCATGTCAGCCACCTCCTCGCCTCTTTAGGAATTATCACATACGCCGACGGAGACATTACCATCGCCACGGCAGATTACACATCAAAAAGCGGCGAGTGAGTTGATGTGCGGCGGCGGGGCGAGGCCAAGCGTGAACGAAGCGTCGTGTTTCCTGAAGCGTTCGCCCCCAGACATCCTGACACGTCTCTCTCCTTTCCTCCCGGGAGCGTTTTAAACACATTTGCAAGGGAATTCAAAGCGGGATTTGCAAGTTGGCGCTCATGTAACAAACATCAGATTTGAGAGGGCGAGCAAAGGAGCGAGGAGACGGAAGAGCAGAGACACAAGAGAAAAAGATAAATGGACGGACGGATGATCGATAGACACCTTTTCTTCAAACGGGAAGGAGAAAGCCTCCCCTCCCCTCCCTCCTGCCCCCCCTGCTGGGAGACTCCATGTCACTCTAATCTAAGAGGTCTCTGATGTGTCCGCCGCTACAGTTGCCTCACAGCAGGACGCAAAGTACAGAGGGATTCAATCCTAAAAGGCTCGGTAATAGCGCTTAAATTACAGCTTGATATCCGAGCCTGCAGCCAAACATTATCACAGCAAACTGCAGCAACGTCAACACAAGAGGAAGAAGAGGAGGAAGAAGATGCACTACCCAGGTTTGTTGTGTTGGAGGCTTTTTAGCAATATGAGACAAACAGATTCACATCTCACATCTTCACTTAGAGAGTTTATCTAAACACCTTCCCATTGATTTGCTTCTCCTCTCCGTTTGTTCCATATAATTGATTATTGGACAGTATTTGATTGCTAATGTGTTGAGATTGTCCCTGTGAAAGTCTCCGCGTCTGTGTGATGGAAATGATTACGACTCATTTCACTCCGTCCTGCTACCAAGCTCTCCTGACTGACGCTGTTATAAAATTTCAGGCGAATAATTTGATGTACAAAGCAGCAAATTGGACTTCAGACGGCAACAATAGGGAAAAAGGGGGGGCGAGGGCTTTAAAACTAAATATCATGGGAGCTAATGAGTTGAGAAAATCAATTACACCCCAGACGGCGACGGAGAGGATGTGTTCTGATGTGTTCTGATGTGTTCTGATGTGTTTTAGGCAGAAATGCTTGTTGAACTGAGAAATTAAAAAGGCTGAAAGCTGAGAACAACTGGCAACATGATGAGGCGGAAAAAACACAAATAATTTTGGCTCTGACACGGATCCAATGTTGTCAAAGTGTAAAGTGCACAAATAAGCAGAGTTTGATTCAAATTAATTCACGATGACATCACACAATTTCCCCCCCCTTTTCTCCTCTCTCTCTGTGGTCGCCTCACCTGTGCGTCGGCTGCTTGTGGGCGGTGCAGATGGCCGTCTGGGAGTCGTGGCTCACACACACCTTGTGGGGAGGGCAGCGCACCCGCAGGCAGGGATCCATGGCGGCACCTGTACCTATACGGGGGAGAGACCAAGGACAATCCTCACATCTCTCATAGGTGGAAACAAAAGCAAAAGCAAACGTGGCAAACATCATCAAACATCACGTCGTCTCCGCCTTCCTGCACCCGGAGCCAGCTGCTCTTTTCATTGTCCAGCTGGTGGAGTCTTTTGTTTTACTGCTAAATCAGGCAGCAGACTTAACAGGTTTGACATAAAAGGAATAGAAACGCAGGAAATTAAAAGTTTTCTGCGTTTTCTGCTGCGTAAGGACCGCTGTTCTTTCCCTGGCATCCACCTCATCCCCTTCCGAATCAATGAGCGGCGGTGACATTGCCGTGGCGACGAGGCACAGCTGGCTGGCGTCCCAAGGTGACGGAGATCAAAACAGCTCATTGACTCCGTGCATTGTGTGTCATCTCACACTAGGGCGACGGCATAAGAGCCCCCGCACACAGGTGACAGGAGAAGAAGAAGAAGAAGACGCAGAGGCGACGGAGGAGAGCTTTCAGTCCGGATTAAGCCAGGATGAAAGGGAGGCAGATGTGCTTACGGGGGGGAATCAGTGTGTGGGAGACACAGACGGGAACAAACCACGACCGCAAGCCACGTGTAAGGTATGACATGCAGGGATCAAAGTGCGAAGTATGACCGCAAGGCTGCTCACATCACACGACAGAAGCCATTAGGGGCCTAATGGGTCGTGTTTGAGCCACAGCTGGCGTCTGGTGTGAACATCAGCCGGTTTCTGACCTGATCAGGAGACGCGCCGCTGTTTACACGGTGGAATATTGGTCAGAGACTCAACATGACAGCTCCCTCATTCTTTTGTAAGTGCAGGGATGAATAGGGACGTTCAGTCTGCAGCACAGGAGGGATGTCTTTATGTTTCTGTTATGTGATGGCTATACTTGTAAACACAGACAATAAAGGTACTAAAGCGTTGAATAGTCTGAAGGGACTCGTACCATGCGGGCAAAAAACACACATTTTCTCTCCTTCTCCCACTAAAATGCATATGAGGACGCAAACAAACGCGTCAAACACGCCGGTGACAGTTGATGAAGACGACCCTTTTCTCAGAGTTTGTGTCCATTTGTGCTGCGTTTATGTGGGCTGGTCCTCAACTCAATCTGTCAGCCGGGCAGGGAAGTCATCTAGTTTCCCTTTGCTCGGAAATGAATTTATCACCGTGAGGAAATGAAGGATCGGCTGAGGAGGAGAGAGGGTGACAACGACGTAAAGAGGAGGAGGAGGAGGAGGAGGAGGAAGGCCTGTGGCGTATGGCAAAGGAGGGAGAGCGATTTGGGATGAGTGTTTGTCACCTCGTCTCTCCGGGAGAAGATGGCTACGTGAGAGACAGTTTCACACACACACACACACACACACACACACACACGTCATCACATCACATGGGGACAATTACGCAGATGAAAACGACAGAATGGAGTTCACTTGCAAGCGGGGCGATGATGTTCCGCCTGTGAAATGTGAGGAGGAGGAGGAGGAGGAGAGGACGGGGAAAGAAGTGAAGCACAGAGGCGAGTATAGGCAAGAAGAGCATTTCATCCATCTATTTAAAGCCTGAGAGAGCAGCATTGGCGGTTAAAGCGGCCAATCAATCGTAATGCGGGAGCACTGCAGCACATTCTTGGCACCTCTTTGTCACTTTCCCCAATTCTGCTTCCTCGTGTCTCCCCTCTCTCCCCGTCTGAGTGCGATTCTACATACTTAGCGTTGTGTGAATGAGATGATATCACGACACGCCTCCTCCTCCTCGCCTGTATGGATTCATTCCAAAGCGTTGAAGTGCTTTCATCGCTCCGAATCAATACTTCCCCAAAGTTATGAACGCGTGTGAAAGAATGAGGTCGCCAGGAGAGGATTTGCGAGTGTTAATTGGGAAACGCTGAACCCGGTAAAAGGGGAGAAAATGAAGGATTCAGGGAGGATTAGTGCACCTGTGATAACATTTCCCGAACACCAGGGACGATTATAACACGACCCATTTGTCTAGCCGTTGTCTTTTGCCATATGTAAGCTTGATTGACCACCCACGGCTGCTGTGATCGCAGCCCGTAGAGGGGAGACAGATGGACAAGTTGGCAGAGCCGTGACCGAGGGGAGCGGAGGCGCGACACAATGGGGGTTCACTCACGCAGACGAGACACCGGTGTCCCTGTCAGCGTTCAGTCTGGAGGCAGATTTTTAGTCTCTATGAAGACGTCAAACAGAGGAGAGAGTGGGCGGAAGCGTATAGGATCCATACCCGACAACTCTCAAAAGCTAAATTTGAGTAATGGATCAAATCGAAAGCTACTTTAAACGAGGTTATACGAGTTCTTGCATGTCGGTATTTGTCTTTCTTAGCCCTCAGCTACTGCAGCAGCGTATTCAGTCTTTGTCGTTGACTAAATTTAGAGTTGCGATACATATTCATTAAGTCTACTGTTAAGGCGGTTTCCCCCCAGTGGGATCGTTTAATTTAATAATGTCGTTTGCGATACACGAGGTCGTGATTTTGATCCACACCTTCGCTGGCAAAATGTAAGACCAGGATCTCGGCGCTGGAATCCCTGTTAATTGTATTAGTGTGACAGTGACACAGCGTCTTTGCAGCGTTATTCCTTTAGGCAACCTGCAAATATGACAGTTTGTTGTGTGCAGTGTGCAAATAGAAACCCTTATAAAAAAAAGCCGGTATCATCCAAGCTGGAGCACATCGGCATTAACATTTAATTGCTGCGACGGTTTAAAATGGGTTCCGGGGCAGAGGAGCACTTTGGAGCTTTAAAGTTTTATTTGCAGCCGACGGTAAATCGCTCGAAAAAACCTCAAACTGGACACGTTTCCTTCCTTTCTTCTTCTTCTTCTACCCCAAATGTGTCATCGGAGAGCGAAAAAGGGGTCGAGCAAAATCGAGCGTCTCGTCTGAGCTCTAATGCTGAACGGAAAAGCAGAAGAGGAGCAGTGATTGGATAATAAAGGCGGTCAGAGAAAATGGCAGAAAAAAGGCCAACAAGTAAGTGGGGTGTGTGTGTGTGTGTTTCTATAACAAGCCCCGTGCTCCTTGGCGTGTTGCTCTCCATTGTTTGCTCCTCTCTTGCAATTGTTCCAAACGGCGAATAAATAAGCTTCAAATTAAATAACGCAGCGCTTCAACAAGCTCTCCCGAAGGAAACATCCTGACCGGGGTGAGGCAAAATAAACGTCACTTTCCGGCTTTGATGCACTAATTAAAAAGAAGGTGTTTCCTCTTCATTTCACCTGAGGGGAAGAAGAGAGCGAGAAATGAGACGGGGAAAGAGAGAGAGGGAGAGAGAGAGCGAGAGCGAGAGCTGAAAGACAAAACCGATCAGGAGATAAATCCTCTCTCTCTCTCTCCCCCTCCCTCCCCCCCCCCCCCCCCCCTCTCTCCCCTGGGGTCCAACTGTTTGGCCTGCGAGAGGCACTGGAGCGAGGGATGACGGCGGAGGAGTGATGGAGGGATGAAAAGCGCGGAGAAGGCCTCTGGGATGTTGGGATGATGGAACGGATTCGCCAACCAGAAAATTAATTATTGAAAACACGGGCCAATGATATGATTGTGGATGTAACGGAGGAGAGAGAGAGAGGGGGAAGATAAATAGGCTGTTTCAGTCTGAATGCCAGAGGAGGAGGAGGAGGAGGAGGAGGAGGAGGAGGAACCACAGTGGCTTATAGGGGTGAAATATCTGGACGGAGAGCCGGTTGCATACAAACACACACACACACACACACACACACCGCGGAAGCCCCTGAAGAAACGAAGCCGCCATGTGTTTTTAATTGAAAAAATACTATGAAAGCAAAATCAAAGGAGGCTTCAAAGCAAAAACAGGAGGAGTCGCACTTAAGAGACAACAAATGGATTCAAAGGGAACGCGTTTGTTTGTCTTGTTTGCTTTCATTTCATCTCTTCGACGTTTACGCTTTAAAACTTCAGGTGCAGACTTTTGCAATTGGAGGAAGACAGAAGATGAAAGAAAAGAAGAATTAGACGTATTTGCCATGATGCCCGTCAGCGCCTCAGCAGGGGAACATCAACAGGTTCCACCATTGGTGTTGAACGGGTTTGTACGTTTGGTCGTTAGGAGCTCTTCTGCTCTGCCTTCGTCTGCATCAAACTTTGCCTCTTACTGTTCCCTGTTTTCATATATCCAGTGATGACCCGGCGATGAAATATGCACCATTCTCTCACGCCGGCTGCTTTTCTCTCGACTGCTGTGACATCGTATTGACCCGTTCGCTCACCCGCTGCGTCTCAGCTTTTGTTCGCCGGGCGCTTGGATCCGGGGTTATTGTGGAGGAAGATTTCCATTTTTTTCCCCCTTTGTAAGCTGTCAAGTGGTCTCTGTCCTTCAACTCCCCCGAAGCTCTTAACTGTCTCGCTCTCTCTTTCTCTGTGTGTGTGTGTGTGAAAGTGTGGGTGTGTGTGTGTGTGTGTCTGACAGACAAGGAGTTCATGTCTGCTTGATCTCCAGTTCAGCCTGGAAGGGGTCACACTGAGAGACTGCACACTTGACTTACAAGCTGGTTCCCTGGGCCATTGACAGACTCTCTTCTTTTGTCTATGTCCACACACACATACAGTACACACACACACAGATGCACTATAAATAATGTAATATTCCTGCACTGTCCTACTACTCGGAGGCGTTCAATAATCCGAAGCTCCATTCTCTCTTCCTCCTCCTCCTCCAAACAAGCGTTGGCACACAATGAGACAGAAAAAACGTCTCGGACAAACGGGACCGCTCGGAATCTCGAAATGCTACCCTGGAAGTCTAGACTGTCAGAGCTGAGAGGAGGGAAGAGGTGGAAGTGGGATGATTTCCTAAAGCAGAGGTAGTTACTGGCCTTTTCATTTTGTTTGCTGGCAAATCCGCTCCCATAGAACGACTTAGCAAAGTGGTTTTATATAATCTCATGTAGCCGCGAGTGGCTTTGTCCTCTCTCTCTGTGTGTGTGATTGTCAAGTGCACATTTGCACATTATCGCTACCCTGCTGTGTTCATTTGCCTAATGTGGACTTATTTGGTAAATCCGCCATTCAAAGCCATCAAACAGAAATGAAGGGCTCTTATTCCACTACTCATTTCTCTCCATGTATATAAATACAGAAGCCAGACACACACACACACACACACACACACACACACACACACACACACACACACACACACACACTGGTGTTGAATAAAAAGCTTCATATTCTGCCCTGACCTGATTATTTAGTGATATTGAGGAAGAAGTAGTGAACGTGGCACAATGTTGTTTCAGCAACTTAGTGTATCCGTTTTATCTCCCAGCTTGTGATGGCGACTCGCTTGCATGATGGAAACACGTGTAATGAGTTTTGTAATCACCACGACGCGTCAATTAGCGTTTTCGTTTACAAAGCGCTTCCAGATTCTTCTCCGGCTCTCCGGGGCTCGTCGTGGCAAAACTAATCTACGGCGCGATCTTGGGGAATAACAACACAACACATTGCTGTTGTTGTTGTTGAGCTCCAAGGACACAAAGGTGACAGGATGAGGATGAGGATCAGTTTTTACTAATTAAAAATCAAATATTTGCTATTATAGAGAAATCCAAATATATATAATTTAATATCGTCCAAATTTGTGCCATTCATCATTTGTTCTCCGCTCTTGATGATTCATCTTCCTCAAGTTCTTCAATCTACTTGACTTTATTGTGAATGTGGCATATTAAAGAGGTGGCGCTGGGTCTCAGCAGGCTTTCTACTATAAAGTTGATGAACACAATGTAGCTCTCTCTCCCTCTCTGTGTGTGTGTGTGTGTGTGTGTGTGTGTGTGTGTGTGTGTGTATCCTCTTTATCCTCTTGGGAAGAACCAAGGACAAACCGGAGTGGTGGAGAGCCGGTGAATGAGAAACAGCGCCGGACTGCTGCCTCGTATTTCTCAGCCGGCGTGGACGTTTCTGGAGTGGACGCTGAGGATGAGTGTGAAATATGCAGTGCAAACAGATTACTCGTGCGTCGCATGAAAGGACACCGGGGCGATGAGGATTTATGACACAACTCTTAGATTTAAACCCTTTAAACCTGCATTAATCAATATTTTTGATCCCGTCGTGTGTCAAATTACTCTGTGAAAGCGACTCAGCGGAGTATCCGACCCTTTTCAGCTCCGGCTCCTCGGTTCTAAAGATGCCTTTTTTGGTTGATAATTAAGTCTTGTTTGCTCTCATCAAGCACATTCCCAGCAGTAAAAAAACAGCTTTGCCCAATAATGCAAAAAGCCAAATGTGAACTACTACTTGCGAATGCTCCAGCTCATCTTGTTTTGGGAGTTAATCTGCCGCCAAGTGATGCAGAATCAATTCATTAAGCAGCGACGAATCAAATCAATTAAATAAACACTCTCTTGATTGCTGCAGTAACAGTAAGACGATGCTGTGTAATGGCAGTGAACCGTGATGGTCGCCATGGTTAGGACTCCTCCTCTCCGTGTGCTTATTAGAGCTGCGGTGTTCTATGAAACACACTGAAAGCAGAACATATGGAAAACCATAAAGGGACTTTTTAACAACCCCTAAAATGTCAAACAAGGACCGGACCGAGAGGAAATTAACTGCATCGCTTTCCCTGCTCGGCAAAATTCAATTAAAAGTATCATCTGTTCCTACATTATAGACCCAGAAACAGCTAATTAAGTTAATTCAATATCTCACACACACACACACACACACACACACACACACACACACACACACACACACACACAGTTTGCAGAGGATTTTAGCTCGCTGCTCCTACATAGAAAGTTCCTGCTGAGCTACAAGCGCAAACGGCAAAATAGAGAAGCTAGTGCCCACATGGTAGCTGCTCTGTCAAATCCACACACACACACACACACACACTGATGTTCAGGACTGAAGTGATCCCTGGCTGAGGCTCCGTGTTGGGGAAGAGTCGAGCTTTGATCCTCCTGTGTGAATCAGAGTTGCTTTATCTGGTTCAGATAATGGACACCGGGCTTCATTATCACCTCGACATCTCACCGCACGCCTCTGACGCGGGGCCGGCAGTTCTAAACCCGTCATTATCTCCACCTATCATGGTGCTGGAGACGCTACTGAGACAGTGGAGCGGAGCAGACTCTTAATCTTGGTGTTAAAGGACACGGAGAGGAGAGGTGCTGCATGTTGTGGAGCCAGAGTGCAGGAGGCAAGGAGAGGGAGCCGGGGCAGTTATTAGGAAGGGTTTCCGGTCGGTGGCTGAACAGTTCTCATCCTTCACTGACTTGAGAAATACCTTTCCACCCTGATGAGTTTAATTTTAGCGGCCATACTCACCATCCGGCACTGTCTTCCTGGCAGAGCCGGAGCCAGCTTTGGTTCCCGGGTCTTCGTATCTGACCGGCTGGGCCTCTCGCTCTGAAAAACAAGAGCCAGCAAAAGCAAAAATAATTAGGGAATGTGTGCCAACGGCTGCGTTTGGCTCCAAGTTGGACCCCTCAATGGTTGAAAACCTTCGATCTAGGAGCAGAGTGTATGCTGATGCTTGATGTCTTCAGATATTTTGCAGAGCTGAAGCCAGACTCAGCGGCGCTTCGTGCATGAAAGACATAATTTCTCCTCATCTGAAAGGAATAATCACGACAGCGTCATTACCAAATGACCCAGCGCAAACAAGCAGACACAGCTGAGGGAAAGCATCTCTGTCCAAACACAAAAACACACATCCATCTCCCTCTCTCTCTCTCTCTGTCTGCTGGCTGAGCCTCAGGGTGCAGCACGACAACAACAACAACGATGCAAAGAGCCGCGTTGCCGTGTATGCGTTGTTACAGCTGTACAGGTAAGGAGATGAAGTACAAGCTGGGGAGTCCAACGTGAAGGCTTATTAAACATGGTGCTGCACTGCTTTACGCTCTCTCTCTCTCTCTCTCTCTCTCAGGCACGACTGCACAACAGTCAGAAAGGCACCGTGGCAGCCGAATCCACGTTTGTCAGATAGACGGGAAGTCGCCTCATTACAAACACGCCACACACTGCATTTGCATGTGTGTGATTGCCCGACACATCAGCACCTTTTTTCATTTGATTTATTTATATTTTCCCTGATGGAGTCCTCCATGACAGCACCATCTGCCACGCCGCCACAGTGGTTTTTTGCCGCAGTGCCCGCCGTCGCCGCCGTGAATTAAAGGGCCCTCGGGAGAAGAAGAGGCGGCACGCAGCGGGGCCGACACTTAGGGAGGTGAAAGGAGTTTTTCTGCTCTGTGTGTAAGGCTGTGACATTCACAAGCCCAGATGATGAACGTCCTAATTCGTCCGGCGTTTTTATTTATGAACCCGGCGACCGTCAGACCTCCTTTCTGCTCTTTCCCCCGGAGAATCAGGCGGAAGCACAGGTGATTTATAAGAGGCTGGGTTAGTGACGGGGAAATGGAAGGAGGCCTGTTGAGGCGGGTGAAGAGGTGGAGGGAGGGGTGTGTGTGTGTGTGTGTGAGTCCTACTTTGCCTGTCAGTATTGCCTCTATTGACTATTCTTCCCCTGTCTCTCTCTTTCATCATCATCATAATCATCTCTACAGGTAAATCCACTCCCCTGGACCTGGTTTCTCCCTGGAGAGCCTCCCACACCTCCGGCACGTCACACACACACACATGGCACTTCGCCTGATCCATCGCCCCCTGACTCTCAATCCTCTGTGGTTTACTTATCCAAATTTATGTTGATCATCACTTCCCCTCACTGGCTGGAGTGCAGAGAGGGCGTGATCTAACACGGACGCCGTGTGTCTCCGGGGCGATCTAATGCGTGTGTACCTCTGCTAAAACAGCCTGTTCAGCACGCCTCACAAACTGCAGTCCATTGATTCACTGCTTCATTTTGTTCCCAGCGTGTGTGTGAGTGTGTGTATGTGTGTGAGTGTTTGTTTTTGGCTTTGGCTCTGCAAACTGGAGGTGCAGGACAGAGCCTCAATTCTCCCCGCCGCTCTATCTGCCAACGTTTACCCTCTTTTAATCACTGCTGGTCACCTTCCTGCGGGCCTCCTCTATGTTTCCTCCATAGGATTCATTATTTTCCTTCCTTGTTAAAAAGGAATCAGATGGCTTTTGCTGACTTGATTGGCTTCAGCTGTTTGCTAAATTAACATTAAGCCCCTTTGTGTGACCGCCTATGTGTGTGTGTGTATGTGTGTGTGTGTGTCTCCTTTCTCCATGTGGCAGCAGCACTGTAGGTATTGATTACCATCCATGTGTGTGTGTGTGTGACTAGATAATTCGCCACATGCGCTTGAATCACTGAGGCGGAGTGTTTGTGTGTTTGTGTGTGTGTGTGTGTGTGTGTGTGTGTGTGTGTGTGTGAGGTGATAGCTCCTCGCCCCTCTGAAGGGCGGAGATAAGAGCAGAGCTGAGGATCGTGGGTACTGATGAGTTTTTATAACGCAGCCAACGAGCCATTAAAGTGGGGGCAATAAACAATCTTCAGAGAACGCCTGAAGAGAGAGAGAGAGAGAGAGAGGGAGAGGGTGTGTGTGAGAGCTGTCAGCAAGTGGCCCCCGGATGAAATATTTGTTGTTGTTCTCGCTCGCTCTCTCTGTTTTCTACCTGATGCAGAGCGAAGGTGCTCACTGTTTTTGGTGTTTAATTGTCTCTTTTGTTCTCGGTCTCTAATTCTCTCAGAGATCCTGAAGGCAAAAATCGAATATCGTTAAATGAGACTGGATTGAGAGAGAGAGGGAGAGGAAGAGAGAAGAGTGGACTGATGAGGAATATCTTCACAGCCACTGGTGCTGGGGGGGGGGGGCATCTGAATAGATACAGTAAATAAAGACGGCAAACACGCGATGTCGCCTCTCATCAGCCTGATTGTTGGCAAATTGGAAGCTCCAGATTTTTGTGGGTTTTGTTTGTGGCTGCTGCTTCGGATCCCAACAGAGCGTCCAAAATGATTCCGCTCCTCCTGCCAAACTGGTTACTATAGAAACCGCTGATTTCCGATGTTATCTTACAAGCGGAGCGAGCGCTAAGTTTGCAAATGAACTTATTAATAAACTGTTTTGTTTTGTAACCCTGATAATCTGTATTGTTTTAGCGTCTGTGCCGTCGCCTCCCCTTGGCTCCTCCCACTCCTGGACTGATTGTGATAATGGGGCGCTGGCTGCCATTTGTAATCCTCTCTTTGACTCCCTTCCACTCACACGTTGCAATTACAATCCTGCAAATCGACTGGTCATGCCCATAAACATAAATCCAGAATTAGCCAAACACTGATTTTTAGCATCGGCCTTGCTGAGAGAGAGAGAGAGAGAGAGAGAGAGAGAGAGAAAAGCTATCGTCTGCCGCCTTCCTTTCTCCTCCTTTTTTGCGTTTCTCTATCGCTATAAAAGCTTTTGCTGATGAGCTTTTGACAGATGAGGAAGAACAGAGGAAGAAGCAGAAAACTAGTGGGTAATGACGTAATTCGTCAGTTTGTCTCCGGGAGAAGCTGTGACGGGAGCGGCAGAGGCAACAGCAGGACAAGCCCAGGAGAAGTTTAGAAGGTCACAGCCGGGTTTCAAAAGTAAAACTCTTTTATGTAAATGACAGAATGTGAGATCCAATCATCAGCTTGGCTGGAGTCCACGGCGAGCGAGCGAGCAAGAGAGCGAGCCAGCGAGCGTCGGTTTGTTTGAGTGAGTGTATGAGATTGTAGGAGAGGGAGAGTTTTTGTAAATGGGAAAAGGGAAAGTAAATGTCAGGACACGTCTGATATTTTAATGACTACAAGGCTGCACTCTCGCTTTAGATTGCTGCAGTCAGTCACAGGTGAGGGCGCTCAGAGTGTGTGTGTGTGTGTGTGTGTGTATGTGTGTGTGTTCCTGTATGTTCATGAATGTGTATATCGTACGAAAAAAAAATGGATATTACATGCCTCGGTCCAAATTCTTCTTGATTGGCACTTAGTCTTGAATGCGGTTTGTTCAAGCTTAGACATCACAAGTTTGGGATGAAAATTGAAACCGCAAGCCCAATTTCTGTGAGATTCAAAGCAACGTTCATGTGGCAATGCTGAGGAATATTTAGTTTACCATGTGTTGAGACTGGGATGTAGTTAATATCACACATCAGTGCGATAGAGAAGACGAGAGCTTCAACACTTATTGAACAGTGCTGCTTCACATTCATCTATATTATTAATTCATCTATGTTCCATGTTGGAGTCATTTGAATAATCTGAGAAGCAGAAAAAACCCAGAAATGCATTCAAAGATATCATCACATTATTATTTAAATCCAGCCCCATGCAAATTTGAAAGTTAATTAAATATAATGAATTTACTCCCTATCTCAGCCATGCAGAAATTAAAAGTGTAAAGAAAAGATGACAAGCTATCAAAGACGCTAGTATCCCTCCAAAAAATGGGAGAAATGTGGAAACAGAGCGGCGAGGAAAGAGAAGTTGCTGAGCTCTTTTGTTAGAGATTTCCTGCAGGGCGAAAAAGAAGCAGATGAAAGAAGAGGGAGGAGGGCCGAGAGTACAATTAGTCTAAAAGAATGTGGAAATGACAAGGAGGCCTCTTAAAATATGAATGAAGTGTGTGTGAAAACCAAAACAGATCGTTCTCTGAAGCGTTCTTTGCCCGGCGCTTACGTCACCGCTGGATATCGGTTCGCGTTATTATTATGCATGTTTTCTTGGGTTGGACTCAATGTGTCAGAAATCATTAGAAAAAAGGAGAAAACTTCAAGAAAAAGAAGAATCGAGGGAAAGTCGGATACACGAAGGGGAGAGAGAGTGAGAGCGAGAAAGAGAGTGAAAAAGGGAGTGAGAAAGAGAGACAGGAAGAAAAAGAGAGAGAGCAAGAAAGAGTGAAGCGAGAAAGAGAGAGAGTGAGGGCGAGAAAGAGAGTGAGAAAGAGAGAGAGCAAGAAAGAGTGAAATGAGAAAGAGAGAGTGAGAGCGAGAAAGAGAGAGCGAATGAGAGTGAGAAAGAGAGACGGAGAAAAAGAGAGACAGCAAGAAATAGTCAAACAAGAAACATAGAGACTGAGAGCAAAAAAAAGAGAGAGTAAGAAAGACAGAGAGAGTGGGAGAGCGAGAGAGAAACGCAGAGCAAGAGCAAGACACAGAGAGATGAGTGCAGGTTAAAGGAGCGGAAGGAGGGAGAGATGGAGCAGTGATACAGATTGTGCTACGACGTGTGTGTGTGTGTGTGTGTGTGTGTGCGTGTGCGTGTGCGTGTGCGTGCGTGCGTGCGTGCGTGTGTGCCTCCAATCTTTCTCACGTTGATCTGAAAACTTCCCACGTTTAGTTTGGGCGCATATGGCAGAAAGCTGAAAAACAAAAATTAGAATCTCCATCTCCCACAACAATTATGAAATATTAAATGCTGCATTTTCAGAAGAAGAACCATCGCAAACGCTGTCTAACGTGGCTCAGTGTCAACAAATCGCCCCGCCAAATGCAAAACATTCAGTCATTTCCTAAAAATAATGAGGAAAACAGCGAGCTTGGCCCAGATGATGTCGCACAGACCTAAATACAGCAGAAACACGACCACACAGAGAGCGAGACCACATGGAAATCTTTGGGTACGCAGCAGAAGCCAGATAAGTGTTGAAGGGGTCACAGCTCTGCCATGAGACGGAGCATATGTTCGTTCCCTGCCAGCCAGAACAGAAAAAAGCTTCAACGTGTCCAAAATTAGATTTAAATACAAATCTCAATCAACAAAAAGCTACAAATCAGCCTGCTGGACCGCGGGCAAACACTGATGGATTGGTTAGGCTTTGATGTTCGGTATCAGCGGCTGGGTCACGTGATCTAACATCCTGCCAATTTCCATTGATTAAAACGGTGGAGAGGGAACCGGAATGTTCAGGTCATTAATCAGCGGACTGGAATTTCCCCCCCATCAACCTTCCAGCCGCTGATTAGTCTTCAAGGACGTTAGCTGATTCATTAGTCAAACTGGAGATCGTCGGGCTTGTGATCGATGCTGTAATCCTCTCAGCTGATTTGAGCTTCACACACACATGATGTGCTCACGTGTGAACACAGATGTCACGAGCTCACGCCATCACACAATATTTATTCCTGGGTTTATGTTTCAATCTACACTCTCAGCAAATTCCTCTCCAGGCTCCGGGCACTTGCAGTATCTTTGTGTGTGTTTGAGGTCGCGACGCAAAGGTGAGAAGAAAGATAACGTCTGGAGTCAAAACGTGATCGATGTCGGACCATTTGAATGCAAATGGAGCCGAAGAGAAGCAATTTCAGACAAAAATAACCATCGGGCCTCCCCCCCCCCCCCCCCGCCCCCCCGCCCGTAAACTGACCAGCTTGGCCCGCAGATTCCAGCTGCATTTGTTCCCCCCTTTTGATTTTACGGCACAAAAAACGCAGCGTTTTATGTTTACAGTCTAATTGTTTTGCTGCCGTTCCTCCCAGGTGTGCTGTTCAGTGTGTGAGTGAACGCCACGCACGGTGAGTTCTGCGTTCTCTGCAGTGCGGGGAGCAGAGTCGGCGTGCAGCTGAGGAACATTACTGCGGCAGAATAAGCGCGGCAAAACAGACCAGACGTGGCGCGGGGGGGCGGAGGGGCTCGCCGACTATTCTAGTAGAAGTTTGGAAACCTGAAACTCTCTCGTGGCGGCGGGGAGCAAATGTTTTCCAAATGAACGTAACATCATCCTGGAACACAATCTCCAGCTGCCCTTTACTCTTTACTACCTCAGGATAACTGACGGCTGTTTTAATATCCTGTTTAAGCTCACACACACACACACTCCTGACTCAGCATGTCACAAAGCTGAGTAACGAAGCGGTCGAGGCTGAAATCACGTTTTCCCCAAATATCCCACATTTACTTAACGTTTCACTTTGCAGACTCTTTAACTCGTCTGCTGCTGAGATCGTTTAGCAGAAATGAGCACAAACAAACAAGAATGCTTGTGAGGAATTGTAACTTTCCATTTGCGTTTGTTAAAGGCAAACCGGGCTGCTGATTGTGTTCCTGCCAGCTCAGTAAATGTCTTCCCGCTTCTCTTACGCTCCCCAATCCATTATTTATGGAATCCCTGCTCAGATTGAAGCTCTGTTTACATTTCATCTCCATTCTCCTTAGAGAAACCTGGGAGTGAGACTAGAATGTGATGTGCTGATGTGCCAATTGTTCTTATTCGGCCCTGTGTCCTCCAGGAGCTGGCCCACATAAACCACTACAGCGAGTCTTTCCCTCCAGACTTACAGTTACGGCGCTACAGATGCAGAAACACACCCGGCAAAGAAACTAATAAATGTAAATGTGAAGATTTAAGTTGACGGCGCTCTTCACTGAGCTGCTGCATACTGTCCTGCCTTTCATTTACACAGTGTGCGTGTGTGTGTAGGGGGGGGAGTGTACCACAGAGAGGCTGAGTGAAAGTGAGTGTGAGTGTGAGTGTTTGCAATAATTAAGTTTGGTCAGGAGTTACTGGGGTTCTCAGAGCATTACACAAATGATTGTGATTGATAAAGTGCAATTGGCACGGCTGCCACAGTCGCTCCATACGGCCGGATGATTGAGATTTGGGCATCGGCTCGCTGAACAGGGCAATTAGTCCGAGCTGGACCTAATTTACATGCTGCAAACTGCACCAGGAGCAGAGACGGCCTGCATGCATGAAGCCAGGAGAGAAAACCAGTCGATAAACCTCTCACAAGTTTTTTGCCGAGTCCTTAACTTTCTTTGATCTGCTTCGTTTTCTGCATGTGAAGCAGGTATGAGGACTGGACGGATGGATGGACGGATGGATGGATGGATGCTTTCTGTCTTTCTTGCCAGTTTGAATCACCTGGTCATCCCTCTTACTTCTAAGATGCCGCCCTCATATTGAACCACACACACTCAGAGCGAAGACAGCTGCCATTTAAACACACCACTGTGTAAAGGTTACATTTAAGATAAGCCTCGCGTTGAGGATCAGACTGTCGGCTCTACATCTCCAGAGCGTCTGCTGGTGTCAGCGGGTTGTGACTGACTGGTGAAGATGAGGGCAGAGCAATGATGTAAGCGCAGAGGAGGACGTGTGTTAAGTTTCAAATGGGAAAAAACGCGAAACAGCGGAGAAGCAGAAAGAGAAAGTAAGTAGAGTCTTATTAATGAGCAGCACAGCGTGTGATTGGCAGCATTAGTTCACAGTGACAGATCGGAGCTAAAGCATGAAAGAGAAGTCTCTGCAGGTAATGAAATATTTTGAATTGTATCGGCGTGAATAAAACGGAAGGTGAAAAGTAATTAAATACGTGTGCGTTTGTGGCTCAAGCTGTTTCTTAACGGTCACAATTAACACGTCGGGGAGGAGAAAGCCAAAAGTAAATGTGAGCGAAGCGGCGGAATTCAAATCATTCCTGTTCAGTCATTTAAAGTGCCGTGCTGAGAACTCCTGCTTACATGAGTCCCTGCGGTTTGCTGCGGCTTAAAGGAAATAACTCACTTCTCTTAATGGTGGGCGTGTGGGTTAGAATAAGGCTTAAAAAGCCACTGGGGACTCGTTGATAAGCCCAATGGACGCACTTAATACTCTCATGCAGCATGCAGCGTGCATGAATATAAGCGTACTTAAAAGTCACACACTTACCTTGGTCCAAGGGCTTGGCAGGAGCCCAGGTTTTGAAGTAGTCATCCTGAAGAGAAACACAGAAGAAGAAGAAGAAGAAGAAGAAGAAGAAGAAGAAGAAGAAGGAGAAGGAGAAGAAACTGGGTTATGAAATAATAAATCCACACAGTCGACATCAGTGAATCAATTTGTCGACTACAGAGAGAGAAGGAGGAATAACAGATCTAACAACCCAGAAATGCTGCTTCACTTTTCTGTTATCCTTTTCCTCATCTTCCCAGCTTCATGGTTTTGATTTTAAAAAGGGGGCGTCGGGAAGGAGGATGGATGATATTGATCAGTGCAAGCTCGTTTGGTAAGTTTGGATATAGGACGGAGCAGCGTTAGGCACAGAGCGGCGCCAGGCACAGAGCGGTGCGAGGCTTAGAGTGGAGCTGAACTTGGACAGACGAATTTGAATGTCAAGGTCAGAACGTCTGGGAAAAAGTTTGGGAAAGTGCACAGATTGAATTCGAAGAACCAGATGAAGCAGACTGAAGGGTCGATATGAAAAAAAACTGCTTGGCAGGAGGTCAGCAAGGAGGCAGATGGTGAGCAGGATGCTTCAGCTGGAGGGATTTGACCCAAACACCATCTCTGGTGCGGCCTGTACACCCGTTTAGACGAGCTGACATGATGCTGCATTTATTGTGTTCAGTCATGTTACATGGATGGGTGACACATGGTAACACTGGTCACACTGGTAGCGTGACCGGCTTTGTGATGCTGGCCGAGCACACAGTGTGAACTCCCTATGTATGTGTGTGTGTGTGTGTGTGTGTGTGTGAGAGAGGGAGATAGCTAGAGATGAGCTTCTATGTGTAGTTTTTGATTGCCCCTGGAAGAAGACCAATTGTTTCCGCTACTACATGTGCCACATACACATACACACACACATACACACACACATCAGTAATGGGGTCTACTACTGAAGCGGCACCAACAGAGAGCCATATGTGTGTCAGCGGAAAGCGAGGCCGTGTCACTAACATTATCTGAACTGGGCTGAGGGAACCTGCTGGGCTTCAAAGTCGGATCCCCACCTCTATCATTAGCATCAGTGTGTGTGTGTGTGTGTGTGTGGCAGAGGAAGAGAGAGGCAGAGAGAGAGAGATACAGAGAAAAGGGGGGGGGGGGGAGAGAGAGAGAGAGGGGGAGGCTAAATTAGGCTGTGTTAAATCCGGAGAAAGCGGAGGGTCGACCCGCTCATCCAGTCCGTGTTCTATAAATGACAGCTGCCAACGCCGATGTTATAAATGAGGAGATGGACACTGATGAGTTCCTCCCTCAGGTCTGTTCTCTTCCCTCCTGTTCCCTCGTCTCTCCACCGTCTCCCCTGATGTCTCTCTTATTGAAATTATGGAAATTTGCTCTATAAAAAACAAATCAGTTTGAAACCCAGTGTGAGGCTTTTACAATATGCTGCTACTTCTTCATTTGACTCCAAACATTGGATTGGATTCCTCTCCTGGTGCCAAATGTCCTATTGGAGTGTGTGTAGGTGTAGATGATAAACAACTACTATAACTGCCTACTCCAGATTGGAACAGTCCCTCAGATACTTCCATATATGGTCGGACCTAACCATCTTGATTTAGGCCCCATTGACATCTTGCATTAAAGGATTTATTCAATTTAGCTTGACTGGGAGCTTCAGAACCCAAACCAATTTGCTTGAAAATGCGTTGTTCGGATTGCGATCTTATTACAGCACCTTGATACTCATACTGATACTGCATTCTGATCCACTACAGCACATACTCTACATTTGTGCGATGCCTCATTCATTAAGTTAATTGAATGGGAGTCATGTCTTGATTCACACGTGCATCTCCACCTGGAATGCAGCAGACAACAACACAAAGGTATTTTTAAGACTCATCCAGAGGAATATTGTGCTTTAATTGCGTGACAACATGCATCCAGAGATCTGAATCACACTGCAGGCAGCCTCCAGATAATGAGAAGGCATGTTGATGTTCAATTTTGTAATCAAATGTTTTTTCTTATTTACTTAATGTAGTAAACAGAGCCTCGTTGTGCCAAATCAGCTTCCAAACGTCTGTGCGTCTGTTTAATCAGCAGCACCAACACTCCCACTGTCACAGGCAGTCTGGGGCTTTTCAGGGAAGGTAGCAGCAGCAGTAAGTTTCAAAATATGATCAAAGTTAACACACACACACACACACACACACACACAGTGCATTCACTTACCTCTACTTCCTTTAAATGATTTGCAGAGGAGAGCGAGAGGGAGAGAGAGAGAGAGAGAGAGAGAGAAGAATGGAGGAAGAAGAAGAGAGGAGAGAAAGAAAGGTCAGTGATAATGATATATGTGGTGTTTGTCAGATTTGCTACAATCCTGCGCTTCTCATTCTGAATGCTGAAGACACACACACACACGGCCACAAACACACATACAAACGCTTATAAGATAGGCTTATTTGATGTGGCATGTAATTTGAAACACACCGAGGGCAGATTGAGTGGCCTCAAGACGAGCAGCAACGCAGATAGGGAAGAGAGAGAAGAAAGGAAGATGAGAGGGGGCAAGCTGACGGAATTTTGTGCAGAGATAGGAGAGAGGAGAGAGGAGAGAGGAGAGGACCTTTTTCCTTATAGCATCAGACTATATGTGTCTGTGTGTCAGGGGTCAGGGGTCTTAATGTGGGCTCTTTCCTTCTATGTTATTCAAATACCACGACTCAGCTCCTGCTTATTGAGCCTCCAGACCGCTGATGACATTTCGCCAGGACCCCCCATTAATATTTTACAGCGCTCATCTGGGAGGCATTAAACGGCTGTTGAGCCCACCCGGACTTCCACCCAATGTCATTCAAACTCTTCACAGTGATGATGAGGAACTAAAAAACCCAGACTTTATCATCACATTGTCTTTCCAGTTTGAGTCCGCGGCTGGAATCCTAACGAGCGAGTCGGTTCACGGTTGAAGTTGAAGGTGACGTTTTTGCATCCGGACCGGGTTTGACTTTTAAAACATTCAGCTGGAGGTTTTTTTGCCGGAGAGTGAAAGCGCGGACTGTTTACTTATGCCTGTTTGGGCTTTAATTAAGAATCTGTTTAAAATGTGGTACAACAGCTGCCACCCAAATTGGAATCTGTTTTTTTTTCTTCTTCCTTCTAAACTAGCATTTAATTCAATCACAAATTAGACCCAGTTTATTTAGCCATGCCTCCATCTGACACACTGGAATTAGAATATTTAAGCTCAACTTCATTATATTAGCGATTCATTAGGCAGCGGAAAAGTACAACTAAAGCATGTTTTTCCAAATCTATACAGTTGTGTTTTTACATTTAGTTCTTGAACTGACGAAAAACTGATTGGTCTCGGCTTCTAGATCAATCAGATCAATAAATTGGATGAAGAGCCTCTGCTGTACTCATATTTGGGCTCTAATACGCAGTACATCACAGAGAAGTCCAAACCAGCCAGGGAACGCTGCAGCAGCCAGTCTGACCAGAAATCCGATTGCACAGCCGCTATTGTGTAACATTAACTGGAAGCTTTTTCATTTATGTGGCTAACTTCATCTCTTCTGAGCATTCTGGAGGGTCTCTGCCAGGTCAGCGTATGTATTTATTTATTTATTTTTCCTCGGCAGGCTTTTACATGGATGGGACTTCCGAGATCCGATCGGATAGCAGATCCCCAAGGAATTCGGTGGTGGAAGGGAAATGCAGAGAGGGATTAAAAGAAGTCAGAGTGGAACCAAAGTGGGAATGGCTTAAGCCTTGATTGCCTTGGCTCAGCAGAAATCTGAAGTAATGTGCCCGGCGTGGGTATTTGTGCACAAATATTCACATTAACATAAAATGAGCTGAAGCCCTGCCTGCAGTCCTGAGTGAGGGCGTCATAATGTGGGGACCAGGGTGTAAATCTGCCCTCTCTCTTCAAACTAAACAGCATTAAAAATTCACTGTGTACTTGATTCATTTTATGCATGGATTTGGAACCTTACCAAATTCCTCTCCTCCTTCTCCTCTCCCTCCCTCCCGTCTCTCTCTATCTCCTCCCTAAGGCTACAGGCCGTCACAGAGTCGGGCGCTGGCCTGGAATCAGATGGGCGCCCTACGTGGATGATGTACGAGCTGTGTGTGCGGGTTAGCAGAACAGAGCTGTGGGGGGATTTTTCCGAGAGGCGCTTGCATATTTTACTGAAGAGGGAGCGGAGAATGCTGAGTAAAAGCAATACGCAATTAAAACAAAGCTCTTCAACCACAATATCGCAGTGGGAATACACACACACGCACACGCACACACACGGGCACACACACACAAGCATATTCTTGAGAGACAATCAATACAGAGAAGTTGTTTGTATGGGAATGAGCGTCATATTTGTGATAAAGGCGACATTCATCAAATCTCTGTCTCTGTCTAGCTGAGTATTGTATCGATCACACGTAACAAGCTGTGTAAAGACGGCCCCTCCATCATCTTAAGCCGCAAAGGGAGTGTCTCATCAAACTAATTAAGTGTCGCTTGAGAAATTATTTGGAGGAGTAGGTTTCCGAAGAGACTTTGAGGGCATTAAACATTATGACAAGTAGTTAAAATCCACAACAATACGAGGTCACGGTGGGCACTTTGATAGGGAAGATGTAGAATGGAGATATAGGGTGAGAGAGGAACAGGAAGAGTCCAACCTATGAAAACGTTTGACCTTAAGTTCCACTTCTGAAAAACCCAATACCAACTGGACTGAAGTATTAGAATGTTGGGGGTGATTAATCTATGTGCGAGAACATGAAGGGAGAGGATGAAAGGAAGAAGGGCGGACTGATGGGAAGATGAGAGAAGGAGCAGGGGAGCCGAGAAGAAGAGGGAGGAAGGAGCAGAGGAGGAAGTTTGATTTCTTATAACGAAGCACCGCTGACTTCTGTTCAACTTTCAAACATGCTGTCGACATTGACAAGCGGCCTATCGTGCATAACAGCAGACAGGTACACTGAATATTAAATGTGCTGCATAGTAAATTTGAACACACACACACACACACACACACCGGCTCCTTGCTCCTGCTTTTGAGAATACCCACACAAAGTAGAATTAATAGTTCATTAGACTCTGACGAAACTCTCTCTCTTGATCTCTCCCTTCTTGTCTCTTGCTTGCACACACACACACACACACACACACACACACACAATTAGGAGAAAATCATAAGTGGCACTTTCACCATCCAAACACTCAATTCCATGCAGACACTGGAGTCACGTAAGGATCCGGCCGAAACCAATGGCAACATTTGCATTCACAGCCAATCCGGCATCTCTAAACGGAGACAAATGACTTTTCCTCCGCGTCCGCCTCCCCCCTCCTCCCCCCATGGCCTTCTATTTTTATAGACACCCTCATTCATCAACTCTGTCGCTCTCTCCTTTTTCATTGCGGAATACATCCCTCAACAGATCCAGCGAGTGACAACTGTGGCCGGGTGCCAAACCTCCAGAATATGCTTCCTCTTCATTCTGTCCTGTAACGTTACAGCAACGAAGGGGGAAAACCCTCCATCCCCAAAAAGTGGAACAGTCCCTTCTTTTGCTCTCTCTTCAAATCTGCTCTCTCGTCTTTTATTCCCTCCCATTTCCTCCCACATGCAGCATATAGATGACCAGAGCAGAAGTTTGATAGAAGTCAAGAAAAAGGCCACGGAGATCGGGAACACTGTGTTAGAAGCGGGGAGAAAAAAGGCCAAACAGAAAATGGGAGAGTGGGCGATCTTTGCACTTGTCTCGGTGTGAGCGAATCGAATCGAAAGGAGAAGAGAAAACAAGAGGAGGTCCAGATTGACAGGCAGGGATGGAACATAAATGACAGAAACAATTAGGGCAGAGAGAGGGAGAGTTGACACGCTGGACTTATCAAAATGATTGGCTGTCAGGGCCGTGCAGGGTTATGTTCCCATTCCAGGTGTCAAGGGATTCTTTTCTGAAAACCACAGAAATGCCCCAAAGAATAAATAGTGAGTCAGGTGTGTTTCTATCAGCTGGGGGAGGAGGAAACGTCTGCCTGGGGTGCAGAAATGTAGATTCTATTCAATGTTATGTAGCAGAGAGAAAGCAGCTAATGAAGGAGTGGATCAAGAAGAACATATACAGTGTGAAGACAATCATAGACGCATATATATGTACAGCACAGAAGAACTAACAAAGTAATAGAGAAGAATGAGGAGGATGAGTGCAACATCATTCATTCGCGCTCACTGAGTTAGAAATCCAAGTCTTCTTTATTCAGCAGCACAGACGGATATGAATAACGATATTCGCCGTTGCTTGGAAGAATCAGATATCAGCGCGGAGGAATGTGGGCGCCGGTGCGTGCCCGCCATTGTGTTTGCAAATGAGCGAACAGCTGAGCGACTGTCTGAGGCCGCCATTGAGTCGATAAGTGAGTGGAATGAGAGAAAATGAAAAATGCAAGGCTCTCGAGTTTAAAACGCGGCGGCGGGTGGAAACGCAAAACCTAATGAGGAAGTGCGGAATGTGCAGCGCTGTGCCAATTGATCGGTGTCATTGTCCTGTTGCTTTACAATAGAAAGACGTCAATAATCGATATCGCTGCGTCTCTGTGGATTGCGCGAAAATTGCGATTGATTGATTTGATTGAAGGGATTTAGAAATCATGGGAAGATGACATGAAAGGCTGGAAGTGTATGTTTGTGTTTTCCCTCCGCTCACCTGTAAGATGAGAGTGTGAGAGTGTGTGTGTGTGTGTGTGTGTGTGTGTGTGTGTGTGTGTGTGTGTGTGTGTGTGTGTGTGTGTGTGTGTGTGTGTGTGTAGCCATAAAGAAGATGATGATGAATGGAGTCTGCGGCCTCAGTTCTTGGCTGGGCTGGGCTCTCACACCGTGTTTCCCTCTGGCAGCCGTAATCCCTCCATAACATCTACTCCTTGAGGCAAATCAAAGCTTTCGTCTTTTTTTGCTGTTGTCCTACGCGTCTCTTCCTTCAATTCCTCGGAAGGAGTCGACATTACTGCGCGTCAGGAACGTTACAAGATGGTTTTTGACTCGCAGATGTGGCTCTCCCTCGTCACGGCTCAGCCAGATATAGACTTTCTAAGAGAGGAAGTGTTAACAGCCCGTATGCTTATGTCCAAATTACACTTTCGCTGAAGCATGAAGAGATTTTAGGAGGGAACTCGGGCTACTAAAAAAAGACGAAGTAATTGAATCCATATATTTGCATTGATGAGTCGCGCGGAGGGTTCGGTGGAGAGAAAAGTGCAAAATGAGGGCAAAGGTTCAGTGCAAATGTAATATATTCACGAGTCAGCTGAGTTTCTTCTCCTGGCCGTGTTTCTCTCTGCAGGGTGTTTGTTTCCTATGCAGCGACCCGGTGCGTCTCCGTGTGCAAATGTGTAAAGACGAGGAATATAAGTATTATGAAAGGAATTATGCTAAACAGCGTGAAATGGCCAAACGATAGCAAACACACACACATACACACACGCAGACGCAGAGCCATGATTCTTCACTTTTCTCGAGGTGCAGCGTTCCAACCCGGTGATTTCAGCTGTACAAAGAAACCCTATCTTCAAACAGAGAAACCCGCGGCTCCCCTTCGCATTCTGTGGCGATAATGCAGCCGTGGCAACCGGCCAAGTCTTAAGCCAATCATACGCCGGCTCTGTTATCTGTTTGCTCCTCCAGGGAAACAAGGGGAAGAGGCCCGGGAGGACGGAGAGATGGACGACCTCTGTCTCTACCCTGTTTCAGACGCTCTGCCTCCTTCCCTCAAGTGTACTGCAGTAACCTTCAGAAACTACCCCTATCCAGGACTCATTTTGGAACAGAACTATTGTTCACTGACCAATTTTCAAATCACTCGGGCGCTCAGATGGAAGCTGTCCTCAAGACAACTCAGCCGCCATCTTAAAGTTTGTAGCATTTTAGTGGCATGTTCTGATACCAAAGCGTTGGGTTTGATCTCCTGCATAGACAATAATCTCTACTATGTACTGTAGTTGCATTTACTAAACTTTTAGTATTTACGAAACTTTAGCTGCATTAGTGTCTTAATTTCAAAGACTTTAAACCCTCGATTAGCATAATTAAAGCTGCCTCGGGTGACTGTAAGTGCTTAAGCTTGTCGGATCGCTCTCTTCCTCCAGACTTCCTTCGTTCTGCTTGGAAACTTTCTGTATTTGTTCTTGTTTGTCTGTTTGGGTCACAGAGAAAATGCGACTAGCGAGTTGAAAGAATGCCTGTAGGAAGGCACTCGCTCACCTCACTGTGTGTCTGTGTGTGTGTGTGTGTGTGTGTGTGTGTGTGTGGGGGTTCTTTCAGGGTTTGTCTACTAAATGCAGGTCTTTGCAGAACTCTGAATAAACTTTTCACAAGGTCTTATGTTTATGTATGTCGCATGTGGCCGGAGAAAAGCATTTTTCTAAATGGAAAAAACATTTTTTAAACGTGTGTGTGGGGGTTTTCTGGAGGCATTTCAAACTACATTAATAGTAAAAGCTGAAATCAGCCAAAGTCCACACCAGCATAATAAATAATCCCCCTTAGTGCCGCACGTATAAAGGCAGTGATGTATTTCAGGGGTGAATCTGCCTCATTACCAGCAAATCCTCACTGCAGAGATGAACGCATGAACAAACACGTTGACTCTAAAAATAGAGACAGACAGAGTCAAAGACACACACACACACACACGCCTCAATCATCTGGCTGTGTCTCTTTCTCTTTCTCTGCCTGGTTTCTATAGTTTGGGTCACCTGCCCAAACCCCAATCCTGCCTAGACCCTGGAGTCCCTAGAGTCCCTGGAGTCTCTGGAACCGCTGGAGTCTCTGGAGCTCCTGAAGCCCCGGCCATCTGCCTGATCTGCCCCAGACGCTTGCACCCAGGATGCTCTTATTCCTGGATTTCTCTAGCAGGTCTATTTGCTCTTTTTTGCATTTTTGCCTGATTTTGCATTCAGGCTGACTGGCTGCTCATTATCGCCGTTCTCATCCGTTGGCTGCATTTGAATCCACACTCGATAAACAGAAAACCCTGGCATCCTCAGTGACAGCCGAGCTGGTATGATATGTATACGTAAAAAAGCTTTATTTTCCAAGGCTTCATCAGGCGTGCAGGAACATTGCACATAAAATACAGAAAAGGCATCGGGATCATTATCAACTCAATACCCGAACCGTTTGTGGTTTGATTCTCTACTGAAACTGTTTTCTGATCAACTCATTAAACTGTTACTTTGTGCAAATGTTTGCCCGCATAAATCAAACACTAACTAATGCTTACCGCCTCTCTGCTCCTGCAAATGCCTTCTTGTGTGCTCGGCATGCCGATGCTCACATTTGTTCTGTTTGAAGTTTCTCAGCATACAAATGTCCTCCAATGAAACCAATGGGAGTAAAGTTTGACATGTTGGAATATTAGGAGCATTTGGAGGACACAACCTGAATGTTTAAGTTAGAATAAGCAAGCAGGAACGTTACGGATGCATCGTACGCAAGAGAGCAGTCAAAAGTGCCTGCGGAGGGGACAAGTGGAGATATGATCCTCTGTGAGAAGACTCCATCCCACACACAGGGATGTAAATATGAACATATGGAAAATCATTACACAAAAACAACACTGGCAGGGAATGAAAGAGGATTTGTGGTCGTTATCACTGATCAAAGAAGTAGTGCTGTACTGTAGATAACCATGACGACTCACACCTCTCATCCACCAACCCGCACACACAAACACAAACATCTAAAGACAGAGAGAGAGAGAGAGAGGGGGGGGGGGAGACCAAGAGAGAGAGAGAGAGAGAGAGAGAGAGAGAGAGGTAGCTCTGCCACCCACAGCAGCAGGGAGCTCATTTCACACAATCTTTTAGTTTAAAAGGCTTACTCAGGAACAGACTGGCTGAGGAAAACAAAGAGAGAGAGAGAGGGAGAGAGAGAGAGAAGGAGGGGAAAGGTGCTGAGGCAGGGAAAAAAAGAGGAGGATGAATTGAAAGGGAGAGAGAGGTAAGGGAAGAGATGTAGGAAACAAGGTGGGGGATTTAAGATGGAGCAGACCTTGAGCGCTGTTGCGTACCGTTAGCTACAGCGGAGGGACGGACGTCTTTATCTCCGTAAGCTCACTACAACACAAGTAAAGCCCGGCACATCCACAAACACTGCAGCCTTTATACTTCAGCACATATAGAAGTATATACACACACAATGTAATGCACCCTCTTCCATAGGCTGTGCACTTGCCTCAGCATTATCTCGACAACTCTTGTAACGTTAGGATGACTTTAAAGTGCGTTATCTTCTAAAAAAAAATATGTGACGATGATAACAACACTGCTCCGTCAGAGTTCGCTGCAGAAAACTGAATCAGGGCAGCAAGAGGCGATTGATCTAATCCTCCTGATCCTACCTGCATGTTCACCACAAAAAAGAACGTCCCACACACCCCGTTCATTGATGTGAGACAGGCAGAGAGACAGAAAAGACCAACTTTAATGTCCCAAATCCAAGGTGTTTCTGGCTGAAGTATACCACCAGCTCTGCCTGTTCTTTCTAAATCTAAATCCTAACCACTCAACTTTTCTTCAAAAGGTGTTAACGTCGCCTTCGGAAGCATCAAAAGAAAACGAAACGAGCCGCAGCTATTCTCTCTCTGTGAGCATGAAAGGGTATTTGTCAGAAACTGTGGGGTTTAAGATGTAAATGAAAGTGTTTACTGCAATGATTCCATATACAACACAACAACACACAGCGACGTGAATCACCAACAGCTACAACAGAGAGAGAGTGAGAGTGAGAGAGACACTTGTAGCAACCCTGTCTCCATGTCTCTTCTGCTCATAACAAACAAACAACACTGGGTCCCTAACAAGCCCACATGGGGCCCGTTGGCCCTTCCAACTGGGTGATCCCTGCCCTGATTGGCCGAAGGGTTCCTTTGTGCCCTGCAGGTGTGATTCAACGACACGGCACAGTTATCTCTCTCTGTGGTAAAAATAAACACCTCTCAGTGTTTGCACTCGTACACGTTGCCATGTGTGGAACGATACAGGGAAAAGGCCCCGACTTCTTCATTCGGAGATAACAAACACAAAATCAAATTTAATGAGACCTCCTGGGTATAACACACTCCCTCTGCTCTGATTGACTGAGAGAAGCCTGAGACAACAATCTGCTGCTGCTTCCTGTTTTTATGTTAACCACATTCACTCTATATGCCTGTGTAATGAAGTAATCTATGATGTCACCGGTCACAGAAACACCACTTGCACACTAAGCAACTGAGTTAGAACTTGGTGATGTTTTTCTAGAGGCCTGTCTGGGTGCAGAAACAGGTTGCGGTTGAAGGTCTCGTAGTTAAACAAGGGTTGTGTGGGATGCGGGCTGTCTCAGACGGAAGTTAACCATTTTGAAATCTTTGTCGTTCCATTAACGAAGATCCCAGACAATGATACCAGATGGCGCTGCTGTAATGGGATCTATATTTAGATAATATCATTTTATTTATTGCTGTTTGCAGGAAGCATTAGAAATAGAGTTCAACCTGCTCAACCTGCTGTGTGGCCATATGCAGACTGCTTATCGTATCACTCTATGCAGATGACGACGCCATCTTTAGCCCTTTCACTGAGCGATCACAGCTACAGAACATTCCTGTATACACCATGTGATCCAGTCATTGGAAAATCTGCATATTATCCTATCCAAAAGACACATTTCCTTCTTGCTTTTCTCCGGATTAATAAACTCATAAGTCATATTGGATGAGCTCAACCAGCATTGCGGCTCTCGGTCGCCACAATTCCGTTTCAATTTGCCATTTATTCTTTCTTTTCTGAAGCCACAGCTGATGATTAGGAGAAAAAAAAAGAATCCGTCTATTCATTTAGTTGTCTTTTCTCTCTTTCACATCCTCCCTCGTTCTCTCTCTCCGTCTCCTCCTAACAGTGTTAAATGAGATTTGAGCTCCTGCATGCAGAGGCGGCATTAACAAGCTGATGGATTTTTCTCCCCTTTTGTTTTCCTTCATGCTCTTTTGTGCCTCCGTGAATTAGCGTTACGATTGTAGGTCTTAACCCTGCCTGTATGTTTTTGCATGTGGGCGTGTGCGTGTGCGTGTGTGTGTGTGTGTGTGTGTGTGTGTGTTTCCCCCCCAGATCCCTTCACTTTATCGTTCTCTATTTATGATTCACTTATGAGTAATACCCAGGATAATAAAATATGTACGCCTTTAAGATTAGAACCTGCAGGGGGTGTACGGTAATATAACTCTGCATCTGTTCGGGGCTTGGCAAATACTCCAGTAGAGGAAGAAAAATAAAAAATGAGGAGGTTTCATTGCACCTTAATGACTCCACACACATTTTCTAAGCAACAAAAGAAATCTACATTCCCTTAATTGTAGCTGTTCTCTTTGACTCAACAGGGACCGCCGGCTCCTCTGGTGTTTTTACTTTGATCAGTGATGAATAAACAAGACTTCTTCTTGTCACATCTGTTCTGATTAGAGCGATGCTGTGATGCCTCTGCAGCGCGCCCATTCTGATATTCAATACCATAATATCCATTTACAGAGACATTTTTCTGCCCTATGCCTTATGATGATAGCTCCGTATACTGTAGCTCCTCCCACTCTGGAACATATGGAATGTGGAAGGTGCTGGGGGAATAATTATCACCGTTAATTGCTGTAAATTAATACAAACAAAGACTTTTTACGTTCAATTACATGAACAGAACGGTGTTAGAAATGAAAGTGAGAACAGAAAGTAAATGAAAGCAGCATATAGGAAGAAACATTGGAATAATAATGGAAAATATAAAGCCAGTATTGGATTACTTATTCATGAATACATGAAATCATGGTCCACTATTATAAACAGTGGAATAATGCTGAGGTTTTTTAATCATATGTATTTATTAACTCTTTTTTTTCCATTCTGGGATTTTTAATGAATAGAATAAACCGCTGAAAAAAGTCTGTAATTACTGCGTTGGCTCAGCGTGGACTGATGTGTGTTGGTGTGTGAGCTGCGTTCAGAGTCAGCTGGGATGAAAGATTGCCTCGGTGACACGGCCACAGTCAATAAGCAGCATAATCACAAACACAATCACCATCACCATCATCACAACAGTTATGATCACCGTAATCTGCATCATAATCGTAAAGCTGACAGGAAAGCTAATCACGACGCTGATAGCAGATTAGAGAAATAATTGAAATGGATGCGAGGGTGTTTATCTCCGTTTAAAGCTGTAGGCATTTTGACTTCAAGGCGTTAAAAGGCGACGGAGTCTGAATTACACTTTGTTTGCCTGTGAGAGACGGCGCGGCGGCTCTGCGTTTGAACTTGTGCGTTTAAGCATGTCGATACTGAGAGCTGATATGGTTCTAAATAAAGGAGGTGGTGTGTTTGGAAACGTGCCAGTGATCACGTCCCAGAACGCCAGGAGAAGTACAGTCTACGCTGATGGAAACCATGGAAGAGGAGACGGCATTGTCCTCCTAAAACAGAGCAGGAAATGGAGAAAGATGTTCTTACAATGGAGGAAGTGTTGATTAACCAACGCAGGGCCTGAATCATCTTCTCCTCTGTAACGTTGTCACTTGTTATGAAGCGTACTGAGCCTTTAAAAGTTCCACTGCAGAGAAAGTAAGATAAGCAAATGGAAGAGGCATAATATTCAGTATTTGACTTGAGCTAGGAGAAAGGGCAGGTGGAGAGCTCCAAATAGAGAATGAGTAGGGTGGGGGTGAGGGGGGTGTTGCTATAGTGACAGGGTGCATGATAATTATAGTGTTTTTATGGTTACTAGAAATAAAGGAGCATTGTGAGAATAGAACTCTGTTGTCAAGCAATGACAACAAGAATGCAGGGATTTGATCTAAAGTTCCTAACAACTTTATACAAATCAGAGGGAAATCATTCACGCAGCAAAGGTTTTGGAGAGACTTGTGGGCGAGATTCCATTTTCGGTCTCCTTTGATTCCGCTGATGACACTCCTGACACTGGAGGTGAAATGTCTGCGTGGCTGTGTGACATTTGGAGCTGAGCTGGATGGCTTCCCGTTACCCACAGCTCAGCCTCTACTGCCAAAACAGAGCTGTTCCTTTCCCCCCGGTGGATCGTATCTTCTTCAAGACCTTTCAGTCAACACTGACAACAAGCCATTGAGTCCTGACCAGACTGCCAAGTGCCTATGTGTGATGTTATATAACCAACAGCTGACGGCTGAGATCTTATCATTTCCTGTCTAGAGCACTGAAACCCTGCTCCGGCTGAGGTGCCACAAAACCTCAAATGGACAATAACTGAATGTTATTATAGTCACTCAACTCTGAGTCACACACACACACACACGTCACACACACACACACACACAGGCCAAAAACAAGAGCAGCCTGCAACAGAACAGGGACACAAAACTGGACAAGATAAAAGAACAACTAGACAACGCTTGATGAAGTGAAGGCACGCAAATGATGAAATTATGTAAGAACACAGACGTGAGAGTGAGGAAGAATGTGACAAACTCCAGAATGCAATTGTGTAAGTCTGAGAGAAAGCATTGTTAAAAAGTGAAAAAGACAATCAGAATTTCTCTCTTACTGACTAACACATTCAGCTCCATATGGCAGGTACCTGAAGGCAACATGGCAGCCTTCCCCCTTTGAGGCCTTGGTTTGAAACCCAATCAGACGCCCCTGCTACCCCACAATTAAACCTCCGTCCAAAATACACCAAACCAAACCAAATCAGATCCAAATCCAGCGGGAAATGTGTGTAAAATCTCCAAATGTCAGCAGCTACCAGGACTTGGGAATGTACATAGAGTCTAAGCTCATAACCATGACGTTACTGTAGCGGAGTGTGTCTTTGGTGTGTATACAGAAAGGAGACCAACACACAAAACACTTATGTAAAGCCTGAAACATCTAGAAACATCCTGAAACATCCCTGTCCCCTTCCTGTGATGTCATTTGCATTTGCAAGCGTTAATTACCTGCAATATTAGCTCAGTGACACATATAGTGCTCATCATACAATGTAGATATTTGTGCTTCGTATTATGGCAACTGAGGAGAATGAAGAGAGAGAGAGAAGGTGCAGAAGAGACAAGCACCTCATAATAAAGAGGAATAGCTTGAGAGGTCTGCAATTTCATCATTTCTGTAGAGATGAATGTTTTGAGAGTGTTTATTTCTTCCATTCCTTCCATTTGTCCATTCAAGGTCTGTTTCAATTGAAAAGAGCAAATGCCATCTATGTGCACACTCATTTCTTCATCAACAGCCGTTTGTTGCTCAGTAACATCCACAGGGTCAAATGTTTGAAATTCAGTCTGCTATTTGATAATATAAACCTTCTGTTCAACCAGAATGTAAGATCCACCTCACATTAACACATAATTATCTGTAAAAACAACAGTCAACAGATTCACTCCTGGCTTATTTGCTGATGTGATTGACTGTTCCTCCACCTGCTGGATCAATATTGCTCTTAATGCATTGATTTTGCTCCAGTCTGCCCCTCACATTGCAATAAAGTGCAGATTTATGCTTCTGCCTTTGGTCACCAGAATTCAGAAAAATATTTTCCCTGCCCGTTGGGGAAACCTGCCTGACAGTCCAACATACGCTCCATTAATGCAGCTTTAGTCAAAATGACAGCAAAGGGAAGCACGTGATGGAAGCCAGCCCGCGTCCCGCTGGCTCACACACCAGAACCGTGGACGTGGTTTCTGACCAGAGACAGAAAATCACCAGTGACATTCAGGCTGCAGGCCAAACAGCTAATAGGCTCTGCCCTGCTTATCAGTATACTGCACTGTCTGCCAGCCCAGAGGACACACACGCACGCACGCACGCACGCACGCACGCACGCACGCACGCACGCACGCACGCACGCACGCACGCACGCACGCACGCACGCACGCACGCACGCACACACACACACACACACACACACTCACAGCAGCTCATCCATCTTCTGCTTTCAGCTGAGAGCTTTACAACCTAAGCCAGTTAAGTATCGAGTTGTTGTTTAACAGATGAGAGGGAAGATGAAGGTCTGCGTGGGGAGATGTGTGTTGCCCATTACAGAAGCCTATTTACAGCTACTATGACAGGCAAGATGACATGGATACGATTCTTCTATGTAACATGACATTATAATAATAAGGCGAGATCCACCTGTCACTCATTAATCAGCGGTATATTCCTTTACATGTGCTCATATAACTCTGTTTCTGTATCTTAATGCTGGGCTAAATTGAGTCTTCAAGTCTGGAAGTTTAGTAAAATAAGTTCCCCGCAATGCAAAACTGACAAATGTCTCTCCGGCTCTTTAAGGGTGTGTGTGTGTGTGTGTGTGTGTGTGACACAACAGGCTGGCTTTAGCGTAAAAAAACAAATACAGACTCTGTGCCACAAAGCAGAACGGAAGAGAACAACGCTGCAATTCTGTGCATGAGCAAGTATGAGTGTGTGTGTGTGTGTGTGTGTGTGTTCTTTGCGTTTGTGTTTCTCTGTTGTATTGACAAAAACAAAACCAATCCATTTTCCAGATGGTATTAGAACACCTTCAGTAAAGCAGCGAGGGCATCGACCCCAGAGTCGCTCCATAATAAGACTAATTCCTTCCCTCACTAACGGCTGTGAATCTGTTGTGCTTCTGCATCATGATGAGCTCAACACAACACACACAACACACAAACGCAGCAGAGTAAGACCCAACAGCCCACAAGTTCAGTGGACTTGTGGAAATTGTCAGCTATTAAGCACATAAATGTTGTAATTTGTTCTTTACTATTCATTACGTCTGCCACAAATGGTTTCTGCATGATTAAGGAAGTTAATCTGTTAATTTAAGACTTATAAAGTAAACGTGGAGTAAATTTCACTGTTCTAATTCCCTAATGACGATCATCATCCTCACTTTCAGCATAAACATACACAGCTTCAAACTGACTCAACACTACAGGAACGTTTACCATTTAGATTGGCAACACACACTCACACACACACACACACACACACACACACGCGCACACACCTATTTTCTAAAGATAACCTCCTCCTCCTCCTCTCCCTCTGCTCTTCCTCCTTCTCCCCTTCATTACTGTTTGGTTCCCTTCTTCCAGATCAATTTCCAATCATCACATCCACCTCCATGTTCTCTCACTCTCCTCCCTGCGTTTCCATGTGACTGGCGGAGTCGCTCCCTCTCCTCGCCCCCTTCCCTTCCCCCACCTGACTTTCTCCTTCATCCTGACCTCTGGGTGCTCATCTCCCATTCATCTGCTCCGTGTTGGGGCTGTTAACACGCTGCTTGAGAGCGCAGATTAGCATTGTGTTTGTTTGTCCCCCAGGTTTCATTTCACCCAAACTAATGACCGCGCCTGTTTATTAATGGATGATTGCAGTAATGGAGCTGTCACTTCCCAAAACCCTACGCACTGTTTTGATCCATTCCATCCTTCCCTCTCTTTCCTTTCCTTTCCTTCCCTCTCTCTAACATTGTATTGATCCCAGTCCCTCCTAAACCCTGGCAGCAGCGGGGCCTCACAGCGGAGCAGGCAGGGGTCAGATTCAGCTCCAGCTCCACGGCTCAGGGCGGAGGGAAAGCTACTATATGTGCTTTTGATATCTTATATAATGATCAGGGTTTATGGAGTTGCTCTGCTGAGATGACACAAGTGATGTATTGTTGCTATGGCTACCTAGAGTTATAAATACCTTACGTACTGATGAACTATTGAACTACAGTGTGTTGGAGCGGGACTTATCTAATGCCAGTGAAAACAGTAAGCTAGTATTTACCATGGCTTTGGTAAGAAAATGACATATTGTAAATCCATCCACACACACGCGCACACGCACACGCACACACACACACACACACACACACACTGCTGTTAACGTCAAGCTACGGCCTCACAACAACAACCATGCACACTATGTCTCTTTTAGATTTAATACGGACCATCATATCTTTGAAAGTGTACATTAGCTTTTACGGGGAAGTATGAAAAGCCATAGATTTTTATTATCAGTAGTGAAATCACACTTAGTGCGCTGTGAGCAGAGCAGCAGGCCCACAAATCTCTGCTGCTGCTGCTGCCACGGTACAGCCTGGAGGCCCGGGGCAACCGGGGCTCCACATGCTACGCCACATACAAACCCAGGTGACAAAACAACTGATTAACAAGCCAGTGTGTGTGTGAGTGTGTGTGTGTGTGTTCGCGTGTGTCTCCAATGCCGTTCTGTGTGTTTATGTGAAATGAGGGTGACGGGGCAAATCCCTGCGACTGCACAGGCTCATTCTAATGCAAAGCTTATGTTTTGTTCAGTCACACCTGTTCTATTTTCCTATTTGACAGCTACCACAGATAATATGCTTCACATAATTACATAGCAGCATATATAAAAACCCTCTTTGTTACCTCACAATACAAGAAATAAATGTTATATATGGTAAGAATGTAGACTTACCTGGAGGGCCGCGAGGAGAAGAGACAGGTCGCGAAAACACATGAAAGGGAAAGAAAATGATATGTTAGTTTATGGATACACACAAGCACGGTTAACGCGCACACACACACACACACAATCAGGCTTGCGACTGCACCAAAAATCAATATGTAGCCGTGCAGACGTACTAATATTACAATTTTTCCCCCGTGAAAGAATGAGTAAAGGTATAAAGACAGGAATTTTCATGTCCACATCAATCAAACGGATGAAAACACAACGCAATCACATGCCACTCATCCGCCCCGAGTCTGATTGAGTCGGGTTTGTGTAGAAAAGAGGCGAAGAAGACAATCAATCACACGATGCTGTTGTGTTTCCCCAGAGTATGTTCCAAGTGTAATCTCTCTACATTAAAGCAAAAAAGTGTGAACTTTTACTTTGACTTTCCCTGCAAAAGCACACAAGTGGGTCAACCTGCAAACCCACATCAGGATTATTATTCAGTTTCTTCTCCGTAAGGTGGAATTTCATCATATGTAGTGTGTAGCAGGTGACTGTCATGTCTGATTTCCACCCATACTGCAGTTAATGAACTACAGGACAGCTAACCGGCCGCTCAACATGCAGCCTGTCACTGTACAGAGCCGAGCGGATCAGGGACTGAAAGGAGGGATTTAACTCGAGTCAACAAGTACAAGTGTGATGTAACGCCAGGAGGAGAAGTGCTGCAGTGATGCCGGAGTCAAACTCTATCTCAATCTCTTCTCTTCTTCAGACTCTACATTTGCATTGAAAACCTGAGGGGAGAAAAAGCAGGCGCAGCGAATTCCCTCCCGCCGCCACGGACGCAAGCTGCTTCAACTCCACACGAACTCCATCACACAGGAAAATTGGCCGAGTCCAAATATTGAACTCGGCGGACCTCAAATAGATCCAATCGGTCCGGCCGTGCAGGTAAACAGCTTTGTCAGTGTGGCAGGACTTAAGAAAGCAATCGCTCTTCAATCGTTTTCAATCAAGCGATCCTCATTTTGTTAGATAGACGGCGGGACCTGTGGGATAAATCACTTTCAGGGCCGAAAAGTCTCCATAAAGCCGTCGCTCTCTGGGGATCCTGCAGTCATCACGGAGAAACAAGGGGGCTTTATGTTGTCACGGGAACTAAAACAATGAAAGCTCAGCTGACAGAATTATAGGTTTGGCAAACAACACGCTGAGCACCATATGGACACATACACACACATACACACACACACTCACACACCCTAACAACCCCACATAATGACAAAAAGTACATAAACTGGAAGAAAGCCGCAGAGACTCTCACCTACTCTTTCCCTCTCTCTCTCTCTCCCCCTCTCTCTCCCTCACTCACTCGCTCTCTCTCTCTCCCTCTCTCTCTGTCAGCACACAGATGAAGTCACACGGGTTGGATTAGTCATTTTCATCTAAATGTCAGCGCCTTCCCCATGTCACACTGCAGCAATAAAAGCACAAACAAATAAAAGTGACATTGAGAACTTTTTCATTTCAGTGTATTCCCGTGTGTCTGAGTGTGTGTGAATGAGCACACGTGTGTATCTGGATGAGTGCAGAGTGGATTATTTTTTTATTGCAAATGTAAGTGGTTTACACTGTTGACAATTACTTAAAATGCAATCAAGCGAAGGTCTTTAGAGCGACCGCTAAAGTATGTGGAGGCTTGAATATAGAAAGTGAAGAAGAAGAAGTCAGTGCATGAAATCAAAGCTCCCTAGTATTGATCAGCTTAGCACCCGACTCAAAATTACTGGGAACATGCCAGAGGACGGTGTTCAGGAGATTAAATACACACACACACATACACACACACTATAGAGCAGATATAGGGAGGAGATGGGATGTGTAAGGAGATAGAGCGAACCTTATTCCATGCGGGCTGGAAGCTGTGTGGCTCATTAAAATTGGACTGAAGCTAAGGCGCGAGGGCTGACTCAGCCAGAGTTTAATTAAAGCTGTCAAACAACTTCCATGTCACCCTTTAACATGCAGATGCAGTCACGTACTCACACACCGTCACCCCCCCCCTTATCTCTCTCTCTCTCTCTCTCTCTCTTTCCTTCTCAATTGATGTACGACATTCACATAATCAGCCTTCCTTCCATCTTCCTGAAGACACGGCAGCTCTGCTTTCTGTTCTATCACTGGAACTACGCCGCTGTGCACACACACACACGACGACGTGCCCGCACGAGCGAGGCGAGGGAGTGAGGGAGAGAGGGATAAGGGTGGGGTGGAAGAGGAGGGGATCCAGTCAGGAGAAAACGCGATCGACACGGCTGGAGCTATCCTTTGACACACACCTGAGCAAGGAGTCGGCGAACACAAATAATGGAGGGACAATTACTGCGACACTCTGGAGCTTTGGTGGCATTTCACCCCTGAGTGGAGGCTTAGGAAGACATTTAAGCAGCTGATTAGTTATAGAGGGGCTGGCTCAGTTGTGTCATGTCATTCACTCCATCTCTCCAAACAGGATTAAGCAGTTTCATTGGAAACAGCGAGCATGGAGCGTTTGTCATCACACACAGGGACACACAGGGGGGAGGAGTCAGCATTTGTGCGAACTCCGAGCCAGAAAATGTCCCGATCCAAATGAATTTCTATAATTTGGCCAAATTGGATGGAAATGTGAAATGAAACTGTTCCTATTCGTCGCTTCTCTAAGTTTCGACTTCATTTGGGTCAAGAAGCTCTGAGTAAACAAAGAAGCCTATGTGCCTTTGCTCGCTGAAGTGTTTCATTAAAAACAATCTTGGCTCCATCTCATCTTGTGCGCTCATATTTCTTTCAGTTTGATGATTTTTTCCATTGAAGCGTTATAAATACCGATGATTCCGTTTCAATCTGGCGCGTAGAGAGTGAATTAGCAGCAGAACTCCAGAGTCGGGGTCATTAATTGGGTGAAAACAAAACATTACAAGTGCGACATTCAGCGATCTTGCCGGTGGGAGGGGGGGGTTGAATACTTAAAGACTGGGTGGTAACTGCTTATTACTGAAACTGCTGCTGCACCGTTTAAAGCGCTGGAATTTTTCTATCCCCATATCCTCACCAGGCATCATTTAAAGTCAGCACTTTTAAATGGCTTCTCTGCTCCCAAGATGCACCCCGGTAGCACGGCGTCCCACGATGAGCCATTAAAAACTCAAACACACAGCAACATGGGCGGAAAGCATCTTTTTTGTCTGTGTGTGTGTGTGTACATGTGGCATCGTCACGTCGCTTCACACAGTTCTAATTATTCACAGACCAATCAGCAGCACAGCGCAGAGTAATTACTTTCCTTTAAGTCCTTGTGACTTAATGACCATATCTTTGCTGTTTATTAGTATGTAAATCTGTTGTTTTACATCAGTAGATTGACACAGACACTGACTATAATTGTGAGGCCTTTTTTTTATTTTGTAAACAATTCCAGCAGCTGTTTTTGGGCGTAGCAGCAAACTTATCCTCCGCTTTATAAGAATGAACATGAGCGTCATTCAAGCAAAACACCAAACATGTAACAGACGAGCGATGGCTGAATGGAGAAACAAAGGGTTAAGTGTGCAAAGGGGGGGGGGAGTCGCGGTGAGGCAGCGGTGTCCCAAACGCATTGCTTATTCCCCAGGAAAACGCTATTACAATTTAAAAAATCACCAGAGATGACCTTTCAAATGCAGCAATGTCTCCTTTACGCCCGTATATGGGCACGTCATCAAAAACTTTAAATAGGAAACTGGGATGAAAAACGACCTGAAAAACGACCATCTGGCTCACATCAGGTAAGTCGTGTTACTCGGGGTTTGAAAGTCGCCCCGATACAGGAACGTCCGGCCGGCTGTTCGCCCGATAACGCCGCCGCGTCTGACTGAGGGGGGGAGAGAGGGGGAGGGGGAGGGGTCGCGTGTCACGCTGTTGTAAATGAGCGTAAAGTTGGCAGGAGCCGTCTCACCCTCCGCCACCGACCGGAGCCCAGATCAGCAGCAGTCTGCGGAAAAGTTACAGCACCTCGCTGCGTCTAACAGAGTTTTTATCCACTTTTTTATTGCCGACCCTCAGCATATTGCAGAACTTACTCACTCATCACATTCTGACGGCACAAACACAGAAACAAATTAAACAATAAACTGGATTCTCCTCCGCAGAGCTGACCGCGCCGCTGCAATCTAATATCTGGATTACTGCGGGAAATCTTTTTCATAAGGCCAATTTATATAAAGGGGAAACTAAACGCACAATAATGGATAAAGTGCAAAGCAGTATTTCCTACACCAGGTGAGGATTTAGAAATACAGGTGTAATATAAGACAGAGAGGATGCAGAGATCCCCCTGACAGCTTCCCTTTGGTACTCCAGTAAATAATGGCGTCTGACTGAATTACCCAGAGGGCTCCTGGTTGTACTGTCCGCACCTGTGCAGGATACATTAAACCCCCCAAGGGCTCCAGTATTCTCAGCCATTACCTACAATTCCCAGCAGCTCTCCTGTCATAAACACGTCTGCAGTGGTTTCTTCTGCTCACACATCTGCAACGCTCCGCAAAATGATCCAGCGAATAAAAGAGGAAAACACTCAAAAGATACCATCACTTTGTGTGGCAGTCCACACACACACACACACACACACACACACACACACAGAGTTTCACTCCCTCTCCCCATACACCCGGAGCAAACACAGCAGCCGCAGTAGCAGCAACCTTCTGAATTATTGAAGCAGACAAGATATCTCTCACACACACACACATACACACCGACACACACACATACATACGCATACACTGTAACTGTATCTGTGCTCACAAGGGAAAGATGAGATAATGACCAATTCGATCTGACATGGTTTTAGAGACCATAAACATCTCACACACACACACACACACACACACACATACAGACAGAGTGTGTGAGAGCGAGAGAGAGGGAGAGATGCTGACGTTGATGGAAAGGAGAGCTGGGGGAATGTGAGGAAGATAAACAGACAGGCTGCGATGTATTTTACACTTCAACACTCGAGGTTGAGGCGGTGACTTTAAGCTAGATGACCTGCTTGTCAACGCTGCTGCGTTACATAAATCCTGCAACTGATTATTTTCGCTTTCAGAAACACAACACACAGCCAAGAGGTTAGAATGATCATCTTCATCATCCTCGCTGTGTGAGACCTCGTAAATTAAAAGGTACGGCTACAACAACGCAGGGGAATGAATCACAATGCTGACGGAACATTACCATATATTTGTTTGTGGTCTTGTGGTTTTCAGCTTCAAACTGAAAAATGAGCAGGTTTAGTCCCAGTCAAAGAGAGACGAAGCCAGAGGACGGAGAAGGACGAGCCAGAGAAAAACATAGCCTTGTAAGTGGATGGAGTGATCAGAGAGAAGATTGGCTGCCCCACTTTGCTGGATATTAAAGTCAAAACAAAATGAATATAAAAGGAAATCTCTCCCTCTGCTTGGTTAGAAATCACGTCCAAGTCAATATTATGGACACGCATCCAGTCCCCTTCTGCCCTGAATGCTCTGGGGGGCTATTATGGGGGTTGAGCCAGCAGAGGGACACAAGCGGGACATAATGTTAACAAGCTATGGTGTGATGGCTTGATGAGTGTAACAGGATTTAATTGCTTTATTTGTCCTCAGAATCCAAATGGTCCCAATTGGGAATAAGTTTCCTCCACTCTGATTGGTGTTGTTTTGAAGAAATACCCCAAACTATCATCCATCCAGATCCGCACTGGAATTAAACGTGTTTTATATTTTCTTCCAGACATGGGGTATATCATTTGTTAACTGAATTTGTGTTAAAAATAAGCTCTGGATGAATTCTTCTGTCGTCGTGTGTTGGGTCACATTCATGAGACGTCATGCAGGAAAACAAAGGGACTCAAGACCTCACAAGGCTCCCACAGAGAAGCTGTCACCGCGCCGACGGGGGGATTTCCTATTTGACAGAGCAACTGGCGGGCAAATAAGACGCCGTGGCTCATCTGCACTCTGGAACTCAACTTATAAAGCAGATTACATGACAAATCAAACGCCGGCATATGGAGTTCTGCGGCGGGAGCGAAAACCCCCAGAGGGAGGAACATCTGATCACGCACTAGAACTGAAGCAGCCTACTGCGGGGTGACAGCTTCATTATAGGGCGCTCGATATGCACAAGCACACACACACATACACGCAGTTGGGGACATGCATGCGAGTGTGTGTGTGTGTGTGTGTGTGTGTGTGTGTGTGTGTGTGTGTGTGTGTGTGTGTGTGTGTGTGTGTGTGTGTGTGTGTGTGTGTGTGTGTGTGTGTGTGTGTGTGTGTGTGTGTGTGTGTGTGTGTGTGTGTGTGTGTGTGTGTGTGTATATATTTTTAGTCTCACATACAGACATGATCAAAACAGGTCCACACTGTTTGCTTCCTCTATCAGAACCGAGCTGCCTATAGATGTGAGTGAAATTCATCATTACTCTTCAATCTTTCGCACTAATTGTGATGTAATTCAAAGCTTTCAGACGGAATTTATAGTCAACAAATATTAGAAGAGCTTGAAAGTTTCTTTAGTGTTGTGTATAAAGGATCTGAACAAACACAGATGCGGAGGCTAGGAGTGTTAAAGCGTAGACGAGGACGCTTTCTGCTGGTTTCTCCATCCTTCTAAATCGTTTGTCGGAAGCAGAAAATCATACCGCGCCTCTTCAGAAGAATCAACAGCTTTGTGGGGGGAAACTTCAATATCAGCTCCAAACACACAAACAGAAATCCAATCCCCACAGAGAGAGAGAGAGAGAGAGAGAGAGAGAGAGATGGAAAAAAGACAGAGAGAGAGAGGGAGAGAGAGAGACAGAGAGAGAGAGAGAGAGAAAGAGAGAGGAGAGGGAGAGAGAGGGACGTTAAACGACTGCCGTGACAAAGCTGATTGAAACACACACACACACACACACGTCCATGTTGCATTGATGGCGTTTTCCTCTATTTCCTCTTTTCCCTCCATCCTTCACTCATCCGCCTGCCCAACATATACACACATACACACACACAGTGGGGAGGGCTTCACTCGCCCTTTTCATCTCCTCTCTCTCTTCCTCTTCATTCCTTCCATCTCTCTTCTCTTCTCATCTCGTATTTCTCCTCGTTCTTTTAGTAATCAGGCGCCAAAAACGACAGCAGCGTTCCTTTCTGTTGCTCTCCTGATTTGCCTATTTCTATTTCAACCGGCACACACACACACACACACACACACACACACACACACACACACACACACACACACACACACACACACACACACACACACACACAGGGTCATTTGGACGGTCATTGGGACGGTGACCTTTGTCTGGCCTGGGATTAACATGCGTGTGTGTATACATGTAAGTGTCCGGGTGTGTGTGTGTGTGTGTGTGTGTGTTTGCCTCCTATTGATTATATCCAGGCTCCAATCAGGGTTACCAAGCCCTGTAAATTTACTGATCGATCACTGGGAGAGCCTCAGGGTGGATGGGAGGCTGCCCCACCCCTCCCCCCTCTGTGTGTGTGTGTGTGTGTGTACGTGTGAATCTTTCAATGTACAACCATATGAAATGCAAAGTGTAACCATCCAATACTCGTCCCTCTTCACTCGCAACCACAGTCCTCTGGTCCAAGATTAGAATCAGCGTTTCCTCCAATCGAAATCAATAGCGCAGAGGGAGGAGAGGACAGGGGCTTTATATGGAAGGGCAACGTTTTATCAGCAATTAGCGGATCATAAAAACGAGCGAAGGACAGACAAGGAGAAAGAGTAGAGGCGAGAGAAAGAAGGTCTAGAAACCTACTTACTACCTGACGAAAGAGGAGGAGAGGGAGACAGCAGGGGGCGAATAAGAGGGAATGACAGGTGTTCAACCAAATCCTTTCCTCCATTGATGGAAATATTCTCCAGTGGGGGAATATCAGTGTGTGTGTGTGTGTGTGTGTGTGTAAGAGAGAGAGAGAGAGAGACAGAGAGAAGCTGAAGGTGACTCCAGGGTTCGATTTGTCTGAGCTGTTTCTCTTCCAGCCCATCCTCCTCCTTCTCCCCAGCCTAACACACACAAACAAACACACCCACACACACACACACACACACACACACACACATATATATACTGGAAAGCTCCCAGTGTGAATATGTGCAGGCATAGAGGTGCTGAGAAAGATCGCGCCTGCTCAGCAAATCCTGCTCCATCACAAATACAAAGAGGGAGGAGAGAATTTGGAATGGGGCCAACCAGCCTTCAACTTTACACTCCTGCTGCACATAGCAGTGTCACTGCGTATGCTTCATTCCTGGAAAAACACACATAGACTCACACACACACAGATATACACGCACACCGGCGCACAAACATCTCCTGTTTTGATAAAAAGAGACAGCGGGGTCTTTGACTGACAGCCCCAGGGAGGCCATCATCGCTGAAAAGACAATAGAGCTGATAAAAGACGACAATATGTAATAATTCTCTCCATGGGAATAAGCTGAGACACACACACACACACACACACACAGATGCAGAACAACACACTCACACAGGAGCCTTCACTACAACTGGGTGTAAACACAGAGAGAGGAGAGGAGAGGAGAGGAGAGGAGAGGATGCAACCTTCACACACACACACTATCGAGTAACATTCCGTGACGATTGTGGCTTTAAGTGAACTTTGAAGTGTTCAAAATAGCTCCGTTTGAAATTAATCCTGCCTTATTAATTGCGCGGACGCAAGATTGAGGCTGCATGGAGGTGAACTAATTAGGCCTGGAAATTAGAGCTAGTCAGCGGCCGTAATTATCAGTTATAATTATATCTATCATCCTGGCTGTCATAGTAATCGATGTAGGTCCGCGTTCCTGGTGCCAACATGGAAATCTGCTATGATGACTGCAGTGGTTAGGATTGGAATCCTGGAGGAAGAAGTTTACACCGAATTAAAGCCAAACGCAGCGCGGCATACACGTTGCAAGCTGTGTTTCCCTTTTAGCGTAAAGGTTGAGGGGAAATTAAAGTGCATCCTAGGAAGCTTGAAACAACATTAACAACAAAAGCTGCGGCCAAACACAAACAATAACAACCGAGCGACTTTGAGGTTTAACAAACTGTAGGTGGATTGCAAATCTGAAGGAATCCTCTAAGGAGCCGAGCGAGCCGAGCCACGGGATCTCTCCATTCCCTGCATCGCCCTCTCCTCAACAAACCCACTGAACTGCAGCTAATCAAGTCTCCTCCACTTACGCTCACCGAGATATGTTCGCATTATGTGGGATATGATTAAGCAAACAAATCCAATCTGCTTTTTTCCGTATGTGTTCCAAGATAAGGCACCCAAAGCACGACAAGTTCAAACATTATGGAAAGGAGCAGAGGAGCAACTGGTTCATCGACGCGGGGAGGAGGAGTGAAACGTGGCAGGTGAGGGGAGATGGAGGGGGCTGAGGAAAAAGGAGAGAGGAAGGATGGAGGAAAAAGGGTGAAGGAGGAGGCTACGGTCGAGGAAGCACGGGGTCATTCCACCACACTGGAGACACGGCAGGGAAATGAGAGAGAGGATGAGGAGCTGAGGAAGACGTGTGGAGATCTAGGATGGGAGGGAAGGCTGAGAGACTGAGAGGCAAGGAGGCGTCTTGTGTACAGCTAAGGTGGACGTGAAGGACAGAGACAGAGGAGGACATCTGGACATCTGCCTGCTGTGGAATCATGCTGCAACACCCACGACTACTTCACATAAACAAGGAGAGAGAGAGAGAGAGAGAGAGAGAGAGAGAGAGAGAGAGAGAGAGAGAGAGAGAGAGAGAGAGAGAGAGAGAGAGAGAGAGAGAGAGAGAGAGAGAGAGAGAGAGAGAGAGAGCCCTCAAATGTGTGCTAGTGTTTGACAACTACTGCTCTGCTGGGAGGCTTTAACACTCCCAAAATTAGTGACTGAAAGCGTGGAGGAAAAGAGGGAGGGGTGGAGAGAAATGACTCGGGGATAATAGAGAGGGTGGAATTATGACCAGCGGGTTTCTCAGACAAGAACACACCACAGCCGCCTCTGCATCTGGTAAAGAGCACTGCATGAAATATTAAACATGGATGTCACAGCCTCACCCCCACCTCACCCCCTGCTCCCTGACTATCCATTGCTCCCTCGCTCCCCTTCTCTCCTCACTCCCCCCTCCAACCCTTCCTCCTCAGCTCTCCTGTCCTTCCTCCTCCCCTTCCACTGACAGCTTCCTGATAATGAGTTTCATTTGCACAGGAGACCTCCGAGAGAAATAAAGACACACACACACACACATACTGTACATAAGCTTGCACACACACACATTCACACACTGCAGGCAGTAGAGCTCTGGCTGGCATCAGGGTGAAAACAGACATGAATAATAGGAGCTCTTGCATCACAGTTCCAGTAGTGTGTGAGGGGAGATCTTCCTCTAATAAGACCAACCTCAACCTAAAGTCTATTGATTTCTCTGCAGAGAACGTTTGCGGTTTCAAAGGTCGAACATAAGATGAGAAGGATGAGGACCGGCACAGTATTTAGTCGCCTCCCGAGTGTGTGTGTGTATCTGGGTTATAGTTGGAACACACAAGCGCTGCTGTACTGTGACCCGACCCTACAATTCATCAGCCGTCTAAGAACTTCCGTTAAAAACCCTTTAAGAAGGCGAGAGACAACAGTATGTGACAGAAGAAGAAGAAGTACTACAACACACACCCAGAGACAAAATGGAACCTGCTTGTGGCTGTATTGATAAGCCACAGACCTCCGATCACCAATAATCTTAACGATGGCTCTGTTCCATTTAGGTGAGGACACTGCACTGAGCAAGGACACATTGCACTGCCAACTGAATGGAGACGTTGCCATGTTTGCTGATATGAAGGATTCCTCACAGATGCCACCCACACATTCACATACATGTAATCATAAACAATGGAGGACACGGCCGCCTTGTGTGCAATACATATGTTCCATGACTCAGCTGCTAAACCTGCTGAGTGCCTCCAAAGGAGGATAAGACCTACTGGCAAGCACTCAAGTACTCACTCAGAGGGTGCACCACCAAGGGCGTAGTACACACACACACACACACCACATACACACACATGCCATAAAGTTAATTACAATGCCCCCGCACTTTTCTTTTTTTGGGGGGTCTCTAGCTGAAACTCACGTCTCTGAATCTGTTCCAGGATCTGTCCTTGTCGTACTGAGCCACCGTGCTCAGCCATTTGTCGTTGCTGTTACCGGATGCCGCCGTTTCTCTGCTCAGCAAGAGAGCCGCGACAGGCAGCAGAAGGAGGAGGAACATCTCCTGTGGAAGCAAAGAGACAGCAGAAGAAGAAGGAGGATGAGGAGAAGAAGAAACCATTCAGGGTGGGGTGAAGGGGGTAGTGGGGACGATGTTTAAGTGTGAGGGCACGCTGCACTCTACGTAGACCACGAAGAAGAAGGAGAAGTAGACGCTGTGACGCACGACGGGTCCGAGTGTTTCAGCAGCGTGCGCCACTGTTTATGTTCCGCTCCGGCCGGTGAGTGTTCGCTTTAATCACGGCGCTCATTCTGCTGCTAAGCGGATTATAAACATTACTGAGAGTTGTACACCGTGAAGTGGAGCAGTTATACCTTACGACAGTTTCACAAAAACAAGCAGTGAACAACGTCGACACAAAGCTGAGCTCCTTTCCTTCTCCTTCTTCTTCGTGGCTTTTATCTGCTTTCTCATCATCTATCACACCGGCCACGAAAGTCAAGAGAAGAAGGCGACTATTGACTCTTAATTCCCCAATAAATCTACTTCTTTAACGGACAACTTGGGCGCTGTAGCTACCTACCCTGGGGTAAAGTCGGTGGTGTCCCTGTGTCCAAATCCCAGCGTAAAATAAGTCCACGGCCCCCGGGCACTCCGGTAGATACCCGACTGTCTCAAAGGTCTGACGGCAAAAGCGGAGCAGCGAGCGAGGACGAGCGGACCGCGAGCTCTCTCTCTCTCTCCTCCCCTGTCTCTCTCCTCCTCTCGCTCTCTCTCCCCTCCTCTCTCTCTCTCTCCCCTCCTCTCTCTCTCTCTCCCTCTCCTCCTCAGTGGTCACCAGACACCCGCCTTCTCTCTCTCTCTCACTCTCTCACTCACTTACTCACTCACACCCCCCCTCTCCCTCACTCCCTCCCCTCTCTCTCACACTCTCTCTCCCTCTCCCCCTCTCACTAGCTCTCTTTCTCTCTCTGCCTCCACTCTCTCACATTCTCTCTCCCTCTCTCTCGCTCGCGCTATCCCCTGATGCAGTTAGCGCGGGGTTTTTTCTGTTTTGCATTCACGCGCGGCAATGTTGTTGTTGCTCACGCGCTCCTCTCTCTCTCGTGGGATTAAATGTGAATGGCTGCGCTAATAAATCGTCACAATTAAGTTACATAAAGCGTAAAATCGATGCGTCGGTGGCTGCTCTCTGAATTCCCACGGAACGACGGGTTCACGCCAACGTTTTTCAGAACCATGGACAGAGGCAGAGCATCTCTCTCTCTCTCTCTCTCTCTCTCTCTCGCTCTCTCTCTTTCGCTCTCTCTCCCCTCTCTCCGCCCCTCCTCTCTCTCTCTCCCCCTGCGCTCTCTCACACACACACACACACATGCACAACCCCACCCAACTTTGCCTACCTGACACTGATGAAATGTAACAGGTTATTGATCACATTTGATAACCTACAGACACCATTAAAACATTAAAACGTTAAGAATATTTTTGGACGTTATTCCTATGACTTTAGGTGTTTATATCTTTCATATTTTCCAAGATATTCAGCATTTTTCAGGGGAAAAATTCACATTGGAACCCATTCCAATCTTCTTTCGGCCCTTCTAACTTCTTCATATTTTCAGGCAGAGAAACCATTCAAGCATTTTTCAGGTCTTTCAGCTTTCTATTCAGTGTTTGTCCCACCTGGGTCACGTCCAACCTCCCCACCAAGTCTCACTGAGATCAGTTGGCAACTTTTGCTGTAATCCGGTGATTAACAGGAAGAAAGACAGAAAGACACACACACACACACACACACACACCCCGCGGAGGTAAAAAAAAAAAAAAAAATGGGCCACAAAACTGGGCCATACATTTTTAGAGGCTGTGACGACTATGAGTTTAAAACTTTAATGTGTGACTCTCTCTGGGTTTATTGTCAGCTTTGAGGACACTTTTCCTTTTTCTCTCTCTGTCTCTTGCATGGATGTGAGGACGTCTGTGACCGCTGTCAAACCCGAGCTCGGGCTGTGTTTTGGTTCTCTGCGTTGTTGTCCCTTCTGGCCCAGAGGAACCTTCTGAGTTTGGCACAGATGAGAGAGTTTCCTGCTCCATTCTGACAGATGTAACAATTCTCTGCTGAATTGTTTGTTCGTGCTCCTAGGATCGTCAATGTCGCAAATACAATTGATCTAAGAAGCAATTTTATGCTTCTGTGGACCACATATCGGTCGATTCTGCACAACTCTATTTTACTGAGCTTAGTAAGTAAATTTTACCGGTCGCCTCCCATCTCAAGTAGTTCACTTGTTTCTTTCTTTCTTTCTTTCTTCTTCTCTTTTGGAATTGGAATTGTTTTGTTCACACATCATCTATTGGATACAGGACATAATAATGGCTGACACAGTTAAACGTTACCACTATTTTAAGCCGAGTTTTAAGGTTTCATTACAAGAGCTGACAGAAACATTTCTTTTTAAGCACTTTTGTGTTGTGAAGTTCTGTGTGTGTGTGGTGTGTGGTGATGTGACGTCGGCATGTTGAGTTAATGAGTTAATGGGATTTAATGCGAGACTTGATTTTGACATTTATGAGCTTTTTTTAAGACACACACATTAATATGCAGTACATGTTAATTGAGTCGTGTAGTCAATGTTAAGATACCCTGGTGTTTATTCTGGGTAAAGTTTTGCTGTTCAGGCACTCGTCATAATAAAGCAACACAAGGTTTGTCCTTCAGCTAGAGCCAGAAAGCTTTCTCCAATTGGAATTTGGCTTTTTTTTCTCTTTTAGCTCTTTAGAAAATACTGCAGAAATGACACAACCATCACATGTACAAGCAAGCAGGGCAAAGGTCACAGAGGCTAATGACATCACTGGGAAATAAGAAATCAGAGCCATGGAGCATAAGAGGAACATTATCAGCACTTTTTTTTGTCTTGTTTTCAAACTAATTAGAGCAAATAACCCTGTTTCTAAACGGAAGAATGTTAATGATGTTTGATGTTTTGCTAAGTTAGGCTCCAATAAAGGAACACTTACCTTAAATCGCCCCGAGGACCGGGTGAGGGAGATTAAACAGAGATGTAAAAAAGATAACCTTCAGTGGCTTTAACGGTAAATACCTGAAGATTTCTGTTGAAGTGCTGTTAGATGAATCTGATTGAATCTTCAACTGGAACATTTTTCAAAATGTAGAAATTACAGCGGGAATGCATCTTTTGCAAAAGTGCATGTTTCCCTTTAACACATTGATGTGACAGATCCATAATGATATGTTTACAGACATCACGGGCACATGGTGATTCTGGACACTGTAACATATATTTGATGCACTTAACAGCTGCAGCTTGTGTTAAGGGCTGTGATAGTTTCCAGTAAAGCCAAGGAGGGAACATTTGTTGTGATACGCTTTTAGATTTGAGAAAATGCCCCTAAAATCAGATGCCATCCTCGGAAAAAACATGCTTCTGAATAAAAAGTGTGTTTTTATTGTGGAGGCAATGATGCCGCTGCTGCTTATTCAGAGGCTCACTGTGCTCTGAGTTCAAAGGTTCCACAGGCTCAGATATCCCTCTGGTTTCTCTTCGCCTCTTTCTTCAAACTTCAGCATTCATGAGGCGTCTCTGGGAGATCAGCGATAACCGCGGCTGGAGCAGACCCAATTTAAAGATCAAAATGAGTGAAAGAAAGCAAAAGGGGCAAGTGTCCCAGCGGGACGTTTACAGTCATCCTCAACAATGCCAGGGCAAATGCTGTGAGGGAAGAGAGAGAAGAAGAAGAAGGACAGAATGTGTGTATGTGTGTGTGTGTGCAGGTGTGTGATGAATACCAGAGAACGACAGGAAGTGGAAGTGCAGCGGGGTGTGATCGACTGTTTCTTAATGAGCTTTGTGTCTGTAACTTAACTTGCGCGTGTGAGGACTTCAGTTCCACTCCAGCGACTCCGGAGAGATGAACGCTCAAACTGCCAGAGAGCGGACCACAATCATAAAGCATATCAGCCTCCGAGATGATATCTGCCTCATCCGTCCCACGGTGCCAACATGCAAAACGTAGCGTTTCCATCACCCATGTCTTCCTATTTTCACTCAGTGCTCTTGAGGCTGTTGCGCAAATCCAATCATACATCTGACGTTCCTCAGCGGATGAGAAGAGAAAAAAAGTCATACACCATGAAACTCCAGCAAAGCGGAGAAAGTCTATGAACGTCTCAGAGTCTCCACAGATGTGTTTACACGCCGGATGTCTTAATCAGTCATGTTAAGACAAGATCAAGACATGCGTGACTGTAATATTTTGTCAACATAAGCTAGTTTAAAAATGGAATACTTAAACATTCAAATAATGCTAAGATGATGTTCAGCATGTAAACACATAAAATCACTGAAGACATCTGACGCTTTTAGAAATACTACCCCCCCGCCCCCCCCTGCCCCCCCAGGTTGGCTCTTTGATGTTTGGCTCTGATGTTTTGGGCTCCACCGCTGTTACACGTCTTCTTTTTCAAAGCAAAGGAGCATAGTTGGAATTACAAAAATCTGGTTTATGTGCGATTTCACTCAAAAAAGAGGTTTCAACAGCAGAAGAATGAGCGAGCACGTTTGTGCCTCATGGATAAGTCACAGGGAAGTAGACAACAACAATATAAATATGGAATTATTAACTTTTTTTTACTTGATACTGCCATTTCTATTCCAAGAAACGGAACAACTGCTCGCTTTGTTTGGCCTCCCACATTAGCAGCGTCACCTTGTGCTGTGAGTCGGCCTCCGCTTCACCATCTACAGCTGTGAAAGGTCTGAGTTAGACGCAGCAGAGTTATTTACTTTGAATCGCCTTTGCCTGCTTTTTTTTTTCTAAAGTAAATAATGAGCAGAAAGCATGAACCATTATTAGAAAATAAGGACATTTGGTTTTCCAATGCCAAAGAGAACCAAAGGACGGACTAAAGTGGACGTGGCTGGATGGTAAATGGAGGTTTGCTACACATGCAGGAGCCATTTGTCTCAGCTGGTTTGTTATTCAGTTGTTGCAGCCGCTAGAAACAACAGCGGATGTGAATATGTTTCGCTTCAGGTTTGCTCACGGACCTCAGATAACCCTCACAGGAAAGCCACTTCAAAATAATGAATAATAATAAGTCATAATAAGTAGAAATAGTGATGGAGACACTCTGTGAGGATCACAGACAGAGCTCCTCCGTCCCATTTTGACTTCTATTATTGTTATCAGGACAAGAAAAGCAAGTGTTATTCCCATCACAACAACATATCAATGCAAGGAACAGCAATTTGCTTTTGAACTTTGTAAACTTTTTAAAGAATTTGCCAACGTTAAGTGCAAAGCTGTGGAACAATGAGTAATAGCCAAACCTTACTGTCATCATGCATCCAGGCAGGCGAGACACAGATGTTAGGACAGATGTTTATCTCATGGGATTGATACAAACAGGCGGTTGCAATAATAAGGTTAAAAAATAGTACAGATCTGGCGCTGCTGAGAGGAGCACTTTACTCTGCTCTTCAGGATCCCATTTGTATCGCAAATTGCAAGTGTTTGTGCAGATATTCCAGAGGAGTTTAGTGTTTAGGCAGCAATGTCACACATAGGTTATCTTCCTCCAGCAGCCCGCTGTTAGGGCAGAGAAGAGGGATGCCCACTGCAATGCAGCACAGCACCTAAAACCGCCAGGCGTCCCTCCAGGACAACAGGGAGGAGGCACATCCAATGTCACCCAGGCTTCATGAGGTGGTGAGGAGGCAGGCTCAGAGAAAACAGCAGCACCCTAGGGAGACATGTTTGATACGTGGGTGACATTAGCCGCGGCGGAGCGCAGCCGCCTTTTCCTCACCTATACAAAAAACCTAAAGCTGTTCTCCCCTCTCAGGAAGTTTGGCTTTTTAACACACGCTGATACTTTATTTTATTAGGCATTATATGTTCACACTGCTGGGTTTTATATCATAACTCATTACTTTTCAAAATGGGAGCTGCACAGACAATAAAACATAAAAGGCGAAGACAAATGTGACGGAAAGGACGGAATCTGAAGCCATTCTGGCTCAGGGATCGCCTCATTGTGTTCTTTCACACATCATATTTCAGGTTCTTTTCCTTGTGCCCCCTATTTGTTATCAAGGCTATTATTGCTGTTGACCGTTGCAGGCTTGACAAAGGCTCAAATTGGGGTGTTTTGTTAGCTCTGTGCAGCTCAGAGCATCTGAGTAAATAAAGGCTCTGAGTGTAGTTAAAGTGCCATTTTTTAAGTAGTTGAGAGAATGCAGAGCAGATATACATGCATGCCGCTGTGAGGAAAAATGCTACCCAGAGAAAATTGATTTTGCGAGGCTTTATCGTCATTCATGCATGGCAGAGTTCTATTCCAGGGAATCCAGAGGATACATTCAGCTTTTATAGTGGTGTTCATAACCTCCTTCTTTGGGCCTGTTGAAGAAATGGAACAGGAGTCCTTAAGGGTTGATTCAAGGGCCTATAGACCTGGGGACTGAAGGGGAAATCAACCTCATTCAGACGTAAATAACCTGATAATCATGAGTTTGTTTTGAAAAAGCGCAGCATGTTTTGTTCTCAGACATAAGATTAAACTTCACCAATGGGTCCGTGCAGCATTTAGTCAGTTATGCTTGCGATGGTGATTATACGCACCCAGAACCTTTCGTAGAGACAGAGAGTGACCACAGGCTGCACCGTGAGCTCCAAGCAGCAGGAAACAGATTACCCTTATCAAGGTTCTCTCAAAGGGGAAATGCTGTATTGAGAGCTAATTAAACTCTGTATCTCCAGAGAACAGCGATAAAACCCACTGATGCCTCACATTTTATTATCTACAAACTTTGCTGGCAACTATTTGTACAAAAAGAAAAAAAAAGAAATCTTGCAGTTCTTCTTCTGTCTTTTTTTTTTTTTGGCATGTATTTTTAGCGGGCGCTTTGTGAAGAAGTGTAAACAGGTTTTCGGATGCTGCCAAGAATGTCAGGTACGAGAAGAGACAATGAGGATGTTAAAGAGGTAAAATATGAAAATTAAGAGCTGTTAAATGACTTCCAGGGTAAAATCGTATCCCCTCGCTTAATTAGAAGGTTTTGAGGTGAGAGGCGGTGAAGAATGATGTAAACAAATCAGTCACTCGTCGCTTCTAATGAGACTTTGTGAGAATCTGCCAATTATCGAGTTCAGTCTCCCTCCTCTTCCTCCTCGGTCCATCAACCACTCCGGGTGCGCCTGTCCCTCACCTTCCCTTTTTGGCGGGTCCGAGTAATCCCTGGAGAGAGAGAGAGAGAGGGAGAGAGAGAGAGAGAGAGAGAGAGAGAGAGAGAGAGAGAGAGAGAGAGAGAGAGAGAGAGTGAGTCAATCCAAAAGATGAATTCTTGGCATATCAGATTGAAATGGTGTTAATAATCCAGGAGGAGGTTCTTAACGTTCCACTGGCAGCCTGACAGCCTGATCACTTAGGCAGACAACGGATGGATGAGATCATGCATTTATTATGTATATGTTCATAAATTCTGTATATTATTACCTAAAATGAAACGGTTGGCTGTGGAACAAAGCAACCTTCCTCCCGCGTGATTCATTTATATGTAGATTTTGTCATCTTTTGTGTCTTTGATTAATGTATAGATGAGAGATAGGAGTTCTCTAACAGATTAAATGATGGAGTCAGGCACCTGTATCTTCCTGCGATTAACATAAATTCATTTGTCAGATAAATGTGTGTGTACGCTTGGACAGGGGTCACATTGATGGTGTCGCTATGCATTCAGAATTCAAATTGTGCTTGAAACGCTTGATTGTTCCTTTAAATGTTGCAATGTGTGTTTGATATCTCTTCCTGATTCTTTCTCCCAGTATTTCTTCTCCCCCCTGACTGTTCTCACCCACATCCCCCCCCTCCCTCCCCCCTTCTCTCCCCCACCTCACCACCTATTTCACACGCCGTTTCTCCCCGCTGAACTGCTGAGTCATCACTTTCAAACGCACGATCATTCCCGCAAGATATCCTTCCCGCCCTCGCCGTATTCATCTCTGGCTCTTTCTCCGTCTTTTTTTTTTTTCATGCTTGGCCAGCCCGACATTTGTCTAACTGAAAGCTCACTCGCTCATCTCTCCCTTGGATCCCCCTCCTACGGCTTTACGGCGCACAACTACACACTGCTGGTTCATTCCCTTCCTGCCTCCACTGTTTTGTCCTCTGACTCACTATTACTCTTGCTGCGCCCTCTCTCCACTCTCTGTGGATTTTGCAGCGTTGCCCAGGATGAGTCTCGGCCGCTCCTCTTATCTCTTTCTCTCGGTGTGACCCAAATTGTTTTGGACGGCAGCGACACGGCTGCCGGTATCAGAGGTCTTTTGCTGGGCAATGACTCAGAAAGCTGTCGTTGTAGACAATCACGCACTGAGAGGCACTCGGATAGAAGGAAACAACGCAGAGAGACAATACAGCCTCTTAACTGTCTCTCTCTGTCTTTCAGCGGGTCAGGGAAGCTTATAGACATCCAACATCAAAGCCTCTCTAAGGGAAGGGGGGGGGGGGGGGTGGGGGTTACATAGGGTTGCACAGTTTTAGTGGAACTGGATGTGATGTGGGACCAAACAAGTGCTGCTGCTGTCAGAATGACACTGGAGTGGTTTCACTCATTTTCTGATTTCTCTTTCTTCCTTTGCTGTTTCTGAATATGTTCCGCTGATGCTTGAAATATGAAACATCATTAAGAAGGTGTCAAACCCTCTGAGTCAACCGGATTGAGAAACACACAAGTAAGAAGAGGAGTCAGCCAAGATCTGTTATGCATCAGAGTCTCCAGCTTTAGAGGTCTCAGATAAACGACCTATATGGCTCTGACTCACACCTTCTATTATCTCCTATCATGTCGAAATAAAGAACTGTCTGCAAACACAGCAGCAATGGGAAATCTGATCCCCACCTGTTCCCACGGCAGCCACCTGTGACGACGCCTCTACCCTTTTCCAGCCATCTCTTTTTGCAGAAAACAAACGAATCACTGCCAGGGGCGTCACGCTGGCTCCTTATAGATGACTAACTACTTCAAAACAAAACATGACGCTGGAGAAAAGGAACACAGTATAGGGAAATACACTAAAGCATCTGCTGAAGCATCGCTGACAACATGGTGATAAGATACACAGATGACAGAAGAGCAGTTATACTATTACAAAATTATGTAAATGTACTAAATGTATGACAGGTTTAACTTAAATAAACCCACTGGAGCTGGAGCTTGCACTGAACACAGCTCAAGTAAAAGATGGGTGTATTACTCCAGAAGCCACTGATGTAGGATACAATGGTGGCAACACTGATCAAACTGCAATAAAAGAGCCAATAACTAGAGATGACTGCAGTACAGTTCAAATAAAGAGCCATATTACCACAGGGCTGGAGGTTTGAGAAACGATTTACCCGTTAAATATCATCACCCAATGATGAAGCAATTGCAAAGTACAGTGGAGATGGAAGCTGAACTGATATAATACCACAGTCTGTGAAGGCACCGTCCGGACCAGAGGAGCAGGACAAAGGAATCATCAGGCTGCTGCTTTAAAAGTGCCAAAGGACCAATAATATTACATCAGCTGAGAAAGTAATGTTATACAATATGCATGAATTTGATTTGGCTAATAATGTGCCACAAAAAATTCAGAAGAATTTGATTCTTATGCCGAATGATTGTATCTTATTTCCTAACAAATTACAACTGAGATTGAGCAATGTGGTTTATTTGTTATATAAGCCTTAGTTTCACCCCAGAAAGAGAGAGGGAGAGAGAGAGAGAGAGAGAGAGAGAGAGAGAGAGAGAGAGAGAGAGAGAGAGAGAGAGAGAGAGAGAGAGAGAGAGAGAGAGCGCAACCCCAGACCCACCGCTGAGTGCCACTCTGTATGAAGTCACACTTGCACCTCTACAAGGAGCTCCTTATCAAGGACAAGGGTCTAAGTATACAGGTTAACAGTGGGACGCCCTCATCTCTCTCCACCACAAGCGGGAAACGCCAGTCTCCATGGATACTGAGAGAAACCCCGCTTAGTGTCATGCCTTGTTTTCCTGCAAATACTGTAAAGAAAATATGGAAGGAATATGGTGCAAAGAGGCCAGATGGATCTTGAGCCAGGCAGTTAGATCAGTTTAAAACCCCACAACAGAACAGAACACATGCTTGCTGGTGATGCATTCAAGGTCATGATTGTGGTGAGCCATAGAAACAGGATCTACTGGCTGACATTGAACTATTCACCCCATAGTAGAAGCACACAACTGTAACTTCAAATACTTTTTTTGTGTGTGTGTGTGTGTGTGTGTGTGTGTGTGTGTCCGAGTCAAACAATCAATATGGCCCCCACAGGTCAAGCATCAAACAGTGTATGGTGTCTCACTCAGATCGATAGAGACTAGCAGAGTAGAGAAGCAGAAACCAAACAGGTACGTAAACATAAACACAGACATGGCAGAGGTGACGTGGTTGTAATGACTCACGTGTGTGTGTGATTCAGGCCCGTCATACTGTGTGTGTGTCATACTGTTCTGAAACATTCAAACCAAAGCCAGCAGAGAATCATAGTAGGAAAATAACAGTGACACTCACTCTCTCTCTCCCTCTCTCTCTCTCTCTCTCTCTCTCTCTCTCTCTCTCTCTCTCTCTCTCTCTCACAAAGCCCACACAGTCTCCAACCAACTCTTCTCTTATTTAATTCATAATTAATCAGCCTGAGTCATTTGCCTTTTATGTTGGCATTCACAGACTTGACAGATGGTTTGTTTTTACAACCATTATCACGCGTTTAACATTTTGGACTGAGATTGTGCAACATGAGGGTGGTTTAGGGTTCATTTCTTTCTATATTCATACTTTTCTTTTGTATATTTCTTATATTTGATTTTTGGAGATTTTTGGAGAACTTCACTTCAAAATTGCACCATTTTGTTTTAGAGTTTTGGATTAAACTTTTGTTGCTTGGTGACTGTGCAGATTTATACCAAGAGGCCCGGAAACATCAAAGTCTTTACTGTTTGTTGCATTTTGTTGCATTTGTGTTGTAAAGATTTACTGTGGGTAAATCTGCAATAACACTGAGTACCTGTTGATCTGACCTTGGTGCTCTGTAGGTCCACTGTACTTTGCGTTTATTATTCCCATTAGACACACACACACGCACACACACACACACACACACACACACACACACACACACACCTCTGCTCTGTCCTTAATCATCAAATCCTTTTCCTCTCCATTCTATTCCCCTCGGCCTCTGATTCTCTCCTTCCCTTGCAGCCATATCCCCTTGCAACGTGCGTATCTGTGCCAGACAAACAGATTAAAAAAAGACATATTTCATCACACAGTTTTGCGGGATGAAGGTTAAAAGAATGAAGATGACTCAATAGAGGTTCAATAGCTTGAAAAGGTTGGATTTGATCACTAATAGCAGGAGAAAATGTGAACAAAAAAGCTATTAATGGGGGTTTGCACGGTCATGGAAATCCTTAGAAAGCGATGGAAAACAAACAAGACAGATAGAAGATAGATGTGTTAATTTTTCTTATTCTGATTAATGTGAACTATTTATAATTCCTTCATTAGGTATAATTGGATGACAATCAAGAGGACAGGGACAATCGCTGGTGTTGGATGTGCGTCACCATGGTAACGTCATCAGTAGGCAGATAGAAAGAGTGAGGCGTTAATGGTTTAAGTTTAGCTTGGGTAGTTTATCCGCCGCTGCACTTTCACAGCCCAGCGCAAACCAAATGATTATAGTTTGCGCCGAACAAGGAATTAATTAGGTGGCAGTAACGCCGGTGAAAGTCTTCCGAGGTACAGAGCAGCAGCTCGCAGCCGTTCAGCCTTAAACTCACGCAGGACGGCGTAAAGATCAAGCTGCCATGTTAATTAGCAAACACTTTCCTGTTGTGTTATTAAACGCGATGCTGAAGTTCAGGATCCGTGTTACTGTAATCACTGCTAATCAGAGTGTGATTAGGACGCAGGACGTGCCAGTGTGTGTGTGTGTGTGTGTGTGTGTGTGTGTGTGTGTGTGTGTTGGATTTTTAATTTCCTAGTCATGATATTAATTTAACACAGTGAAATTACGTAATGCTGATGTGTGTGTGTGTGTGTGTGTGTGTGTGTGTGTGTGTGTGGGTGGGTGGGTGGGTGTGTTGTGTGAGAGGTGAGCAAGTTTGAATTTTTGTCTTTTCCTGGAAATGCAGAGGAAACACATCAGTATTCATGGAGCCATTGTATATAAAATAAGGAAAAATGAAATAATATGAATATAGATAAAATAACATAAATTGTTCATGATCCTCAGGGGGAAACTGGGCTCACTGTTTCTGCATGACTGAACCCCTCAGCCAGAGGAGGAGGAGGAGGAAGAGGAGGAGGAGGAGAGCAGCATTCAGATGAGGGGATAGACTCTTTCCCTCCCTCCCTCTTTGTATCACACACATACACACACACACACACACACTCTTACACGGTATCTTCCTGCTTATGATACACAAACAATCAGTTATGTACCTACCAAACAAGATAATCCCTCTGCAGCGATGTGTAGCTTGCGGTGAGGAAGAGGCGTGTGCGTTTTATTACAAATGGCAGATTAGAGGGATTTCTGGTGACTTTCCATTCTCTCCTGCCGCACAAGTCAAACGTCAAGCGTCCGCGCCTGAATTCAAATGATGTTGTGACACGTGGCTTCACACACACACACACACCCATGCACACACACATGCACATAGGAACAATCTTGTCTCATGTTCTGAGGGAAAATCAGAGAAAGATGAAAGTTTAACCCCAACGATCCATCCCCCCCCCCCCCCCCCCTCTCTCTCTCTCTTCTCTCTCTCTCTCTCTCTCTCCCCCTCTGTTTCTTGCTTTAGATTGCATTTCCCTTATAGAATCTATCCATCTATCCGCTGAAATCCTATTTTCATGACAAACAAGAAGTGCACACACACTCCATCACCACTGGATAGCTGCCGGAGAGACGATTCGATTCAGAGGGAAGTTTGAGGGATCGTGTGTGTGTGTGTGTGTGTGCGGGTCCCAGTGTATACAGTCTGTTCTACATTGCCCATTTATATTCAGCAGTGACATTCAGTTAGTTGTAATTTAATAGAGTGAAAATGAAGTGTGTGGAGTGTATCTGTGCATGCATGTGCAACTGTCACTGCACATGCCAGAGCTGCTGGAGCTGCTGGAGCTGCCGGAGCTACTAGAGCTGCTGGAGCTGCCGGAGCTGCTAGAGCTGCTGGAGCTGCTGGAGCTGCCGGAGCTTTAGCCGCGTGGAAAGTGACGGAACACTCAGCTGGAAGGTGTAATCCAGGTGGCTCTCCAGGTGCAAAATGTGTGGGAGTGCAGGGGACAGCTGGGGCACCATGCTGAATGTGCGTCGTGTTTTGAGTGTTGAGAGTTGGAAATTGATGGAATGAGTCAACATTAGATTGTGACGAGATTTCCTGAGTATCTGCTAATAAGTTAATTTGTTTCGCATTTGTTTTGTCCTAACCATTAGATCAGAGAATTAGCTTATCTGCGAGTCCCAACCTGGCAACCCAATTCAGCCACGTCCCGCCTGAGTTCAGCTTGTCTGCACTTTTTGGTGGCTGTAATGATGCAGGTTTAAGTCCTCAGTCTTGGCAGGGGGGCGGTGTGTTCCTCCTGAAGCAGACAGCCATGCTTGATCTGACTGTAAGCGCCGACTCTCGCCTGTAATTTGTTCAGTGGGAGTTCCTTCCACTCTGCCAGTAGACCTCCTCCGAATCCAGACAGCCTTTGTAGATCCTGGCTCCTTTTTTCCGTTCAAGCTCTCTCAGAAGATTCCGCCGCTCCGTTTTTATTGTCAAGACAGAGAATTGGCCTCATTCTTCTGGGTTTCGCCCCTCTCCTTTTCACTATAATTCACCATCGCCTTCCATTTTCCACCTCCAGCCTTCACTAGAAAAACCTGCAAAGTCCAAAGCCATCAGTTTAGGCCTGGAACTACCCCCAAAATATTAATTCACACTATCAAGGCTGAAAATTAGCAAATGACACCCAGCTTTATCTGTCAAAGGGGAATTTAATAACACTTCTCTCTTCTTTCAAGAGAAATAATGAACATTTAAATGGGTTATGTAAATTTTGCCTGTTAAATCACCAGGGACAACAGTGACAAGTATGAGACACACACACACACACACACACACACACACACACACACACACACACACACCCTACTTATTTTACTTGTTCATTTCCTATAGGTCTAATCTGAATCCATCATTTCCTCTCTACTTTGATAGTGCCACTAATGACGCTTGATAAAATCTGTTGACAAAGGAACAACTCTCCGTCCTGTTCGCCACAAATTAAATTATCTGTCAGAGAGAGAAAGAGGGGGGAGACGGAGAGAGAGAGGGAGAGAGAGAGGGTGAGAGGGAGGAGGCCCAAGAGATAGATGGCCACCCTCAGTAAGTGTCAGCATGTTGAGAGCCCCATAGAATCCCCTCAGGTATGTGTGTGTGTGGCTCTCTGCGGGTTGATATGGTTTCTATACACTACTCACAGACTTAATGCAGCATGAAAATAGAAGAGTGAGGAGGAGCGAGCTATAGAGAAAGAGAGAGAGTGTGAAAGGAGGCAGGGAAGAGAGAAGCCAGGAGATAAACAGCCAATGGGCCCCGAGAAGAGGATGAGGAAAGGGAGTAAGGAGGGTTGGGGGGGGGGGGGGGTTAAAAGAAAAGGTGGAGAGAGACAAGTGGACAAGAGAGATAGAGGACCTAATGAGAGGCTGAGTCAGAATGAAATATGAGTGCAGCCAGTGAGAGATAAGAGCAGGAGACAGAGGAGAATGAGAATGAGGCGTAAACTTGGAGAGGAAGATTGGGAGGAAATGGTTTGGAAAAACAGCCATGACGCGACGAGGGGGAAAAAATGGGAATTGTTCGGGAAAGAGGAGAAGAAATGATAGGAAAAGGGAGGGAGAATTGGATTTACCCCAGTGGCTCGCAAACTCCGCCGAGACGGGAGCCCTGTCACACTAATAGGAATCCTGAGTGTGAAAGGTCAAGGTCAGGCACGCCTCTGTGTGTGTGTGTGTGTGTGTGTGTGCATAATGGAAGATGATGAAATACAGATGTTCCTATAGAACAGATAGTCAGTGAAGTTGTAATGGAGCAGAGGGACTCATCAGAGGGAAGAGATGAGGGGGAATCTAAAGAGAGCCTCTCTGACCCTGTGCACCGGCTTCTATCTTGTGCTGCGCCTCCTTCCTCCTGGGAATCGCCCGACTCCCCACTCATCCGGTTCCCTTTAAAACCGACCTCAATCCACCTTTCTCCTTTTCTTAATGAATTGGGCATTCAGATGGTGTGTTTGGGCGTGTGTGTGCGTGAGCGTGTGTGTGTGTGCTCGTGTGTGTGTGTGTGCGCGCGGGTGTGAGGTTTGAAGAGGCATTTCTTCCTGCCGCCTGGGATTCTTTTGTCATTTTGTCACAGAGGGAGTGAAAGAAAGGGAGGGAATAGGAAAGGAATACACAATGCCAGAGCAAAGAGTGAGAGAGAGAGAGAGAGAGAGAGAGAGAGAGAGAGAGAGAGACGGCAAGAAGGCGGGGAAGACACTTAGCTAAGACGATGGGCGGAGGAGAGGTTAAGTGAGGTAAAAACAGACGGGGTAGCTGTGGTTCAGGATAGATAACGAGAATAAAGTAGTTGCACCAATATGAACCTTTTTAGCATAAAATGTGATAAATTATACTGCAATATAGTAGAGGAGAACTGATGGTTTAAAAACATCATGAGAGGAGCGAGAGAGAGAGAGAGACACACAGAGAGACAGAGAGACAGAGTCTGGCCCTCTGCTTCACATTGACACCTGTGTTGGTGCTCAAATTCTAATCGCGTCCTTTTGACCCACCGAGGCAAAAACGAGCAAAATATCCAAACCGCACATTATGGGATGTTACACCAGGTGTGTCTGACGCTGTATTGAATCTGGGAAGCTTGGGAAACAAACCTCACCTGTGTGTCTTTCCTCACCTAATGTGTCACAGTTTTGACGATTAACACAGAAGCTGACAAAGAGCAACAATGATTCATTACACAATGCTTTCCTTTAATGCTTTGTTGTCTCTTCATTCTTTTATTAATTAGAGTTCAGAGACGGAGGATAATTGATGCTATATGACTTCGCCATTGGCAACAAATGAGAGCATTGCAATCATTTCATTGGACTGTAAATCTCTTAGCACCTCTCAGCAACATTATTATCTTTCCAATAACAACATTCCAATAAGGAGTTAGTTCGTTAGTTTCAGAGGAATGAATGGACGTAATCAAGATGGAGCCGAGTTCACCGAGTTTAATTTTGCCACGTTGATGTTGTCATTGTCGGGGAATAATGGATTAGATATGTGTTAGAATGTGCAAATGGACTGTAATTGTAGCGGCTGAGAGCATCAATCACACGTTTCCACACATCCACGAGGAATGGTTTGACGTATTTCAACATTTTCTGTGGATAAACTGAACTTTAAATGTAAACAGCACTGATGTGAATTCATCCCTGCAATGTGTTTGTTAGGAAAATCCACTTGTAAATGCTTTAAGCCATATATGAGAACAAACACTAAGATTTAAATGTTTCATTTTGGTAAAAAGGAAGAAGCTGCACAATTAAATGTTGTGTTTTGTTGCCGGGGGGTTTTGCTCTTCATTGAATTTATAGCCTTTAATTTGAGATGAAGGTATAACTTTTCTATTTCCCCGGCTGAATTTGGTTCTTTCTAATTATAAAATGGAAATAAATAGACGGGGTGGGGAAACACTGTCAGGAAAAGAAAAGGAGCAGCTTAAAAAGGAAGTGGAGAAAAAGACTAACAAAAGATTTCAAGTCAATGTGAAGTTTTGGAAGCCGGAGAACTTAATGAGGACTGTTCTTCCACTGGTACTGTTCGCTGGTGTCCAAGGCAACAGAGTTCAGAGCAGCTCATTGAGTGTGAGAATTGTGTCATTTTCCACCAGGCAAACAGCACAAACACACACACGCAGGTGACAGACGGAGAGGAAACGGAGGGTGGAAGTGGCGGCGGGAAAAGCGAGAGCGCGGCGGTAAAATGAAGAGAGATTAGCGCTTTAGAGGAAGCCACACGTCAGACGGCGGATGCGGGCCAGCGGTCGTGATGAAATTGGCAATCACAGAGGCCTCATTAAACAACTGAAGCACTGAGAAAGATGCAGAGTAACATCAAAGACACAGATGTGACGGGGGAGTGTATCGTCATTTCGAATATGGATCTAAACTTAAACCCATGTTAATCACGTCTTTCATGTCCACCAAAGCCCTGAGCGGAGCCAATAAAGTGACCCTGCCTCCATTATCTACCTAACTGTGTGGAATTGAATCACAGCTGGTGTTGTTTGACCAGGATTTACAACATTAACGCCTCGACTACAGATGTTGACAGAGCTTTTTTGCGTAGTTATGTGTTTTTGCTGGGAGGAGCATCGCAGCCTTTCTCTCTTGCTCTCCTCTTCTCCTCTGGGTCACCGTCTCGTCTAACACGCCAGAATATTACATGAAACCACAAACAGAACAAAGAAATCTTGATTCTTGATTCCCTCCACTCCTTCTGTGAAGTTTCCACACTTTCTCTAATTTCCATAGTCTAGTGTTTGAAGAACACTGGGTAGATGTTCTCTGTTGTTGCTGGCCTGACCTCATTAAGGTGGAATGGTTTGGTCCTTGCGAGAGTAGATAAGGTTTGGGACAAAGACTGATGTTATCGCCCGGAAACCCTTTTAGTTTTGCTGAGAGCACTCACTGTTAATGAACTTACAAACTGATTTGTAGGTTGTTGGCTCCATGTAGTTGTAAAGCAAAGAAACAATGATGCGGATGGGTGTTTTGCTTCATTCTGTCTGATTTCTCCGGCTACAAAAGACTAATCTGCACTATCAAACAACATTTGAAAAGTCTGGAGTGGAGTTATTACTGTGGTCATAGACTGCTGTCATGGAAAAGAGCAAGAGGGATACAAGTGCTGCGTCCCAATTGGGAACAAACCCACGAGTTCCCTCTTCAGTATCTACTCAAGAGGAAATGCTTCCTCTCCAAAGATTGGAGGAACGGGAGGAGAGAGATAAGGAGACAAATGTTGAAGGAGAGGAGAGGAGGATATGATGCTATCTGATTACCAAAGGGTTGGGATGGATATGAACTCCATCATCAGGGATAGTTGGGACGCGGCACATAGAGAGATCCAGGCAGATAACGGCAGGAAATACAAACACAGTAAGGATGAACTGAGTCTTACAGTAAGGCGGCGTTGACTGTTTAACCAGCCAATCAATTATAAAGAGCGTGTGTGTGTGTGGAGCAACACTCCAGCTAGTTCATCCATCATTTAGAATAGTCAATCACATCACAGGCTGCAATGAGGTCAAGCAACCGACCATCAAAGAGCAACTGCACATCATTAGTATCCATGAGAGGATGCTGGAGCTATAAGAGCGTGCTGGAGCCATAAGCGTGTTCTGTATCCATAAGAACATGTGTAACCATTCCCAAGTGAATTATAGTGGGAAAGAGTAAGATGTAGCACAATAGTCGATTAATGGAGAGAGAGAGAGGTACTTGTGTTGTAGAACACGTCCTTGTATTAGATAACTGCCATGGAAACCAGATGTTGTCAGTAGCAGCACCTGTAATCTTAAAGGCTTTCTATTCTATTCTATTCTTTTCTATTCTGTGATGATTCTGCATGCACGTCAGATTAGGAAGAAATTGGGAAGTCATATTTCTGCTGCTCTGTCTAACAATAAGGCCTCTGCTGAACCAGCCGCCTTCTCTTGCCAATACTTGAGGCTTCTCTCATAATAACGTCCAGAGCGAGAGAGGTTCATTATCACCGCGCCCGCCGCCGACTCTCACTTCTGTAATAATCGAGTCGGACGGACGCTCAGAGATGTTTGCGGCTACAGTCTCTCCCCGCAAAATACAAGATAACGCACAAGTCGTGGCCCATATCTGTACATCCGGGGTCACGTGCTGCAGCTCAGGCTGTTGTAGACGGACTCGCACATCTCCGGAGGCGCTGGTGATTAATCTCACCGCTCACTGGGCTCCGCCGGCAGTCATCTTCTCTTGTCAACCCTAAAGCTGAAGAAATTTGCCTTTTGCGTTTCTTCTTGTCAAAGCACTAAGGCGGGGTCAAACTGAGTCCAGACACGGCGACAGGCAGCACCACAAATCATCTTCACACGGCGGAATATACACTTTACAACTTTGCACTTTCCTCCGAGATCAAATTAAATATCCCACTTTATGACAACTCTGTTTCTATTCTATTCTCCTTCACACGACTCTTTATTCTGTGTTATTCCTTTGACCAAATGCGGTTTGCGGGGAGGATACTCTTTGATAATGGTTAATAAAAATGGGTAAAGCCGTGGAAAACCTCGTAAAAAGCGACAACCAATCGGTACGAGGGGAAAAGCAATTTTAATTCAAGGTAGGGCTGAGTAATCCGCACCAGTTTAGCACAAACGGCGACGCTCTGCTCTTCATTTCCCCCTCGTGTGAGCATCCGCATATAAGCTATATGAATCACATGCTCTCTCTCTCTGCTCTGTTGCTACACTAAAATGATGAAGTACATTATCATTATTTCGCAGCAGTTTCACAGCTTCCTCTGTTCTCTTGCCGCCGTTGCCTTGACTACACTATCAGGGGATTTAAATGAAGTAAGGTCTTGCGTTGTTGATAAATGAGAGAGGAGGACGCCAAATAAACAGTGGAGTGGGTGGGTGTGTGTGTGTGTGTGTGTGTGTGTGCGTGTAATGGATATGACGATTCCTCATCAGGAGCTATGAAAAGACGGCGCTCACAAAGGCTCAGCTGATAAGAAAGGGAGAGAGAGGAAAAGTCAATTATGTGGGCAGAAAGTGTGTGTGTGTCTGGCCAATCACGCCATAAGAGACCAATTTCTGCAGCTACTTTCCTCCACCAGGTTGATTGGGTGGTTCAAAGCCGCGGGGGGGCTGTGATGTGGCCTGGCAGAGGAACGTGAGAGCAGCTGTGCGAGGACGAGTACGTCAAAGGCGTATAGGAGTAAAAGCAGAGACATCTCGTTAAAAATAAGTGAGTTTAAAGGCGGCGAGCATCTGGTGTTAATTGTAAAAACAGAAAAACACAACCAGGGTTCCTGATTGATGCTCAGATGTTGTGACGTTTACGCTCAACGTTGCATTTAGCAGCTTTACAGATGGGTCAGAGTTATTATTGTGGCTTTTTCTCTGAATCACACTGCAGATCTAATTAAATGGAACATAACATCTGCATTTAGCATTAGAAGATGCCTTTTTTAATCTATTCTAAAACCTGTCTCTCTCTCTCTCTCTCTCTCTCTCTCTCTCTCTCTCTCTCTCTCTCTCTCTCTCTCTCTCTCTCTCTCTCTGTGTTTTATACCTCCACTGCTCAGACACACCGGGGAGCTTTGCTTGTATTGATTCACAACTTCATTTTGATCTGAACTGGAGTTTGTTGTTGACTTTGAATCAGCCTTGTAAAGTGGTAGTGCGGTAAAAATCAATTCTGGTGTCGGAGTAATGTGACCTGTTCTAGCGTTTGCTCCACACAAACACACACACACACACACACACACACACACACACACACACACACACACACACATACACACACACACACACACCCCTCGCCAATTAGAACGCATCTCAGATCCACAGCCTTTACCAACTTGACATCATTTGATTTGTCTGTCATTGAAAGTAAATAGTAATCGAATAAACAATGTTGCTCTGTGTGTTCTAATACATTTGCAGCACCTTCTTGCTTTGTGTGTACATGTTTGTTTCCATGCGGTGTGTGTGTGTGGGGGTGTGTGCTCTGGTTTAGGACCGCTCATTCATTGCTACCACCTCTGCGATGGGAATTGACTATTCCACAAACCCGGGGAGAGAAAGCATTGCTGGTGCTCGATGCTGTTCATTGATTCCCTTCCATAATGTCGCCTGCAATCCATTAACGTCGAAGCAGGAAACAATGTGTGGAGACAGGTTACAAGCCCGTGGGATATTACAACCGAATTGGATTAGTCCTGGCTTAAAATACCTGAATACAGACCAAGATGTGTTCACTTCCTCTCACATTCTCTCTTCCTTTACTTGGCAAAGTGCACATCAAAGACTGTGACATTAGAAACCATGGGAGTGGTGTGAGATGTTAAGATAGCAGACGTGTGTGGAGGGAAGGAAAAGTGAATTATTTAGTTTTTCGCCAACCGCATTTCTCCCATGTAACGTTCAGAAAGGAGGATACAGTGTTTTTGCTTCCTTGTTACCGGTGACTTGTGACCTTTCTGCGCCCCCGACCAGGCGGGGAAGCAGCACCATAATAACAACACCTTGTTTTGTTTGAGGTCTTCTGAATCACACTACGAGTGCCAAGATCGAAAGATGCTTGAATGTCCTCTGGGATGCAATGTTTTGCTCCAGTAGAGAACAACAGGAAGCGTCTCTGTCCCACATACAGTATAGAGCTGGATGCCACGCCGAGTGCGTCGCCTGCCAGGATTACAGCAGGAAACGGCGGCGGCAGCACACCCAGGGGACACGGAACGCAAATACAACACGGATTATTAGAAACAAGCGGGATGAAACTAAATGCTCCTCGCTGTCTTTCAATGCTCGAACACTGATACTTTGAAATACTGCACCTCTGCTCACAATGACTATATTTCCTATATCAACAAACTCTGGCCCCTCCCACCACGCACAGCTCATCTCACAGAGTGTAATAAGCTTTAGGAAAACGCCGGCCCACTGATGCGGCGAGCGGTTGTGTTGTCTCGACAGTAATCAGTTCGGCTTATTGGGTCCAACGGTTCAACGAGGAATTTACAGACAGGCTGCGGTGATGTCGGGCTGATTGTCTCCCCCCGTCCCACAGCCCTGATCCGTCCCACTGAGATGAGACAAATCACAGAGAATTAGCCCCCAATTACACTCTGTAAGCAGGCGAGTCCCCGTTAATACACTACCTATCTATTCACCACGTGTCATCCTCAATTAACTGTGCAAGCAAATGTTAAGTTAAATACTTATTAGATGGCTGTGCTGTGAATACACACTCACACACACACACACACACACACACACACACACACGCTCTGGTTCGGTAGTTTGTATTTGATAATTGGCTTCAACTGTTGTAGAATATAGGGACGTGTAGTCTGGCATACTGTCATAATATAAAGGAAGAAGAAGAGATTAAGAGAAGCAACAGCAGCGGTGACTTTCAGGTTCGGCCAAATTTTCCAGACTGTAAATGGTTATTGTGTATTTGTTCTCTCCCACCTGAATCTGTACAAAATTTGGACCAGCTGCACAAGTATCCATGGCAACGCTGTATATCTGTGAAACACTTTTTTGCGATGGATGACCTCTACGGCGCAGGTAAAAAGCAACGCGGCGGTAAACGTGTAAGGACTGAGAGCGGGGACGGCATCCTGGATGGAAATTGAAGACACTAATCAATGACGTCTGTCCCGGTCATGTGTCCTTGTTTGTGTGTTTAAGGGGATGCACAACTTAGTCTGGGAGAGGAACCTCAACTTTCTTGCTGATGGGTAAAGAAATTTACAGAATTTTACTCAAAACTGACAAAGAAGGGGAAGATGTTTGTGATTCTGTCCGCTCAGTGCAGCAGACTTGTTTTTTATTTTACCTCTGAGCCGCCTGTCTTCACCAATCTGACTCCTGAATTTGAATTTGGCCGGCAAAAAACAAGTCTGCATAGGAAAGAGCTTTCACAATTTTTGGAAAAGTGGAGCTATTAACTTGCAGTCAAACTGATGTGGAGTAGAAAAGCTGAGTCCTTACTCATGAGTGCGTCTCATGTGGTCAAAATGAGTCAGAGCCTGCTGAGCTTGAGAGTTGTATCGCTCACCAATGATCAATAACAGAGCCGGGAAAGAGAGACAGCAGTAATTTAGTCAAGGAGAAGAAGGGGTGAGTGTTTGGAGCAGAGAGGAGAGAGAGAGAGAGAGAGAGAGAGAGAGAGAGAGAGAGAGAGAGAGAGAGAGAGAGAGAGAGAGAGAGAGAGAGAGAAATGTACCGCGACACAAAAGTGCTGGTCTATGATTTTCTGCTGAGTATGTTCTACGCCTGAAAACCACTTTCAGATCTCCTGGATCGACCTGGTGTGAAGGACGATTCATTTTACGAGCGCTTGTGGAAAAAAAGGCCCTCGATTGTTTTAACAAAGCATCAGAGGCACTACTGTCTATTTCTAGACGTTTACAAACCAACGAGTGCAATCTTTATTTACAAGCAGCACTTTTATTTCCACACGAGTCGATGTACAGTACTTTGCAGAGCAGTCGGATCGTTACCAAGCTTGTGCTCATGTGATCAATGAATTGGCTGCAAAAGTCTCCAGTGGAAAGAAGTTCTGATGAGATAGACGCTGAGCTGGCAACGCACTGGAGCCTTTTTCTTGCATCAAAGCTATAAACACAAATTCTTCAGATGTAGAGTAGTGATGGGATAGCCGACGCATCGCAGCAGCAGTGCACTTCCTCTTCCTCTTCTTCCTGACGGGGCTGTCAACCGCGGCGGTGATCATAGTGGACAGCACTCTGATCTGCTCCGGCTCTGAAGTTGCATGTCTGACCTCACAGGCTCTCACTCGCCGGAGCTGAGATGCACCATCGGGGTTTGCTCTCATATCTGCAGATTGTCAATCACCCGTCTCCATTTATAGGTTTGTAACTTTGTGAAAACTTTGTATCTTTCCTGGCAGTACCATTCTGTGCCTATCTGGGTTTGGCTCACACAGGCAACACACACAGGGGGATCCCAGGAAATCCCTAGTGCAGTTGGGAATTCTACAGCTGCCCCAGTTGGTCTCTTGAACCCATTATACCTCGGCTGGCTACTTTACGATTCTACCCTGAACTCCTCATCCAAGCCGCTGCACAGAAAATGTAAAAAGATTTCTAAGAGGTTTTGATTCTTTGCTTGACAGCCAGAGATTTGATCTCAGACTCCCATTTGGCTTTTATGAAGGCAGTTCTATTGATGACATCAGCTGCTGGAGGAGATTATTTTCATGATCCCAAATGTAAACTAAGATCATAAAATAAATGTAATGGTTGGTGCTGAAGGATTTACTGTTAATCAGTGTCAGGAGCGGATTGATTCTCACTGCAACAAAAGTAGGAATACATTTAGTTTGAGTGACTATTCTCTGAGGAAAGAGTGATGCGATCCTATTTCACAATTCAGGGAACCGTCTGTGTGTTTGTCTGTGTGTGTGTGTGTATGGAAAGTGTGATGCAGCACAACAAATATCAGCATTAATATTAAATATCGGCAAAGCGATATGAGGAGATGGGCCAGGCTCCAGGCGCAGGAATAAAGCAGACAGTAAATGTTTAATGCTGTTTAGCCTCAGCATGGGACTTTGGCTGCGACATCATCAGTTAACACTTCAAACATGACTTTGCCAATTTTAATACGGCTGCAAATATATGTTTTGTTATTTGTGCCCCCCCACACACACACACATAGGTGAAAGAGGCAGTGGGGTTATTTAAGTTCTTTAATTTAGGTCTCACTTGGAAGTAACTCACTGTAAACTGGACGACCTTGGTTGATATTATGGCCATGCTGCTGCAGTCGACTGCTGATTACTGTCTAATGGTGCAGTGAGGGCAGGTCCTTATCCAACACTGGGATAAAATCAATCGCTGAGAAATTATCTTACCTTTCTGCTATCCGCTGATATCATAGTTGGTGAAAATGTGTCCCATATTCAATCTGTACATGGCCATTAAAGTGAATATTAGAGCAATCACAGAGCTTTATTGGTGGAAGTTTGAACGGAAGCCGAACCTTGACCTCATTCCGATCCGGCCCATTTCATAACATAACATTGTCATTCCGAAACCCTGGACTTTGTGTTTGTTTGAGCTTTCAATCCAAATTCCAACAACCCTGCTGAATTCTGTTGTAATGATCCAGGGCCAAACAGTAGCAGAGGAACACTCAACATTCTTACAATAAATACTACCTGGAATCAATATTCACTTCTAATCTAATCTGTCATTTTGAACCCGGCGCGACGTCGCCTTAAATGTCAAACTCTACGACCTGCTGAGATCCAATCACAGAGCGTCGTCGGCGCTCGTTATCCGCTTCACGCTGAGGAGCTCTGGTAGTGAGTTAGTATGAGCGGCTGCATCCACTGTGGCTGGAATCGATACAGACAGAAGCTGGAAGGTCGTCAACCAGGAAAAAACACCCAACTCACACCGCAGGACAGAGAAGTGAGAGAGTTTGATTGGCAGGTGATCTGGGGGAAAATGCATCCTGTACATCTCAAATGTTTTCTCAACCTCTGGACTCTTACATTTTGAATGTTTCCTCCAATTGATCCAGCAGCCACATGCCACCACTCATCTCATTTCCTCTCCCTGTCTCCTTTCCTCGGCTCCTCCGTCTTCAAAGCAATTAGTGGGAAAACCACCGAGTCGACCGCAAAATTAATGCTGCCAGTCTGTCAGAGTGACGCCTCCCTCCTGTTGGCGGCTGTCAAAATATCACGTCCGTCTTTCTGTCTTCTCTCTCTCTCTCCTCTTAAATTCAAATGCGGCAGGACGAAGAAACGGATCAGCATCTGTGCAAAGCCTGCCAGGAACACACACACACACACACACACAGGCACACAGGCACACACACACACACAGGCAGAGGCACAAAAAGCGATTTGCAAAAAGAATTGTAGTGTGTGGATGATGAGGCAGCAAAAACAAGAAGTGGCAAATGAGAAAGGTGTTGGAATGTAATTATTATGTCCGGTCGGTGTGCAGTGTCGCTGGGAATATCTGCAGTTGCCCCTGAGCTGTGCTGGCAAACAACAAACAGAAGGAATAAATAAGCATTTATGAAAAAGATGCAGTAATTAAAAGTCTCTCATACATTAACAATGACCCAGGCGTTGATTTAATCATTGCGAGGTCGTCACAGCTGTTGTTCCACATTTGATTCCACTGTTTTGATACTTTTTATTCATAATTAATAAAGGTTTCTTTCCATCTGCATGGGTGAAGGATCCAGAGATCCACGGGGCGTTAAGTGCCTGGTGCAAGACAGAGCCACACGGGGGAGGAGAGGTAAGAAATCTCGGGATTATAAATAGAATAAGAGACGGAAACGAGTTTAAGTGGAAGAAGTAATGAGAGGAAATGGGCAGTAAAAGCCGAATGAGTGAGGTTGGATTTTTAGACTTTTAAATTCCGTTCCATGTGTTTGGGAATCTGTTAAAAATATGTCAAATTAAAGAAAAACAAAGGGGGTCTCCAGGCCCGAGTTGAGCTTTCCTGCATTATACAGTCGTGTCAGGTTAAGCCGACCTGTGTGTGGGACGGCGTGGGCTGCTGGCGACACTTATGAATAATACATGCGCCGAGTTAGTTCCTCGATTAGCCAGGCAGAGCGGTTTAAATCCATTTCTGCTGTTTTTAATGATCTGGCTCGTCTTGAAAGGCACCAGGAGAGAGACGGTTGAAAGAACAGGGGGTGAAGTGAGGGTGGAGGTAAAAAAGAAGAAAAGGATGGTGAGAAGAAAGACGAAGAAGTGTTTTGTTGTCGCCGTCTTGGCACATTTGCTGTGATGTTTGCGCAGCCTTTTGTTCGTGAGAAGAAGAGAAACCTCTCTCCGCCTCTCAACTTTGCCTTCCCAATTCGAGCACAAAAATGTTTACTGACGAACTGTGCGTGTGTGTGTGTGTGTGTGTGTGTAGCTGGTTATCAATAACGTAGAGGGCTGAATAAATGAAAAGCTCATAGGGAATAATGCCACACATCACCTGTAACCTCTCTTCTCTTCTCTGCATTCTCTATTGAGCAGCGGTGGGTTATTCTGTTTGTGGCGATGCTCGGGGGAAGCAGGGGGCTAATAAATACGGCCAAACGCTGCCATAGATGAGAATGCAGAGTGGAGAGCTGATCCGCTCTACTCCTTTGTTTGAGTTGGCCTCGTCCCTCCCGGCAAGGGCCACACTCAGTCAATTTGATTGACTGCGATATGTGTGTGTGTGTGTGTGTGTGTGTGTGTGTGTGTGTGTGTGTGTGTGTGTGTGTGTGTGTGTGTACAAAAGGTGACGGGGGCTATTCACAAGAAAACAAATCTTTGGAAAACACAGAGTGACGGATGGACAGATGGAGAGAGAGATGGATTGACACGGATGGATGAAAATCGCTCATTCTGTCTTATATCATCGCCTTTTCTTTCATGCTCTTCCCCTGCCAGCTCATTAAATCTGCTCTACAATGCACCACTTATTCTTGGCCCTGACTTTTTGGCCACGGAGAACAAATGTCAGATGGAAACGTGTGTGTGTGTGAGCGCTGAGTCATGTCTCTCAGCCTTTTCTCAACTAATTGCGACTGATTCACAGATAAATACACATCTGCCGCCTTTTATATCACGCCTTCAATGAAAGCCTTCAATTAATATTGATAACGGTTTATACAGATGATTTGCAAATTGCGTACTCACCCCCCCCCCGGGCACCGCAGTTAAAACAGAAAATACAATTCACCCATTTTGCTACTTCTAGCCCTATTAGATACAATTACATTGATGGGTCCTATTAAAGTTTAAAACCCTCATTTGAAGTGATGGTGATTCTTATTTCTTCTTATTCTTTCTGCCTTCCTGATTGGTCCAGGAGGTTCTTTTATTTAACTATTAATTTTAGTTTAGTTTTGTTTTTGACAAGGGAGTAAAAAACATCTTATCATTATGGAAAAACTCATTTTAAGTTCACCTTGTGGGCTTTTTGAGAACGGCGTGAAAACGGATATTCAGCAATTATCCAAACATCTCCCACCTATAGGGAGCTCCAAAGAGTTGCACATGTGCGTTTATTGCTGTAGCCTCTGTGAAGCTCGTCGTAAACACTGATTGCTTCTAGTTTTCCAACATCTTTACCAAATTGTTCCAGTGTGAGAGAGCTCATTCTGTTTGACCCCCGATCACTTTAGGATATAATTGATCGTGCTCCTCCAACATGTGCTTGTGGTTTGAGTAGCGGTGACTCATACATCTATTTGTATGCTGTTACAATCAGTCAGTCTGTGCCCTTTTTACCTGCAAACTCTCTCCCTGGAAGCGTAGTTCAGCTTGGAAGAGTAGATGAGAAAGGCTGCTAGGCACTTCCACCAAGTCTACTCGAGTTGGATACTTATGTGAAGTGGTGACTGGGCAAGATTTTGTTTTTTGATCCGAAAAAGCCAAAACCCCATGATTACGTCGTTAAATATCAGCAAATCCAAATCAGAGTGGGATTAGTAGGACATTCTCAAGCCTGCAGTTGTTGTGACGGCTTGTGGAATTGCACATTTCCCACGCAGAGAGAGTGCGAGAGGTGAGAGAAGCCCCGAGGCCGTCTGTCCTGGCTGCGTTGACTTGTCTAATCTAACACGCAAACACACACACACACACACTCATACGCATAATTGTTACCCTTGGTGAGAAAGAGAGCGCGGTCATTAAAGCCGAGGAAGATTCGATTTCTGTTCGGCTCTGCAAATTGCACAACAGAAAATCAATCCCGGCACAAACACAAGCTAATATACATTTCCCCCATGAAACACAGTCTTGTTTGTGCGTCGGTCTGTGTGTGTGTGTTTGCGTGTGTGTAGAGGTCACCGTAGGTTAATATGAACATAATAACTTAAAGAAAATGAGGGTGAAGCCTTGAGGAATAGAGGAGAGTAAACACACAGCAGACGCCCTCCCTCAACCGCTCAACCAAAGAGATGTATGGAGCGATCAATTAATTAATCTGTGGTGACTGACAGACTTGATTGGAGGCTTGATGCAATCAATAAAAGCCTGAGTAGGTGGAGGGAAACATGCATACTAATGCTCGCCGATACACGCATGCACGTATGTTTGAGGACACGTAAAGGTCGGCAAACCCTGTGACTACTACTGGTTTAGCTTAATCTGAGATGTGTGTGTGTCGTGTTCTAGTGACAACACAGATACACACAAGTCCCAGAACATATTCCCGAGAGATCCAGCAGGTAAAGAATCTCATTACTGAGGAAACTCTGGACACAAGCAAATAAGATCAGATTTCTTTTCCAACAACTTCAACAATATTAACTTCAGCCCTGCAGCTCTCCACTCCTCTGTTGTTCTAATGTTGTGTCATCTGAGACAGTAGGTCTCTGTTTGGAGGATCACTCTGAACAGAAAGTGCCTGCAGTGTCAGAGGGGATAAGAGGAAGAACTGGGGCGCCCGTTGTCCTTAGCGGCTTGTTTCTTTATCCCTTTATAACGCTGAGCCTCTGAAAAATTCCAGACATGCTGGTATTTGTAACAAACCACTTTGTTGTCATGCCGGCACGGAAACCCTGTAAACCCTCTCTGTCCCCCCCCTCGGCTCCTGCTCCGCTTGCAAACAGTCTGATACATTAGCGATGAGTCAGCTAAAGGGTAGAGAGGAGGTGGCGGCCTCAGATAGGTGAAAGAGCTGACTGGCTCACACCGGCAGGCTGGAGATAGACCCATAAAACCGCAAACTGTTAAGTCTCTCACTGGAGAACTGCCCTGGGAACGGTAAATGAATGCACACACACACACACAGGCGCGCGTACGTACGGCACAGAACTACACAATGGTTAATACACTGTATATTGATCTGAGGTCACAGCCATTTACTTGAGGCGTCCCCATAAAATGTAGTGGAGAGATGGGCGGCTGTGATAAAAGGTGAAACAAAGATGCTGCAGTCCTCTGAGTGACCTACACACTCTGTATACACACACACACACAGGACACAGACAGGGCTGTGTTGAACATCCACCCCTGTATTTTACAAAATAGATGAAAATTACATTCACTCTCTGGTGTTTACTTTAAAGTCCTATGTCATTTTCAGAACAGTTTGAGTTTCAAAATAAAAGTGTGAGTAATTCAAGTAAATGTCTGAAAATATAACGTATAAGAATATTATGATACGGAGATGTTGCATCACCGGATTGCATCACATATTAGAACTTTCCCTCCATGTTGTTCATCGTCGATCAACAACACATCGGCGCACACACTCACATCAGGGCTCTGAAAAGTAGAGTTTGGTGACTTGACGCCTCTTATCCTGAATTGGATTCTCCTTGAATCCCTGCCATCATAAACGCAGCCCAGAGGTGATATGAGGGTCTGCTTTATTGTTACTATGTTTGCTCCCGTCCCTGCGAAGGCCACGCGGGTCATTCTGATTTATTGCCTTTCAGGCGGTGTAACGCGACCTCAGCAGCAGCGTAGCCAAACAAAATGCCTCCCTTCCCTTTGTCAAATCACGGACTATATAAACTCTGCAGATACATACAAAGAGAGGCAGAACTCCAGCCAGGAAAGCTCTGCATCGTCGTCACGCTCCCTCAGTGTGAACGACAAAAGCTAAGTCGGTCTTGTATCCTTCAAAAAACTTCCTTTTGACTTTTTTATTTACCTTCACCGTGCAGTCACAGTGAATATGCTCCGTGCCCTTTGGACGCTTCACCCTGAAGTCCTTACAGTCGGTTGATTCTGTGGCTCCTGGTAATCATCGCAAATCAGTGTTTTTCACAGAATCTCTCCTGATTCGAAACCGCGGGAGTTTGATTTTGAGAAATGACCAAACCCCGCCAGCTGTAATTGCAGATTTGCTTTGGTTGAAGCGCTTTCACTAACAAGCCACTGTGAGTTTTGGCAGATTTGGAGACCGGCTGCTGTATGTAATCACTCATATTAGCAGCATCCAGTTTAGACAAGCAGCCAATCAGCGACGGTGCTGCTGCATTACCGGATCATTCACCGACTCCATCACCACTTTGCTGCTCCTTAAATGTGAATAATGCATCTTAAACGACCATTTTATCAGGATGTGATGGTGAAATAGCATCAGACCTGTTTCTTCCAGCTTAATGACTTTTTCTTGTCCTGCTGGAAGCTTCAAAAAATCTTTTTCCCTTTGTTCCTTTCATAACAGCCATTCTGTCAATGTGACAACCATCACAGGCAACACTGTAATGAGACGTGAGAGGAGACTGGGAATCTGCCGCAAAGTGTTTTTTGACACAAACAATATCAATCACACTCAGCTTGTCACTTCTTTGCCTCTTTTTCTGTGGGACTTTGTGTGTGTGTCTGTTATATGGACACAGCAGGGGGGGAGGGAATATCTCCAGGAAAAAATCCCAATCGGACTCTTCAGTAGCAGCACTGGACAGAGGAGAGGAGTGACACAGTGGAGCAGAGCAGGGAAGAGCGTGAGTTAGCTATGCTTCACCGCTCCGACAGGTTCTGTGTCCAAACTGCTCTTCGGTAATGTCCTCAGCTAGACAAGCGAGGCACGTTACAGGAATTGGATGTTGTGTTGTGGTTCAGAATAACAGTAACTATGTTAGGTAGTTTGAGTGGGATTGTGATGTTTCGTCATTCTCACAGGTTTGTTGGAGAATTACGTTCATTGCTGCTTGGTGCTTATCCAAGTTAATGTCAAACATAATAAGATGTTATAGAAAATGTTTGTATTCATTAATATTAAGAGCTACTGTTGTTTTATTTTGATAGGGTTTCTATGAGTTTGGTTGTAAAGTAAATAAAAAAGTATGTTTGACAAATCTACAACCTCCCCTGGACTACACACACTAACATTGACAACCTTTTCTTTACTGTTGTCTGTGTGTGATTGAGCAAATCACGTGTCATAGTGAAGTCAGAGGGGCGGGGCCTCGGGGAGTCACGCGTCAATGCATTGTAATCAGTGAACACCTGTGGAGATTCAGAGTGGGAGCTACTGAGCTAAACACAGAGTTACACACGTTTTGTGGACTTCATGGACCCTTTTGTTGTATTTGTGTAAGGAAGTATACTCTCCCTGCTCAGGTGAGTCGTGGGCCGGACTTGTTGGCACCTGTTTCGGACGTTGCCCGGACACAACATACAGTAGTTCCTCAGTGTTGCAGCCTCCAGCCTTTGTTCTGGTCATCCTCTCTTCAATCTCCATCTCCCCTTTGCTCAGACTTCATTCAACCGGTGAGTAAGAACCACATGTTTGTGTATTTGTATTTATTTTAGTTATTTTTGGCTCCAATGATACCAAGCCTGGCCTGCAGCTGGGAGCTTATTGGGGCCTTGTGTCCCATGAACAATCCAATACAACACCTTTGATATAAATCCCACCTTTTGTGAGGCTTTGTCGACATTGTGTGAGATGTGTTGTTTCAACTCAGTGGTGATTGTTGCGGCCGTAGTTAGTTGGTGATGTTAGGGTTGAACAATAAAGTGTCTTCTGAGTGTGTAGCCCTGTAATGGGCTCACACACTGGCACAGGCTGCACACTGTTCCAACTGAAGTGAAGGATGGAAATGAATGCTAACATACTGAGGATTCATTTCCTTTCCTCACAGAGAGGGAAAAGACAAAGGCACGTACTCGGTCCGACCGGTCCACCCTCTGTCATTCTCTCAGCACTCAGTTATTTAAGCTACAGGCTGGCGTTTGAATGGCAGTGGAGGCCCCGGTGACCCTGAACACGTCCTGCCGTGATTGATTTGAAGTGTCGGAGGATCTGAAAATGCATTGGCGAGTGTTGGCAGGTCAGTGGATCCTGGAGGAGAGAATTACTCCTTCTGACTGGACCGATTGAACACGTACACTAAAACAGAACCGAAGACATTGAAAACATCAAGACAAAATAGGTTGCTGAGAGAAGTGAGACGCTGTAAATTTGGTTCAATGCCATTATGCCAGACAGAACACACACACACACACACACACACACACACACACACACACACACACACACACACACACACACACACACACACACACACACACACACACACACACACACACACACACACACACACACACACAGGGCTGTGAAGTAGCAGGGACTTAAGAAGGCTTAATTCCAAGTTATTTAACTGAGAGCTGTATTATCTGCATTTTTGGACCATAAGCATTCCCTCCTTTGTTAGAGAAGACGACTTTGATAACTCATTGTATGTGTCTTTCTCGGGCGATACTCTTACCCAGACTGCTCTCTTGCTGGAAGCTTGTCACTGTTGCGTGGATTTCTTCTTCTTTCTTCGATGTATGCATGTCGTTGCATACATCTGCATGTCAATCCGTGCGCAACCACAGTTTTGTTCAATAAAGGCCATTGACCAAATCGGCCCTCGTAGCGGCAGTCAAGATGGAACCTTTCAAAGTAATCAATGTCGACAAGCGTCTGGCTGTGACGACCTGCTGGGAAACTGAAAAATGAAAGATCGCCCGTCAGTTTAAGTTTTTCAAGGTGCCCCTGAGTATTGATCAGCAGTAATCCAGCTGAAATGCAAGTCAAAAGGCTATGAAGCTCTGATCCAATCCAGTACCCTCACAGATGAAGGCAACCACATACCACAGGCCAGATGCATTTAACTGTTAGAATTAGTAAACCCATGTAGATAGAAACTTGTCTTTGCTGCTTCTGTGAACATGTATTGTTTTGTTTGTGGCAGCATGTAAGCGGCACCACGCTGTGTTGGTATTTTCCTGACCTTGAAATGTGTTTTTCTTGTCTGTTTGTCATGATGGGACGTGAGCAGAACTGCAAAAGAAAAGAGGAGATTAATACAAAGGAGGCAGTGCGAGATGCAGCGTTGGTACTTTGATGAAAGTTGTTTGATAGAAAATAGGAGTGAAGACGTCTGAGTTGATGTTTTCAATGCAACGTCGCCTGGTTGACAATATGCTGATCTCACCTAAGACTGAAGTAAACACGCACTTTCAGAAATAAATCCACATCAAATTGTACGCCAGTAAGATAGTCAAGTATTGATTTATGGGTCATTTCTACCTGCGTCTGTCATTCGTAACTGCTCTCAGACTGTTGTGATTAAATTCCTTCAGCCATCGCAATGCAGGCAAAGTGTGCGTTCCATCTGCACAGCCATTCACACACAATGATCACTTATGGGAACCTTTAATCAATACACAAATAACCAGGCTGCAGCAAAACAAACACGTTAAACTTTCGAGTACAAAGTTTGGAATTTGGACATGGATTACAGTGAAAAATGGAAGATAGAGTCCAACCTGCTTTACCCTTTACTATTATGTATTCAAGCCAATATAATGATGCTATTGCCAGGTCAAATTGTTACATAGTTTCACTTTAAATGAATCAAATACTTGGCAACCATGAGTGTGCTTTTGTACTTTTACTGTAGCCAACTAAATTGACTGCAGCCTGAATTAGAGCCAATAACAGGTGTTGTATAGATTGTTACTTATGCACTATAAACACTTTGTGGCCCCACAGATACGTTTTGAACTCGTCTGCAGATTTGCATTGGTTCCTATTTGCCACTTTTACCCTCTCGGAGAACAATATTGTTTCCCACCTTGTAGAAAGCAATCTGGACTCCATTTGGTGAGACGATTATGTCACGGCCCTCTGTGATTAGCGCAACTGTTTAAAATGTATGAGATGCACTATGTGACAGCTTGAGAGGATAATAATTTGCCGCCACACCCTTTGATTTATACTTCACTTCATCCACAGCGTCTACATGCAGAGTGCTGTGCTGCAGTTTGTTACCCAGACTGTCTTTGCACTGGTGGTGGTGTTTGTATCGTTCGAGGGCAGAGGGACCGGTCCGTCACTCTTTGTTCCTACATCTGCAGCGTTCAGGGCATCGTGACCTCCATACATGAGCTCCAAAATGGGTCTTAGGCTTAAAATAGTAACGAGCTTAAGAGTATGAGTTTTAGCAACTCCATTATTCAAGTTTCGCTGTCGTTGAACGCCTGTGAGCTTACTGACAAAGGGCGGCCGAGGTCTGGGGGTTCAGGTCCCATCAGCCAAGCAACCATTAAATAAAACATGGGCTGTAATGTGCCTTGCATGAAGAACAAAGCGTCGGGCTGCTTTGAGGTAAACCTGTGAGCTTTGAGCTCAACCCCCTAACCCACCGGACAGCCAGAGGGAGTGTTATCTGAAAGATTATCGGAACAAAATGAAACTTGAAGCACATCTATAGCCACTCGTTTTGTAAGATTTAATGATGAAAAAGTTTTGAGGCTACAATCTCATCAGCAGCTCTCATATCAGCAGCACATGTGCTCTGGCTTTCAATCCAATATATGTTAGCTCCTTGTACAACTTGGAATCTTGCATAATTCACTAATTGATACAAAATCGGTAACACTGAAGGAAGCAAGCCGGCCTCCTGTTGTCAACAAGCTGGAAAATTAATTGGACTCAATCAATGTTGAAATTTCGATCCAAATAAAACAAGTTTATGTGACTTGTTTTCATTTTTTTAAATTCCTTTTACAATATCTTCCCCTATTTTGTGGACCAGTAGCCAGACTTTATGTGTTATGAGGACACAAACACGGTTATTTATAGTATCAAAGACATACAGTAAGCAGTTGAGTGAGTGATGAAGAGGAGGACAGTCTTCTCCCTCATGTATTCTATTCATTTTCAGCTACCACAACTAAACTACTTTGACAAAATAAATGTGTCAGACAAGTGCACCGAGGGGACGGTGATGACTTGACGGCTGTGAGTTCCCAGTGGACACACGGGGAAGGAGCTGCGCTTTCTGACTCCCAATCTCTGAAGCTGTGAGGAAACGTGTTGTGCAGAGACTTATTTATGATATGAGATTTATTTAGCGAGGAGTCGCCGTCAGTTCATTACGTTGTCTTCGGGAAGCCTGGAGGTGTTTTAGCTTTTCAGCCTCGAGAAGTGGAGATGTTGTCTGCCTCTAACCTCATTGTGTGTGTGTGTGTGTGTGTGTGTGTGTGTGTGTGTGTGTGTGTGTGTGTGTGTGTGTGTGTGTGTGTGTGTGTGTGTGTGTGTGTGTGTGTGTGTGTGTGTGTGTGTGTGTGTGTGTGTGTGTGTGTGTGTGTGTGTGTGTGTGTGTGTGTGTTCTCTCCCCCCTCACATCCTCCTTTTTTTATGAAGTCCTGAAAAAGACTTCTCATATTTTCCCTCATGGCCTAAATGATGTCGAGGAAAGCCGGCGCGAGGAACATTTCTGCATTATTTATTCTCTACCTGTGTGAGTGTGTGTGTGTTTATAGCATTGTACTCTTTCTAAGAACCCTGTGCTTGGTCTCAGCTCCACGGTTGCGTCTCCTCTGCTTATACGCCTGAAACGAGACAGAAAGCCCGTCTCAAGATGAGTCCCTCAGTGGGGATTAGATGTTGTCATCATTTATCAGCAGTCATTTCTTTGAGCTGTCTTAAGCCCTGACACGCTCTCACGGGCTGCCATTTGCTGCAATCTCTCTCCCTCCCTCCCTCTCTCTCTCTCTTACATTCGTGTGTGTGTGTATTTTGTATATTGTGACATTCAGCCCTGAGTGATTTCACATTTAAAAAGCTTCAAGACTGTGCTAGGACAACAATAGTATTAGTAGTAGGTGAGGCTAGTTTTAAAAATGATCTGCGCTCCCCTTTGTGTGTGTGTGTGTGTGTGTGTGTGTGTGTGTGTGTGTGTGTGTCGTCTTTGAGTCTTGGGGGGATGTAAAGCCATCAAATATTGCACTGATTGTGAGAGTTTCATGGTCTGAGTGAAGAGCCCGGTCAGGTGAGCAGTCGGAGAGCTGGAGCAACAAGGAGCAGCCAGCGCTCGTAAGGCTCAGTGCCATCAATTAGACTGACTGCAGACACACTATAAATGAAGTAGCATCTGTCATCCCCTCTTATCACTTATTTCCTCCCTTCCTCTCGTCTCCTGTCTTTCCTTTTCATTGCCGCCTCTCATCTTCTCTTCTTCCTCCCTCCCCCTGTTTCTCTCTCAATCTCCGGGGTCTTCCCTCTCCAGTTTAGTGCTTCATTAAATGCTGATGAGTTGCTGCTGCAGAGTCATATATGCCTGTTCTCTCTCTCTCTCTCTCTCTCTCCCCTATTTCTCTCTCCCCCCATCTCTCTCTCTGTACATGTATTTCTTGAGTGTGTCTCTTTGGAGGGGAGACAAAGTAGGAGCACACACACGTACACACACCCAGGGCTTTTGGCGTGATGGAGGAGCAGATTTAGTACGCCTGACAAACCTGATTGGAAACTTAACGTCATCAATAAAAATTTGAAAAGGCACCGCCCCCCCCTCTCTCTCACACACAAACACACACGCACGCACGCACGCACGCACGCACGCACGCACGCACGCACGCACGCACACACACACACACACACACACACACACACAGGACAAATAGGTCACCATCCAGATGAAGGTCGGTGTCTGTAGCTCCAGTGTATCGTGCTGCAGAGGCTCAGGACAGAAGGTCGGTCACCTTCTCTTCCCTCTACTACAGACTAAGTAAACAAGATGTCACTATAGTTTAAAATGTGTTTTATCAGCAAATATGATATCACACAGCAGGTAGAAAGGCGTGTTATATGATGAATGCTCTGAGCTCCATGTTGTCTCCAGGCTGTCCTCGCTCACCTTCTCTGCCCAGTTATCTGCAGTCTGCCACCTTCTCTGCTGCACCACCGCCTCATCTCTCTTCTCCCCGCAAAGTTTTCCAATTTGTTTTGTAATGAATTCGATCGGCCCGGCTCATCATTGTGTATTAACCCACGAGATGCTGAGCTACACCCCCATCATTTTGGGCACAGTGCTATCTTCCATCATATGCAGCGTGCGGCAGGTTGCCTCGACACCCACGGCGGTCGTGGTCAGTCAGAACCTACCGCACGGTTCTCAAGCTCGAGTCTCACTTCAGTATTTGCAGCAGCGCCTTCCAATTGAGTGATTCTGCCTGCACTCGTCTGTTCCCAGAGCTTAACTAAAAGGCGATTTAGCCAGAGAGAGAGAAGCACATCAGCTATGTTTTAGCAGATATGAATTCTTGATCAATTATCTGCCTCGCCGCAGCTAATCAATAACCCATAAATCATTAACATCACTCTTTCCCGGCTAATTTTATCCAGAACTCTGCGGCCGACGAGAGCTCGGCTAACTCCTTCACAACGCCAATTTATCACATTCTCCATTCAATTCCGTGCTATTACTGTGATGAATATTAAAACCGCATGATGAAACATGCTATTAGAGCTCAAGTCCGCCGAGTCATTTATCATCATTACCCAGCATGCAGTACTGATGTTGGATGGCTTTTGAGCTGACCGGACCATATTTCTTTTTAAAATTTCATCTCGGCGGCGAGTAATGAGTGATTACAGGGAGAGCTCCATTGTGCTAATGACAGGGAAGCAGGAGTGTCACATGTGGCTGCAGCAGCACACTGGAGCCCTGCTGACTCCCCTGATTGGCCGGCTAATGCAATCAGGCTGTACACTCGCTCTCCTGCAGCATGGACAAGAACGTCACACTGCACGGGAGTTATATGCTTACTGCTGTGAGTTAGTGTGTGTGTTTCCCCTGTAGACTTCTCTTCAGTGTTGGCTCTGTCTTGTTCTAATCTATATTTTCGACTGCGGGCCCTTGTGATTGGAGATCACTGCATTCATTATTCACGCTGACACACTGTTACACACTGTTACACACTAACACACTGTACTTACCTGCTCACCTTTCTGCCATTCATCACTAGATATTTGATTCAAAAAAGGGGCTGTTGCTTCTCCGTTGCTTCTGTTTATGTGTTGCAGCACTGTTTCTGATATCTTGGAGATCCACAGACACACTGCAGCTTACCCATGGTGCTTTTGTCCCGTTTAGAACACTGCTTTACTTTCCTCATCTTACACTTTTTCTTTTTCTTAGACTTAAAAAGATAAAAACTCCTCCGTTCCGTTTCAGACCCTTCAGTCAATATAAGCATGTCTCCGTCTGTCCTTTCCTCCTCTGAAACCCCCCCCCCCCGGCGCGTGTCCGTCCTTCCCCTTTGTTCTCCTTCTTTTCGTGTGTGTGTGTGTGTATGTGTGTGTAACTGCTTTTTCCTGCTTAAAGTGTTTTTGGTGTGTATTGGTGTGTTTTGTGAGTTCTGTGGATCTCTGTGGGTTCCTGATTGACAGGGGAGGAAGATTTGAGTGAGGTCATTTTAGCCTTTCCTCTGCTTCTTCACTCTGGAATGGTCTCCTGGGCCTCCCATGAGTCTCTGATTCCCTCAAAGCTCTCAGATGATAAATGGAAGAAGGAGGACACGTGGATCCAGTTTAGCTCCTCGGCTCTCACCAATGTGCTTAAACTGCAGGAAGTAGCAACGCTCTGCTGGAAGCCGCATGTTTAGGAGAATGGTGGATGAACACGGTGGTGATCCAGATGGACAATGGCGCTGACTCGGCCTGTTTCCACTGCCCACAGAGAGGCCATAGACTTGAACCAGGAGGCTTAATTAGATGAATGCTAATTTATACAATTTACACTTTATGATACTGAAAGAAGTCACAGCAACATCAGCTGCTAATTCCTGCCGGTTCCAGATTCATTGTGAACATTAACTGCTAATTATTCAGACATGTAGCAGGAAATGTGATTCACAGAGGTTGAATGTGCCTGACTTTGTCCTGAGTGTCATCAGTCTCATTATAATGTTTGCACAGCTGTTTAATTCCCCATCACTTTGCATTCACACAGCAAAACTTGTACAACACACTGTATACACAGCCTGGATTTGATATCAGTCGGTATATTTACATGCAATCAATAGTCAATGACGTCTGTATTTGTCTCCACTGAATGACTGAAGAGGTTTGCTTGGTCTGAACCTTAGCTTCTTGTCGTTGTGAAGGTTGATGGGTAAATGTCACATCGCTCCTTTCAGCTTTTTCAAGGCTTCACTGCCGGAGTATTATTCCGTTGAATCCCATCGCTCCTGTGAAACGTATTAGTCACCAGGTTATTCAGCCTGAGAGAGGGGAGACTGTGACTACTGAAGTGGCTCTTGATGCCATATGTATAAAGGTTTACAATGCTCAGATAAGGCCGGTCATCTCCTCTCATCAGCTCTGCCACGCCGCCACAAGGCGACAGGGCGACACTTCAGAGAGCGCCGCAGTCTCTTTTCTCACAGTAACTTTAGTAGTATTGGGATCTTCCTGCGTATTATGGTCCCTGTCTCTCACTCACTCACTCACTCACTCACTCACTCACTCACTCACTCACTCACTCACTCTCACACACACACAAACCATCTGAAAATAACTGCTCACGTTGGATCCACTGTACATTCAGAGCTTGAACTTGTGACACGATGGTCCAGCTCTTGCATAATGTAACACTGTTCCACTTGCAGACTCTTCAAAGATCACAAAGTCACCACTTTACAGCACAATGGATCATTCCCGCCGTCGTTAAACTGCTCATTTGCACACTCGGATTGTCTTTGCGTACGATCACATCACTCTTAAGTCTCACTAAATCCCCACTGCTCACAGAAACGAGCCGAGCTAATCTGTGTGTGGACAGCTGCACTTACATCCAGATGAAGAGCTCACACTGTATTTTGAGGGATCAGAACGGAGAGAAGCGACCAAGTGCAGGCAGCTCTGTATAAATGTATTTTTTTTGTCTGTTTTTCCGCCTCGACCTCTTTGACATTGGCGGGGGATAAAACAGTAATGTGCAGATTTTGGAGGCGTCTTCACAGCGACTCGTCTGTAATTGCTGGTGTTGACAGCAGGCGAATCGCAGGGCTTTGTCACGCGCGTGCAAACTACGTCCCGTCAACGACGAGGATGAAGAGGAACCGAGACAGGATGCTGAAAGGAGACAACCGCGACGCTGAGACAAAGAGAAGAGGCGAGGAGAGGCTGCGAACAAAGCAGACCAGAGTGATGATGGAACAGGAACGCTTCTTCTCTTTCCCATCTTTTGTTTCATAGTTTTTTGTTAAAGCATATTTTATGTTCTCTCTCTCTCTCTCTCTCTGTCCTTCAGTCTTTCACCATCTGATTTTGATCTTTTGATTCTTTGCAACACTGGAATTTGTTCATTTTTCACTTTTATATTCAAAAGTGTTGGAAAACTTCCATTTCAGTTTTATTCAATGTCTTTTTATTGTTTTTAACTTCTACGGTTTGAAGATCTCCGACGTGTGAATACTGCAGTCGGCGTTCGCTTCCTCCCTCTTTTCCTCTCACCACGTTGTTTACTCTGAGCTGTACTGACTTCCAGGTGACCTTCTTTACTGTAAGGCACCGTGGAAAAGTCTCTCCGTCTCAGAGCGGCGACGGCAGCGTGAGGCGCAGCGCTGTGAGAATGAAGGAGGAAATGGCTCTAAACTGATTTGTTCCTCAAAAAACATCTGTATATTTTTGCAAGCTGAAAAGACACACAAACACAAACACACACACAGCACATGCATACAGCCTTTCCCTTATTTTCTCTCTCTCTCTCTCTCTCTCTCTCTCTCTCTCTCTCGCTCTTTTCTCACATACACGCGAACAGATCAAATTAGAAATTCAATTTTGTCACTTCATTCTTTCATGAGTGCCTGCCTGCCTGCCTGCCTGCCTGCCCGTGTGTGTGTGTGTCCTCTGGGCTGGCAGACAGTGCAGTATACTGATAAGCAGGGCAGAGCCTATTAGCTGTTTGGCCTGCAGCTTGAATGTCACTGGTGATTTCCCGTCTCTGGTCATCCACAGTTATCGTCTGTGAGCCAGCGGGACGTGCGATGGCGTCCATCACGTGGCCCCAACGCTTTGTGTACCTACATCCTCTGTGACCTGTGTGTGTGTGTGAGTGTGTCCTGCATGCTACCATCTGGAGCAAGGTATAGCACACATTGATTAATATTCATTGCAGCTCTCTTCTTCTCTCCTGTCCTTCGTGTGTGTATGCATGCAGACACCGGACCAATCCCTCTATATTTCCTATAGCCTATACTTCTCTTTGATGTGAGTGAACACCAGTGGAAAGTTTGAAACCCCTGTAAATCCCTGCTGTCATTAGTATAGCAGGTGGCGCCGATAGGAGCAGCTGGACGTTTGGACCCTGGAGTGTCCGCTTTAGAAATCCTCTCATTTCCTACTTTGTCATTCATCGTCCATAAACTCCTCGCCAATATCTCAATGAACAGAATTGTTATTGCTGATAAACACAACTAATGGAGATAAAAGAGGAGAAACATTCCCGTCCTGTTCAATTACTCTGCGGTAACTCTTTTGATTAGCACTCGCGTCGGCTTCCACAATTACCAGGCCAATTACGGCGAGCTTGACTTCTGCCGCCGCCGCGATGATGGTTGTGTTGCTGATTGCGCCGCGCGTCGACGACAGAATTGTTTCACAATTTTCAGTCTATCAGCCGCCCTCCCTCTCTCTCCCCCCCACTGCTGCACCCGACTCATTCTGACTGCTGTATCGCATCAACAATGTTAATCAGTCCACACCTGCTCCTGATATGTGAGAGTAAAATCAATCACTTAAAACTTCCTCCACTAATCCGGGACATTTGGTGTCATTTTAGACACATTTACACTCATTTACTCTGGCAATATGCAGTGTTTCTTCAAATCATAGCACCTTAAATTCATAATGCATTTACCTAACCAGCACTTCTTAATGGCCCCTTATGTTATAAACGGACAGACGTTATTTGATTCAATCCTGAGCACAAATATAATAAGTCTATAGGCTCCTGAGTTTATATGACGCACGATAATTTGCAAATGAGCCGGAGGACGTTGGGCTGTAGAGAGTACTGCTCAGAGTGGTGCGGTGATTCATCATTAGCCTCCAGCTGAGCCAATCACAGTGAGCGACATATATAACCGCAATCGGCAGCAACGTGCTGATGGATCCTGCAAAGGGAAGAATAATAATATTGCTTGAACAAAATCCATGTTGAGGTTCAGCTGTTCTTTAAGGTAGAGTGTGATGTATCTGCTGATGCCTTCACTGACCTTTAGCAGACCTCTGGCATCAAAATCAATGCGTGCAGAATTATGTACACATATTCAATGACTTGCACCTAATGCTCTATTCTTTACATTCGTCCCGGGCGCCAAGAGGAGGAAAACACATTAGTGAGGTCAGTCCGGTCACATGTGACAGAGCTAAAGACGTGATGTACATCATCTGCATGGGGCTTCACGCGGGGCTAAATTGGCCGTTTGGAGTCGATACGTCTCATTAAAAGAGCTCTGTGGTCACTTTGAGACACGGAACGGGCAGCGCCTCGGAGTTAAACGCTTTACTTAATGGCGAAAGGAAGGCCACCCGTGGATTTACAGTTTCTGTATCCACACAGCAGCCTGGAGTTTGATATGCATGTGAACGCCCCGATTTACATGAGCATCAGTCTAAACGAAGATGAAATGCTTTTACACGGCAGAAGGAGGAGACGAGGGTGTGTTTGTTTCTCCAGCAGCGAGCCACACACCAAACACACACACCTCTCACTTATCTGAAGAATAGAAATGACTGGCCTGGTTTATTTATTATTGATCAGCGTAAAGCAGCAGAGGTGCTCCGGCTACATGTTAGGCAGGATAGACACGACTAAAGGGGGACATTGATTTCTCCTCTTATTCTCTCCTCGGAAAGGTTCTTGGATTCATTAAATTGCAACGAGACCTCAATTTGTTTCGGTGTCATTAATTTAGTAAGTGGTGTGTATGTGTGTGTGGTTGTATGTGTGTTTGCGTCGTCTTCTCCCCTCCTCTCGCTCTGTTTACTCTCTTCTTCTGTATTGGATGGTTTTCCAATTCTCAGTAATCTGTGCAGATGTCACAGTGTGCAAATAAGAATCCGTGATTTGCACATATGCATGCAAACACACACACACACACACACACACACACACACACACACACACACACACACACACACTCTGCAGGCTACATGAGTGTGGCGTCGATGAGTGCGTCTCCCGTCTTTGTTGGTACATTTAGTTAAATCTACACGTGTTACTGCACCCTGCAGAGAAGAGAGGAGGAAGAGGGCAGAGTGAGAGTTGAAGCGTCTCTACACTCCTTCAGCTTACGCGAGTGAAGAAAACACTAGGACATTTTAATTTGCTGTTTACAGGTAATGACATTTCCACACAAAACACAGCCGGTGTTATTGCGCTCTGTCTTTCTTTCCCTTTTTTGTTGTTGTTAAATGTGAGGAGTGACTCAACATCTAATCAAAGCTTCAAAGCTGTTGTAAACACTTGGCGGTGGGCGAGGCCTTTCAGGGGGGAAAACGCTGCGGCACAAAAGCAGAAGCAGTGATTTGTTTGCATTAAAAAGAGAGAGCGAAGGCAAACAAAGACACGCGATGCCTGAAAAGACAGCCCGGCGTTGGAAAAACACACAGCGCTCAGAGTAACAGTTACATCTTCAGCTGCTTTGTGCGCCTGTCAAACGGAAGCAGATTGTAAACGTAGTGAGGGTTTGTGCGTCTGCGACTCTGCAACCCTGAAGCGGCTGGAGGTTTTTAATTATTATTCACAGCCGCCTCTCGAAAGACGAGGAGAGCTACAGCCAAGAGATAAAGCCGGAGTTTACAACAGGGATTCCTTAAACCATATTTAGCACCCGGGTAACCTCGGGAGGATCAACGTAGCTACAGTAAGAGAGGAGGAAGAGTGTGTGTGCGTGTGTGTGTGAGCGAGAGGAGTGCAAGCCCTTCAAACATTTGCATCCAGGGGAAGATGCTCCAGCTTATTTGTCAAGATCCATTGAGTGCTGCTGAAGTGAGTCACAGGGGGAGGAGAATGGATTGCTTCAACCTTTAGAATCCAATATAACCAAGTGGAACATGGAAAGTACGAAGCAACTAAAGAGAGGCAGAAACTCTAACACGCTTCACTGACCAGCAGGTTCAACCGACCTCCACTTCTGCTGCAACCTTCTCCAGTCGCTGTTGTTGCTGTGTGTGTGTGTGTGTGTGTCCGTCACGTTCTGCCTCATAACTTATCTGCTGATATGAGCCGCCCGCTGTGTTGAGACGCTCGTCACACTTTGGACGCCGTTCAACTTTTGCTCCGCTGTTAATTAATATTTATGATCAATGTATTTAAAACATAATGCCCCAGAGAGATTTCCATTTCCTCCTTCAGGGGTGAAACAAGCCGTGTGTGTGTGTGTGTGTGTGTGTGTGTGTGTGTGTGTGTGTGTGTGTGTGTGTGTGTGTGTGTGTGTGTGTGTGTGTGTGTGTGTGTGTGTGTGTGTGTGTGTGTGTGTGTGTGTGTGTGTGTGTGTGTGTGTGTGTGTGTGTGGCTCAGACATCAGGAGGCTTATTGGTCAGCCGTGCGTAAACATTGAGTTAAAAACCTCTCAGCTCATCCCGTTAAGATGAGTTTGTGTGTGATTATCTGCTTCCTGGTGGGAAATGTTTACCAGATCTTTTGAAATCTTTTGCCCTCTTTGATCCGGATGCTACATTCAGCTGTGTAGATGTTCGTCGACATGTTACACAACAAATTTCACTGATTTTTACCCAAAGGCGGTTGAAGTAAAGCATCATTAATGGAGCCGGTGCTGCCAACACACGGCTGCTGATGGAGTCTGGCAGCCAAGGTTGGATTGCTGCAATATATCCCAAATTTTTTTTTTAAGGACATTTTCAAAAGTGCTGCAAAAGTTGCGTGTGTGTGTGTTTGCCAGCCTGCTCTTCTCGTCTCTTGTGTTCTGAATAACTCGGGGGGGGCTTTTGTGCGTTTTGACACGTTTGTCAAGTCCCTGCTTGGTTATCAGTCGGTGTATAATACAGTGTGTGTCGCCTGTGTCGTCTCCTAAGCAATAACATCAAAAGGAGTGAAGCACTGTGGGTAAAGATGCGTTGGCCACTTCACGTATCTGACTGATCTGTTTTTGGTTAAACTTGCGTTGCTGATGTGATGGAATGTGTGTTAGTGTTTGGCCTCATGCTGGAGTTACAAGTCCACCTTGAGCCACCTTGGATGAGGAACGTCATAATGCATCTGGCGTGCTGGGGTTTGGCTCAGGACGTTTGCGTGAGTCATGGCTCACTTATTTGTTGTTGTTGGTGTTCATGGCTTCTTCTGTGTTCTGCAGTGTGACTGCGTCTTCTCCCTTTGGGTTTATACTGGACCAGAGTGAAGGGAGAGCTGAATGCTTGATTTGTTTGCAGGAGTCCCCGGCTGAAACACACACACACACACACACACACACACACACACACACATACACACACACACACACACACACACACACACACACACACACACACACACACACACACACACACACACACACACACACACACACACACACGTCTGAGGGAGTAGCTGTGAGGGACTATGAGTCAGACACGAACCTGAACGAGGCTCTCTAGAGAGAATGGCTCTGGTAAGGGATCTCAGCGATGTCTCACAAGGTGACGTGGGCAGCAGAGGGCGAGGGTGAAGGCGTGATGGAGTGGAGTGGTGCACTCGAAGTGAAGGACATTTATCTCTCCGTCCTCCTCTGCTCCGCCCCTTGTTTCCCTGGAGGAACGAGCAGATAAAAGTCACAGTGTCTGATTGGTTTAACACTTGGCCCGTCACCTCCGCCGGTCAGGACGGGACGGGATGGATTTGAGAGCCGCGTTACGGAGCGAGATTGGAGGATCTCATCCCACACACTGGCTTCTGTCTCTCTTGTGCTTTCACTCATCTCCCTTTCTTAAGCTTTCATCAGCGTCTTCTCTCAGCTTATCATTGCAAAAACACAAATTCAATTACTGCCAAAGTAGTGTTTTTATCAGCCTAAGTTTCTGCCTAATAACTCAAACTGATGCAGCGAGGCAGTGATTTAAAAAAGCCTCCAGACAGAAGGAGAGAACCAGAGAGAAGCTGTGCTGCCTTCTTTCTCACCAAGCTTCTATTGTATGGGCGGGGCTGAGCATCGCAAGGTTTCTGTGTGTGTGTGTGTGTGTGTGTGTGTGTGTGTGTGTGTGTGTGTGTGTGTGTGTGTGTGTGTGTGTGTGTGTGTGTGTGTGTGTGTGTGTGTGTGTGTGTGTGTGTGTGTGTGTGTGTGTGTGTGTGTGTGTGTGTGTGTGTGTGTGTGTGTGTGTGTGTGTGTGTGTGTGTGTGTGTGTGTGTGTGTGTCGAGGTTAGAATTCTAATGTGAGTGCAGAAGAGATCTCTGCTTTTCCTGCCTTGGCCTGTCTACTAATGATCTATTGATTAGAGTGTATGAGTCCATGAGGGTTGATTCATTTGTGCTTTTTGAGTCTCTTATTAATGAACTACCGATTAGTATTAGTCTCTCACCCTCTCTCCCTGTGTGTGTGTGTGTGTGTGTGTACGTGTGTGTGCTGCTTCATCTCCTCAGCATTTCCAGTGTTACCTTGTCTGTTCATACTGTATGAATCAGATTCTGCCTGCCAGTCCCAGCGCTGCTTGCATGAATAGTGGATAGAATACGGACGAGTTCCTCTACAGGAAAGTAAACTCCATGTCTTATTAACTTCCCTCTCCTCCTCCTCCTCCCCCTCCTCCTCTCACCTCTCCCTTTTCCTCACCTCTCCCTCTGCACCTCGACTCCTCTCCTCTGTCAATCTAGCACCACACTTCCCATCCCGCTCTCTTCTCTTGCTTCTTGATCATTTTATCGTTTTCCCTCTATTAACCTCCTTCCTATCTTGCACTCGTTCTCATGTTTTCACTCTCTGTCTCTCTCTCTGTCGTCTTCACCGGCATCGATGGCACTGTGGGTAGAGCTCACGGGACCCAACCTGGGAGGGCAGGAAGTGGGGCTAGAGGGCTAGAGCAGACAGAGTTATAGATGCACTGGTGGCATAGAGAGGAAGCAGGGGACGGAGAGATCAATACAATATTCTGCTTACAATCCTATGATGAGTAAGTAATAAGTAACATTATATGCCCATTATATGCTGCCAGTGTTTAGCCCTCTATGCTCTACCTACAAGAAACACCTTATCAGCATATAAACTGGTAAAAACACACATAAGCTGACAGCAGAGTGACGGAGTGTGCAGGGAAAAAACTACTAAACTAAAGACGTGTTGATGTGCTGCATTAGTCTCTAAGTCCATGCAGTACCTGTCAACGGAGCTGCTCTGCCTCGCTCTGCTCTGCTCTGCTCTGCTCTGCTCTGGCTCGCTCTGCTCTTCCTGGTGATGTTTCACATGTGAGTCTGTGGCCTGAAGCTTTAAGGCTCAGATCACGATGGACTTCATGGAGCTGACAGGCCGTATTTGGCATAACGTGCTCACTGCTGGACTAATGGGTTGTTACTGGAAGCTGGCCTAGTATATAATATGCAGCCCCACACACACACAGACACACACACACAGACACACACACTGCTTTACACAGGGGCATCGCCTGCAGGATACAATCGCCTTATTCCTACCAGAACCTGTGCAGTATTGAGATTCTGACCCTCAGCCGCCCGGCAGCTCTCACTCTCCCCGTCCCATCACACTGCTGCTCACATTAACCTGCCCGAGCTCATTAAGACGCTGAAGCTCAGCCTCAGCCGCTCATCAAACGAGCAGGTAGGAACGATTCCGCTAAGAAATAAATAATTTCGCACAGCGCGTTAATTGTGAACGAATTTATTTATAAATGTGAGTTTCCAGTGAGAAAAACACTTCCTTAGCTGTTTACTCTGCGTTAGCCTAATGGCTGCTGGAGCGCTGAAGTGCACATTTACATTAGCCGTGTTATTGGGACACGTAGTGAATGGAGGCGTGTTCTGGGAGGCTGTAGACGTGTCCATGCTTTACAGTTTGAACACACACGTCACACGCCTGCTTGTCTGGTTAAGACATGACAGAGTGGCAATTAGGAGTGTTTTTGTCTTCATTTGGCTGAATATTAAAAGTAGCGACATTCTTTCTTGTTTGTCTGTAGCACTTCAGGGCACCAGTGTGAGATTCATCACAACCTAACACACTCTATACACACTTATATTCAACCCATATGTTATAGTTTAAACAATGAAGGAGCACATCAGAACTTCACACACACACACTCACTCAATCACTCACACGTACACACCACATTGATGGAGCGTGTGTGTGTGTGTGTGTGTGTGTGTGTGTGTGTGTGTGTGTGTGTGTGTGTGTGTGTGTGTGTGTGTGTGTGTGTGTGTGTGTGTGTGTGTGTGTGTGTGTGTGTGTGTGTGTGTGTGTGTGTGTGTGTGTGTGTGTGTGTTTCTCACAGCAGTAAATCCCAGAATTAGGCGCCAATTTGCCTGTGTTTCCAGGTTCAGTATTCCGGATTAGCAGCACGGCTCTTCAATCAGCCTTGAGCACACACACATGTACATCGCATCTCTCCACTACGGGTGACCTTTCTCTCCACGCCTCCCTTCACTCCTCTCTCTATCTCTCCCTCGCTGTCCTCAGCAATTATTCAAATTGCAGTTGGGTTAATAATTCACATCATACTTTGTTAAAGGACTTGACATTCACAGCAGGAGCCTGCTAAAGACAATGTTCCTCTACTGGGGGAGAAGTTGAAGCTCTTGTAAAGACCTCACTGTGTTTTCAAGCAGAATTAGATTAGTAGACTATAAATATACAAATTAAGAATGTCCGCTGGTTTACTGCAGTGGGCTCAACAATACACACATACATTCATCTGGATTATGTGTACATGATCTATATTTAGTCTAAATCTCACCATGCATCTTTATAAATACCCCTGATTCTTCTTTTCTCCGTTTTTAACAATAAGACATACTGTTGGTTAAAGGCTCACTAATCTGACTAATTAATGCCTCCTGCAAACGGCAATAACCCCTAATCTTATGAATGAATTGCACGCCGCCTTGTGTGAGATGGCCCCAGTAAACAGTAGATTGTTATCCACGCCTGAGTGTGTGTGTGTGTGAAGTCTGGTACGTGTCAGAGTGTGAAATTACTGCTCGGCGAATCGTTGTAGGAAGATGCAGAAATGAGTTGTGGTCCATCTGCTGGGCTTTATAGGTGTGTGTTGTAGTGTAATTGCCTTACAACAGCCCGAAATTGTATTGCACTTATTCCAATTTCCAATCGGAACACCCATGAAGCCAGACTGTAATTGTTCTTGATCATGCTGCACTTCCCACTTTTATGTACGGCGCTGAAAGGTTAATTAAAGCTGATGAGAGGTAGAGACAAAAAAAAAAAAAAGAGTGTGAGTGAGTTATGAAGACACAGTGAGCGAGGAGCCGAGCGGAATGAGAACCTGGGGGGATAATTTGTCCGACCAAATTGGTTTCTGGACTGTGAGAGCTTACAAAGGGTGTGTGTGCGTGTGTGTGTGTGTGTGTGTGTGTGGTGAGAAGGGAGTCCATGTCAATGTGTCCCGCCTCCAAATCTGTGTCTGTGACGTCATCATAGCCTTTGTTTGTTTTGTTTTTGTGCTCGTTCTTGTTTAAAGCAAAGGCAAAGTTATAATATTCAACCTTTTAATGCCGGCTGCTACTTTCCCCCAAAGTGAAAGCGTTCATATCAAGGCGACGTCAGCCTTTCCCGCGACGACTCCAAGATAAATATTGTGCCGGAGTGTATGTTTGTTGTCCCGTTCCCTCTCAGCAAACGTTCGACTGCAGCAACTGTTGCCGTGTAATTTTTGCCACAGCGACATGGCCTTCGTGTCGCCTGGGAGCTTCGGAGGCGAAAACCGTGTTTGTCTGGTAAACGCATCTCCCGGCGCTGCTGTGATTGGAAGGCTTACAATAGAGGGACAGAGAATGTTGATGGACAGAAACAGCTTCTCATCCTTTACAATTTGGCGGCGGTTTGGAGGGGAAGCAGCAGACGAGGCAGCGAGGGTCTGAGCTCCTGTAGGTGAAATGTTGAATTGTTACTGGCTGGTAAATTCTGGCCTCCTCTTGTTATTTTCTCTTTCTTCTGTGGGTTTTTCCCCGCAACGCTTTTGAGCTGACAGGTGAGAGATATGGAGGATTTTGTGCAGGAAGAGAGGAATCTGCTCAGGAGGGGCCGTTTGGAGCGAAGTTAAGCCCCTGAGAAGAGTCCTGGGCGGGAGAGAGTAAGACTTACCCCGCAGGAGGCTTGATTCCAGGCCACAAAGCCATTCCCGGGGCTCTGGAGGAGAGCTTTCCAAAGCTTGTAGAGCAGAAAGTGGGGAAAACTTCACAGCCGGGGGGGAGAGGGTTAAGAATAAGGGCCCCTGAGAAGTTTGGTGTGTAGGAGAGAGGAGACTTCTAATGCACAAGGCTTGAGACATGCACACCTGAGATGAGACCAGTAGATTGCTGCCACGTTCCAGTCCTGATTGTGGACCTGGAGCGAGTGTACAGGAAGAGAAAACACCCTGAAAACCTGCGAAAAAAGCTTTATAAACCTCCCGCACTCCTATTATAGTTCAAAATCTCTACGGCAACAGCGTAAAGCTCTTCCACGTCAGAGATTAGTGAGTGACATTTGCTCCCGCTTCTATAGATCTCTCGCAGTGAAGCATACTTTTAAACGGAGACAACCAGAGTAACTATTGTTCATAATGGACCATAATGTACCTTTTTAGAAGTAGCCCATTCTGCTGCACCATGACGACTTGACGACTTAATGAGGTGGGCAGGTTCAGTTGTTATGTTGCTTCACATGCAGCCTTCACTCGAGTCCAGATTTAATCCCCCGTGCCGTTCTGTCCCGCTTTTATTCCGATTATTATGTGACGAATGTGTTGTTGACGTTTGGCTCTTTTGTGTCGGTGCTATAGGAGCGGCTCTAGCAGAGGGGCAGCAGAGCGTCCCTGCTCGCGCGGGGACTTATTTGACACCGCCCGTTTGTTTGTTTGTTTGTTTGTTTGTTTGGCCAAATCATCCATCTCTGTCGCGTTTGCGTCGCAGCTTTAATTACTTCTCTCCTCCGCCGCTGTTGTGCTAATGTGAAGCGCATTGTTGGCATTGTACAGTGTGTGTTTTTGAGCTACTACGGGTAATTTACAACACTGCCAGTGGCTCGGTTACAATGGCTCCTCTGTTTAGTTTGCTTTGTTGTTGGGCGAGGACACTGCATTAAGCCTGTGGCCTGACTCATCCATTTCTCCCTTATTAAACTCTCTCACTCTCTTTGTTCTCTTGTTCTCTCTGTGTCCACATTTGATTTACACTTTCCCCTCCTCTGCCAAGCTTCCAGCTCACTTGCTCCCTCTCCTTCACCCCATCACTTTGCCGCCTTTCCTCCCTTCTTAACTCAACCCAGGCTGTTTTTCCACTGTCGGCTCTTTGATGGGGTCGCACAGTCTGATTGAACAAAACAATGACAATTACATTTGGTTGCATTTTTAATGGCTTTTTCTGACTCTGTGTGTGGCTGTGCGCCCGCCTCTCTGCGTGTGTGTGTGTGTGTGAGTGTATCTATCGATTAATGACATGTCAAATTGAATAAATGTAATGTCGCCCTCTGTAAGTTGGCTGAATATATATCGGCTCAGTCTCAGCTGGACGGAATAGCTACAAAGGTTGGGGGAAGGAATGGAGGCGGACAGAGAACAAGGGGAGAAAAGGAGATTTGGAGGAGTTTCTGGAAAGGAAAGCGAGTATGAAACAGTCGATCCCTCTGAGCGCTCATCCCAAGCTCTACTTCCTCCCCGGCCTGACTTAAGCATCCTCCTAGCTGCACTCTAGAAACCTTCTCCACAGCTCCTACATCTCATTGGTAATCCCACCGCTCCCGCTGCGTTTACTCCCTGCTCGAGTGTCTGCCTATGGTAATCGAAAAGGCGCTGCATGCAACACTTCCTGGCTTTGGTCCAGACCCGTACACATTGTTCTTTGTGCCGACCAGCAATTTATTTCCAAACCCACTCGCGGCTCCTCTCGGGTCCCCAAAGATGGAGCGTCCTTTGGCTTTCCAGCTAATAAAGCCGCGAGTCGTTGTGCACGAATCGCATCACTACAAGAACCATTAATCATCCTCTCAATGAGATCCTCTAGCTTTCATGCACTTTATTTGCTTTATTGCCTCTCCTCTCTTACGTAATGCTCATAATGCTATTGTGACTGATTTGTTTACTGGCCCGGTGAAGCTCATAATGCTATTGTGACTGATTTGTTTACTGGCCCGGTGAAGCATATTGTTTGGTTAGATCGGCTAAATGGCGAGTGTTTAAAATACAGCTGAAAAGTGTGTGTGTGTGTGTGTGTGTGTGTGTGTGTGTGTGTGTGTGTGTGTGTGTGTGTGTGTGTGTGATAAGGTGACAGGCAGCGCTGGGGTCAGGCTGCTCTTATCTCGCAGACAGGCCGGTTTGCCCTCTGGGTGTTTTCTTTTTTTTTTTCCAACCAGACATTTGCTTGAATTCCCATCAGCTCCTGAGGGGGCTTTGGTTTCCCCACAGCTGACCCCCGGACGAGCGAGCGAGTGAGCGAGGGAGGACGTACATAATGTATGACGGGATAAGACTTGTAGCCTTTGTGCCGCGGGCTGATATGGGGTCGCGCGGGGTTTTAGAGATACGGCGGTCGCGGTCACCAGGAGTGTGTCCTTTGAAAGACGGAGAGGAGATCAGAGCTCGGGGACGTGACGCCGATTTACATTTCATTCAGAAGGATTACAGGCGCTGGCGGTTGTTGCTTGTGGGTGAATACTTTCATATTCCACTCATTGATCAAGTAGTTCCCGTCCAATCTTCTTATTAACACTTTTCTTGCAAACATATCACCTATTCCACTTTAATATGTAATCTATGGTAATAAGATAGAATGCCCTTAAGATGGCATTTAAATGGCATCAAACATCATGTAAGAACGTCATTTTGGTTGATGGACAGAACCTCAGATATCTCAACAACACTCAACACAATGTGGCCTTTTGAAAATGTATCGTAGTAATTATTTGTGAACTTGTGAGTGCATCCAAACAGAACGAGACTCGGGTTTGGATTTATCCACATGACGTCTTTATGACTTGTGTTTACCGTATATTGCAGAAGTTTTCGCGTGAACTTCAAATGTCTCGCCGCGTTCGCTCCAACTGCTTCTGGGCTCTTGTATGTGAGTTTGTAATGCGTTGTCAAAGGGAGGATTACAAAGAGCAGGCACTACCTCATTATCACATCCAGTCCAGAGGAGCACAGCAGAGTTAAACTGGCAAGACACCAAACCAGAGGACACAACACCCGCAAATGCTCAGTGTGCACGGAGGGAAGGATGAAAGACGGGTTGTGCTGCTGTGAGAGGCCTTCCAGTCTGCCAGCGTGCAGCAGCAGCTTCTGTTTACGGCACCAGATGAAGCTGTGCCTTTGTAAACACTCGGGCTTAGTCAACATAACGATGCGCCAACGATCAAAATACATGTTGAAGGATCGCAACGCATTGTCATCGCTGTAAATGCAACACGGGGAATGAGAAAATGCAAATCTGGTGTAATTGCGATCCGTACAACTGGGACACATACGTGAGGTAACGTCAAAGAGCTGAAAGTGTGTCTTCACCTCGTCTTCCCCTCTCTGCTCTGAATAATACATGTGTTCCCAGGCACCTGCATCCGGAATGTGGACTGCAAATACCAACATTTTAAAGGCTAAGTGTAGATGTAAGCCCCTGTAATGGTTGTCATTATCCCAATAATCTACTCGGATGCAAAGATCGCATTAATTTAAGGAGTAAATGGGAGCAAACGTATCCGTTGTGATTGGTCTCGCTACAGGGGTTTTAGATTCTGCACTAATGTGACAGGATGTTCCCAGGTATGAAACGACACCTTCATGTGTTAATTCCCTGCCACTTTTTGAGATATTTATGAGGCTTTTAGTTTGCATATATTAACACGGCAAATTGTAGAACAACGTTGGCATTGGCAACCAGAATATGAACTGTATTCTTCACATGTCATTGAAAAGAAAAAGCTATAATCTTCCTGTGAAAAGGTTTGTTTTTTTATCAGGTTCAAGCGTAATAAAGGTTGCAATGTGGTGTTGGCTGGAACAGAACACATATTTGTTCAGGTCTTATTTTTCCCAGCCTGCCAAGATTTAAGAACATAACTGTGGAATATTTTAAGAAATGTCAAGTTCCCAAACCTGGAAGTGCTTTGAGAGAAAAAAAGGGAGAGTTAAAAATATAACACGACACGAAAAGGCAAAACCATCAACCGTGAGAGCCTGAGGTCTGCATTAGTGTGTGTGTGTGTGTGTGTGTGTGTGTGTGTGTGTGTGTGTGTGTGTGTGTGTGTGTGTGTGTGTGTGTGTGTGTGTGTGTGTGTGTGTGTGTGTGTGTGTGTGTGTGTGTGTGTGTGTGTGTGTGTCTCTCTCTCTCTCTGTGGAAGATTAAATGGAGCGAGCGTCGCAGGGAGAACAAATCTCATTTCACTGCGATATGCTGTGGGATTGTAGCTTTTGCTCTTCAGGCGTTCTCTACACATTGTTTACCACACTGATTTAAAAGGCTTGTTGAATATCATAAAAAGTGACTCGGGATTCAGCATCTGTGACCTCAAGCCACAAGTCCTTACCTCTCTTCACTTCAACGCGTACGGTACTTTACAGGCTGTCAGGGAAAGTGGAGATGATGTCATCGTTACTCAAATATGCACAGATGCTGATCGAAAGGACGTAAGTAGCAGCGGCGGAGAGAGATTTATCAGATTAAGGGATGTGCACCGGAGCATGTGAGGGAACAGCATGAGATGTTTTCTTTTCGCTTATAGACTAAAATAAAACTGAAAACAAATGCGGCGTTAACACTGCTGACAATTTGTGTTAAGTAGCAGCTTTAGAACAAAGGTAAAGATGGTAAACAAGTACAACAAACACAGTGTCAGTGAAGTGGAAGGAGGATTCTGTATGATTGTCTTTGTGTGTGTGTGTGTGTGCTTTTGGATGCCGACGCGTCCGATCCCCTCGGCGACGGGAGTGAATCACAGTAAATCAGGATTGAGAAGAAGCTCTGACGTGAAGATCACAGCAGCCTACAGGCCAAAATGTCAGCAAGTTAAGCAATTTAAAGGCAAGACTGGAAGAGGAAGGGAGATTATTTGTGGAGAGGGATGAAGAAATGGAGACAGATGGTAGGGATTGACAACGAGGAAAGATGGAAGATCAGACACAGGAACCTGAACACATCACACCCCAACTCTGCGTGGGTGTGTGTGTGGGCCTCTTATCCTGTCAATTTACTGTTTAAAACTTTCTGTTGTGTTTTCCGTTACACAGTTTACAGTCCGTGAATAACTCAGGCAATTATTACATTCTGGAAAATAATAACACAGAAACAAACAATCATTTTACCATCTCACTTTATTTGTTGCTAATTAAATTGTTGCAAAGTTACAGTAAATAAGAAAATAAACTACTAACTTATTGAAACTGGCGGTGATTATGAGAGGAAATGAAGAAAGTAAACTCAGACAATAATAATTAAATATAGTGGTACATTTCACAAGAAGTTCATCCATTCTTAGAACACACACACACACACACACATGTTGGCCGCCAGGATCATTTTCTCTCGGCGACCAACAAATAAAAATCCATTATATGATCAATGGTACTTTTGCTGAAACCCCTGCTAAGTGCTAACAGCACTTAAAGCCACAGCCATCGATTCCCTGTCACCATAATTGCCTCAGCTTCATTTACAACAAAACCGAGAGGACATAACATCGAGATGATTCTGAGCGCTGGACTCCAAACTACCTGTTGTGGACGGTGTTGTGGACTTGATGAAGCAGCATCTGGACCTTAAGGTGCCCGGGTTGTTAACATAAGAGCGGGACCCTTCAGTATGCTGGAGCTCTGGGTCTCAGCAGCATTGTCCGTGTCTAGGTGGCTAATTATCAATGCTGACACGACCTCGCCGCTCCTGTTTCTTGTTTTGTTGTAGTTTGGGCGACGCCAAGGTTTTTATATGCGCGGAGGACAAAGAATCCACTCCGGTGTTGTTTGTGCAGTTAATATTTGCTGGTCTTTATTGTTTGGTGTAATATTAAACCTGTGAAATGTCACATTGCATCCAAATCCTGTAGTTACCTGAAATGCCAGCACAGAATATTTTTAAAACAACTCGATTCTGATTCAGCCAACAGATAAGATGCAAATCAGATGGATGCGATGCGGGCAACCACTGGCATTACCCGCTGTGTGTGTGTGTGTGTGTGTGTGTGTGTGTGTGTGTGTGTGTGGGAACCTTTGACATAACCCACCCTGATGCATGCGCTTGCACATTTGTTCATGAATAATAGTCTCCCCACGTAGAACTGCAGAAATGTTGTACTGTTTATGGAGCAGGAGAGACACACACACACACATACACACAGACACACACACACACGGAGTCAAACAAACTACTTTTAACAAACCACACGAGACCTTTAGGCAGAATGAGCCGGGCCAGACAGTCCAAACAGAGTGTGTTAAATATTTCATGGTTCTCTCCGCTCCTCACAGCCAATCCAGAAGTCTCACCCGTAATTGACCAGATCTTAACCTTTGACCCTCAGACGGATGTCTCGAACTGAAGCCCTCGATGAAAATGCTGCAGCTTAGACAAAACAAACATTGCGTCATTAAAATGTTTGTTGCTGCACCTTATTAAAGATTCATCCAGAGCTGAGACAGAGAGAGAAACACTTTGTTTGTCATTAGGAGGATAATTACAGCACAGTGGAATTAAATAAATAAGCGGTTTTTACTTGAAAACCAATTACTAAGATCAAGACAACCAAACAAAATTACTTGGATTGGAAGTGAGACAAAAGGATGAAGAGGAGGAGGAGGAGGAGAGGGAGGAAGAGGAAGAGTCACTAGCAGCATAATTAGGGCTGTGATTTAAAGTGTTCTGCCCGACCACAACGCCGACGCATTCTGTGTGCATTTACGCCTCCATTATGTGTGTGCGTGTGTGTGTGTGTGTGTGCGTGTGTGTGTGTGTGTGTGTGTGTGTGTGTGTGTGTGTGTGTGTGTGTGTGTGTGTTTCTGAATACACATTAAATATTAACATACGGTATAAGTGGCGCTTAAAGGTCACAGAAGGCAAGAATAAGAAATACCAAGATAGAGCAGGTACACATTCATCAAGCGAAGGCTGCTCGCTGCTTTGTGGAGATGAGGGAGAGAGTATTTCCTCTTCTCTACACAAAAGATGTCAAATCATCAAGCAGTGTTAATTACGATATAGTAAGTGAGAGTCATACACAGAGAAGTAGACATAATTAGTGCGGGTAAAGTGGCTGCTTTCAGTCTCCCAGTCAAAACAGTCCATTCAGAGGTGACGAGGCAAAACGCTCTGCAGACAAGTGCTGCAACAACTGGGCTAAGAGGGCTGCTAGTGATTTTCCCCGCTATAGTCGTCTGTAATTGATCACAATTACAAGTGACATCCAGAAAGTACTGGTTGTGTATGAAAAATCTAATCACTCTAAAGCGATCAGCTCGCGTCCCCAACACACACCGTCGGCTCCGTCTGTTGTGTCGCTGAGCGTTTAACGGTTCAAGGGAAAAAAATCAAAGTAAACCCGAGTTGCTATGTGACGGCGGCTGGCTGGTCATTGGTTTTTTCAGAGGTTAGGCCGCTCTGTCTGATGGGAAAGCTCGTCTCTGCGGAGGGAAGTGGGTTTGAAAAGGGCTTAAGGACAGAGGCCACATCAAACTGGTCTTTTTCAATAGAAGTGAGAAAGAAAAAAGCAGACAGAGAAAAATTTCCCAGCACGTGAAAAACCCCAGAACAGGTCTGCTTGAAGGTGAGCCGCCTAGCCGGGGATTTGAACCCTTGTTCTCTGTTACTTCAGCAAAACGACCAAGTCAACTTCCAATTACTGGAATGTCAACCGGCCCCGCATGTTCCTCTGGCTAAATGTCACACACGCCTTTGTTACTGCAGCACTATGAAACCTCCTGAAGGGAAGAACTGTGTGGGCTGCAGCTTGATCATCGATTAGTCTATCGATTATTCATTCGATTAATCCGTTAGAATGAAAAACACCAGCTTCTTCAAAATATTTCTTATGCATGAAATGTATGAAAATGTGCAGCGCCCAGTTTTAAGTGAAAATATATAACATGAATGAAATGAATCACTTCTATCTGGTCTTGGTCTTAATCCCACACACTTGCTTTAGGTGGATGTCAGCAGTTTACTTCTAAAACAAAGAGTGGCAATAATAAACACTAACTTCTCTGAGGGAATTCTGGGTAACCAGGTGGAGCGAGCCTGTCTGCCCCTCTGCTCCATCTGTTGTTTTGCTCATTGGTGAACGCCAAAATAGCTCCAAAAACTCCAACTTTTTTTTGCAAACCGGATCTCCTGAGTCTACAACCGGCACGGCGGAAAGTGTTGAATTTTCCGGGTGTCCTATTTTTCCAGCAATGGGAGCCACAAACTCCTTCATGCCTAACATTTGCCCATGTCTTAGTCCGCTCGCTCCAGACTTACAGGCTCTTGGCAAGATTTGTTGTTGGCACGTGTTGCGCAAGGGAATAAGCACAAGGACAAGATGGCGTACAAACTTGGTGAAGTGGAGAGGAAGCAACATGGCAAGGCTTCCTGGTGACAAGGGAATTAGAACCACAAGACTCAACCGAAGCGCATGTAAGAGGGTTAACTGATGCCATCTACACTTTCAGGTGTTAGGTGTGATCAGCTGTACTTGAAACTCACTTCACATTTCAGCAGGTGTTTGATTCATGTGATTCTGTGATATTGGATCATTCGCAGGATTTAATTATTCATCGCATCTGAGACTTTTGGAGTGGCCTCGTATTACACGCACACGCCAACACAACCCCCCTGAAAGCCACGGTAACCTCGGTAACCCTGGTAACCTTGAATAGCAGCATCTTGGTTTTGAATTCAACCCAAAAAGCCACAGGGAATCGGCGGGAGGAGTGCAGGAGTGCAAGAGCGAGGTTTTCTGAGGACATGATTAGCTGTGTCGTGCCTGATAAGTGGAGGTGGGAAAGCTGAGTCAGGGGGGAGTTACGAGGAAAAGAATGATGAGGAGGGGAAAGCATTTATACCCCTTCAACGCCATTTATACAGAGATGCGATGAGTGGATGAACGGCTGACTTGAGTAGATTCCGGAGAAGAGATGAGACTGAAAGCAAATGGGAAACACCACAAAAAGAAACGCTTGATGAGAGACATTCCAAGCATTTCGTTGTCATGATGAGTGTAAGGCAGAGGGAATAAGACCGAGATAGATTAAGAGGGTGGGGAGGACCGAGCAGAGAAGTCAAAAACAAGGATTTTATCCAAATGTCCTCAAATAATATTACAAAAGGCAAAGGAAGCGTAGATAGGTACAATGAACACTGGATCACTGCTGAATGAGTGGAGCTCAAGGCAGCTAGGAAAGGAAGTGAGGTGACACAGGATTGCGACATCTGCTGGCAGACATAGTGTCCAATCCAAATTTGTTATACAATATTAATTTCATGTGAGCAGTGAGTGTGTGTGTGGGTGTGTTAGTGTGAGAAAGAGAGATCAGGTCAAAGACATATCAGCGTTGAAACCAGACACCAGCTGTGCCTAAAAGCGGAGATGCCACCCTGTGAGGCCTCGGCGGAGACCAGCTTTTCCATGCTAATGACTTCCTGGAAGACTTTGATCACGATTAACTAAAGATTAACTAGCTGCTGGATCATCTTTTAGCCCCGTTACTGTGTGAACGCGTGTGGGGCGCCTGTGGAAATGAATCATCCACCGCTTTGATCTCTGTCCGCTGAGAGACCAGCCAGCTGTCTGAAGTCATAGATAAGTTGGCAGGTTCCTTATCACACTCTTCATTAGGGCCTGTTTGCTGTATTTGCGTCTGGTTTCTAATCAGAGGGATCATGTCACCAGCCAGTCACATGACCCGCAGCTGGTATAATTATTAATAACAGCTCTCCAGGACATTGTTGTGTAAGACCTCCAAACACCAGATGGACGTGAGATTGCACCAAAAGCTGTCGGTTCCATTTCTGCTCTGGCTGGGATAGGAAAGGAAAGGAAAGGAGGGGGTAAGGAGTGTTTGCTCTAAAACAAGCCCTTAACAGAAGTGACATCGCTGTTGACATCATTATTCCCATCATGCATTTCTTCTGGTAACCTGTTGGGTTTTGTTTTCTCTTTTTCAGCCTCGTTTTTATCAAAAGCAGTTTGATTCCCGGTGACGTTTCTCTTACACATAGCTGCAGTGATAAACCTTCTCCAGAGTCTCACTCATTGGCACTCTCAGCCGCACACTTAGCTAAGTCTGATTTTAATTGACTGGCATGTAATTAACAATGAAGAACAAGGTGTGGAGTGTTTCTTCTCTCCTCTCTCTGCGGTGGATAAATCTTTAATGAATAGTTTTGTATCATGCCTGAAATCGTCTTCTCAGAAATCCCCCTGGATAACCGCTGCCTGTGGGTAGCATTTTAAAATGCTCATCCCAAATTCAGCTTCTATTATTTTATTTTGAACTAATCGAGTGAGAAAGAGCAGTCTTTGAATCGCTCTACAGGGGGGCAACGAAGAGACGAGGTTAAAAACCACCTCCACAAGACAAGACAAGAGATACCATCGTCTGAGAACTCTCTCTCTCTCTCTATCTCTCTCACTCACTCACTCACTCACTCACTCACACACACAGACACAATCCTGCTTTGTTGGCTTTACAAGTGACAAGTTGAGCGTCTTTGTCAGCATGGTGCCGGAGTTGCAGCTGCATCTAATTGTTAACAAAATCAAAATGGCAAATGTGAGCCTTTTATCCGACTTCATTCACACACTACTCAGGAAGTGGAGCTTTTGGAGACGGGATTGTCAGAATCCAAACTTGGCTTCTTCAGGTCTCTGGTTGAAAATTGTAGCACAAAAGTAACACTGTGCCAAGTTCTCCTCACTGAGCATTAAGAAGGAACGATGAATAACAGGATCGGCTCTCGGCTATCTGAGGTCTCACACACACACATCTTCTCCAGTTCAAGCTCCACCAACGCCGCGTTTCCTCCAAATTAACCTCTCACCATACTTCTTCTCTCTTTCTCTCCTCCAGACAGCTTCCATTATATACATTCACTCTTATTCATTGGCAAACACATTATATGTCTGCTCTCCTCCGTCGCTCGACCTCCAGTTAAGCGAAGCAGCTCCAGATAGAACCCCTCAGCGCCTGTCATCTCTCTCTCTCTCTCTCTCTCTCTCTCTCTCTCTCTCTCTCTCTCTCTCTCTCTCTCTCTCTCGCACACACACTCCTTTCAATTTCCTGTTCATGCAGCATTAAAATAGTGTGTCAAAACCGTTATAACCTGCAGAGATGGAACTCTAGTGTAACTCTGGGAAAAGAGCTTCAATTTACTGTGAAAGTGCTGAAAGCTGCTAGTTTACGCTAAACTTCACTAACTGTTTTATTGTTCCACTTCACTAGTCTCGCTTCTCTAGATAGAACATTGTCTCTTCTTACTTTTTTACTCGTTTTTGACAGAAATCAGGGCTTCATTAAAATCGTATTAACCCCCGGCGAGAGGCTCAATCCGAGCTGCTGGGGACCGGAGGAGGCCGTCATCCATCTCCTGGGCTCCCTCTGTCCCTCGCTCCCCCGGCGACAGCTAGATTTCGATATGCGGTCGGCTAGCAGGACGGCGCTCCCGTTCCTTTGTCAACAAATTTCATTTAGGAAGCGTTGGCTTCATTATCGCAGAGGTGACTGAGAGGAAACGATGAGTTTGATGTAGAATGTGGAAATGAGAGTGTCAGTGGGAGGAAGGTGAGGCTCTTTGTGAGGAGTGTGTGTGTGTGTGGGTGTGTGTGTGTGTGTGTGTGCTCTTGAAGCTGCCGGATTTACATGACACGCTGTGGTTTCAATTATTTCTCTCGAGGAGACTTTGTGATTGGATTTTTCTTTACCCATAGCAAACATTTTTTTTTTTTTTTTTTTACTCTGGCTTATTTTGGGCTCAGACTGGTGTTATTAGATTGCGCTCTGAAGTAGCTCAATTTGTTTTGGGTCACATCCCACACACCAGGAAATGGAATGTGTTCATTGTGTGGTTTTGCAGTTGTTCTTTGTTTCTGTCAGTTGATTCTATTTTTCTTTGTAACTCCTCTTTCTGCTCTTTCTGCTCTTTTCCAGCTCTGCTCCTGTTCGAGCTTATCACAGCTAAACAGGAACAGGAAAGGGAAGATGTACTTTAGAGGCTCATTACCTTCATTTGTTTCTAAATTGGTTATATTGAAAGCAGCTGTGTCATTTTTGTAGCTCTTTAATGTCGTTATTTGTTTACATTTAAGTTCCTGTTGCAAAGCTCCAAAACCAAAGATGCTTTTAAAAAAATACTGTAACATTTTTGAGTATTTTCTCCCCACATAAATCCAGAGGTATTTGTCTTGTGTATCTCAATCACGGCTCTTAAATTGTTGTAGTTTATAAAGAAAGAGAGTGATTAATAGTAAACTGGTTCATCTCAACGTCCCTTCTGCCTGCTCATGTTATGGCCTCCATCTAAATCTAGTTCCATCCACTGTGTGTGTGTGTGTGTGTGTTCTCATGTTCTTTTATATGTTGATTGTAAGCAGCTCTGTGGTTTCCTCTCTGCGTGTGGGTGTCCTGTCCAACGTGGTTTCATCGTGTATTTGTCAGTGGTGGCGTATTTGAGCAAGCGTGTCAAAGCGGATGGAAGCGGGCGCCTCGTTTGATGATCTGCTCGTCTCCTCACAGCTCTGTTTCACGCTGTGTGGGCTGAGGAGAGACTGACACCACTGAAGTAGCTCAGCAACAGGTCACGCACAGTTATGATGAGAGGATTTACTCCCAGAGCGAGCGCTCGCTGTGAACACCGGCCGCTGATTGTCATCCGATTGCTCCGGTGGGAACAACTGCCGTTTAGGTTGACGTTGGCGGGCGTTGTCACACCGCACGCTGACTGCACATCTGGGTTCCTGTTCTCCCTACGTGGATAAACGAGTTAGCAAGGTGGTTGTGTTGCCAGCTTGGAATACACTCCAGAATGTTTGATCCCTGAAGAAAGCCTAAACTTTTGGTTGATCTTGTTACTGGAGTACAAACTCAAATCTTCAAAGTCATTCCATCAGCCAAAGTTTTGCTAATATTGTTAGTCAGGTTTTCTGCGGAGAACTCTTGATTTAGTTTGGCTGCTCGGCTCCCAGATGCCAATAGTTCCACATATCTGACATGTTTTCCACATTTCCAAATGTAATTATTCTCTGCCGCGTCCTTGTTTGCGTCAGAGCTTTGGAAGGGTAAATCAACATCACCTGTTCTGCAGCCTTGCTCACTTTGACACGGCGGTGTTTTTCAGACGGATTTGGAATAATAAACACCTGCAGCATCCCTTAGAATAACAGTCAGGTACACACAGGAAGCATTCAGCCCAAACACGCCTCATGGCGTCAGGCTGTGTAAGTGTGGATTTCATTTCCTCAAGTTACTCTGAAATCAAATCTGTCATAGTAAACACGGTGGAGAAAGCGTTCTGTGCTTCTCTTCTTATTTTCATGCTGCAGTCATCCTCTTTTCCTCTCATATCTGATTATAATACTCCACACTCACTCTTTAAAAGTATTCTCGCCCTTTTAAAGGTTGAGTGATGCCTGGGACAGATAGTGATTTAAACAGAGATGTGTTTAACATCTCTGACATGATATTTCCAATTTCCAATCTTGGACTTTATAGATGATAAATCCAGTGCTACTTTGCTTTTTTAGTGTGTGTGGTTATTTGATTTTTGTGGATTTTCTGTCTTGAAATGCAGCTGATCTCCTTGTCTCTCTCTCTCTCTAACTGCTTATATGTCTCTCTATTTCATAATGTACCCCAATGTAGGCTGAGAATGTCTCAGGATCTCCCATGGAGTGCTGGAGGATGGGAGGATGGAGGGAGGGATATTATCTCCAGAGGGAACAGGACTTGGGGTGACTTGTCATTGAGACAGACGAGCGCCACGAGCAGAACTAAACTAATCAAGTCCAAATTCTGTTGTCCTCTCCTTCCTCACCAGCCTCTCTCGTCCTCCCTCCCTTTCTCCTCTCATCTTCCCTTTTTGTCCTCTTCTGCCAGCTGTCTTTAATATCCACTCTGAGCATTCTCACTAATTAGATTTCACTTCCATTCTCTCTCTCTCTCTCTCTCTCTCTCTCTCTCTCTCTCTCTCTCTCTCTCTCTCTCTCCCAGACAGCCAAACTTCAGAGAGGCTGAATTTATTCATGTAATCTGTTGTGACGTATAATTGCTCTCCCTCGCTCTCCCACAGTTAGCCTTTGTGTTTTGTCATTTTTCTTCATCAGCCCATAATTAAATTGACGGGAAGGTGAAAAACACAGTATTACACTTCCCCTGCTGTTTGCCAATCCATGCCATCGCTCCTCTGACCTCATGCTGCACTTTCATTCATGCTTCCACGAGACATAACGTGAACAAATTATCGCAAACAGATCTGTCAAAGTCTGATACTTTATCGTTCCTACTAACAGGAAATGACTCACAGCTGTGTGCTCGCCGCTGTCAATCAATTTGCAGCTTTAAACTTTAACACCGACATGACGGGGAGGCTTGTTCTGAAAGCTGGAGAAGGAAAACTCAGAAGCTATTATCGCTTCACTCTGATTGGTCCTCTAATATTTACTCCCAAACGTTTTCCTCATAATCATGGGATTCAAACCTGCAGCCTTCCACCCAGGAGCTCTCAGTCTTATCTAAGGCGGAGCCCTCACAGCCTCTGTTTCACCTCTACTCCGCCATGACAGACACACAAACAAATGACTTCAGATTAACGCCGGCCGTCGTGTTTGTATTGGCTGTCCTCATTCGCTTAATCACATTTGTATTCTGCAGTAAGTCGTTGTGTTTGAGCCTCCATCACCTCAAGTGTAATTGCCGCTGTAAAATGAGGAAGAGCAGCACCATCCTCCAAATTGTCACTCAGTCTCTTATGAAGTCATTAAGTCTGGAAAGTCTTTTGTTTAAAAAAGAAAAGTTAATTAGATTTTCACGTTGGAGCGGCAAAGGTGAACCAAGTACCATTACCCATTACCATGGAAACGATGCCGCCCACACAGCAGAGCGGTCAGTGGATGAGCTCAGGCCGCCCCTGAAGAACATTTGTCCTTGTGACGGAGTTTGACAGCCACACAGGGAGCAGACAGGAGGACGGAGCCTTTGATTAATGGATGGGTGTATTTTTATGAACATAAGGCTTTTGTTATCGTTTCACTATCAATTTTCGTTAACGATATCAAGCTTGACCCCCGCGGTGCTCCTGTTTCCCCGTCTGTGCAGACGATGGCGCTCTATCGCAGCTCATTATCCACACACTGCTATTTATACTTGATATAGAGAGCTGACACACACACGCACACACTTCATAAAGTGTTGATGATTATGGGCTTCTGTTTCTCATCTGTTTCAGTCCATTTGTGTTGGTTCGTTAAAATCTTCCTCCTCTTCCTCTTCACTTTCATCCTTCACTTCTGTTCTTCAGCCAATTAGAGCTCAACTCTCAAGCCACCAGTTGCACGGCGAGAGTTTCGATTTAGTGACGTATTCAATTGAACTAACTAACATTTGTACTGTACGTCTGTGTGTCCCACCCTTTACTTGTGTGTGTGTGTGTGTGTGTGTGTGTGTGTGTGTGTGTGTGTGTGTGTGTGTGTGTGTGTGTGTGTGAGTGTGTGTGTGGGAAACAGAACCGTAGCCCCGTTGGGTTCCGACCCGGCAGGCTCTTATCGATCTGAACCAACAGACATGAAAGACGGGAGGAGCATGGGAGTGTGGGAGGGAGGAGAAGAGGAAGAGAGGGAGCAAAAGGAGAGGTAATTCCCAGACAGGAGCGTTTCATATCTGACTGGTGGCTGATCGATAACTCCTCCCGGGGGGGGACGCTGGCAGCTTAGTACCCCGTCTCACCCCTGGGTGCAGTTAAAGCACAATCCCCCCAAAGCTGCTGGGGAAGCCAACGTTGTTAATTGGGTTCGATTTTTAAAAATGGAACTCTTTGAAAATCCCACATTAGGTCTGGTTGAAGGATCGGTGTTGGAGGAAGCTGGAACATTAGGGTACAAAGGTGCTGTATACCATTTTAAACACTATAAGTGAGGCAGGCAGCGTTATTAAAGCAGTGTGTTATATCTGAATGTTTAGTGTGTAATCTATCCTGGCTGTAAAAGGAGCAGGAAGCAAATTTCCTAAGCGTCACACACCTTCAGAAATCACTCTGAATGATGAGAGTGTGAGCCATTATGCCTCATATATTTTTACGAGCTACTAAAAGGGTTAGTAACATATTGGTCCTGTTGTGTGCAAGCAGGCAGGGAAGGCAGGCAGGCAAACAGGCAGACAGGCAGACAGGCAGACAGGCAGACAGTTGGATAGGCAGGCAGTTGGTTTGGCTTATTCAGTCTTTTTGGCAGTCTTTGTGTGTGTGTGTGTGTGTGTGTGTGTGTGTGTGTGTGTGTGTGTGTGTGTGTGTGTGTGTGTGTGTGTGTGTGTGTGTGTGTGTGTGTGTGTGTGTGTGTGTGTTGAGTCACAAAAAGAGCAGCTGGGTTGTTTTTGCCATGGCTCTTCACGGTTTCTCTTGTTGTTGTCCTGCTCATGGCAAAGGGCCGAGGACGATGATGTCACAGTCATTAATGAATACACTGAATACACTGAATCAGAATGTCATTCAGTAGCAATAGCAGTAGCGGAGGATTTACACTTGAATACAAGAGCCGACGCTAAAAGAGCAGTGGAGGATCTCAGTGCTCAAGCTGCTCATCAAGAGAAGCCACAGTCAATTAAAAGGTGACTGCAGGGGCGGCTGAGTGCTTCTGACGCGCCGGACGGGGGGAGAGACAGGCGGCGAGGAGGGGAGACAGAAGGCCAGGAGACAAGGCGGAGGGATTACAGGCACAAGGCCGACTGATGAAATCCTGGCGTGCGTCAGGAAAGCGTTATAAATCGGGGAATAAGAGAGGCACAGAAGGAGCACCGCCGGGCAGCACGGAGGAGGAGGAGGAGGAGGAGGAGGAGGAGGAGGAGGAAGCTCTGCAAAGCAAAACAGGGATCTGGAGCATGACGCCGTTATTACTTCCATGTGAGAAACGTGGAACGCCGCCTAGAAGCGTCCACGAGTCTCTGTCCCGTGAAGATTGTGCTGTGACAGTTTGGACAAGTCGCACGTCTGGACAGATGGAGCTGGAGTTGAGGCTCCAGATACTGCAGGTTGAATATGAGTGGATAGAGTGACAGAAGATGGCAAGTGAAACATGCAAGCGGGTGTGGGGGGGCGTTAGGGGGTGGGAGAGGGGAGGGCAGGGGAGGGGGGGGAACAGAAAAGGTTTCAGGCGACCAAATTGAAACATCGGAAGAGCCACGTTCATGCACCGAAGAGAAGCGATGAGGGGAATACGGGCAGGAACTCCACAGTGGCAACTAGTGGAGAGAGGAGGGATGGCAGGCAGAGGAGGAGGAGAAGGGAAGAGGATGATTACCGCGTCTCTGACAACTCCGGATAGGTTCAGGTTCAAGCTTTGTTTTGCGAATTCAGAACTATTTTCGTTTAATAGCCTGATCCTAAACCTGACACAAAAAACTATTACTTCCTACCAGGAAACGACCTCATTTGTATAATTCTCCCATTATCCCTTGTGTTTTCACTCAGCAGATTCACCTTCCCAGCAGCTGCTCTTGCTCGGTTAAGCAGCAGTCGTGGTGTTAAATGCAGCGGTGATGTAATATAGTGTGTCAGGTAGCAACACGGCCGCAGCGTTCAGCTCCTCTTATCTGTGGTTTCTGTAGTAACGTTACAGTTGAGCCCTCCGACCCGTTTATCTGCACATCGGCGTATCGGCGCTTCCCCCGCCAGGAGACTCGTCCTTCTGTAATATCTCGCCTCCTCCTTCTCCTGCCGCCGCTGTGTTGCCGCGAACAGTAACGAGAAGCTGATAAGATTCCAACCTGGCAACCTTATAAGCCAGTTGTGTGTTTGTCTTTCATTCCATTAGCTTTCCCTCCTCTTCCTCCACCTTCCTCTGCCCTCTCCTCCCTCTCTGGCCATCGTCTGGATTTATGCAGAACAGCCAGAAGAGGAATCAGTTTGAAAAGGAGGCGTTTCGATTTACACTGACACAAGGGCGGCGATTCAGATAAAGAATTTCAAAAAAGAAGCCCAGATCAAATGATAGCATTCCTCCTCGCGGTGCGTTCAGAGGACTTATTGATTTACAGTTTGTCTCCGCTCCAAGCATCAGTGTTTTGTTTTTATCTGCCTAATCTAATGTCTTTGTGCCTAATCCCTTTTTGCAGAAAGGTCGCCTCTTTACGTGTGTGCGTGTGTGTGTGTGTGTGAGTGTGTGAGTGTGAGTGAGTGTGAGTGTGTGTGTGTGTGTGTGTGTGTGTGTGTGTGTGTGTGTCGGAGGAGGAGGAGGAGGAGGAGGAGGAGAAGGAAGAGGAGGAGGAGATATATTTCCCATTGTGTGATAAGAGGCAATGGAAGATACAGCTCAGATGCTTTGGTGGAGTTTATCACAGCCTGGAAATGTGAATAACACACAGGAGATTCACAGCACATAACACACACAACCTCTCTCTCTCTCTCTCTCTCTCTCTCTCTCTCTCTCTCTCTCCCCCCCCCCCCCCCCCCCCCCCTCCACACTCCCTCAGCTGCCCCCGGCAACTGCGTCAGTGTTTCTGCCCATTTTGTGTTTTTTTTGTGTGTGTGTATGTTGTGCTTTTGCCTGTGTCTGTGTGTGTGCTGGTGAATGTGTCTGCTAAAGCTGAAAACATCAAGGTCAGACTGGGAACAGAACTCAGAACTCACCGCCACCGCCAGCAGCACTGGAGCTGCTAGAAAAATATGATATAAATGTGTTCAATCTCTCATTGGAGCCCAAACTCGGAAAGTAGATGAAAATATACAAGATGTGACTTATTTTCAGCTGTGAATGGGCTTAATTCAATCAGGACGATGTGGAGATGAACTTTCCTACTTTCATAACTTGTTGACATCATCAGAGGATGTACCGACCTCAAAAAGCAGCTTTAAGTCCACAAACTGTCTACTTACTGGATCACAACAGCACTTCCACTTCAATCGTCAACGTGCCAGAGCATCTGTGTGTGTGTGTGTGTGTGTGTTGTGTGTGTGTGTGTGTGTGTGTGTGTGTGTGTGTGTGTGTGTGTGTGTGTGTGTGTGTGTGTGTGTGCGTGTGCGCGCGCGCAGTCGCGTGAGATATCAAACGATACCTTTGTCCGTTTTTGATTAATGGAGTCTTTTGTCCGCTGTAAAAGTCTACACTCACTTAAAGCTGCCAGATAAAAATCCAAAAAGGATCTTGAGTGGAAGTGAGGAGCGACAGAACGTGAATCACATGTGACAAGTGATGTATTTCAACAGCTGCAGAGTGGGGAAGGCGAAATGATAAAAAGGAAGCAGCTCGGAGCAACCTTGAGCAATCAAAGGGAGGAGTAGGAGAAAGAGGAAAGGGAGCCGGAGGAGGAGATGTACGGTAATTATTTAAGAGAAGCTGAGAAGGGCAGAGCGGGGATGAATGATGGACTGAAAAGCACAACGACGACAGGAGAGAGAGGAAGAGGTAGGTAGTAGGAAGGAAGCGGGAAGGCAAGGGGGGGGAGAAGGTGGATGTGAGGATGAGGTGGTGGTGGGGGAGGATACAGAGGAAGAGTCAGATAAATACAGAGAGCGATGGAGTTTCCTGAGGTTTTGGAAAAGGGCAGCGTGCCTCAGACTCACTCAGGCCTGAGGGACGACTGATATTTAGGTGAAGACAGATAATGTTGCTCTTTCTTTCCTCTGGTTTCCTCCTCAGCCGCCCCGAGTGCCGCCGCGCACTCTAAAATGTTAGCTGTCAGGGTCCTGCCCAATGAGTTTCCACACACACACACGCTCACACACACACATGGTATAAGCAGAAAGGTCAGCTTGGATAGCCACACCAGATAATGTTATTTGTCTCCTCCTCAGCTGGAATTTGTTACCTGCCCGCCACCATTTTCAAATGGCTGCAGTGACGTGACCTTCTCATCAAATGCAGATGATACATTCATTTGTGTGTGTGGGTGTGGGTGTGTGGTTTTGTCTTTGAAATGGAGCATCATTCACTGCACTTTTAGGCCAGTTTAGGGGCTTTTGAAGTGGATTTTAGAGGTAAAAGTAGATCAAAATGTGAGTGATGTATCCTTTTAAAGTCCAGAAATTGTCAAATAAACATTAGTATCTATTTCCCACCAACATCTAAGGGTTGATTTTTCAAAGTAGCAGCTGCAGCCTTTGATGCGGCTTGTTGACTGATAGAATTATAGACTAAATGTGCTTTGCAAGTGTGTGTGTCTGTGTGTGTGTGGAGACGTTTGACGCCTGTCAGTGCCCTCTTCAGTCCGGCCGTCCTCAAATCCCCACGTTCTGCTCTTGACAACTTGGCTTAATTAAACCCCTGTAATTAGACTCGTCTGTCGTGCCTCAGTGTGAATTTGAGGCTTTTTCTAAACAAGAGCGAGAGGGAAATAAAACGTCAATCAAACATCGAGGCGGTGAACTTTTGCCGGTGCTCGCTCGCCTTCTAGAAACATCTGAGACCTCGAGAGTCTCAGAAAGAACCGTGACATCACCTCTACCGCCCCCCCTCTGCTAAAACCCATAATGTTTCCTGTTGAAGTGTCATTACATTCTGGCTTGGACGCTCTGGATCTCAGCCTTGCACTCTGGGACCCTCCGCCCTGTTTTGTTTTGCTCATTCCACCTTTTTACGCCCGGGCTGCGGACATTTTAATGTTTTTCCATTCATCACGGCGCAGGAGCGATACGTCTCCTCGCTCCCGCCGTCTTTCTTTTCTTCTCGCCGCTCCAGTTATTTCTTCACACACACACACACACACACACACACACACACACACACACACACACACACACACACACACACACACACACACACACACACACACACACACACACACACACACACCCAGAGCTGCTGATCACAGGAGAGATTTTATCTATCTGGGAGGCGACTCGCACACATGCAATTTTCACAGACAGTGGGAGTGATATTTACTGTCTCCTCTGCCCCCAGTGTGTGCGGCTACAATGACACACAGCCTGTTTGTATGTGTGTGTGTGACTTTCCTCTTTGTTGAACAGCTGCTTTATTAAAAAGCCCATAAGTGCTGGTGGGGACAGTGACACCTTCTCCACGCACGCCACAGGCTAGCAAATAGACACGGGAGCGGCGTCTCTAATGAATCCTCTCAGGCGGCACCTTCACGCCAAGACATGCAAAAGCGTGAACCAATCACAGTCACACCCAGGGTACAGGGAACGCTTCATGAAACCTGCTTCTTCCTCTTCTGCCTTCCTGCTTTTCTGCACCGACGGAGACGTGAAGTCCGTCTAGCCGTGATGCCTTCAAGGATGCCGTGTTGTCCGGCGCTTGGTGTTTGTGTTTGTGTTTGCGTCCTCAGGGTGAGAGAAGTGATACAGGAGGGGGGAGGTCAGGCGGGGAGGCGAGCTAAGTGTAACCCGGAGCTGTGTCCTTGCCCGCAGCTGTTTCCAGAAGGAGCCGAGGGCGTGATGAAGAAGTTAAGGAGGAAGAAGAGGGAGTGAGCGCGGGTGAAATTTATAAAAATGCAAGCGACGCTCCACTTGTCAGAATATTGATAATGTAAGTTTGTGACCTTAATATTGATACAGACCTTTAAAGTTGAAGCACTCTGTCAAACTGAACTTTTGACGATATAGAAACGGTTCATATAGAGCAGCTTCGTCATTTCAAAAAACAAAAATAGAGTGAGTTCATGAGCTGAGATGAGACAAGAGGGAGGAGACAAGGGGAGGAAGAGGAAGTAAGTGTATGAGGAGGAGAACAGAGATGAAAGGAGGAGAGAGGAAGAGGACTCGGGTCAACCTTGTGTTTTGCCATGATGAAGGTTGAACCTGTGTGTGAGTTGAATGCGTGACACTGAAGGCGTCCGGTCCGGTCCGGTCCCCTTCCTGCTGCATCGGCTCCATTCCTCTGTAACGACCAACTGTGACCTGGCGACGTCGTTCTTCTCTTAGTTGCAGAAACTCTAGTTTGAAAACTTGAAAGTAGTGAAGTTTTGGTAAGAAAAGCTCACACACACTCACACACACTTACAGCTGAGAAGAAGTGGGCACAAAGATCAGAATTTCTTTCTTTCCTTTCGACATTCTGTCCTTGATGAAATAGTTTCATTTTTCTGTCCACATTGATATGAAGCCATGCAGCATTTCTCCATCTCCTCACCTCTGCAGACAAGCACTTAGTTTACCTATGAATCATTTCTGAGCTGAAATGTTTCATTTTACTTTATATTTCCACTGTGTGTTGTTATTCTCCAAACATGTGCACCCAATTTTCTTTCTCTGCTTTCTCTTCTTTCTCTTCTTTCTCCTCTTTCTCCTCTTTCTCATCTTTCTTTCCGATCTTTCTCTCTGATCCCATCGAACAGGAAGTAAGGCATCCATTAGTAGGGTGTTGGCTAGTTTGCACCTGCAGCTCTCAGCCGTGTGAACGAAGGCGATGGAGGCATCGAGTGAACCTCAACACCTGCTATTAGTGTCAAACCTATTCCAGGCATTAATCGCGGCTCCATCACATGTTAGACGCTCAAAAGAAGAAGAAAGAACGCCGTCAAAGCCGCTTCATGGAAACCTTTGAACAAAACTTCCCCCCGGCACGTTTCACATGCTTTAATCCGCAGTGTCAGCGTCGGCGCCGTGTCAGCGTCGGGGCCATGCCGCGTCACTCGCCCCCCCCTCCAGCGTCGTTACTCTCCCCCAAACAAAGCCGCTGCCTCGTCGTCGTCTTTGACCTTTTGTAAATCGTGGCGAAGCAGCCCCGCCGTCTTTAAGGAGACACGAGCGTAAGAGGAAAGCAGCGGAAAAAACTGTCTTATCTCCCGGCTTTGAAGAAGAGGACGCTTAAAAGCAGCAGCGCCGCACTGCCAGGAAGGTTATGAAATGTTAATGAGGGTTGTTTGTAAAAGAGTTAGGTGACGGTGCCCTCTGAACTTCAGGCAGAGGCCTCATACAGACACCTGACTTCTATTCCAGAGTAACATCCTCTTCCGTTTTCACGATTTGTTTACTTTTTCAGACGTACTTTCAAGGAGAGCAGCACAATGTGGAGACGCTGTGTTTACACGCTCAATCTCTCTTACACACATAAGTCAACCTGGCTAAGAAGTTAACTCAGATGTTACTTCCGAGTTCTGCAGACCTCATTGCATTTCTTTTCCCTTAATTCTCCCAGTAAACGCACTTCACCGCCCCCTTGTGGCTACTTGCAACCAAATCTGCTTTCTGCCCAGGACATCAAAGAAACCGATGGCACAATGCGAGGTTATAGAGTTATAGATCTCTTTATTGTGCTTATTTCAGTGAGTGGACTTAATTAAAGCATTACTCACTTTGCTGTGGACCTCTGAGCCCATTAAGTGACCCTTCCTCGTCCCTGCGTCTCTGTCGGTATGAGGTCAGACTCGCTCCTGCCTCCCAAGTGCAGCAAGGAACAAATCAATGGCGCAGCTTTGGCATTCAGGCCAGCACAGCTCACGCCAACGCCGCTGTTCACAATGTAGTGTGCATGGAAAGCAGCCGCTCGGTTCATTCTTTAGGCTCCTGGGTGCTGCTGTGTGTGTGGGGGACGCCGCATCCATACCTGGACATCACACACACACGCAGAGAGAGAGAGAGTGAGAGAGAGTGAGGGAGAGTGAGGGAGGGAGGCGTATTGCAGTGTGTTACAGGGTTTTGTTGTGTGCTCTTGTGCACATGTGAGGGTTTGAAGCCCCGCAAGTGCTCCTGATTGATCATTTTCTCTGATTTGATTTGACCAGACCGACATCATTAGCAGTGAGTGGTCAGCGTCGGAGCTCTTTGGCTCCCTGCTGAGCGAGGCAACGCTCCAGAGGGATCAGCAGTCAGTGAGTTGTGGCTGAGTGAGTGGACTGACCTCGGTATTCATGACCAGAGCTGAGAGGTAACACTCACCATGCCCACACACACACACACACACTCTCTCTCTCTCTCTCTCTCTTCTTCCCCCCCTCACCCCCCCCCCTCTCTCTCTCTCGCAGGACAGACATTCAAACTTAACCTGAGTTCAACACGAGCGTACATTTTATAAGCACATAAAAACTGTGTGTGTGTGTGTGTGTGTGTGTGCGTGCGTGTGTGCAGATGTGTGTGTGTGTGTGTGAAGGTGACTCCCGGCTCTCCTTGGTTTTGTCTTCTTAGCTGTTCCTCTGGAGCACAGCCAACTCCTCCACACACACACACACACACACACACACACACACACACACACACACACACACACACACACACACACACACACACACACACACACACACACACATCTATAATTCCACACGTTCTGTGTGTGTGTAGAGCCCCCCCCTCCTTGGAGGAAAGCCTTGGCTCAGCACCGATCACTCTTGAGTGTCTCTCCCCTCCTCCCCCTCCTCCCTCTCTTCTTTTTTGTCTCCTCCTCTTCTTCTCTGTTTCTCATCTTCCCCTCTCTTCTCTTCTTTGCTCGATCTCGTCGGTCGTTTCGTGCTCCACTAAGCACTGATGAAAAGCTACCATGTTATACAGCCCTGCTCTCTCTCTCTCTCCTCCTCCCTCCCTCCCTCACCTCCATCACTGTCTCGCCCGGCCCTTCTCTCTCTTTTTGTTGGTCTGTCTCTCCTCCTCTGTTCGTTTGTTTGCTCTCCTCTCCGTCTCTCTCTTTGAACGACTCTATCAACTGGGACTTCAACAAACTTCAGAGCCTGAATAGAGCGTACAGGCTGTTCACTCCGCCCTCAGTCAGAAACCAAACGTTTGACCACATTCCACAAATTGCTTCTGTATGAGTTTTCCACTGAAACGGTCGATTCAATCATTTGAGTAATCAATTATTGACCCCTTGCTAATGTCAACAGGCTGTGTGTGTGTGTGTGTGTGCGCGTGTGCATGTGCGTGTGCATGCGCGTGTGCATGCGCGTGTGCGTGCGTGTGTGCGTGCGTGTGTGCGTGTGTGTGTGTGTGAGCACTTTAAAGTTAGGGTGCTCCATTACTGTCATACCTTTTTTTTAGCAGACTGATGGAAAAGCCTCATATCACTCTACCTGTCTCCTCTGCATGCTAATGTGTACACTAACACACACACACGCACACACACACACACACACACACACACACACACACACACACACACACACACACACACACAATCACCCTAAGGTATTCGGTGTCATCAAATATAAAATTACCTTGTCTTTGACCTTGATTAATGTTTTAAATTTACAAGCTCTCTCTCTCTCTCTCTCAGTCTCTCTCTCTCTCTCTCTCTCTCTCTCTCTCTCTTTCCTCTCTATCTCCCTCTGTCTTTCTCTCTCTCTCTTTCCCCTCTGCTCTATCTCTCTCCATCTCTATTTCTCTCTCCTCTCTCTTCTCTCTCTCTTACCCACAGTCTCAAACATCCCTATATGTTCTTCAGTAAGCTTATAGGCTGGCTGTGTAAATTCTGCTCTGTTTGCTTTGTCATGTGCTAATGTGCAACTGAGAACATTTGAAACCATTAGGGTCAATGCAAACTATGACCATTATTAATCTTATTAGTTACATCTGTTCTATTACTGCCCTGACAGATATTTGGATTGAACACTTCAGACATGGTGATCAAATCCAGACAGGTTTTTTTCCTTGTGACCCGTTTGTCCTCATTATCTCTTTTTTCTCAGTCGTTGCATTCTGCTGCATTATTATTATTATTATCATCATCACAAGAGTCGCCCTCCTTTATTTGTCTCAGTCCTTTGTCCCCCCCGTCTGTCTCAGTCACTTTCTGAAATCCTTCAGAACTCCAAACTGAAAGGCATCACCGATCCAACCTCGCGTTCTGCTGTGTGAAATGAACGGAAGTGCTCATTAAATGATAGTTGCGCGAAACACTTACATCTCATCCCCGAGTGTCGCGCCGCATTATAAATGTGTCGAGCTCCAAAGCAGAAAATGTGGCGTGTACTCAAATGAAAATCTGAAGTATTTTCACGCTCTATTAACTTTTCAGTATACTGCATGTACGTGATTGCCATTTGATAGAATATTATAGGAGACTACTTTACTCCTAAACCACCAGATTTATTTGGCAGGTTTTTTACAAGTCGGTGGTGTCGTCTCCTCCTTTGCCGCTATGCTGGGACTCTGCTCTGCTGTTTCATGGTCATTTCATGAACTTTTGCCACACACACACACACACACACACACACACACACACACACACACACACACACACACACACACACACACACACACACACACACACACACCTTTGAGGGAACTTTCACTTTATACTATTGTGGAATAAAGGAGGCAAAAGTTCAAGGAGTCTAACCTGATGTTTAGTTTGTTTACCTTTGAGGTTTGTATGCAAAAGCAACAAACTTGTGCGATTTGTTTGAATGAATTCTGCAGAGAAAATTACAGGGGAAAACAAATAACCATCTAAAAGTCAAGATGCCAAGAGTCTGATGTGCAGTTTAACCTGTACAGTATTTATTTATAGTGTAATAATACACATCAAAGCCTTTAGAAATAGCTTTGGCGTTTTTGAAATGACATCTTCTGTGAAACCCGTTTGGAAATTTCGCCGATATATCTCAGGAACCATGGACAGCTCAATGGCACAGCACTGCAGAATACAGATGTACAGATCGCTGTGGCATACTGATTGGTGTGTATGTGTGTGTGTGTGTGTGTGTCTGAGAGAGTGAGTGTGTGCAAGTGTATTGCTTCAGCTTGACTGATCGGGTGGTCGCCATGGTAAAAGACAGGCTGAATAGAAAACAGGACGTACAGTCAATGAGTTCAGTGATATCGATGAAGTCAAGGCCCCCCCTCCCCACACACACATACACACACATACCCACATATACACACATACTGCATACAGTAGAGAGATCACCGTATTGATCGGCTATACTCTCCCACACCTGCAGCAGACGGTTTGATTCCCTCCTCCTGTTCCATACGTGTGTCAGGGAGAAGCCATCATTTAAAGGTCAATTACGCCTAAATCAGCGACTCCACGGGGAGACATTATGTAAACTTTGCATAAATATATACGTGTGCAGTCTAATTAATTTCAAGGACATTACTGAGTGGAGAGACGTTGCTCCATTCCACATGCAAGGAATTATTTATAAGCTGCTGTGTCAGAGCACTGCTGTCTCTCCTGTAGCCAGTCTCTACATGGATGGTGTATCTCATAATGTGTATTGGCGCTGTGTGGTTGTGTGTGTGTGGTTGTGGTTGTGTGTGTCTATGTGGGTTGGAAGTGTAGTTGCTCTGCAGTGGTATTAATTCACAAGCTCCATCATAATGTAGTGCACCGACACAGACACAGATGAGATGAGATGATGATGGATTCAGACTGAGGAGAACTGATCCACAAAACCGGGATGTGAGGTTTGTGTACAAATCAGATCATTACGACTGAATGCATGAGGATATGCCTGGTTTAGTTCAGTTAAGAGGGTGTGATGATGCTCTTGCAGTGTGTGAGTTAAGGTGTGTGTGTGTGTGCGTGTCTGTGTCTGTGTCTGTGTGTGGGCGTTTGACTGTTTAGCTGGTAGAACATAATAGATTGGGATCGAAACATTTCTCCCTTTTAAGAAGAGACTGCAGATTTAAAATATCTGACACTGCAGAGAGAGGGAGGGAGTGTGAGAGAGAGAGGGACAGAGCGAGAGAGCGGGAGTGTGAGAGAGAGAAAGGGAGGGAAGGAGGTTTGGAGGAAGGGAGAGAGAGAGAAAGAGAGGGAGTGTGAGAGAGAGAGATATTTCCCCTTCACGACTTTCTTAAGTAATAACCGCATTTGAAAAAGTATTTCCATGTTGTTTTTTAAAGATAAGGGCATTTAAATACATAAATGAAATATTCTTAGTATCTGAGTCATGTGACTGTGTCCAGTGTGTTGGTTTGTTCTTGGACGTGTCTGTGCAGACAGATTGTGAAGAGGGCCTGAGGCTTATTGTGATGCTTTGGACTCTCATTGGATCCAGCAATTAAGGCGCTCTGAGTTACAGTTGATCAATACTGTTTTGTTTTGTGCATAAAGTGTGTGTGTTTGCATAAAGGAGTGTAGTGTTTGTGGGCTCCCCTGCAGTCTGTAGGGTAAACGTTCCACTTTCTGTGGCAGAGCAGATCCATCACTCCATCGTCATGGCTACAGGGTCACCTAGTCGACAGTGCTCTTAGCGCCATCACTGTCATCCCGCGTTCTCCCGGAAAGCTGGCTGCTGCTTTGATTGATGGACAGCAGCAGCCAATCCCTGAGTTGTTGGCATCCGGCAGATTGATGAACACCGTAGTTCATTTTTGGCAAGGACACACATAACAATTTTTGTTTGCTAAATGGACTGGACCATGTGTTTTCTGGGCTCAGTGAATGATGTTTTATGGATCAAATGAAAAAGCTGAGATGTGTGAGAGGCTCATTTGGGATTCTGCTTGAACACTTTGCCTCATGTTTGTTATTCATGATACACTTTTATATTTTTTATGTGTGTCTCTACACAGCAAAGGTCAGCCCGCCCGGTCCAATCTCACAGAAGAGCTACCATACCAGAAATAGATGAAAAAATGATTGCTGGCAGTGATAGACAGGCGTCAGAACACACAGCACAGCCGGGTCAGAGTTCCCGTGCTCAACCCTGTCCACCGCTGAAGGCACCAACAATGGGAGTGTCAGAACTGGACCAAGGAGCAATGGGAGAAGGCGGCCTGGGCTGCGGAATTAAGTTTTCCTTTGCGTCACGTGGAAGGCCAGGTGTGTGTGCGTGGTTTACCTGGAGAAGCCATGACATCAGGATACTTTGACACAGACCACCTACCTAAACATTGACGCAGTTCTACGCAATATGAGGCAGGTGGGTTTAATGTTGTGTGACTGATCTGAGTTTACCTCACACTCACACACAGTTAGGTCTTATACTGTTTTTAAGTGTTGCAACCTATGATAAGAGTGCACCCCCAAAACATTACGATGACATCATCAATTGGTAATATAAGTTGTATTTTATACATTCATGAGTCAAAACAAGTTTCCAAAGTTGATGATTATTATTTAATGTCATGATAAACTTTCAAATAGGTAAATATATAACATAAATACGTCCCATGAGGTCATTTTATTGTCCATAATGACCTTCCCATGATGTCATTTCAAGAGTTTATGAGCGTTCTCTCTAAGCTCAAGTATCAAATTAATGTCATTAGTATGTAAACGTAACTAACTTGATGGAAAAGAAAAGGCAAACAGTTATTGACAGAGCGAAAGCATCCAACGTATCCATACAGCAGCAACCACCAAAGGTTAGTTTATTATAAAATAATTCTTTTAGAGGTGCAAGTATCAGACATGTGTGAATCTTTTTTTTTTTGCACAGGTATTTATTATTCATCAATTTTTGTCTTCCACCTTAAATGCTCATAAAGTACTTCTGTGGCCCAAACGGTGCGACATGACTTGAGCAGGGCCGATATAGGAAGGGTCGGTATAGCAGCAGGAGACCAAGACACAAAGTGTGACACATGTCCACCAGAGGGGGGCGCTATAATAAAGCCAACATTGCACATTAAAAAAAAACCCAACATATTTGATTTTTGTTCTCCACCTAGGATACTGTCAGAAATAAAGGCTCCCAGCCCATGCAGGAGATAATGGAAGATGCCATGAAGGTTCTGAAGAAACGGCAGCAGGCTGTGATCTCACCTGGCAGAAAGACTGTCCCGGAAGCATCTGCCACTGAGAAGCTTCCCAAATGTCCTCAAAAGGTTGGTCTCCCATCCATTCCAAAGATCCTGAAGAAAACCCCCCAGCCAGCAACTTCCCCTGAGAAGGCTCCCAAAGTTGCTGGGATAGTCAGCCTACCACCACTTCAGAAGATGGTGAGGAAAACCACCGAGCCAGAGCCTGACGATGAGAAGATCCCCAAATGTTGCTTCAGCCAGCAGCCAGATGGAACCCAGGTCAGTCAACAACCAAACACCAAGAACAAGCAGAAGGGGATCAAATTCAAACGAATTCCACAGGATCATATACGTAAGTTCTTCTTTGTTTGTTGTTTAATCGATGCAGAATGTTTGTTTGAGGCCTTTTTTCTGTTGACGAACATACGCTTGTCCCCGAACAGTTTTCTTGCAGCAGTGGGGTCAATATCTGACAGATTTTGAGAAGGAGGAAATCACACAGTATACTGAGGTCTGGTTCTTTGGGAACAAGACATGCAAGAAAATTCACGGATCCACTGATGTTTCTTTCAACAATGGATACGATTCAAATTTGGGATACTTTAACATTGTAAGTAGCGACCCATTACTGAGTACTGATTGGTTGCCACTGTTGTCCTACACATGATAACTTGACAATGAATGTAGGGTTAATTTAGTGTTCTCGCTATGCTGACTGAATTGAGTCAACTCATAAATATATATTGCTTTAACGTGGGCAGGTCAGATGGAAAGTATACCTTTCTTCACAGTGTGTAATATATGTATGTCTAGGAAGAGAAACTAGACGGTCTGAGATTTGCTGTAACATATTATTGAAAAATGAAATGTCTTACTACTGTTTTGCCACAGTTGTAAAGTTAAAATGAATGTCGCAGTGCATTTTAACTCCTGTGGAAAACTTTTCTTCCCCAGGTTCTCCGGGACCATTTGGCGTACCGTTATGAAGTACTGAAGGAGCTCGGGAGACACACGGGTGGTACGGTCCTTAAATGCAGGGACCACAAAACTAAGGAGAAGGTCGCCATCAAGGTTATTCGAAACGTGAAAAGGTAAAACACAACCTAAAACCAACTTATATCACACTCATGTAAAGCAAATAGCAGAATCAATAGCTTCATGTATTCATGGATTTAATTCTTTATAAGTCAGTTTGAAGTGCACACACTCGCTTCTCTCTCTCTCTCTTGGTTTTCAGGTCCATTGAAGAAGCTCAGTGTGAGCTTGAAATGTTAGAGCTTCTGCAAAGGATCGACCCCTCGGACCAAGCAAACATCGTCCACATGAAAGATTCATTCATGTTCCGTAATCACATCTGCATCATATTTGAGCTGTTTGAGTAAGTTCAGAAAATATGGTTTCTTTTGGTCGATGGCTTGAGTTAGTTTGTTGAGATTTTTCTGTACTCAAGACGTCGGAATTTAGAAGGCATTCCTCACATTTATTCTTCTAGGAAAAACTTTGAGATGGTTATAGGCTGCCGTCCGTCTTGTAAGTTAAGCATGGAGGAGACCAGACACTACGCCATCGACCTCCTGAAGTGCCTCCTGCTGCTCAGAGGGGCAGGCATCGTCCATGGTGACCTAAAACCAGTAAGTACCCTGACTGGACTCAAAAGCCTGTATCAATTCTGTATGGGATGCAGGGGAAGTAGACATTTTATGGTAGCTGGTGAGATTTCATGGCCAAGTAATATATAATGCGCCTGCAAAAATAATACCCTTGATAGTATAGCGTCAGTTTTAAAAGCACCAACAGTGATTGATGTGTATGTTTCTGTTTCAGGGCAACATGTTACTCTCCAGAAAAAGTCATACTAAGCATGCCAAGGTGATTGACTTTGGAGGGAGCTACATGGTGTCCCCTAATTGTGAGTCTCTCGTAAAGTTTTTCAGTGCAGATCGTTAAAATTTTAAGATCAATTATATGACTGTTTAAACCCTCACTTCTTTCCTCCACAGGTTCTCCCAAAGTGGTGACGTATGCGTATGCGGCTCCTGAGGTCCTGCTGGATGAGCCCTGTGACGCGTCCACAGACATGTGGAGCCTGGGCTGCATCCTGATCGAGATGTTCACTGGAGGTTTGATCTTTGGTGAAAATGACAATAACACATTTAAGGAAATAATGAAGGTAACTAACTTTTAAAGTGTTTTATCTTTTCGATTGGCTTAAATGTTTATGAGCCTAGAATGAACATTTACGTGTTTGTGTGTGTATGACAGGTACTGCATTTCTCAGTGAAAGACCTCATTCAGTTATATCCTCGTCAGGAAAGATACTTTGGTGAGCAAAACATTTAAATATTTTTACCGATGATGTCATTTCAACATTTCACCATGAAGTACTGTAATGTTGTCATGTGTATGGCGAGTTATTTGGAAGAACCTATCATGTTTCATCACAATTTCACAATTGAATCACAACTATTGCGATATGAAATGTAAATAGTAACACATTAATGTCCCATAATATAAAAAAAAAGGAATCACAATGTTTTGAGAAATGTATATATATGTGCTCTCTTACTTGTCTATAGGTTATCGTTGTGAAGAGCCTGAAGTTGAGCCCGAAAGCCAATCTTGGAATCCTGCTGACTTCTTGGAGACTAAAGATGTAAATTTTCTCCACTTCATTCAGCGCTGCCTTGAGTACGTCCACTTAAAAGAAATCACATTTCATTAATATGAATTGTGTCAAGTACAACCTTTTATCCACAAACACACTAGGTAACCTGATGATCCATCTCTCTTTTCTTATTTAGGTTTGACCCCAAGAAGCGCATGACCCCAAAGGAAGCTCTTAGGCATCCATGGATAAAGAAACAAAGAAAAATACGAGCAGCTTAGAGGGATATTGGTTATCAATGTGTAGTTGTGCAGTCAATGAAGGCCGTCAGCACAGTGGCTGCAGTCTGCATCTTCTACCTTGGGTGATCCAGGTTCCTTCCACAAAACAATAGAGAAAAAAAAGTGATCTAAGCTATTTTACTACATAAGTTCCCCTGCGTCTCAGGTGTGTCCTCTGTCACAGAGCAGGTGGCAGCACGGGCAATGTGAGACAAAGCCCCCTCTTCACTGTGTGGCTATTGGCTCCAAACCACGACTCCCACCTGAGCGGGGCAGAAACATGGCCATCCAGCTGTAAAACAATGAGATGACAGGTTCATGTTAACAAGAGGCTGCAAAAACACTCATATCACATTTTATATCCAGACAAGCAATATTCCACTAAACTGGAAATGTTCGATGAATGCAACACTTTTTGCTTTGCTGGCTCATATTTGATACATGGTTTCCAACAGTGTTTGTGGATCTAATGTAACAACACAACACAACAGTGTGAAAAGTCTCTACATGTTTGTTCGTGCATAAAGTGTGTGTGTTTGCATAAAGAAGTGTAGTGTTTGTGGGCTCCCCTGCAGTCTGTAGGGTAAACGTTCCACTTTTTGTGGCAGCGCAGATCCATCACTCCATCGTCATGGCTACAGGGTCACCTAGTGGACAGTGCTCTTAGCGCCATCACTGTCATCCCGCGTTCTCCCGGACAGCTGGCTGCTGCTTTGATTGATGGACAGCAGCGGCCAATCCCTGAGTTGTTGGCATCCGGCAGATTGATGAACACCGTACTTCATTTTTGGCAAGGACACACATAACAATTTTTGTTTGCTAAATGGACTGGGCCATGTGTTCTCTGGGCTCAGTGAATGATGTTTTATGGATCAAATGAAAAAGCTGAGACACATGTTGAGGCTCATTTGGGATTCTGCTTGAACACTTTACCTCATGTCTGTTATTCATGATTCAGTTTTATTTGCTGTCTATTTATATATATATAGATATATAGAGAGAGACAGAGACAGAGAGAGAGTGTGTACGTGTGTGTATGTGTTGGTGAAGTTGGGAACATAGAGTCAAAATTAAAATTATAAATACAGAATTAAACCTCTTTCAACACATTAGCGCCATCTGGTGATTATTTGTTCATTTAGATCCGTCGCATTTGTGTACAAGAACGTTTACATTCAAATTGAGATCGCCGGCTAGAACAGATGTGAGTACGGCATTTTAAGTCTGTATGAGTCTGTATTCTAGTATTGTACATTTTGTTCAGCATTTGACTTTAGCCGTCTTATCTAGGAATCCTAGACGAGGCTCTGCCTGCCTGTGCTTGCCTCCAATTATTATTGCTGTGATGTAATTTATTGGAATATTGGTTTGTTATAATTGATTGATCAAAGGAATCATGCAAAATGACTATCCTCTCGGTGTAATCTCGCCCAAAGTCTGTGCTCATAAAGAGCCACTCAGACGGTTAATGCATCATTTTTATGAGGTCAGCCAGTCGCCAGAGAATTCTAGACAGTAAAAACTTGACAGCTTTTGTGGAAAACTCTCAGCAAAGTTATTGTGGCTTTACAGAACAATGATCCTCCTTGTAAAATCTGCAACAGAAAAAGCTCACGGTCACATTGGAGTAGTGGATTCAACATTGCTGAATCATGTGTTAGGAATGGAATGCAGATCGATACATGCATGGAGGAGGTTTGTTGAGTATCTTTGAGTATTGACATGCAGAATGTGTCATTGTTTATGTCATAGCAACCCAGAATCAGACAATCCAAGGACGCCAAACTCAAGAAAAACCTCTGCAATTACCCGATGAAAACAAATGCAGTGTTAACATCAAACATGAGTACTCAGACAATGTGACAAGAATCTGAACTAGCATTTGATAAGAAAGAACCCAGAATAGAGACAAACTCTAATGATGCAACACCTTGTAGTTTGAAAGACTTTGTGTATGTTTATGCGTTGTTAGACAGCTTCATTATTATACACTACAGGTGAAATCATGCCCACAAACAGTGTTTCCATTAAGCGCCTCAAATAATGTTTTGCAAGGAATGTTAATTAAACTATAAGGAGAAAATGGAGACGCGTCTTTGCTCTGCCCACGGCGTCTCGCTGCGTCGTTATGATTCAGTTAATTACATTTTCGCATAGAGCAAACCTGTCTCTCCATCCTGGCCCTGTTAACCTCTATACGTTCTCTGCGCTGTATGTTGTCTTGAATGGCAGACGGCTGATAAGCAGGATGCAGCTGCTTATTAGCTGTTTGGCCTCCAGTCGGAATGTCACTGCCAGCTTTCTAGGCTATGTTATGTTTTTAATGCATTTATTTCAGACATTTGTCTTTGAATGGAACGCTTGTGTGTATGTGTGTGAGTTGTGAATCTACTGAATAATTTCTCCCTCATAAAGCTCCATTATTATTCCACCTTTCATGTTTTCACAGTCTCTACCTGCTGAATGAGTTTGTCTTAGGTGTGGTGAACTTGGAAGCTAATCTTCTCATATTCTCCAAATTTGAAGTGTGTTTGGAATCTCAGACCACAATGAGGTGAGCTGGAAACTCTAAGGTGATCAATATAGATAGTATTAACTGAGGGTCTGGTGTGATTTAACTCCAGCATCTGTGGTTGTTAGTCCATTACCTCTGGGTCACACATTCATTTCACTCAAACGTAAAGATCAAATCCTAAATCCAAAAGCATTTCTGGTTTCCGCTCCATGAATCCTTCCATCGCAATGTTAATTCTGTCAAACCTTGTGCTTTAATAGTCTGCCAATGAGAAAAGATGAAGAAAAAGTACATATTCACATGAAACTAGTGTCCGTAGATGAGCTCCTTTTCCTGAAATGTGTGGAATTTGGGATGGCTCTTCAGCTTTAGTCGCCCATTCTTATCACAGGGAAGCGTACGATTCAGTCGATTGCCCCGGCAGACCAAGACCTCACAGCCCAGCCGTCGCCATCTTCTTCTGACATCCATTCTACTCCATTCGCATACGGGCAGTTAGTTTATTGAAAACATCCATCACTGGTGCCTGCTGGTGCCTGAGGAGGCCGGATACGGCTGAGGGGAGCATCGATTTCCCCTCCCTGCTCACAAAGTCCTTAAATTTCTTTTAATTGCAGCGGGACCTCTGATTGTTTTGGTGTGGTTGATATATCCATGCTTGTGTGAGTGTGTTGATGTTTGACAGGAGGATGAGACGGGATAGAGACTGGAATCAATGCCATTTAAGGACTCGTCTAATGTTTCTTCTTTCCCCCCTCAATCGGCGTCACTGCTTTGGGGCCATTTTTTAATTTCATGCTTTACATATTTTACCGCTGTTCTCATTACCCACTGCAGAGAGAGAGAGAGGGAGAGAGAGAGAGAGAGAGAGAGAGAGAGAGAGAGAGAGAGAAGGGGAAAACAGTAGGAAAGGCCTGGGGAGAGAAGAGAAAGTCTGAGGAAACAATGTGAACAATTTGACTGTCGTGTAGTCAATTAGATGTGGTGGTGGTGTGTGTGTGTGTGTGTGTGTGCAAGTGTGCAAGTGTGTAAGACCTTTAGGAGGATTTACATGGGAAATGGAACATCCAGTATTCTGAGCATTCTTGTCACTTTGGCTGCAGTATTTTCTTTGTATTGTTTGTTTTTCTAAGGTGAATTACTTCATTTGTGTGTGTGTTTCCAGTCGGCCCGGCTTCTTTCAGATAAATGGAGGTTTCACATTATACCGTACATTATTCAAATTGATACTGCTTCTTTTTTTAAACAAAGTGGAACGCTTCTATAAATTGCACAAGCATTTGTCATATTGCCTGAGAATCCTGGAGATAAGGGCTCATTATTCACTGCAGCTCTTTGTGTTAAACATCTCCGAGTTCAACCAAAACAAATCTGCATTTACCGCCCTGAGTCGCTGTGGTAACGGAGATACAGGACAAGAGTGTGAGCGGCGTGATGATTTCACATTAATCCTGAAGTGCTGAATTTTGACAGATTTTCATCAGATCGCTCGGAGCGCCGACTTTAGATGTGTGTCAACATCCAGTGAGTCATCCTCAGAGGAGGAAGAATGTTATAAGACTTGATAACTCTAGACTCGGCGCTGGGTCGTGTCCTTCTGAGCTGTAAATGCTTTATGATCCGTTTGACGCCTCGGTAATCAGTGTTTCAGGCTTTCCGTGACTTTCATTTTGTCTTTCCTCGTGTCCTCCGGCAGTCGCTAGGAAGTTGAAACGGAGGTTTGAGGAGTTACTGATCCTAGTGACAGTGTGAGCAAATAGGCAACATCAGGGTTTGGTTGATTACTAATGAGTTTAACTGAGTCCATTCATACTGTGCAATCAGTTTGGATTATTACTATTTTTGAAACAAGACTTATTTGGTTACCGGCTCATTTGGCCTTGGTGGAGGTATGTGCTCTAACGGCGCCCCCTTCAGTTGGGTCTGTAGCAGTGAGCATTTGCTGAGATCTCTCTTCATGAAGGAGCAAAGTTCTTTTCCCTGGCCAGATAAATTCACAGTATCAGTCTTGTGTCAGTGGTCAGTTCAGACTTCTCTTCTTCCTCTTCATCTTCATCATTTCTCTCTTGTGCTCTTCATATCCGAGCACAATGAAATGAAAATAACCAACTCTTTTTGTGGTTGTTGTTGTTGTTATGTAATTATGAGCTCATACTGGCTTATTGATCCTGAAATGCACCGCAGGCCTCAGCAAACGACGCCCAGAGGAAATGAAATATCGGTTAGCTCAGCATTTACTGCAAATATAATTTCCTGGCCCATCAGAAAAGACAACAAAAGTAGAAAATACAGTGGATTTTTTTTGTTTGTTCTCCGCAGTATTTTTGTAGTGACGCTCTGCTGTGGCCTGGAATAAAAAAACATTCAGGAAGAATGCAGGAATAAGCAGGAGGCACCTCGTCCACACTAAAACTGCACGTGGCGTCTGCTTAAAGAAGGAGACGGATCGAGGAAATGTCAGAATGAGCTGCTGAGTTTTTCCAGGAACGCCTAAAAAAAGAAGGAAACGCTATATTTTCACACCCTAGAGAGGCAAAGGAAAGATCAGAGCTTCCAGAGGAGGACGCAGGAAGTGCGAGAGCTGGGAAGCCGTTAGCAACAGCAGCAGCAGTAGCAGAAGCAGAAGCAGCAATAGCAGCAGCAGCAGCAGGCTCCATTCATCATCATCTATAGCTTATGGCTGCACGTATACTGAGATCAAGCTGTTTCACCAGCACCAGCTTTATGTTTTGTGGGCTTGTTTACTCATTTATTTCTTAGGTGACCTGGTTGTACCTGTGCCAGAGCCAGACTGCACAGTAAACATTACAGATGTGTCAAATAAATCTATACTTTGTTAAAGAGATGACAACTTTAGACCCTTGGTCATTGTGTTTACCTTTAACCTACATAATACATATGTGACTTCGATCCATCTAACCAACCAAATCCATTGTTGTCACATATCCAAACCGCAATCCTCCTAATAGCCCCCCTTCCCTCCCCTCCCCTCCCCCTCCCTATCCATCTATATCCCAGGTCACCCCGTCCAACTGATGCAGCAGCTGTTGCCAGAATGCAAAGGATGCATATCACCTGGGCGACGTGTCATCCGTGCCATCTGGACGGTGCAGATCTAGAGCCCCGATTCAGGCTGGCTGGACCGGGTACACGATGACTTTTAGGAGCATTATCAAATTGCTTTAAATACAATTACCGTCACTCAGAAGTCGGCGTCCGTGCCAATCTGGAATTATGTTCCATGATTCCGTGGGGCATGGCTGAGAGAGGGAGAGAGAGAGAGAGAGAGAGAGAGAGAGAGAGAGAGAGAGAGAGAGAGAGAGAGAGAGAGAGAGAGAGATCTGATTACATCCTTCACAGTCAACTTAAGAGTTTAAAAATCATTTTGACTCGATGCTAATCTACATGATTCCTTCAATCATACAGTGCCTGTCTGGTTTAAAGCTCCAGCCTGCCGACTCCGCCACAGGGAGATGCACATTAGCCTCTCATTTGTCGGGGAAATCTCACTCCTTCACCGCCCAGAGAGGGATGAAATACACCCCCACCCCCACCCCTCACACCCCCCTGCTAAAGCATTTTATTCCCCTTATAGATTGACTCTGCTATTTATTAGTTGTGAGATGGAAACCAGAAAGGGGTAATAAAATGAAAATGATCACACACGACAGATTTATCTCCTTGTAATCATTTTGAAGGGGTTGAATGACATTGGGGGCAGAGGCACGGTGGGCGAAATAGCCACTTAATGCTTTTGAGATGAGCACGCTCAAATATTAATGGGGGTCCCGGGGGAAAAAAAAGGTCATTTCTCAGACTGAGGTGGCATAATAAGAAGGTTAGTGGCAACCGAGATGGTCGTAACATCCAATAGTTGAAAACGGAGGAGATTTCTCTCTGCTCAGCTTCAATGGATGTAGTCATGATGGGAAAAGTCTCCAACCAAACTCGATCTGATCTTTGCGCGTGTCTTATCTTGAAGGTTTGTCATTTAAGCCAATCAGGTGCACTGATCTGACTGAGAGGAGACACACACACAGTGGAGGAATGGGAGCAAGAAAGAAGCTAATTAGGCTTAATTATCTGGTGTCAGGCAGAGGAGGAAGAAGCAGCAGCTCAAAGCAGAAGGACTGAGCAGCGAGCTGTGAAACGGAGCAAGCTGGAGACTGACCGAGCTGTTTTCTCCGGCTCTCAGCGGGGGGGCAGGAGCTCGCTTTTTCACCACAGCTTCACACTCGCTGAGCCATTTTGATGAGCCAGGGGGGCCTTTCACTGCGGGTAATGATTTGGATCCAGCTGTGGGTGATGAAGCAGTTTCTCTGCCCAACGACATGCCAGGATGTGTCGTCAAGAGCGAAAAAAAACACACACGCACACACAAAAACACACACAAACAAACAGGGTTTCTATTTCACAAGTGTCTCCCGAGCCAAGTGTCACATTGCCAGACTGAACCCCCTGGTTTAGGAGCCTCCTGTGTACAAAACGCCTGCATCATATCAGCATCACAAGGGTCCAGGTCCAAATTGTGCCGCTGGGTTTTGTACACTAGGGTGTGTGTGTGTGTGTGTGTGTGTGTGTGTATGAGAAGCTACAGGAAATAAAGGAAGGAAAGAAGTGATTCGGGCGACCAACAAGAACTGAATACATCTACCGTATACTTTAATTATTATGTAGGATTAAATTTGATTTTGAGAACATTTTTATTTCAAAGTTTATTTACATGAATTGTAATCTCAGTTTTATAAAGTTAACAATATCGCAGTGTGACTTTTTTGTTCCAGTTTCCAGCGATCTAATCTTCATCTTCCTGCTCTTCTCGGAGTTCTTTTCTGATTTTTCCTCTAAGCCGCTGGGATCAGTTTGCTCCCGACAGCAATTCCTTCATTTTTATTGAAGCAAATATGATTTCTCCCCTTTTGCTTCTGCCTGTTCCGCTGGAGAAGCATTGCAGTACACACAGCCGCCACACGGGGCTGTACATTTCCCCTGATTTGCCCTTTGTGAGGACAGAGGGCCGGAGGACAAACCCGAGCATGATGAGATCAAATCCAAAATGGAGTCGACCCGAACTGACTCCGACCGCCAATTAACAAACACCTCTCAGATTCTTCCTGGTGTGGGCAAAGACCTCCTTCATCTCTCCAGTTCTGTCTCACCTTCAGAAGCACTTCTCCTCCTGCAGCGTTGATGCATTATGTGATCAGAGGTGATATAAGACATAACGGACGCACACACACACCCGAGGCTACAGAGCAGCAACAGGCCGGACGCCATCAGAATACAGAACAGAATCTGCAGAGTCGGACTCACATCCAGCTGCTCCAGCCAAATATATAAGATATCATCATCTGTCGTCTACTGCGTCCGACCGTAATGTCAGAGCGGATTAGGAGTTGTTTCCGTGGGGATTTCATAGCGTACAGAGTCTTACGCATCATCGGTTGAATATTTTGGCTTGATGAGGGATTAATTACCCCATTTGCGTTTCTCTACACGCTTCAAATTCAAATTACAAGTTATTTTCCTCCAACTTCAACTGGGAACATTGTTATTATTAGGATGCATTTAGATTAAATGTCTCTATAACTTATTTTGTAGTTGTTTACGTTGCTTCAGCCCCTGGCAACCCTCTGTCCTGTACCTATACCTCCATCCTAAAATGTTCTAAGCTCGCTCCTGCCGCTCTGACCTCTGCCCTCTCATTTTAAGCTGCAGCAATAACACTGCGCTCCGTATCCCGTATCCGTAGCGATGCGTCACTCTCATTTCACACTGACTGACCGAGCTCTGACACGCAACCTTGATTAATTAAAAGTGTTTGATTGTAATTACGCCAACGCGGCGCCATCGGAGGAAAACCGGCGAGTGCGACGTCGCCAGGTCGGCCTCATTTTCAGAGTACGGCCCTTTAATCAGCGTCTTGCTTCAAAAGTTTGCTCCTGCGGCTAATGTAGGATGATGAGGATGAAGAGCGACTCACACTGCTTCATCATGGCACTGAGGCTCCTGAAATATTTGCCTTTCAGGAGTCGAGAGAGAGAGAAAGCTGTTCTCGTCTCGTCTTTACTGGCTGACGTTCCTTTCCTCATGCGTGCACATGTTTGAACATGCTGACACGCTCGGTCTCTCGGTAGATTCTCCATGCCTGCCAACGTTGCTTTCTTGATGCTTCTTCACGTTCTCGCAGCTTCGAGATACACCAAGTCCCCAGACCGAGGGACGTGTCTCTGCGGCTTCAGCTGCTGAAACGGCTCACAGGATGAAGAAAGGGAAAGAAAGATAAAGACCATATAAGTCATTCACACAGTATATAGACCTACTTGGAGAGTTTGTGTTAGAGTTGAGCTAGAAACCAGAGATTTCGCATCTTTGCCAGGAATTCTTCCAAATGTGATGGAAAATGTATTTGAAATTCTAACATGCATCAAAACTACACATGGATGTTCTCCTGTTTAGATCCTTTATGAGGATTTGGTAGGTAAAGGAACACAATATTCACATTTACAGTATCTGCTGAAGTGTGTGCAGGGGGACACAAATAAGCTGGAGATGAGAGAGGATCAAGGGAAGATGATGAGCGGTCCAATTAAGGATCAAACCTTTTCCTCCAACAAATACAAATCCCCCTTAGAAGTCAAAGTTAAAGTGCTTTGATGCAAGAGAGCAAGCGAACACACACACACACACACACACGAGCAACACTAATCACCAGCAAAGGGCCTTGTGCACCTGAGTGTGATCCCTTCACTTCCCGAGGAAAATGCGATGACTCACATTTTGGTACCTTCCCTCTCTGGCCGTCAGGTGTGACTGATTGCTGCAATTTCTATTTGGGGAAGCAGCTGCCATGTAGTCATTAAAAATGTCAGCCAGGTCCTGACATTTGCTTGATTCCCGCTGCTCAGGAACGAGGAGAACAGGTGCGTCATGCGAACGGACACATTAAGACTCATTCACAGCATTTATCCTGTATCCACTGATGTCCACCGGCCAGGTCGACCCCCATCCAGCTTCAAACCTGAACAAACAAGTGGGGAATTCTGGGGGCAGAAGCAGAGAGATGTTGTTCATATTGCGGGGTTGTGGTGTGCGACCGCAGCCCGACAGATTTCCGAGGTTGTGATTGTAACGTATTATCTGCTGAAGGGGAGTCAAAGAGAGGATTACAAATTGCAGGCGATGCTCCATTATCACAGTCGGTGCAGGGGAGCGCCGGAGCCAAACTGGCACCGGGAGGCGAACAAAGGAGTGCAGAGCCACAAAGAATACAATGAGAGAGAGAGGAGCAAAGAAACAACACACCCCAATGAGTGTGGGCTGTGGTGTGTGTGTGTGTGTGTGTGTGTGAGTGGAATTGAATAGCTGCATTTGAACACACAGTTTTGCAGTATTTTCTACAGGGGAGGTGTTTTTATTACGCAGCATTGTTGATCATTTTTTGTCACTCTGGCTCCAATAATAGTAATGATAATAACAAGTGTTGTTTTGATGTTTTTGTTTCTTGTTTTGACCTTTTTAAACTGTCTATGCAAAGCCGAAAAAGTGGATTTAAAGCCGTGACTTTAGAATTAGAGTGAGATTATGAAGGAGAGGCTGTTTAGGAAGGAAACAAAGATAGGACGAGGCCGTTTCTCTTCACTTGTTGTTTCCTGTCCTGATTTTACGGCTGGTATAAAGTGACTCCATATCAACAGAGCTCATCTGTCTGCTTCACAGAGGCGAGCGTGGCCAGTGATGTACAACTACAACATTAATCTGAATCCATATCGCATTACTCGCTCAGACATATAATTATTGATATGGAGTCTGTTGATACACACACACACACTCACACACACACACACAAACACATACACACACACACACACACACACACACACACACACACACACACACACACACACACACACACTTGCTCACACTAATACCAAAGTATTAAGGTGGTAGTTCTACCTTAAGTCACCATATGAGTAAGAAGCGTAATGTTTTTGGTGTTAGTTCTGATGTTCCAAAGTCTCCATGTTTGTGTACCTGTGGGGTCCAGGAGCTTCTGATCTGTTTGCCAGGCAGCATGAAGGCATCAGAGGAGGTGGAGACTTAAGAAAATACAACAACACGTCTGACACTCTCGGGGGAAGACGAGAGAGCAAAGAGAGAGAGATGGGAAACGGGAATATGAAATGTTTTGATGATGGATTTCACACTGGGAGGGGAAACTCAAAGAGAAGGCGTTCCAGAAGGAGAACACGTGTGGAATCTTAAAGGAATAAAGAGGAAGCAGGAATAATAAAGATGAAAAATAACAACAAGCGCTGACCCGGATAAATCTGTGGGATCCTCATTCCTCATCTCAGCCACTTTAATCAATGGTTTGTTTGACTCCGTCCCACGGGGGGACGAGTACAGAATTAAGATGAAGGATCTGTTCACTGTATTGATATCTGCCTGCTGTAAATGAAGGAAAAGAATGAATAAATCATCACACAAAGTCTTTTTTTAGGCCAAATCATCGAGTTCTAATCACAACACTGAGATGTGGATGTGGATACTGGATATATTACACATTATTCTATTATGTGTACTGCCACAAATATGAGATTATACGATTAAATACAGAAGAAATAAGCAGATTTACCACTGATGATACTTGTGTTCTGTTGTATTTGTAAAAAAAACACGGCTAAAAGTTGGTGCCATTAAAATCTATTAGTCATTTTACGAGTGTGAACTTACAGATGAGTGACTGCAGCAGATGGACGTTAAGAGGAGAGGAGAGGAAGTGCCAAATTTAGTCGTAAAATGCATCAAAACATTTTATTATACACTGATAGCGTTGATGTAGAGTGCTGATGGGTTTAATCTCCTCTTTATTATTCTCCTCTGGCTGTTGGGGAAAACGTAAATATTTTGTTCTTTTTAAAATCAAATTTTATTTTACATCATCATGGTGTGTAACAGAAGCTATGCATTATATTTCCCTATTAATCATGTGGATTTGTGACAATAAACATGGGCTGGTTGTTGGTTTTGGCTACAAAATATGTTGTTTTAAAGGAGTGGATTGATTACAGTTTTTTATAGTGTGTTTTTAGTGTTTTAGCTGTTCAGAGTGGATAATTCAGAATATTTGACTTGTCTTTGTGTTTTATTATAATTGAGAAATTCACAAAGGGGAGGGACAGGGTTAAAATGTTAATAGAGTTTTTGAAAATACCACCTGTTCCCCTTTTATTTTGTTCTAAAAAATGCTGCACATTAGCGCTGCACTCTATCCGCCCTAATCACAGTTATTACAGTCACAGAAACACATTGGGTGAGGTTGAGGCGGATACACTCTCTCTCTCACATTTCGACACACACAGTAGCAGGAAAATCCCCAGGCTGGGCTGTTTGCTGTGATGGCTCAGCAGCATATAGCAAAATGGAACACAGCCTCATTAATGTTATTAGTTACACCTCCGCTTCCCCGGCTAAGACGTCAGCTCTTTAAAAAAAAAAAAAAGGCTTGTGGAAGCGTCACTGTATCACTGCCAGGTTTAACCTCTGCATAATTATGAGAAAGGTGAGAAGATAATAAAGAGAGGGAACAGATTTAAATTGAAAATTGCAAGACAACAAAAGTGCAAAATAGTTAATTAAGGCCAGACTTTAGGAACGGGGTGAAGAAAAGGTCAAATATTGCAGGGACTATGTGCATTAAGCAGTGAGTTTGCTGTGCTATCACATTGCCCCGTGTTATCTCTGAAGAAATGACAGTCTGGAGCCCTGTCTGGCTTCTCCGTTTACACCGCTGTGCCTTAATTAACACAGCGCTGAATGGAGGCGCTGCGCCTGGATGTGCTGGACTCCAGCAGGGAGAAGAGACTTTAAACGCGTGCCAACAAAATTTGTCTTCCCGACCGCTGGCGTTGCATTGAGTGTGCTGCTGACCGCCATTATGCTTTTCCAGGAGACAGTGCAGAGAGGCTGGACCACAGAGAGACACAACACAGACAGCAGTGGGGTGTTTACTGCACTGTGGCCAAATGCCCCAAAACAAATTATTGTACTACGGCTCCAGAAATACCATTTTTCACAGCAAACTGTTCCCCCTTAACAGCAAGCAGCAGGCGACAGGAGACACTATGGACCTCAGTGTTTAAGCAAAGAGGTTACAGGTGTGTTCAGGTGACCATTCGAGTTGGTAAATACAGTCGCAGAGTTCCTAACTCATCCTTAAGACACATTTGAGCCTTTCTTCTTGTTTATACCCTGTGGCTCAGTTCATGTACAGCAGCATCTGGACATTGCAGAAGTGGCAAAACTCAACCAGGATCACAAAATAAGGTATAGAATCGATTGTTATTGTAGTTATCTGTGAAGTTGTCATCGTTTGGCCTTGAGCGGCTTCATCACGATCGAGCAGTTTGTGACACGCGCTGTCATTCTGTCATTCTGTCACTCAATTTTGTCCTGTTGAACTAAAGGTCAAGCTCAGAGCAAAACCTCTGGCAGCAGCTAAACAGTGTGTTGTTCCTCTCAGGAGTGGGCGTGCTTCCTCTCAGGGGTCTGCTCAGAGTGTTGCTGACATCAAAGCCGACAGTGTAAGATTAAAAATGTAACCTTTCTCCCCGCACGCAGAGAGACAGATGCACACAAAGACGAGTCTGCCGCTGGCATCCCTTGTTTCGGCTCGCATCACACACTGCTGTACGCACGTCGGGTTATAAATCTTTCAAATGGCTCGATCAATCAACAGATCACCAGGAAGTTGAGCAGCCCCTGCACATAGGTGTGTGTGTGCGTGTGTGTGTGTGTGTGTATAGAAACAGCGGTATCCTACCTACCCTCTTTGACATGAGAAATATAGGCTGCTGAAGTGTTTCCCTGGTTGAAGATGATGAAAATCCATGCTTTGTGTTCCATCCATCCTCCCTTTGACTGCTGGAGGGTGTGTGATTGATTTCTTTGTATGACCTGTCAAACTTATGCGCACCAACATATTGACTTGATTGGTGATTCAATAATGAATCCCTGCTCAGGTATATTTTGTATTATGTCAGAATAATTAGGCTCCAAAACTCAAATATCAGAGCTGCGTAACATCCACTGATGAAGATTACAGTGACCTGGTGCTTTTGGCTGGTGTTTGATTCCATGTGAAGCCATACATGAAAGAGTCGTCAAGCAGCATCAGACCGATCAGTACCTGCTTTCCATCAGTAGATGTCAGGCTTCACACTATTTTGGACTTGACTGCCGATCACAAATTGCATCTGATGAATGGACAGTACATGCTTACTACATGGGTGAGTATTGGTGTTGGTAGGAAGCAGATCCACTCAATTTCTGCCCTATCGTGGCTCAGACACTGGACAGTTTACATTACATATTCCCATTCTGAGAGATTATTGCAGTCCGCTTTTCCAAATTTGATCTGCAGGATCTCTACAGAAACTATGGAGAACTGTGTGAATGACATTTGATCACTCCACAATTCGCAAGACTCCTAGGGAAGGCAGTAGCTCAGTCGGTAGAGCTTCCGCTTGGGAACCGGAGGGTCGCCGGTTTGAGTCCCTGCCGAGGTGCCCCTGAGCAAGGCACTGAACCCTCAATTGCTCCCCCCTCTGCGAAGGGTGGTAGTGTAATGCAATGTAAGTCTCTTTGGATAAAAGCGTCTGCCAAATGATCGTAATGTGAATGTAATGTCCTAGCTAGTTAGGTTATGTTTGTAAGAAACCACCTGTTGTGACGTGTGCTGGCTGATTCCCTGCTTCCATTATGAAAGATCCCAGACGTTGATTATACACTAGTTGGTTACTGGCATATTGATAGTTCATCCAAAGTAGTTCTCTCTTCATTTGCACCTATAATAGGTTGAAAGCTGTTTGATTTTTCCAGCGTACACGGTGAGCTGATCACTGAAGTAACTGACTGAGTGAGTTAATTAAACAATTAAACGAGCCGCCGACCTCAAATCTTGGAGGACAGATTATCAATAAATCCTTTGGCTCAGAGTCAGATGGGTATATTTTGTTGTTGGATATCTGAAAGAATCTATTGATTATGGAATCCAGCTCCGGAACACCAATTTGTGAGGCTCTAGAGACTAACAATTTGCCATTCAGCTAAATCAGCAGTGTATGTCCCTCTACTACATACTGTGTGATGGCGAACACAACAGAGAACGTGGACAGCAACCTTTTGGTGCCTCTGCATGACCAGACTGACATTATGCCATTCCATATATCTGAAATAAGAGGATCTATATGTCATATCCTGTATGTGCGCCTGTATGAAGCCCTTCCTCTGACCACAGCTCACCTCCCTAATATCTCACCTGACAACTTGTGCCTGAGAATGTTAGTGGTGGATTTAGATAGCAAAATGTCCTCAACTAAAAATAGTTCCCAGAAGGACACAAGACCACGCGCACACACAAATACACACAAACACACACAAACACACGCTAATCGTGAACAAAAACACCCCTCTGACCCGTGTCCAGCTCAGCAGCAATTAATTGGAGGTCACCCTCCTCTGTGACACGGCTTGTTGGAAAAGTGCCCTTTTCTTTTGGGCTCCGACCATCTTATTATCCAATTACTGCTCTCTATTCTGCTTCTGCTGGGAATCATAGGATACAGGATGAGCGTTTCATCTCGCCCTCCCCTGTTTTCAGCCTTTCCCTTTTCTATGAGAGACCATTAGGGGTGAAGTAAATGAAGAAATACATGACGGCAGTTTCCAGGGAGAGAGTCGGTTTTCACACGTAACCTTTTCGGTAATGATAGGTTGAAGCTCGGCTCGGTGATGTGTTTGTGTGACACAAGTCACTGTTGGAAGTGTTCCATCAATTAAATGGTAACAGAGAAGCTTGGATCATCCTGGACATGCCTGCAATTATTGGTTGTGACACCTTCAATGGCAAACTGGAGTATTTGAAGGGGAAACGTACTACAGCAGTCAAACACATCTACCTCTAATGCCAAAAACTACGTAACCATTAATATTCTGTGCTTCTAACCAGAAACAGGGACAGAATCCATGGTTTTAAGATAAATAACCGTCTCCCATATTGTTCAAATTACGATTTAATAGCTGTTTGTAGAGCTCTTGTCATCGTTGACATAAGACACGAGTTTAGCCGGGGCTCCAAAATTGTGCATTGTAGGTTATCTATCACATCCACACACATCCTTACAATCATCATCTTGAGAATCTGGAAAGACAAGAAAAGTGCTCCTCTTTCTGCAAAATGCAAGGCCAAGTGGGGGGAAAGTACTGTAAAACAGCTTTCAGGCGAACACAATGGATTAAAAACAGAACATTGTATGTGTTATGGAGAGACAGTCCTTCCTCAAACATACTTCCCCAACAAAGGGTTGCCAGTTCTGAAGGATTGCCTGGGAAACTTCCAGAGATGGCAGAAATCTTTGTGGCATTGGTTTGGTATGTTGCTGTTGTTGTTGTTAAAATGCATGTTTGTCTCTCACAACAAAGATTATAGACAAGATTACGGCTGAAACCAATCCAGTATGTTGTGTAAATTGTGACTCGCTCAGTGAACTGTGAAGCATTAAAGGATCATTACAGAATCCAATGGAAGATAAATGAGGGACAGCATGGAGACAGAAGAAAAGCCAAAGCACTTATTCATTTGCTTGTTGGAAGCGATTTCAGACTTAGATTTGTTAAGTCTCAGTCAAATTTTACAAGAGGGGGGAAAAAGAACAAAAGGAAAAAATGGGCAGAATGAATCACAGAGGTTTGTCAGTGCTGTTCTTGTTTTAAATCATGAAGCCACTGTTTTCAGGACGTGTCACTGAAATATACACATCCTCCCTCTTCCTAAACATAATGGTGGCAGGAGTGAATCCAATTCTGGAATATCGTTCACATCTTTCAGAGGCCACATGTTAGACGTTGGGGTTATAAATTGAAGCTCTGTGGGGTTCTGTCCATTCTCCAACGAGCCTGGCTACTGCACAGACTCGGGCCTCTGTCCAGCATCTCTGGCCGAGCGAGCGCCGCTGTGAATGGAGGCTTCAGACGGCGTTTGCAGCTGGCTGTTCCATACGGATGGTATGAACCAGACTGACTCCAACTTTCTCGTCGCTCTCCTCCAGCTGGCTCTGCGCGCTGAACAAAAAAGAGAGAGAGAGAGAGAGACCCAGCGATTGTGTTGGAAATGTAATAGGTGGATCCTGAGGCTGAAAGATTGGGGGAAAATGTGTGTTAGTGAGTTCTGTGTTTTGTTTGTTACTGTGGTTTAAATACTGATTGTTCTCTATTTATTCCAGCTTTAAGGTTTACTTGCATGAAAGCGGACCAATGTACCGTATAAAGATGTGACTATAGCACTCTGGTATATTTAGAATAACTCTTTAATTTTCAAACTGAAGTGTCATGAAGTCCAACACGAGATTTCCTCTTATGCTGCTTGAAGCCAAACCTTTGAAGCCAAACTCCATTCAGGAATTTTTTTGCTTTTGAAGAAAGAACAAAAACAATGCTCAAATGTTTTCTTAACCAATAGGGGCCAAGCTTTAATGAGGCATAGGTAACGTCCATCAAGCAAGTATTTTGTCATTGCTTGAATGCATCAGCAATTCATTTCTTGTAATACCTACATTTGATGCCACAAAGTTTGAAACCAAGTTCACCGAAGTTGAGGTTGACATGATATCATTCTGCACTTGAGTGAATCTGCCAAATACTGTGACCCCACTGAACTATACTCAATATTGGTGCAAAATAGTCCTCCTACATTCCTGAATCTTATATCTGTTTACTTGTATGTTGGATGTGCTTATTGTGTCTGCCAAGCTTCCAGATAGAGTTTTGTAGTTCTAAAATAGTCCAATACGGTGAAACTCCAACCCTGCTTTGGCATCGTTGCCTTTTTCAAAGCCCGTTTGCTGTCACCTTCTTCTCCTTTACTGTTTATTTATTTTCCCTGGCTTCCTTTTATTCGTGCATTGTGGAGCTTTTCCATTCACAACAGAACTGAATCTCATGATTATCTGACCATATGTGGGTATGTGTCTGTGTATCACTGTGCAGTGTGAGGTGCGTACACTCAGTGTGTTTCAGTGTGTGTCAGAGGATGGATCCCTAACAGCACGTATTCATCTTCAGCTGCTTTGGCCGCCTCTCGCTTTCATCCTATTTATCCTCCCTTTTCATTTACCTTGGGTGGAAATGTCGTTTTGAAGTGAAGAGAAATCGCCGAAAGTTTCCCTCCGGCGCTGATAGATGGAGTTGAGACGACGCCCAAATGAACAAACCGCAAAGCAGAACAGGAGGAATGCTGACATATCATCCTGCCACACTCACACATGCTTGTCACAGTGTTTTGCCCGTGTGCAGGTTGTGAGTTTGACTCTCTGTTCATATACGGTGTGTCACAGATAGGAAGTACGTTCCTCCCCACTGAATCTCTTCCTCTCAGTGCATAAATAAGCTTTGACATCTTTATTGCCTGTACGTGGGCCCCATTTTCCTTCTGTCACTTCTGAATGTTTTTTGTATCTTCATTCTACTGTGTGAATCTGTTTTGCTTAAAGTCCCTGTGTGAAGAAAAATAGTGGCTAGAACTAGTCACTCTGCATTCAGATTCAGAAGTGATGCCAACCTGTGATGTACAGGAGGAAAAGTGCAACTAGATTCACTGAGACTTTTCTGAGAGTTGTCTTGTCTAACAACAGGCCCTTTACCATCAAAAGCTCTACTAACCTTGGAACTATCAGGAGTAGGACCTGTGTGGTTCCTTCAGCAAGTTGGACGTACATTCCAGCAAATCGCTGAACTAACTCAACTACTTTATATTTGTACAGCGCAAAGATAAGTTGGTAAGAAATCAACTAAAACCTACAGAATCTACCACAGCCCTTGCTCAATTGTTTATCATATGCTTTATATGCTTCACAAGCTGCCACACTGCGGGACTTTGCGCTATAGCCCGAGGCATCACCTGAAGTGTGTGTGTGTGTGTGTGTGTGTGTGTGTGTGTGTGTGTGTGTGTGTGTGTGTGTGTGTGTGTGTGTGTGTGTGTGTGTGTGTGTGTGTGTGTGTGTGTGTGTGTGTGTGTTTAGAATTTGACTTTTTTAGTCCTTTGTGGTAAAAGTAAAAGGTGTGTGTATAGAGTGTGTCCGTACCTGGACGAAAAGGAAGATACAAGCTTTTGTCTTTGTCCACTGTCTGATTTTGGCTCATATCCCAACAGCCTCTTCATTTGAACAAAAACACTTTTATTTTATTTTGTTCTGTCCGCCGGTGTGTGAGTCGGTGTTGTTAGACCGGAGTGAATTTATCACCTTGAACGGCAGCCAGCTGTGCCTGGCCGCCATGGCGATAACGCCACCACCGACATAGATGTAGAAGACGATGGGGTGAGAGTTCAGATGAAAGCTGTACTCATTAAGTTGTTCACAATGCAGAGAGCATTGTGTATGTTTCTATTCTTATCCAATGCCTCCACTCTATGCAGTTTTGAGTGATACCTCATGTTCTGCTGTGCTTTGTGGGGATGTGCCAGTTTAGAAACATATGGCTTCACTTCAAAAGGCTTCAAGCTAGATTCACTCCTCCATCTCAACACTTCTCCTTGGCCGTTTAAAGCTTCACTTAATCACCGGACAGGCCCCCATCCTTAATATGGCAAGGCAAAGATGGATGCACGGAGCCAAGTCGTGGAGTCAGTCAGTCAAACGTCAGCGTGTAGTGGAAACAGACAGGAAACTGCAGAAGACTCCACATGCAGTCGGTGGATATTGATGGTTGCCACGGTTTCACATAATGTGTAAATTATAGCCTATTGTAAATTAGACATGTTACATAAAATTCTTATCTATAAATCTGTCAAAAAGTATCAATGATGTAAGCACAAACACACTCACACACACCATCTCCTCCTCCCTCTCCTCAACACAATTAATTTGTATCTCTCCTTTACCTCCTCTTTCCCCTCCTGTCTTTCAACGCTTTCAAATATAGAGACGTGTAAACAGCATTTTATTAAATACCATGTCAACCTTCTTCTAGATGTTCTCAGTGTTGTGAGAGTGACTCTGCCTCTCTCCTAGAAGCTAATTCAGTATGTGGAGAAGGAGACAAGATGGCGTGCAACATATTTTTAACTGCATGTATGGATGTTTATGCGCGGTCACGGCCTGGCGCTTGTGAAACCTTGTCAGCAGCCACACAGAGGAACCATTCCCATAACCTATTTCAGACTTTATTATTCCCCTTAGAGGAATTGTATAAATTACCTTTTTCTAACTGGTCCAAACAATTTCTGCCCCCTCGGTCACTTACGATAAGGTTTAGTCTGTTCAATTACATCATTTCATTCAAATTATCTATAGTTGCTGTCCAAGTGTAGCACAGAATGTTTCATATAAGACATGAGCTTTGTGCCATGAAATGTATATATTCATGATGAACTCCCCTTGATGCCTTTTGTACTGTGAAAACTTGGCACCGGTGGAATCCATTGTCACCGTCTGACACGATTGAAACAGCAATACAGTGTTTGATGCCCATTTTAGCTGGAGTATGAAAGTCTTTTCATTATAATGTATCATGTAATATATGTGTCTGTATGTGTGTGTGTGTGTGTGTCTGTGTGTCTGTGTGCGTATGTGTGTGTACGTGCCTGTGAGGGAGAGACTGTATGTTCATTTCATCAATATTGGATTTTCTTTGCTTTTTCTCTTTGCCAACCCCGTATTGATCTGAGTTACCAAACAAAGAGTGGAGGAACAGAGGAGGAAGGAGGGAGTGTTGGAGACGGAGGGAAAGAGGAAGAGAGGACAAGAAAGGAAGACAGTACCTAGCCAAGACTGCTGTTTCATATGAGGGTTCATGGCTCAGATCAATAGAGTGTCTGTGTCTGTGTGTGTGTCTGTTGTGTGTGTGAGATAAGACACAAACAGGCTTTCCTCTGACTGTTTGTTCCACCATCTTCCCCCCTCTGGAGTTCACACAGAGCTCAGACGTCGGCCTCCTGCTCGATCCATGGATCAGCTTTCCTCGTCTGCTTCCTTCTCACTTCTCCTCCTCATGTTGTCAATTTAGTCCCCCATTAGTAAATCTTCCTCTTCCTCTCCTTTATTCTCTATTCCACTTAAATCTCATTTTCCATATCTTCTCCTCTCTCTGCCTCCGTCCCATTCTCTCTCCTGTTCTTTCCCGCTGTTCCATTCTTAATTTCCATAGCGACATCACCTCCAAACTCTTTGCATGATATGAGGCCTATTTGAGCTCAGTATTATCTACTGTCATGTTCATATGTTTGAAGATCCATTAGAGGAACGTGTTTCAGTAATCTGTCCTCGTTGTGTATGACTTGTCGCCTACTTTGGCTTTGACGTCCTTCCCTCCCTCCGAGCTAAATTGCCGTCTTCTCCCAGGTCATTGTGCTTTGCGTAAAGTGCAATTTATTTGCTCGCAGCCATTCTGCACCTGCACACAAAGTGGCATCAATTTCCACCCGGTGAAAAATTCACACAGGGCCGTTCTCTCTCTCCTCCATCATGACATTTTCCGAGCTCCGCCGCACAAAGCAGGCAGCTCTTAAAGGGAAACAAAGGAGGTCAAGGTGCCAGGCCTACAACGGTGACTCACAAAATGTGTATGAGTGTTTCTGTTTTTTATGGCAGAGGTCCTTGCAGCTGCTCAAGGAATTGGTAAAAAATAGATTCTTTGTCCTTCAGGCCAACAATATTATCCACTGGACCTGCTGCTAAAATCCCTTTCATGGCCGTTTCCATTGTTTGATAGATTTGTGTGATTTAGTTCACTGCTAGTACATTTAAACCGTAACGGTAATCTTGTTTTTACTTCTATATATTTTTCATTGGCCTCTGTTTTTTACCCTCCTACTGATTTGCACAGTATGAACAGCTATTGCACATCTCCTTTTACTTAGGTACAATTCAATTTGAAAAAGGCACACAAAGAGAGAAACACCTGCTTTCATCAAAACGACAATATCTCCATGAAGTGCTTGGGTTTTTGTGAACACCAGGTGTGTGTTCTTGACCTACTTCAGCTAAACAAAAAGGCTTTACACCAATATTTATAGTTACAGTATTTAATAGGGGTGATTGGCTGAGAGTACAGCCACAAGAATTGAAAACAGATCTGTGTTTATGTCCTTGACATGGAAATGAAAGTCATAAACAGCTGTGAGAAACTCTCTCTTAGCCAGTAAGGTTCTACACACATAATGTCTTTAACAAGATGCTACACTGCTGTTGACTTTCTGTTGAATTTCACTCTTTATCTCTCTCCTTCCTCTTTATCCTCCTCTCTCCTCTTCCTCTCCATCTCTATCTCTAACAAGGAGTACTCTGACTCTGACTGAGCTCTATTCCTTTGCTGCCTTGTTCTTCTAACTCACCTCCACTGAGTTCTCGTCTCTAAATATAGAACGTTGACCTGCTTATTTCAGAGACAGACGGTGAAACTCTGACTTTAACAACCTAAAGTGTATCTAAGGTCATTTCAGTCCAGGTTTGTCTGTTCCCTCTTTCCCCCTATGATGTCATCAGTGGCCAGACAGCTGTGGACACATTCACAGCTGTATGCATGTTGATGTATACAAACACAGAGAAATGAAACAGATCCCTTTCAACAAACACAAACAGATTCTTATTTTCTACCTTGATCTCATACTTTAATTTAACATAATGTGCTGCATGTGGTTGTTCAGATGCTTTTGAACAGCCGGAGTTTTGTTCCCTGTTTTGAAATTGTAATGGAATGGTGATGTTTAGAGCTTATAATGTGTTGGACTCGCCACAATGTTTGTCTAAATACATTTTAGTCCATCTGTCCCTCGCTGTTTTTTCCAATGTCCTCATTTTACCAACTCTGATCCGGCAGCAGTGTGTGTGTGTGCCAGCAGCAGACACACATGTGCACCTGACACTTTTCCGAACATTCCTGCGGAAAAACGTCAAAGCACAGCTGCAGGGCAGATTGTACTCACACACACATGCATTGATTTCAAGGGTGATGAATGTGAGTAATGTGTTTTTTGGGGGGAGTTTTTACAAATGTACATATTATTTCACTCCGGGATGGAAAGTGTACTCCTCTACCAAATGACTTGATAAGTCCCATCATCATTTCTCAAAGGAAGCACGCCTCATTGGACACAAGTGTTTCTTCATTTAATAAGCTGTGTCAGATCCATTGATATGATAATTCTCTTTTTTGTAGGAGAAAACTTTTCACTCCCTCTCTCCTGTGTTATCTCTTCTTCCCTTATTCGTCCATCATGCTGTCTGTTTGTGTGTCTGTGTTGCAGTGTTCGCTCTGTTATCATGCTTTTTAGACTGTCTGCACTGCACAGCACTGCATTGTATGGACTCAGATCAATGTACTCACAACACTCACCTCCAGGCTTTATCGGTTAGATGTGTTCACTGCAACACAGCTCCATCCTTCAGGTTAACGTGGACTGGAGGCACATTGTTTACCCTAGAAGTTATTGTGCTGTTCTGTTTTGTCACGGTTATCAGGTCCATATTACCTTTGACTTTACTCTCTTTCAGTTCCTTTATCATCCCTTTCACTTCCCTCATTACACTGTGTGTCCTGCCCTCTAAATTTAAGTTGTTTGTCCAAGTCCACTGCTTGATGAACTTCCAGTAATCTACACGGTGTGGACATGGGGCATGTCTCACCCCGCGCCTCAAAAGACCTCATTTATATTTATGACAACCTCGACTCCCTGTTCCTGATTAATCCACTTAATATTAGGAGGCACATCCATAAATCTCCCTCTGCCTCTGAGGAGAGTGGTGATGTGTCAAGAATGCCAACTCCCGGACTCCAAGAGGAAGCTACACCGATCCCAATGCCCCTGATTGTGACAACCCACACCATGCATAGTTGTACGCTTTCACAAACATAAAGTTTATAGTAAAAAGAAAAGTTTGGTTTAACAAGACAGCTATTGATATTCCGAAGATGAATTATCCTCTCTTTCTTTGGGCAGACAGAGGAAGAGATCTTGAAAGAGACACATGCTGAGCTACAGATTAGCCAGTTGGCAGAGATTGCACTGTTTGAGCCCCTCTAAGGACTTCAAATCAGAGGATAAACATCAAGTTTGAATACGTCCGTGACAGAAACAGGTGGCGCACAGCTTTGATCATTACAATTTATTTTGTTTTCAAGACTTCTCATTCTTTGGTCATTGATTAACTTTGAACAAACCAGGGCTTTGGGCTGCATCTGTGTATGCATCCAAGAACATGGATTTGTGTGTTTGTTTGCCTGTCTGTTACACAAACCTTCTGATTCGGTGCATCTCAAGTCTCTCTGTGCCACACACAAACTTGTAATGCAAACCAAGACTATGTCCTTGAATACCCCAGAGGATCCCTCCTTCCACTACTTCATTCATCCCTCCCTGCCTTCAGCTCTACTTAAGCAGATGGCCACAGATGGGAAAATGGAGCCCAGTGAACCTGATGGCATCTGTTTTGGGTCACACTCTCCATAACCCTCCCACATGCACCGAGTCATACCATGCACACAGAGCGCCTTATTACTCACAGCCTGGCCACTATGGCATATGCAGATGCCACAATGACAACACAGTGCATTAGTCTCTCCAGCTATGACAGCATAACCTGGATAAGGTATCAAAGGCCTGTGTCGATACAATACAGGGCACTGTGTGACATTCTGGGAAACACAGCCAAGTTTAATAAATAAGCACTGCCTACGACTTAATCATATATACAGTATATAGTATGAACATGTTGAGTGCAAACAGACACCTAAAATATATGTTTAATTAGCTATAATGTGACTTTAAAATAAGGCTTTTAACATAGGTCACTGCTGTCCTCCTTAATCAAGCACCCCAGTATCCCAAGGGCTGCGTTCTTGATCATTTTGGACTTAAATCTTGTCCAAAGGCCAGGGAAAGTCTAAAGCCTCTGTGTATTAGATATATTCCTTCCTTTAGTGATAATTGCAAAACTTTTCTTTCACCACTTTAGCCTGTTTCAGCAAAAATGCTGATGATTCAACAACCTTTCCACCTTCTCCTCCCACCTGAATGCTCATGTGTGAGGAGCAGGTGAAATGAGGTATAGCGGCCCTGGCCAGGACAGCTGCCATCCACCGTTCAGCAAGTCCCATCCATTTCCAAGCACAGATCATTACGGCTCTGATGGTGGACAGATGGTGATGAATTGGTGCCGATACTGTTGCAGGACGATTTTGGAACCATTCGCTTGCAGAAATTGCTATATCACCTTTTCTTCATCAACAGAAGGGCCAGATACCAAAAGAAACTCCACCCTCCTCTTCCCATGAGCTCAGTTTACTAATGGTGGGTAATGCCATAGAGTGGTGGGTAATGCCATAGAGATGATGCTTGCTTGATGCATTCACAGATGTTAATTCTGAGTGAAACAATCAGGATTTGCAACCGACAACAACAGACATTCAGCATCTGGTAGCCCAATAAACTCTAGCAATCTGTGTGGTGTCGTTAGGGGAGCAAATATAGAAAGACTCAACTTCTGACTCTCATGTTGAGCAACATAGCAAAACAGAAACTCCAGGGAAATGATGTTCTTTCGAAGGATTTAACGCCAGACTGTAAAATGTGTTTATTTGTCCATTAGCCAATGCTGTCATCTAGTGGTGTGAATCTGTGTAGACTCCAATCCGCTTGTTCCATGTGAAAAAAGAGAAAATGTTTTGGACTTGTGGCTTCTGTGTGGGATTTCCTTCGGGAATGGCAAACACTCCAGACCTTGACTGCTATTTTTGTGTCCTGTGCCAGTGTAGTTTGTTGGCCTTTTTTGCTGCTGAGTCATTGCTGCCACGCTCCTCCAGTAAATTGGCAAATGTTACTTTAAGAGGCCTGTTGAGTGAATGTCAAATATAATCACACATTGGCCAAGCTGTATTATTAAGATGGTATTGCAACATTCATCTTTTTGGTTGTGTTGGATGTCCTGATATAAATGCGAATTAATTACAGCTTTTACTTTGGGGGTTTTTGTAGTGTTTTCTCATAAAAAGACCAACATCACTGAAAAATAATGTACAAAAGGGAGATAATATAACCCACCATTGGAGCAGAAGGTTCAGCAGTTAATTATTGGGTGGCAAAACTACTTCTACCCAATAAGAACCACACTATACATACATACATGACAATCTTTGGCTTACATGAAGCTCTTCCAGCATCTCACTGAGTCATTTTCACAAACATCATCGACCTCAACAACGTTAGAGAATGCCTCCATCTGGTTTAAATCAGCAAAATCCTACCACATAATTATTCAGTTACTTATTTCAAAGAAAGGGTTTCTCTGCCAATGATCAGACTAAATGGACAAGTGACCATTGAGAACCAAAATAGCCCACTCAGCAGTTTGTAAGCCACTGTCCAAACACTCAGACAAAAGAGATGGCTGAACCCTCCTGGCTTGACTATACAAAGAAGTTCAAACATTTGTGTCATGTTTAAGACACCTGTCGAATCACTGAATCTGACAGCTAAACTTGGTGGACCAGCTTCTGCAATGGATGTTTAGTTACCACGTACAAAATAGCGTAGTGTAAATTTAAAATCCTTTTATGGGACACCTACCTGCGTCATCATCAACTGGCATCCCACTTCTGATATTGATCGACTCTGCTTTTGATGTTGGAAGCAGTTGCAGTTGCATCAGCCAACATTTTGGCTATTCTGGATATCTGGTCCTTGGCAGGGATGATTGGCGAGATACGTCCGTGATTACTATCTAGACAGAGGGAACTTAACTCAGAGAGAACTCTAACCTTAATAAATAATAAAGTAGTACATTGTAGCAATAGTCTTTACATTTGTAATAGCATAACAATCTTTCAGGAAGGCTGTACTGTCTCACAAAGAATGCTGCATTCTGCTCCAAATTTGGTAAATAGATTCTCATGGTTTTAGGCAGCTTATCGAAATACAAATCAAGATATGAAGATAAACACAAAAATCTTAGATAGCTGTTTTCATGTTAGGTTTCCATTTGTAATCCTTATTACAGTCGGAGGAAGCCAAAGCCTTTAAATATACTAAATGCCTAACCATTTGTTTGTGGGATCTTTTCAGTGTTGCTTCTGTATTTCAGCTGTTTATGGAAACTGCATCTCATATGTGTGCAACATATCATTATGGTAAAACCTGGCAAGAACAAACCAACTAACAAACTTCTTTTCAATCATTTTATGTTCATTGCATTAGTGCCCCCTCGTGGTTATCTGGGGGTCGAATAGCAAGCGCTGCAAAATGAACTATTTTCGAGCAATGTTCTGTCTATAAATGGCACAATGTCAGTTTAATCTTTTTAAAAAAATGTATCCCGTTCAATGAATTATACACAAAAGACGTTCTTTTAAATCAACGATTTGACTCCAATAAACAGGAAATTCAGAGACACCAACATTTACCACCGCATGCACCAACGACGCTATTTTTTGTTAATAATCAAAACCACAAATGTCTACAAAATCTAACATGATGTTTCTTAAGTAACATTTTGGTCTGGTCAGATCTTGTTTGTCTTCATTTATATTCCGATAAGCCAGACTCCATTTATTAAACTTGGAACAGACAGTATGCGGGCAACAGGTTTAATGAAAAAGAGTAGAAACTAATCAAGTTTTAAAACAAAAAAAACAAAACTATGCAACTGTACCATTATCGCTCAGCCACTCAGCTCGCCGGCAGTCCTTAACTACAAATCCCATGAAGTGGAGTGACGTACGCCCAACGTCTGCGTCAACGTTACTTTGCGCTGGACCAATGGTTGTTCAGTATTTGGTGAGCGACGTACCGGTAGAACCATGTCATTGGTTACTATGTGGTTTCCAGGAAGTGAATGCCACAATTGTAACCGCCTCACACATGTGAGCACAGTCGATAGCACCACGCGCACCGTGTGGAAGGGAGAGATACCGGCTGGGAAGGCAACGTCATTCCTCCGACCACCAACTCGACGTAGCGCTGAAGACAGACCGGAGCGGAGCGGCGTTGTCCGACGCAGGTACGGTACCGGTAACGGTGAATTTTCGATACATTTCCCGTTTAAAAGGCTAACGGTTTTTTTTCGCGTGGTTTCCCGGGTAGCTTGGTGAATGTAGGTCGTCTTAGATAATGAATTGGGTGGGCACTAGGGCCTGGAAGACGTTAGGCCTGAGATTTGTCCGCGCACTGTACTGACAAACACAGCCCGGCTAGGGTCGCTCCCTATCGGTCAGTCCCGCTACCAGCACTGGTCAGGTGCCCGGCGGACACCGCGCCATTGTTTGGAGAGGTACTGAGCCGGCTAGTCATGACCTATAGTTTGTCCGCCTACTTGGACACGGGCCTGTGGTCAGTCGTGTTGCTGAGCAGTTTACCGCATATGTTTTGTTCATCTTTATCACGTCTTTTCAGGTGCTGAAGCGATTACAGCAGAAAGATGGCGGACGACCCAAGCGCGGCGGACAGGAACGTGGAGATATGGAAAATCAAGAAGCTGATCAAAAGTTTGGAAGCCGCCCGTGGGTAAGGAATCATTTTGACCTGCTTGACCATCTAGTGACCGGCCTGGCTGCACTGGCGTGTATGGCTTTCGGGGATAGTGTGTGTGAGGACCGCCGCAACAGCTGGAGATCAGTTGAGTGGGGTCGAATTTGGGAGTGGTTAGCATAGCTAGCTCATTTTAGCTTTGTCTGAAGCATGCTAATGCAGATACCCGCTGTCGCACCGAGCCTATCTAGACGTTTGAAACCAGTGTTGTTTAGAAGGTTGTGCTGTTATGATTGTTTACATTTGTTTTCATTCATGTACGAAGATTGTTGGCTCAATGTGTTACTTTCTTGTAAGGCACATAGCTAGTCACGTTAGCCACGAGGCTAATGCTTGTGGCTAACCGACGTCATCTCTGAAAGAGGCCGCCATGGGTGTCTTTACCAAGAGAGCACGTTGATCGGAATGGGGGGCCGGCTAGCTTAGAGCTTGAACTTCCACATGAGCCGAAACTCATTTCACAAGTCCACGCGATGTTCGCCTGACCTCCGTAGAAGTAGATGATAACATTAACTCTCAGAATTCCCCCCAGACTCGTGCCGTTTGTTTATGGCAATGTTAGTGCTAACGGTGAAGCTAAGCCGGCTACAAACACCCAACGTGTTGTTCGTCGTCAGGGACACTGTGGCCTCCCTAAAGGATCAAACACGCCTCGTTAATAAAGGTGTGAGTAAGCTTCACCAGCTAGCGGCTTTCAATGCGACATCCATCAAGCGGTGAGCCGAATGTGCTCCGTGTCCCACCGCCTGCCATGTCACACACACACGCCGGTGACCATTTGCCCTACATTCAACTAGCTGCCGCTACCTGCATGTGTGTGCCGAGTCAGCGTGTGCGCTTTGTCTTTAGGAAGGCGCTGAATGTAAAGACAGCAGCGTGGGTGCGCGGACCTGAAGTTCAGTCCTTCACCAAGGGCAGACGTTCTATTGTGTCGACTTGAAAAGCGGCGCTGTTTGCCGCTCACCTTTTAGACCTTGTCGGGGTGATACATTTCCTTATGAATGTGTTTTAATAATTGCGGTAGAACAATAAGTTGAAGTAGAGACACCAATGCCAACGGTCATGTTGAAATAAGAGTGGATCAGTTTTATATTTTATGTTGTGTTTTAATGAGATATGGCACAAATCCTTATAGGGCATTGCTGGATAGAATGCAGTTTGTATACTAAGTTGTTGTTTATTTAAAGTATTAAGTATAAGTTCCCTTTGTCTCCATAGTAATGGCACCAGTATGATCTCGCTGATCATCCCTCCCAAGGACCAGATATCCAGAGTGGCCAAGATGTTGGCTGATGAGTTCGGCACTGCCTCCAACATCAAGAGCAGAGTCAACAGGCTCTCTGTTCTCGGGGCCATCACCTCTGTACAGCAAAGACTAAAACTATACAACAAGGGTACGTGTTAACATCAACCGATCGGATAAACACTACATGAAGAGCCACTGAGTTGTTTTTTTAACTTCAGAAGGCAGCGGTAGGAAATTATTGACAAAATAAATCTCAGCGCAGTAGCTCTAACTTTCTGTCAAGTTAGAGCAGTGTTACAGTTGGAACATGGTTAATGTAATAAGGTTTGGAGATTAATATTAATGTAAATGGATTAGAATTCACAGTATATGCTACATTTATATATTTTATATTTCAAAGTTTACCAAAGCTGAAATAGTGTGCCTGAATAGCAACACGTGCTTTTTGAATTCAATAAGCTCGATAAAACCTCAGGACTTTCCCTTTGAATTCGTACATTAAGCAAATTCTGGTCTCCCTTAAATGAACCATACATAAACTCATGCCTCCTGCCAATGACTTTGTCTGCCTTGTCTAATGTCCTTCTGACTTTTCTCCCCCGTTAGTGCCACCTAATGGATTGGTTGTGTACTGTGGCACCATTGTGACTGAAGAAGGCAAGGAGAAGAAAGTCAACATTGACTTTGAACCTTTTAAACCAATCAACACCTCTCTGTACCTCTGTGACAACAAATTCCACACTGAGGTGAGGGCTGATGCTTTTGGTGGTGTGTGCTTATGTGAGATTGATTGTCTGAGAAGGGAGCAGGGGTTTAATTTTCTCTGCGTTTATCCATGTTTTTGCTTGGCTTTCTGTCACAATCTCCTCACCGCACCTCTCTTTCTGTCACTCTCCTAACAAAGGCATTGACAGCCCTGCTCTCTGACGACAGTAAATTTGGCTTTATTGTGATCGACGGTAGTGGGGCGCTCTTTGGCACACTGCAGGGAAACACCAGGGAGGTGCTGCACAAGTTCACTGTGGACCTACCCAAGAAGCATGGTACTGATCCACATCACACACACACACACTGAACCTGTGCAGTTTTCATCCACGCATCAGGGATAATGAGACAATTCAATATGGCTTTGCTTTTTTTGCCCTTCATTTTGCCTGTTTGGAAACACTATGGTCATTGCTTGTTGTCGTTGTCTATCTTTCAGGCAGAGGAGGTCAGTCTGCTCTGCGTTTTGCCCGTCTGAGAATGGAGAAGAGACACAACTATGTGCGTAAAGTGGCTGAGACGGCTGTCCAGCTCTTTGTTTCCAATGACAAAGTGAATGTGGCAGGAATGGTCTTAGCTGGCTCGGCTGACTTCAAGACTGAGCTCAGCCAGTCCGACATGTTTGATCCGGTAAGTCTGTGTCTGTATGTGATACACTAACATAACGTTTTATTATGTCCAGTGTGTAAATATACATTATCACACCATTAGCAAGTGCCACCAAATTTTGACAGTTAAATGAAAATATAGTTAAATAGTTGGTGATGTAGCTCAAACTTTAGTGTCGGCATTTTAAAATGTGATGTTTGTTATTGAAAGTAGACCGATACAGAAAAATACTTTATTTCCTGTTGTCCTGAATCATTATTGTGCTCGATTATGTTTTGCCAAGCCAACTGGGTTACTTTTAGTCTGAATCATAGGTGTGGTCCAGTGTGACTAATTCACACTTATGGTGCCAAATTGTTATGAAAAGCGGATGAGTTAACAGGTTTATTGAAGCTGTGTGTGTGTCTCTGTCTGTGTTTGTGTGCAGAGGTTACAAGCCAAGGTTCTGAAACTAGTGGACATCTCCTATGGAGGAGAGAATGGCTTCAACCAGGCTATAGAGCTCTCAGCAGAGGTTCTCTCTAATGTCAAGTTCATTCAGGAGAAGAAGCTCATAGGTGGGTATTTTTTCTATCTCTAATCCACATGTAATCTCTCCATCCCACTAGTTGTGTTTTGATATAACTTGACAATTTCTTCCTTTTCTATGCCAATTGTCTACAGGGCGATACTTTGATGAGATCAGCCAGGACACTGGGAAGTACTGTTTTGGTGTGGAGGACACACTCAAAGCCCTGGAGATGGGAGCAGTGGAGATCCTAATAGTCTATGAGAACTTAGACACCATGCGTTACATTCTGCGTGTGCATGGGGCCGAGAGCAACGGAGCAGAGAATGGTACCATTCCACAAAACCAGTAAACACAATATCATCATTGCTATCTTGTTGCTATTCTATAACCTTAGTGCCTCTTCTGATTTTTAGATGAAAAGACTTTGTATTTAACGCCGGAACAGGAGAAGGACAAGTCCCACTTCACAGACAAGGAGGTGAGTTCATGCGCACAAAGACGGACCCCCCGACATGAACAGAGTCAAAGTGTTTAGCACTGATTAAAACTGTATCTGCATTGTTCCTGACTTTTTGTAGACGGGGCAGGAGCACGAGCTGATCGAGAGCATGCCCTTGTTGGAATGGTTTGCTAATAACTACAAGAAGTTTGGAGCCACGCTGGAGATTGTCACAGACAAGAGCCAGGAAGGGTCTCAGTTTGTCAAGGGCTTCGGTGGTATTGGAGGTGAGTGCGCTCTGTGTGGCAGGCTTTGTGATTTGTAGTAATGGCTAGTGCCTCTCTCATGCAATATCAAGTTAGAAAAGAGTGGGAAATATATATTACTCAGTGCCAGTTTGACTGTCTGAGAGTAGGTTTCTACTGCCACCCGACCAGCACTTTGGATGAAGCATGGTGAGGCCTTTAACTGAAGGGCAGCCATAGATCAGCTACAAGACTGGGCATTTGTCAAATTCCTATTTTGTAGTTTCATAGTTTTTATTGAAGAAGGCATCGGGTGACATAACAAAAATGCAGTTATTGAAAAAAAAATTGAAGGAGACGAAAATGTATAGATATAAGAACACAATTTCATGTGATTGACACGGCTTTTCAATAGGGTATGGTAAACTGTGCTGATTTGATCATCTTCCATTCTGTATTCACCCTGTTATTTTTCAGGAGGAGATGAGTGGCGGAGGGTAAATTGGAATGTTTGGCATTAAAATGTCCCGATGTTGACCAATGATTGTTACATTTTCCTTATTGGTAGCAATGTTTGAAAACTTAATTTCTTCATTTGTGTGCATATATTCATCTCAAGGTGCGCTATTCCAAATATAACAGGTTAAATATGTATATGAAGTGTTTCTTACTGAATTATTAGTGTCATAGGGACATAAGTAGTTCCATTTACACATTCTTACTCCATTTGAACAAAACATGGCATAGCTGGGCAGCCATTGCATTATCCTTAATCTGTTGTCTGTGTTCTCCAGGTATCTTGCGGTACAGGGTGGACTTCCAGGGCATGGAGTACCAAGGAGAGGACGATGAGTTCTTTGATTTGAATGACTACTAGGTAGTCTGGGACTGATAATTGGGAGAAAAAAGAAAAGCAAAGGATTGAATGAAGAAATAAGGAAAGAAAAATGCCACCTCTGGCAGCAAGTGAGAGGGGCGACCTTGTTGACCATATGTATGACAGTCACACCTTCCAATTTACTGGTTGCATACACAAACCTGCACATAAATTTCATGTGTACACACAACAAATTTACATCACGCAGGCTGAAGAGAAGTGAGATTTCTTTCATCCAGAGAGGGAGAAAGCCCTTCCTGAATAAATCCCTGCCTTAGAGTGCTGGTTCCTTCCCCAAGTTGGATTGGACTCGACTCATTTTTTTTTTCTTCCCCTCCCCTCCATTTTGAATGAACACAACAGCAAGTTCCCAGATTCCCTGCTGTCCCCGACCCAGTCTGAAGATGAACTTTGGACTCACTACTCATATATAGAAAATATATTTTCCTTTCTTGCCTCATCATGCCCTTACCCAGTCTCCCTTCTATGCTTTCTCTTTTTTTGCATTTCATTTTTTTACTGGTAACTGCTGCTGTTGTATTTTATGAGAGTGGGGGATTTTTTTTACCTGGGTTTCTGTAGAGAAAGGGGGACAAAGTATTAAATTTGAACTGCTGAAAACGATTGCTACCTGCTCGCGTGCTGTTGTCTCAATCCTATGTCACCTTTTTTCCCCCCTGTAAATGTTTACTTTTAACTGCTCCTCGCCATCAAATTGAAGAATATCATCAAAGGCCCCCGTGGACTGACGAATGTGATCGTTCAAAGAGGTTATGTCATTTGAGAAACTATATTTGGCCGATTGCCTACCTGTTATACAGTGATTAAGAAAGTTAGAGGGGTAATTCATGAAGCATTGAAAAGAAATGAAGAAAACGTATACTTGAGCTGTTGAATATGTGCAGACCACACATACTTTTAAACTATTGCAAGATGAGCAAAGAAAATCACTGAAGTGCTTTATTTTGAAATTTCCAAAGTGGACAACTTTTTTAAAGAAGATCTCTGTTGAGACTATTGCAGTATGAGGCAAATGTCCTGCTGAGGTTTTTTTGTGGTAATGTATTCAATCAAGTAGAATTAACAAGCTGTCGGACATAAAACCAATCCTCTGGAGTTGCAATGATTGGCAGTGACTGAAAGTGCCTGTGTATTGTCTGTTTTGATTATCATTCATGATTGTCATTTTCATTTAAATTGTATAAAATTGGTGTGGATTTACCAAATTAGTTTTCTCAAAATTATAAGAAAAGTCACCAAATTAGGCAACATGTATTTACTTCAGAGCTCTGGCAATGGAATCTTACAATACATAACTTGTATTGTTTTATGGATTATGTTCAACTACTTTCCCTTTGTATCATCCTTCATATTAAAATACCCAACATCCTGCCGCATCTCAAAGCAAAGCTATGCGGATGATTGATTTTGCCTTGGTGTATCCTCTTCAGGATAGCAACAGCATCTTCATCCATTTGCCCTTTTGTTTGGGGGAGTCACCGGGGAAGCCTTGGTAGCACGGTAAGCCAATCAATAAAAGGCACAGAAGTAAAACCACACCTCTTTTGACAAATTCTGCCCAATCAGCTTGTTTCTCATAATGTGGGCGTTCCCTTCCCCCCACCCACCCCTTTGACACTGCCCTACCAAAGCTGTGTGGCTGAGCGAAGTGAATGACGTCTCTGCATTTGCGGGCCGCCGACGCAGGGCTGGGTTTCCATTTTCAGAGCGAGTTTCGGGGGGGATCATCAACATGGAGCCGGAGATGGAGGACAAAACGTTGGATTTGATGGTAAGACCCGTTCGCAGATGAGATCCCGATCACCCAAAATGTTCGGTGTGAATTTTACTGTTCGAGGAAGTGTCGCGGCTTTATTCGACGGCAGGAATGGACCGAAGCGGCTTCTCGGGAGCGGCGGAGGAGAAAGGAGGGGGACCAGAAATCAGAGGGAGGGCCTGAAATTATCGATACATTTTACTAAGATTGCTACGCGTTTGTTCGGATTGACAAACAAGACTCGAACATCAACATCGGATGATTATAAGACGCCGTTTTGCTTTGGATAATATGGGGTTGCCAGCTGGGAAAATAAAAGGTTATTGAAAAGTCGTCGGCCGAACAAAGCTGAGGATACTCGGGGTAGCATTCACTGCGGTGACGCTGCGCCACTCTAACTGGGCCCTGTCTGTGGCTGAACATGTAGCTAACGGCTAGCTAGTAGGCGATGAACTACGTACATTTTACGGGTATGTTATTTTCTATTGTTATGCTTAAGATACATTTCCTCTAATTGGTGTGGCGAACAGTCAATTGATATTCAGCCTAAGGAACGCTGCTTATGGCGAAACTAACGACTGTTTATCTGTTTATAATTTTGAACTGCGTAGAAGGAAGTATGTTGGTTTTTCATTCACATAGCGCTAGCATTACCACGATTAGCGAGGTAGCAATTAGCTTAATAGCAACCGTGCTAAATGCTAGGCTCACCCGAAGAAGCATTTCCTTACCAAAACAACACACTTGAGTTCACCAATAATAAGCAGTTGTCACAATACCTATCGGTTTACTCTGTCCGTCATCGGGATTTGTGGAAGCGGTTCAGCTATTGACCTTAACACGGATTCTATCTTGATACCTGGATAGCAAATGGCTAACGCTAGCGTCACTTAGTGCTAACATTTAGGCTCAAAATGATGGTAAAGAGGCGATGAGTAAGGTATTGTTTTTTAATTTTGCTTGGAAATATACTTGGGGTTCTATTTGCAGTTTACGAATAGCTTGCCAAGACTTCATTCTAGAACAAGTTCAGGTCAAACAGTCAGTCAGTTCTCACTTGCTCCAATAAACAAATCGAGAATGGCGTTGTACCGTAGTTGTACATCATCTTCCATTGTTTCTTTAGTAAATCAGACCTATAAACTCTTAGTCACACTTGGTAACAGTGAGTCTGGACAGTGAGTGCCTATTCCTGCTTTGTTGTCATGTTTATAGATCGTGAATGACCGTGACTGACAGAATTTAAAGGAGATATTGAATATCCTGGTAAACCGAGCTCACTAAGCCATTTCATATCTGTGTTTCCAGCAAGTATGTGGAGTCTATATGCTCAAACAGATGGATATTGAGTTCTGTTTTTCTATATTTATTATTTATACATCAGATCCAAAGTCACTGTCCCGGTTGAAGTGCCCGGCCTATTTGATGGATTCCATTCTACGCATCATTTGGTAGTTGACAGAGTTCATGTTGTGCCCCGTGGAGTTCTGAATCCCAACATTGCCTCTGTTCCTTTATGGTGCAATTACATCATTCTAAACAACTACACAGTGCTGGTGTGTGCAGTCACACGGTTAAAAGGCCTACATCAAATTCAATCAAAAGTTTTGTGTGTGTGTGTGTTTGTTTGTTTGTTTTTGGGTCTCAGTGTTCTTCACTAACCACTCATAATGGATGGCAGGACAGTGGGCGGGGTATCTGTCAAAACAAAAGTGACAGTGATTTGCCAAATGATCCCACTGCCCCTCCCTCTCCTCTACCTATCCCCCCTTCCCCGATTCATGTCTAATAATGCTTCTGTGTGTATGTTTGTATCTTGTGTGTGAAGGAGTGTGTGCTCCTGCGCTCACTGTACCAATGTGTGTGTAGCTCTAATACTGGTTTTTCCCCTCACTATCCCCCCCACCTCCCCCCCTCCCCTCCTCTCCTTACCTTTGATGGTTACACACCCACCTCCTCAATTTCGGTTGCAAAACGTCCCCATTTATTTCTTCATTCCTTTTTTATTTTTTTGGACTTTTCTTTTGTACTATTCCACACACCATATGCCCCCCCGTTCCTCTAACTGCTCACCACTTCCATCCATCTGTCCACTCATCCATCCATTCACTCGTCTGCTTTGGTTTCCTCCTCCCAACTTCCCTCATCAACCCCCCCGCCCCCCTCCCCTCCTCTGTTCCTTTACTCCTCATATCTGGTCTCTCGCTCTCCTCCCTTTCTCCTCTCCCTCACCCTCTCCACTTGGTTCTCCTCCTCCTCCTCCCTTCCTCCCTTCCTCTCTCTCTTTCACACAGTGCTCTGTGCCTCGCTCTCTCTGGCTGGGCTGCTCCTCGGTGGCTGAGAGTTTGTGTGCACTCAGGTGCCTGCAGAGCATCCCCTCCACCCGGGCTCACAACCAGGTTCTGCCTCTCTCCTCTTAATTCTGCTGCCCTTTCTCTCCTCCCCTCCCTCCCCATCCCCTCACCCTTTTTTACTTTTCTTCGCCCACTGCTCATAACTCTTCATACCACCCCGGTGTGGGAAACACCCCCTTCACCCCCCTCAGCATCCTACCGCCTCACCTTCCGTTGTCCTTTCCTCCCTGTTGGAAGCACACTGCTCTCAGGTTGTCTCTGGTGCCTCCTCAGGCTCTCTCTGCTTCTAATGGGAGTGTAACTTGTAACAGAAAATAGGGTCACGTAAAGAATTTAGCATTGTATCATCGAATGGACGTCGGAAGATTCAATGTATTCTATTTTTAATATGAAAGTAATCCTTTAATATGATACTATCGGTTCTGGGGAGACCAGAGAGCAACCTGGCATGTGCTTTCCCCTTCTACCTGGAGGTGTGAGGGCTGAGGTGAGGGGTCTTCCTTCAGGCTCTGAGAGGCTAGGTGCTTGTTTGCCTGTCTGCTTGGCCTTACCCGGCCTGTGTGTTTTATAATCTCTTTCTGCTCTGCATGATCATCAACACCAGCAAGTTCATTCTGGCTTCTTGTTATGTCTGCTCTGGTCTTGGTACTGACCTTTTTGTTTTGTTTGTTGTGGTTGTTTTACTGGCAACCACGACTTTTTATGTTGGTTTTGCTCAGCCTCCGCGGGGGCTTGTTTCATTAAGCTGGGATTAGCTTTTTTTGCTGGATTTCTGCGCTGAGCAAAACCCAGAACAGCTGTTTTTACTTCAGTCCGTATTCCAGATTTGATGTGGTTCTGGGTTTTACGCAGCAACATTAACCAGATAACTCTAATCCTGTTTTTTTGAGACAAGCCCCCAGGTAGAGGCTGCCAATGGCAACTCTTTGGCCTCTGGGAAAGCACTATTACAGCATATTGATAGACAGGATTCTGTTCTAGCCTTTGTACCTACACAGCTATTTTCACAGCCTGTGACCTTGGCTCAGTCATCACCTACACACACACACACACACACACACACACACTCACAGACACTCTATGGGACAGCACTGACCCTATTTCAGGTAAATGCTGTGTGTTCAGTTTTTTCCAAATTAGATTTTCTTTCAGCACATATGGGACCAGTTGTAAGATAAATGTTAACCACCAAAGCTCATTGGTAACATCAGACGCACTGTGAGCACAAATGACAATTATTCGTTTGTCCTTTTTCAGTGTGTCTCACAGATAAGTGTCATCCGAATGGAGTGGAATAGACTTTAAAGAATCTTAAAAATCTGAAGTTGTGTGGTTTTGGTTCCAGTTGGCCTCTTGTCACCGATCACCCTGGTTATCCTCAGACAACTTTATTACATTCCAAGTATTTTTATTGAAGGTGGTATCAGTTAATGCAACAATAAGCATGCGGTTATACAACATCTAAACAAAGAAAAGATAATATTGTAATAATGGGTAACAGGTCGTACACATGAAGGGGAATCAAAGACGTTTGTTTGCATTGAATGATTAGACATTAAAATATGGATGCCTCACTGTTCATGACTTAAAAAAAGGGTCCTTATACTGTAACCAAGTGCATAATAATGCTTCATATATATTTGCCAGTACACTTGTAATTACCATGTTGTTAAATTAATGTAGGAATTGGTGCATAAAGCCTAAAAGGTCGGTTTGCGCCTCCACCAATAAGAGATCTGTGCTTCTCATCCCTGTTCTTATAAGAATGATAGAATGACTCAAAGTAGCTTGTTTGCAGTGAACGCCGTAAAAGAATCCAATTATTTTATAGCAAAACATGTTTGGGATCCAGTTCCATCTTCTGCTCCCCGTACACGCTGGAAGGCCACTATCTGATTTGAGTTTCATTACCGTCATGTCTGAGCCGCTTCCAACGACATACCCAAGATGTTTCATTTTAATTTCCTGTCCAGACTACTTGGCCCACATCACAGACGAGCAGATAGCTCCCCTTTTATTGCAGCGCTCAGTGCGTTTCCCTCCATGTGTGTGTGTGTACAGGTGCTTTATCGTGCACGCCTCAGAAGTCATGATGGTTCCCCCCTTCTCTGGCTGTGTTTGTGCCACTCTCGTGTCCGGCGCTCTCCACACCGCTGCCCCCGGCTCTTACAGTAGCTTTGACTCGCACACACAAGTGATGAATGCAACACTAACCCCGCCTGTCCTTTTTTTCTGTTCTGTCCCTTTTTCTGCAGCACACATCGGGGATGGAGTCACAGAACCTCGTAGATGATCTTTCGCCAAAGAAGAACACAGTTGTCAAGGTGACTGCATTTGTATTTAGTTGAACCGCAAGCTACATTTCAGTATTTATGCTATTTCCCCACCTGTGTTTGTGAAAGATTCTAGCCAAGGTAACCTGTATAAATACTGTTGCTTGTTCAGTCTTAGTTCCAGAGCTCTCACAGGTCGGCCAAAACGTTCAGAAAAAAATCGGATCTGAGAGTCTTTTGGATTTATAGCATAAAGTTATGGCAGCGATTCAAGTTAAAACCACAAAAGGGTTTTGGAAAATGTGTCTTACACGAGCCTTCAGTCTTTTGTAGTATAGTATTTTGTCCTGTTCCACTCTATAGGTTTTGTGTAGATGAAATATTTAACCTTACTTGTGAAAATGAGCCCAGGCTGGTCCGGCCTGGCCTAACGGTAACCTTCATCATGTGCTTGGACGAGCGTCGGGCCCAGGCCGGTAACTTAAAGTGTTGAAACAGTTTAACTCTCTTACACGTACGTCAGTAATGGAAAATGAATTGAGAGTCACATTCGTAGTGGGACGTCTTGCTTCCTCTCCATAGATGTGTGTGTGTTTCTGGCACACACAACGAGACAAGTTAACTTGACTTTTTTTAATTGATTAATTAGAATACAAGAAATTAGATTGTGTTTGATTGTGAAGCTACTCAAATAAACAAAAGTGATGTCAGGTGAACAAAGTTACGCCGGTGAAGTCATCCGAACTAACGATGATGTCGTCCATACTAACGAGGTTGAAACAATAGTTATACACGAGTAAGTTGTCCATCTGAGACTAAATGAAACACCAAGCACAGAATTCATCTCTGGCTCTTATAGCACTGGTTCTGGTTTGTTACTTTGTAGTGAGTCAGCAAATTTCAAATATATGCACCCGTCATACCGACGGTGCCAACGTCTAACTATACCCTCCTTTATTTATGGAAGTACGGCACTGCTAAAAATGATCACAGCTGAAATGAATCTCGGTGTAACATCCAGAGGTAAAAGCTCACTGCTGGTTTGTCTTAATGGTTTTTTGGCGCACGCTCCATAAATCTTAACACGTTTTGCTCGCCGCTCTTTACAGATTACTAATGGTCCGCTGGTGGGGTCCCGCAAGCGTCCATCAGAGGGTAACTATGAGAAGGAGAAGGAGCACTGCATCGCCCTGTTTGACCAGTGGTCGGAGGCTGACCAGGTGGAGTTTGTGGAGCGCCTGATCTCCCGCATGTGCCACTACCAGCACGGCCACATCAACTCCTACCTCAAACCTATGCTGCAGAGGGACTTCATCACCGCGCTGCCAGGTACGCTCAGACCAAACCATTTTGTGAGACATTTATTCTCTGCGGGGAGAGGGGGGGGGGGGGGGGGGGGACGCTTTGAGTTTCACTGAATCACTGAATTTTCAGTCGCTCCGAAACTGCATTAGGCCAAAACGTACTGTAAGCAAGTTTACAGGGAACAACAGTCGATATGGAGAATCTGTGTTTCTGCAGGTTTGAATAAGTAATAATGCACAAGATGTCCTGAAATCTAAAGAATAGAGCACTAGACAGGTGGATATGCAAACCTCAGATCTCATGCTCATGGTTATAGCACAGCAATATGTCACTCAATCAAATAAGTGTGAATTGACTACTTTTTATTGGGTTTAAACAATTTTCTCACAAGGAAAATGTGTTTTATTAACTTCAGGCTTGTTATCGTACTGTTTGGGGGGAAAAAGAAATAAGCAGGTTGGTAAATGTTAAACCCCCAGCAGAGGCAGACTGTCCTCATTAGAGTGTGTGAGCTTATGTGCTTACCTGCAGTTTAATGCATCATTAGTAGTATCTCAGAACACGGATCATACAGGAGAGCACATCCAGCTGTCCGCCGCGTCCTCAGCTGTCCGCTCTGACACAGCTTGATAATGTCACCCACCTTTTTCCTCCGCTCGTAAAAAGCTCCGCCTGGATTTCTCTCCAGCCGAGGCGTTCGCGAAGAGCGGTACCACATGTGGGTGGAGGTTCAAAAAGTCCTGACGCATGTTACAGTTTAGTAGAGGCAGAGTGCAACAGATCCACAAGTTTCTTCAACACGCAGCATAAACAAAAGACTTGACTCTCTCCCTCCTCTTCCTCCCACCCTGCAGCCCAAGGCCTGGATCACATAGCAGAGAACATCCTGTCTTTTCTGGACGCACGCTCGCTGTGCTCAGCAGAGCTGGTGTGTAAGGAGTGGCAGCGGGTCATCTCAGAGGGCATGCTGTGGAAGAAGCTGATCGAACGCATGGTCCGCACCGACCCGCTCTGGAAGGGCTTGTCTGAGAGACACCAGTGGTGAGAACCAACACACCACCTCTGTTCCCCTGCGCGCTCGCTAGCTCCTGTGAATAGAGAGACGGTTGCACTATGTTGTTCTTCTTCAGCGTCTACGGGGAAAAAACCCTGAGTGGATATAAAGCATGAGTCACCGTTTACATTTTTGTTTTTTTCCCCTCCTACCCGTAGGGAGAAATATCTATTCAAGAACCGCACCTCTGAAGTCCCACCCAACTCCTACTATCACTCCCTTTATCCCAAGATTATCCAAGACATAGAGGTAAGAATGTTCACTCTTCATCGATCGTCATTATTATTACACCAGACTTTATGTTCAGCTTTGTTTAAAAATAAATAAATCTACTTCAAAAGACTTGTGGTGTAGTTTCTTTCCTTAACAGTCCCATCATCATTTCTCTGCTTCACTGATATCACATCTTAGTCCCATGGATAAACAGCTTACTTACCTTCTGTGGTGTTTCTCACCCCCAGACTATTGAGGCCAACTGGCGGTGTGGCAGACACAACTTGCAGAGGATTCAGTGTCGCTCCGAGAATAGTAAAGGGGTTTACTGTCTCCAGTATGACGATGACAAGATCATCAGCGGCCTTAGGGACAACTCCATCAAGGTATGTCCACAGAGTCTGAATGTTCGCCGTCTCGCACCACACTCACGGTACCTTCCACTTGTTTCTGTTCCCCTTTTTATTTCGTAATGTTGTTGTCTACATTTCTACACTTTTAAGGGGAACAGGATGTTAGAAACCTTTCATTGTGATGTAATCCGATGCAACGTGATTTCTACAGTACAGCGTGAAACCTCAGCATCAGCAGTCGAGTCAGCAGCACCTCAGTGACGATCTAAACGTCTCCCGGGTGTGATTTATATTCTTGACTCGCTTTAACTTCTACCGGCGCTCCTAGTTTTCTTGTCACTGGGTTGCATCAGTAAAATAATGATATCACTCCAGATTCATCACTAACATTGTTGACGCTGTGGAGCAACCACCGCCTGATGCAAACTCCACCATTAAAACTTTAACACCGAGGTAAAATAGTGACGACTTGCCGTACTAAAGAACCCTGGACGGTGGAGGAAGAGATCCTACGTCTACTTGCAAAGCAACTGGATGACGTTGGAAGATAACAGCCTCGTGATTTAAGCTAAACAAGGTTAAGCAGATAGTAAATTTAAACGGCTCATTCAGTAAAGTTATGGTAGGAAAATGAATCGTCACTGTAGCTCCACCCCACCCCCCCTCTCCACACACACACACACACACACTTAAACCTCAACAATATTTATACAAATTTGTGAGATCTTCTGCCCCCTGTTGCCTGTCTGCGTGTGTGTCTGCGTGCGTGTGTGTGTGTGTGTGTGTGTGTGTCTGCTTGACTGTTGACTTAGAGGAGGAAACGGATTTGGCAGAAGAACAAAGGACAGTCGGCTGTAAAGTGTGTGTGTGTGTGTGTATGCGTGTATGAAAACATGCTGACAGTGAAATTCATGTTGAAATACAAATGTCAATATATACATTGGTGTAATTGTCTGGCTCGGTGTAAAGCAGAAGTGAGTTATAGGACCGACAGGCTCATGTTCACAGCCGGTGTGTGTGTGTGTGTGTTCCCGTTGTCTGCCTGGCCTGGGAGGAGAAGATGAAGAGCATAGGAGGACAGAAGAAGAGATGATTTGTCTTTTTTAATGTTCTGAGGCTGACGTACAACCAGGGGGAAGAGCTGAATGGCCGGACTCGTACACACACACACTCATACACGGCGTGACCCAAATGCCTTTTTCTTTACCTCCACATCCCCTCACCTGACTGTATTTATGTTCTTCTATTCACACCCTCACCGTGTTCTCCCTCCCTCTGCCTCCTCCTCATCTCCTCCCGTCTCTCCTCTCACACACAGATCTGGGATAAGCATTCTCTGGAGTGTCTGAAGATACTGACGGGCCACACGGGCTCTGTGTTGTGTCTGCAGTACGACGAGAGGGTCATCGTCACCGGCTCCTCCGACTCCACAGTCAGGTACAACAACCCGCCCACATCATCAACTTCACATTTCCCTATTTCTGTCCTTGTCCAGGCCGATTGACCGTAAAGCCAACAAGATGGGAGGATAAAGGTCCAGTTTGTAGTCTAACTGACGTGCGTTTGTTCAGCTCCTAGTTTGGGCCGCCTCAGGCTCCCAGACGTACAGCAGAGCCTGAAGAAGTCTGGCATTAACGTCTCTCTTTGTCAGCTCCCGTAATAATAGTGAAGTTTATTATTTCATAGTTACTTGGATTTCCTCTCATTTGGAGAGATAGTGGATGTGTTTTATTGCCACAATTAAAGACCTGGCCGGCCCGTGTGTGTGTGTTGGCGCCCCGCTCGGCTCCTCCGCACAGAAGCTCAACATTTGTTCTCTTATTACTTCACACTTCGGGCCGGACCCGCTGGGCCGTATCCAAGGAAAATGTGACTTCACTTCCTTAGCAACAGCTTGACAGGCACTTTGTTTGTAGGCTGGGGTGTCAGCTTTTCCAGTGTGTGTGTGTGTGTGTGTGTGTTCACAGCGTTTGATCCCCTGCTGCCCAGCGGTTGGAGTTCAGTAACATGTTCTCTCTGCGCACATACGTGTGAACCGGCTTTTACTCTCCCTTGTAAAGCTAATAAACACGATTCACTGTCATGTCTCTATTGTTTTTCTTTTCCTTTGTTCCCATTACATATCCTTTCCACTCTCCGTCTTCGAGCGTCGTCTGTTCTGTTCTGATCCCTCTCCCCGCTGCCCGCCGCCCCGCTCTGCTTTCCCGCTCACCTCCTTTGTCTCTCTGTTTCCACTTATCTCACCCCTTTGTCATTTCTTCCCCTCAGACTCTCTCACCCCTCCCTTCCCCTCTCATTCCAGTTTTCCTTACTGCCCTCTTGATTCCATCTTTTCTCCTCTTCCTCCAACATCTCCACCGGTCATCTTCCCACACTCTCGTCACCGCCTCTTTTTAACCCTCCGCTCGCCCGTCTGTTTCTCCGCAGGGTATGGGAAGTCACAACGGGCGAGGTGCTGAACACTCTGATCCATCACAACGAGGCCGTGCTCCACTTGCGCTTCGCCAACGGCCTGATGGTCACATGCTCCAAGGACCGATCGATCGCCGTCTGGGACATGGCGTCGCCCACCGACATCAGCCTACGCCGCGTTCTCGTAGGACACCGCGCCGCCGTCAACGTGGTCGACTTTGATGACAAGTACATTGTGTCTGCCTCAGGGGACCGCACCATCAAGGTAGATGTTTGGGAGGGATGTTTGTTTGTTACACAAAGGCGAGGAGCTTAGGTGTCATCCTCCAGCTATTGTTTCCAGCTTTAGCCTCACAGATATCTATTTCCTAAGCTGTATTTGTTTGTGTAGCTGTTTGGTGACGCGTCCTCTCACATTGACCCCTGTAGGTATGGAGCACCAGCACCTGTGAGTTTGTTCGCACTCTAAATGGGCACAAGCGCGGCATCGCCTGTCTGCAGTACCGGGATCGCCTGGTGGTCAGCGGCTCGTCCGACAACACAATTCGGTGCGTTTCACACCCAGATTATTATTCACAAGAGCTCAAGTTGTTCTTAGCTGTTAACTGGGGTTCAGCCTTTATTATATAGAGACTGTTTCTGTGAGGGTGATCTAATATTTCAAATGAAATGAAGCAGGTGTTGTAAGGCTTCTTCCCTCCTCCCCTCAGGTTATGGGACATCGAGTGCGGCGCATGTTTGCGGGTGCTGGAGGGACACGAGGAGCTGGTTCGCTGCATTCGCTTCGACAACAAAAGGATCGTCAGCGGCGCCTATGACGGGTGAGCGTCGCCAACCACACACACTTTTCAGTTTCAGATATGTGTTGTTTCTGACCCTTGTGTCATGTCTTGATTCTCCTCCGCAGTAAGATCAAGGTATGGGACCTGCAGGCAGCCCTGGACCCTCGAGCCCCGGCAAGCACATTATGCCTGCGCACTCTAGTGGTGAGTACATACGTGACCCAAGCATGTAGGAACCGTCTCCTTAGAAACGCAGCGCTGTGACAGATGTTCTACACCCCTTGGTTGTTGTTGTTGTTTGTTTCCTAACCCGCGGTGTCGTTTCAGGAGCACTCAGGCCGCGTGTTCCGGCTCCAGTTTGATGAGTTTCAAATCATCAGCAGTTCCCACGATGACACCATTCTGATCTGGGACTTCCTGAACGTCTCAACCAATGGCCAGTCAGAGGGACGGTCTCCCTCCCGCACCTACACCTACATTTCTAGATAGCAGGTATATTTGAGCTAAGAAACGCAACATTCTGTTTGAAGAAGTCACACAAGGACAGACTGGTTTAAACGTACCGCCTCCCTTCTGTTCCCAGGTGGCGCCACCCACCGAACCCTTTACTGGAGGAGCCCAAAGCTGATAGGCTGATGGGTGCAACCATCATGGAAAGGAGCTCATCTCCTCCTCTCCTTCCTCCTCGTCATCCCTCTGTCCACCACCTGTTCTGCCCCCCCACTCCAACGCGACCACCTCCACCTCCACGCCCCGCCCCCCCGACCACCACCCCCCTCATCTTGACAGACTCTTAAGCTTTCGCCCATCGCCTGCCAGTTCCTCCACACGCACACACACATGAACAGGTCAAAAACCGACAACGATGCCCGACTACAAAACCAATGCAACTCTCCCCAACAAGTTCACACATTCTACTACTAATTTATGTTTTGTAAAGTACACTAATGACAGTATTAATGTAGACCTTATATATAAAGTCACACGCTCCCTCCTGTCCCTTCTTATACACACTTGAAGCAGCTTCTGCTCCTAAGTTTCAGCCCCTGCCAAAACAAGGTTTCCACAAATAGGGAATCACTGATAAAGATATATATTTATATATATATATATGTATATATATATATATATTACACAAACACACACGCACACACACACTGGCACAGTCGGACAGAGGATGACCCGAGCTGCGATGTGGGAGACAGAGACTCTTTAACTCGGCTCTTAAGAAAGAAAGGAAGGACGGATGGGAGACGGAGGGTGTGAAAGTGTGAGAAGCGTGTTCTCCGTTTCACTCCTCCTCGCTCCTCCCCGGTCTGGTCCCGCCCCGCCCCCGCCACCCCCTGCTGCCCCCTCCCTCGCCCCTCCTCACCTCCCCTCGCTCTCTCCCCTCCACCCCCAGAGATACGCACTCAGTTGGAATTCGGGGGGCGCACACACTCGAGGTTTGCGCGAGTGTGTGTTTGTGTATGTGGACTTGTGAAACACGGCAGAACAGAGCAGAAGCGTCAGACAGACAAAAACGGACATGCATGTGAGGTCGCCACGGATACGGCATCCCAGGCGCACCTCAGCTTTATTTCTCTTTAACTCTTACTTTCTTACTGTTTTTTTATTACTGTTTTTTCTAATTTTATTTGAGTTTTTTGGTTCTTAGTACAAAAATCATACTAAGCGTAGTCCTCTTTCTCCTTCCCTCTTTCTCTCACCGTCTCACTCATGGTTTCCTCTTAACTTTGACTCTTCCATCTGTCCCTTTCTCTCCATCTCTCTCTCTCTCTCTCTCTTTCTTTCTCTCTCTCTCTCTCTGTCCCTCTTCCTCAACATGTACGTGCTTGCTTTGGTTATGAGAGAAGCTGGAACTGAAGAGCTCAAATTTAGCTGTAAACAGAGTTGTCTTGTCAAAAATTGTGTTGTATATTAAAAATGATTTTTTAAAGAAGAAAAATGACCTTATTGTGAATAAAGTACTTGACAGTGGTGGAGTGTTGAGCCAACTGTAACATGAATGAGTGTCTGTTTGTTCTCATCCGTGTGTGTGTGTGTGTGTGTGTGTGTGTGTGTGTGTAGCTATGACGTGTCATTATGCTGTCTTGACCTTTGGTACGGCCCGTTGTGCTTCATGTTGCAGGTCAGTGCCTGGAAGCCCTAATGAACACAAACACTACAGAACGGTAAAAGCTGCTGAAACCTAAGTCTCAATAAGCAGAAAGGTGTGAATGAGCTGAAGTGGATGAACGCTGGATGTGAGCCTGTCTGATCATGTTTAAGTGTGTGTGTAAGTTTAAAAACCCTATTCTACACACACACTTCTAACATCTATCAGTTTGTCATTTCAAAAAATATTGTGCAATGAACTCACCCCTGTATTTCTCCAAACAGATGTTGACCATTTTACAACCCGTCTGCATGAAGAGCCTTTACCTTTTGTGTACCAACGTTGTGGGTGTATTACAGATGGCCACCAGGTGGGAGTATAAACTCAGCTGTTAACCTATAGTGTGATCTGTTTATGAGGCTTTGACTCCTTCTGGCAGCCAAGTTTAGAATCTAAACAACCTGTTACAATGGATCGCACAGGCGGTCTTATACGACTGAAGCTGCGAGGGAGGAATGCACGCTGGAAAAAGTTAAAAACACACCGTGAGGCTCTGCCCAGTGTGGTTGAGATCATTAAGGTGAGTCTTCTTATTGTATGTACAGTGTGTGATCTCCGGACTAGGAGGAGAAGAAGAAGAAGCTTGGGGGGGAGAGGTTGGTTTTTAGTCATTTCTGGTTTTGTTTCAGCATAGTAGAATGTTTTGGATTCTGAGAAGAGAAGTTGTGTGGGTTGTGCTTGGTGGAGCGCCGTTAGTATATGATGTGTGTATGTGTTGGATATGGGTGTGTGTGCTTCCTCTGGGTCTGTGGGATTTTTGGCCCATAATTCCTGCAGCTCTCAGGTCACCGCTCCGTTCTCACGCACATATTTGGCATTCCTTCCCCGACGTGATTACCATACACCTTCCACTCTGGCTTTTTTGGCTACGCAGGATATTTCCATCATTCCAGAGTGGAACTGGAGTAACGTTCCAGAACTGAACAACCCCACGACCACCACCCCCTTTTTCTTTTTACTCTCTCTCTCTCTCCTTTATCCCACCCCCACACACCCCAATATCCCTCCCACCCTGCTCCTCTCCTTATACACCCCCCACCCCCCTTCTAGCCCTCTGCACAGATTCCTGCTGCCCTGGAATCAGAATCCTCCGGTACAACCCTTTTTTTTTTTTTTCCCTCTGAGTCAGCTGTTTGTGTCCACCGGTGTGATTGGGTCATTTGGCAGCGACATCTCCTCACTGACCTCCCGCCAGGATGGGGAAGAAGGAAGGGGATGGACAGGGGGGGACGGGACTGTGAAAGCAGGATAGATGAGAAGGCCCCAATGAAACTCTCACCATTCCTTCCACTTCTCTCACCTTTCCTGCGTTCATATTTCAACAGAACATCTTTATAACTTGGAGGCGATCGTTAATTATGAGCCTATTGGGTTGCGGAACGAGCGTACACTTCATTTTTACTCTACTTCTCTCGCAATTTAATATCCGAGAGCTGCTTTAACTCACGCCCGAAAGCGCTGGAATCTGCTCTCTAAATCTGCTCCCGGCTTTGTTTTTCCTTAAATCACTGAACGCTGCACAGGAGTGGAAGAAGCTGTTCCTCACTTTCACACCTGGCCCGGGGAAAAGAGAGTAAAGGTCTTAATATCACACCAGGGTCTCTGCAAATATTTTCAATTATGTAATGTATTTTTTTAGTATTGCGACGCCGCCCCATACACACCAGCTCTCGAGACGCCGGTGAACTTTGACCCCTTTTCTCTGCACATGAAAGAAGCTGTTGTAAAAAAGAGAGAAACTGCCAGACACGGGATTTTTTTTTTTTTTTTTTTTTTCTGTAAGGTTTACTGAGTCGAGAAAGACTGCTGCACACAGAGCTGAAATAAATAAATGAAATAATTTTCTCATAATTATTGTAACCATCATAGTAAGAATGCTTATTTAGGGTTTTCTGTCTTCTTTTTATATTTATAATATATATAACTTTCAATAAATTGTTCCCTTTAATATTTTCTTCTCCTGTGTGTATGCATGAGACTTTGGTGTGTTCCACTGAATGTCCTGCTAGCAGCATTCTGTATCCACGGCGTCGCACGGGAGCATCATCGTCATCATCATCATCGTCATCCCCTGGGTCGTTTCTATAGCGATGCTTATAGAGAAGGCACCCTCCCCGCCGCGCTCTTCCCCCGCCCCGCCCCTGAGCTTGTCACCCTCTGGACCTATAAGCTGAGGGTGTTGTGTCCTTGGGGATGGGGTCGGGGGGGGCCAGAGGGGGGCCGGGGGCCAGGGGGGGGTAAGTCACGGGGAGGAGTGGCGTAGAAGGTTCTCCAGTTGTCTTTGGCTGGTTTGTCGGTTTGGTTTTTCGGCGTCGTTTGCTGGCTGTTTTTTGTTTTTTTCTCGTTTGTTTGTTTGTTTTTGGTGCAGCTTGGTTTCATACATTCCAGTTGTTAAAGCTTCAGTCCCTGCGGTGAGTTGTCACGGTCGCTTTCCAGAGTCCCTCGTGATGCAGCTTCACACATGGTTGTTGGTGCACACACACACACACACTAACACGCACGCTCACTCACACACACACACGTCTACTTCCTCTAACAAACATGCATTTATTCAGTAACGTCGTTCGCTCAGTCGCTCCCTCATCCGTCCTTTCATCATCCACTCATTCCAGGTCTCACAGGTTCCCACCAGTCTAGCGGTGAGACAGATAAGTGCGTCACATGTCAACAATCCATTAATGTTCCTTTTCTGGTTTGTGCAGATCGCTCCATCCCTCCGTCCGCTCTGCCAGTTTCCGCCCTCCTCCTCCTCCTCCTCCTCCTTTGTGTTTTCCCTCCACATTTCCCTTTTTACGCTCAGGCTCGGCGCCCACTTCCGTGTTCAGTCAGCCTTTCCCCTCTCATGGTCCAGTTGTAATCCCATTCTTCTCTCGCACCGTCTCGCCGGTCCAGAATAGGAGACGTGAAGGCCTTGTGGTTTCTGTGGTTGTGGAGGAAAGGCCTTCATAGATCCACACGCCCAGATCTCACATTGGCTGCCCTTCAGGGGCCCTGTCGAAATTAGTGGGCTATGAAGGGAAGCTGACCAGGCCTGCATAGCTACCATGAATGGACCGGGTGTTGTAGCAGTTAGCATTGTCCAATAAGGCGATGAGAACTGGGATGGATGATCACTGACTGGGGGCTGTAGTGGTAAATTATTAAGTGTAAGCTAAACCCCGTGAATGATTCATCAAGTTTCTGGTCAATGTTTGTTCTCCCAGCAGAGGGAGGCGTTCTGATGAGAGAGATGAGCGCCAGGCTGTTTGGATGACGGGACGGTGGGCGCCAGCGTCGGGGGTCGCTACTAGCGGGGACCAGTAGCGCGCACCCTCTTGCTCCGCTTGCTGATGGTGGTGAAGCGGAAGGGCGTGGTCAAGTCGGGCTGCTCCCCCGGCGGGAATCGCTTCATGAAGTGCACGTCCTGCTGGTTGGGGAGCGTGTGAGGGCCGCGGCGAGGTCGCCCTCGTTTGGTGAAGCCCACGTACCAGCCAGTGTAGCGCGCCGACATCAATGCCGTGTAGTGGTTTTCCAGAACCTTCTCCACGAAGACGCAGTCGGCGCTGCGGTTACTGGCCTTCTGAGGAGGAGAAACCACGGGTATCCACACAAACACAGGGAGAGACAAAGAGGCCAGGTCAGGAAAGTTTGATTGCAGAATTTTCGATGACTAATATCAATGTTTAAACCCCGTCTTACCTTTCCCACCAGCTTGCCCCGGCGGTTCATGCACAGGTAGAAGTTGGTCTCCTTGCCCCGGATTCTCACCTGGCTACCAAAGGTGTCGGCCTCCACTACGAGCTGGGCTTGTGAAGGGACAGACAGAAGGACAGACCGACATTAGAGCCGCAGGTAACAAAAACAAAAGAGGGAAACATGTCGGAATATTTCCAAAACAATCCGCATAACGTTTAAGCACTCGGGTTCTTGGGTTTTCGGTGTGTGAGATCTCCGGCTGCAAACGAAACAAATCCGGGCTGCCGCTGCCACGCCCGCAGACTAATCAGGCAGATTACCAGCCTCTGTTGAATTACATGTGGCTTTTTTTTTTGTCTTTATCCAGATCAGCGCATACAGTATTCGTAGTCGTAGCGGCTATTAAACACGGCGTTAAATCACGGGCAGATGTAAACGTCTTGGCTTGACAGATGGTTGTCAGATAAGCCTGGTCGCACACATGGATATGAGGCCCGCTGACCACAAATGGGCCTCGTAAAACAGATAACGGCCGGGGGAACGGAGGGAGCGCGGAGTGCCGGGAAGGAGGGAGGGAGACGTGAGACGCTTCGACGCGAGCTTGTGCGCGTGAAGGTACACGTATGTGTGTAATCTCGCACACACACACACACATCTGAGAGCGCTTGTGCCTGTTTAAAAATAAATCCTAAAATGGTTCCTACGTGACCTCAGTCAACAAAGGGGTCAACAGAAATCAATACCTCCCTCCCTTTGCCCTCTTCCTCTCACTCACTCTCTCTCTCTCCCCCTCTCCCCCCCTCTCCCCCCCCTGCAACTCTTCTTTCATCTCCCTTATGCTCTCTCACGTCGTGTTTATACCTTCATGCATCCTCCCCTTTCTTTGCTTTGTTTCGTCTTTTTCTCCCCGCTCTCTCGCTTTCCCTTTAGAGTGACTCATAGCGTCGGTTGGTCAGTGTTGGATGTGTTGGATTGTTTCATCGCGCCGTTGCCAAAAACAGCCATGCTTCTGCTAGTATGGTGGCTTGAAATGGCATGTTAGCACATTGTGAATGGTAGTGATGTGTAATATGAGCCCCCGCTGGAGAAACGTGAACTCTTGAGCTTTATGGCTTGGCTTCCTTCTGCCCATTGATTCCGTGTGGTTTAAGAATGGGTTAGACATCATTACAGACAGAGGAGGAGGATGAGGAGGAGGAGGAGGGGGGGAGGGCGCTGGGGGGAGGGACAGAGGGAGTGTTAGAGGATGCAGGGAAGGAGAGGAATCCTGCTGTTTTAAATCCAGAGGAGACAACAGGGAGGGATGAGAAATCAATGGAGGGATCGATGGAGGAGATGAGTTTCTAACGCTCGGCCCGACGCTTTACCTGCCAGGCTTCAACCTCTAACTCACACTTCTTTTTTTTCACCACAATCATTGAGTCAGCAGCCAGTCGATGAGGTCTTTGTACTCCCAGGACGAGCTTCACTGCCGGGGGAGACGTGCGCGCGTTCGTGCATGTGTGCATTTGTAAGCATCTTCCACATACTGCAGTTGCGTACATGCGTGTACAGAAGTCTACCTGTGTGTGGGTGGGTGGGAGGGAGAGAGAAAGAGAGTGTGTCTTACCATATTTGTCTCCGTCCTCTCCACGGGCACTGATTCGGCGCCACAGCACTTGTACGTGTTTGCCGCTAGTGCGACTGTAGAGCTGGTAGACCCGGTGGTGTCGCCGACTCATGGTGTCTCGCACCTGCGTCTGGTTCTCCACATGCACGCTGAAGTTGACCCCGTCCACACCGAGTACTTGCTGGGAGGGTGAGACAGACGTTAACATCTGTACTGTACTTACTACCATCATACAAGACAACAATACCACACAGGTAGAGCAGCCTGACCTCTACACGGCACATGTCTTCATTCCTATGCATGCTCGTCCTCACCTGCAACGGATTGCACATCACCACCATCATCTGGATACATCTGGAAAAAGTAAAAACAGAAAAGTGTAAAAATATGTAAGCAAAATTGAATGTTGGAAGAGTGGAGCGTGACACCATCATTTCCATCCCTTTTTTCTCTGCCTTTCTTTCTGTTCAACATCTCTTTTCTTCATTGGGTGATTACTCACACTACTGGGTGTGCAGCTGCCACAGCAATATGACATACAGGCCGGCACATGTCCAAGGATAGGCAGACGGACAACACCCATAGCAGTGTTTATCGTTATGCTACCAGCCTGCTGTCCAAACCCAATTTCTGACCCGTCCATGACTTTCACCACACCAAAATCTGGCCTCCAAATGACCCGATTGGACCGTGTCTAAATGGCAAACATGCCGAGACAACTAGAACATGTTTTGGTTTGGACATCTGAGGGAACGGGGCAGGCTTAGTTGGCTGCTGTGTGTATGTAGACAGCTGGCCTGGACTACAGGTGTACGCTGGGCTGTGATGTGGCTTTGGAAAGAGTTGGACTGTGCGGTCACATTCAGAGATGCTTTGAATAAGTGAGAACACGGGCCGTAGCAAACTGTGTGAAAGCACCGATGGGTCGTAACGTTAGTGTTCAGCACACGTGGAAATGTTTGCAGTGTCGTTTATGTTAAACTCATTTGTCCTTCTGACTCTCCAGGCTATCAAAGGTGCTGCTTACAGACACACCGGCCATGTTTTCCTCTTTATAACGCCGCTTAATTGTATTTTAGACCTTGAGCGTGATGTATTACATGTTATTTACAGCTTTAGCAAGGGAGTGACTGTGTTATGTACGCTCTTCCCCGGCAGGCCTTGAACTGCGCTGAATCGTGGCAGAAGACTTGATGAAGTTCATAACCAAACGTGTGGGCTGAAAAGCAATTCTATGAATTTTGTCTTTCCCCACCTTATCTTTCGATATCTCCCCACATGCCTCTCCCTCTCCCTGCCTCTCCCTCTCTCCCTCTCTCTGCCTCTCTCCCTCTCCCTCTCTCTGCCCTGCTGTCCTTGCTATCTCACCTCTACCTTATCTCTTCCTCCGTGTCTCTCTGCCTACTCTACCTTTTGCCTATCATTCCTGCCTCCCAATCTCCCTTTATGTTTGGGGTTAGCAGGACAACTCCTCCACACTGTCATGGGCACATACACACAGATGTGCAGATGTGTGCAGGGTGTATGATTGTGTACAGGAGGAGCAGGCAGCTGACAGCTGGGCCAAAGCAAAGACTTATGCACTGCTGAGAGAGGGAGATAGCGAGAGGTAGAATAAGGGGTACACAAAGGGATCCTGTAGACGGCGATGTGAATAGAGGGGAGAGGCAGACGGAGAAGGCTGAGGAATAAAAGAACCAGGCGAGAGAGAGAGAGAGGGAGGATGTTAGAAGGAATGGGGGAACGTGCGCTGTGATCGAAGGAGGAAATATGGATCTAAGGTTGCATCTTTAAAGAAGGAGAGAGAGAGGAGAAACATAAACAGGACGAGACAGGGCTGGAACCACACAGTCTGGCTTGGTCTGGCGTGAGAAGTAGACAAAAGGATAAATAATGGGAAAGAGAAAGGAAGGGGGTTGAAATCATGCACATCCTAACACATGTCATTCCCTCCTGACTCACACACACACACACACACACATGTCTCTCTCTTCCCTCTGTCTTTCCCTCCCCTCTACCTTTCTGCTCGCTGGGGTATTGGCCCCATACTTTCTCTAATAGATGCAGGCACCCTAGGCAGTGCAGTAGTGTGTTGGCCCTAACATTTTGCCTGCGCAGCTGAAAAAGGCCCGAGTGTTGCCTGTGCATTGTGAGGACTCTCAGCTGTTAAAACACCACGGTCTGCGCTGCTGCCGAGGACACTGCGAGAAAAGTGCCTCGGCACTGGATTCTCCCGCTCCCACAAAAACCACAGACACTCCATCGTGTTGCCAGCCACAGAGAAAAAGAGACGGAGAAAGGAAAGAGAGAGACGGGATCAGTCGGAGTGGGGGAGGGATGAGAAAATGAGAGAATAAGAGAGCACCGAAGTAAAGTCAGGGGGAGTAAAGACAGAGAGAGGTATGGAGAGAGAGAGGGAAAGCCCGGTGCGCTTTGGAGGACTGCCAAAACAAGCAAGAGTCTGACATCATAAACCTGCGTCCCAGCAGATCGACCATATGGAGGCTGCGGTTAGACTAGCGGGCCTCAGCACGGAGGACTGGGCACCGGCGCCGAGCGAGAGCGGTCGCTCTGGTGGGACTCAGCACAGAGTCGTGGTTTCTGCACTGTGTAGCGGCGGTTAGCGTGGTAGGCCCACAACGGAGCGACGGGGCTGGGGCAAAGTGCGAGGCGTTCAGATGTTCAGGCAGTAGGCCCTCGGTTAAAGAATAGCGGTTAGGCCGGCGGGCGTGTGAGTGCGGCGTAGTGGTATCAGCAATAATAGGCCCTTTGGTGGAGCGACGCTTACAGAAGCCACGACACGGAGCTGCGGCTTTAGGACAACAACACTGCATCCTGCGGTGGAGACACGAGTGAGAGTGCAGTAACAGGTTCATGCTGCAGAACTCCCTTTGACTTCACTTCACTTTGCTGAAAACACACCAGCACGTTTGTGAAATGGCATGTTTGCGAGCATAACTGTAGATTTGATGAAGTGAAATGTCTGTGGTTAAAACTGATGGGCAAGAAGGAAATGGATGAAAAGATGATTGGCTCTCGCAGAGCTAAACTAAACCCAGCAGACTAAACAGTCAGGCTCTCCTCCTCAAATACTGCCAGGGGCGCCATCATTCATCAGTTATTAATTCATACTTTTATCTGAGCGACTATCTGTGGAGAAGGGCGTATGTGAGGCAGGGAGACAGATGTATGCAGTTAGGTAGGTAAGTGAAGACAGTGTGAGGGGAGACAGAGATGAAGAGGGGAAAGTCAGGCAGACACCAGCGGCACACACCCTGTCCAGGTTGTGCGAGGAATGAGAAGTATCTGGAGATGACTGCCATCTGGGAGAAGTACAGCCGACACAAAGAAAGAAAAATAAATCCCCTGGCTTTTGGCTTTTAACAAGACACACCTCGAATGGGCAAACTCAAACCCCCCGAGTCTGTTTCCTCCTCCCTTAGATTTGCTCTTGGCACTTTATCATTTTCCTATCCCACTAGATAAAGCCGGTGTTATTTGACTCAACTTCTGAAATATTTTCAATAGGAAAAAAAGCATTTTCTTGGCGATGGGAAAATGTCCTTCTCTAAGCCAGCTTGGCCATCCCTGAAGTAAGTGCAGATGGTGATGGAGATGTTTATGGCAGGTTTTATGAGTAACATGGCCCTGACTGTGACCCAGTGACCCTGAACTGTCAGCCAATCAAAACAGGCCCTTCCATGGCATGTTTTCTATGGGGACTGATGAGGAGTGATGTAATTGTTAGACACCGCAACCTTAGCCTTCATCGTCTTCATCTGTAGCTATATGGCCTGTCACAGATACGTTGAACAGCAGAGGAAAGACATAGAAAAACAGAGAGCCTAAGTGGAGACATGCGATTTACACACTAAGACAAATACACAATGAAGTTTTTTGTTTTTTTTAAAGTGACTTACAGAACAGTCAGCGTGGAAAGAAGGGACCACATTGCTTCCCCCCTCCACTATGGAACTTGGCCCAGAGACAGTCTCCTCGTTCGGTCTGAGCCAGTCCGACAGTCCGGAGATTTCCCGTCTGTGGTTGGAATCCGCTGGATGTTGTGCAGAGTCAAAGAGTCAGCGAGCACTCCCGTTGGCATCGGCGGCGGCGTTCCCCGGTTCCCCCAGCGTGGGTAAATGTGCGGGCACGGGCAAAGTGGGGCGTGAGGCTGGGGTAACCGTGCCACTGTGACCGCCGGACAACCTCTAACAGCTGCTGAGGAGACGAATGGGCGGGGGACCAAAGGGGGGGAAGGTTAGGGCATCAAACAGCTGCGCGTCCCCGGCGAGGAAGAGGAACAGGTGAATGCGCGCTCACGCTTCACGCAGATAACAACTTGTGTCGACCTGGTTGACCCTCAGAATGATGCTCGACCCCGTAGACAGACGTAATCTGCGTAATCCCAATGCGTAACGGGTTCAGCGCAACGGCAAGGGCGCTCTCGGTCTCCAAAATGAATTCCGTGCCAGGTAGGATGATAGAGATGGATGAGGACAATGTGGCGGAGCGTCGTCGGTCCCCGCACAGACAGGAGCAGGAGGCAGGCTTAGTCCCCGCGGGGCAGGGGCAGGCGCTGTTGGAGGTGAGCTACCTGGGCGGGCTGATGGAGGAGGGAACGGCGAGCTGGAGACGGCTCTGCGGGCGCAGGGTAATGCAGGGCGGCCTCGGTCATGACTGCTGCGCCCCCACGCTGGCTCAACGGGTCTGTGGCTCTGGTGACGCCGACCAACAGTGTCCGACAAAGAGGGGGATAAGGTCCCGGAGCGGTCCAGCTCAAGAGTCGGTGTATGGAGAGTGTTGAATGAGAATGGGAGGAGATAATAAAGGGGGGAGAGAGAAGACGGGGGAGGGAGGGAGGGAGGGAGGGTTGGTTGCTGGAGAGGATGGGAACAGCTGTGACTGGGTGGCGGACTCAGCCACCCGCGACACGGCGAGGAGAGGAAATGACAGCCCGCACTTTGCACCTGATTTCCCGGACTTCCCTGCTCCGTTCAGCCGCTGGTTACCGCCTGGCTGCAGCGCTCCGTCCCTGCGCTCTCTCTCTCGACACAATACCAGCCAAAACACAGCACGATGACATCACCTCCGAAATGTTTGAAGGGGGAAAATGCAATCCGATCTTTTTATTTATTTTTTTAAAACGTAGAAAGTTTAAGCAGTTTCTCCGAGGAGGGGGGGAGGAAGAAAAGACGAAAAAGTCTCCAGCGGGTTCCGACAAAAGCTCCGCGGTGCACGGAGGAGGTGGAGGAGTCCAACTCGGCAGTTTTTTCTGCAGGAATAAAAGTTTAAATGCAGGGAAACGTGTTTACCTAAAAGCGCCCTGACAGATCCGCTCCTCGGTCTAGATCCTGCACCGTCCCTCTGCTCCCGGGGATCTGCCTCCGTGGTTCATTCAACACACCGCAGGAGAACACGCCGGAGAAAAGAGCCCCATGCAGCCGTGCGTGCGTGTGTGTCTGCGTGTGTGTCTGTGTGTGTGTGCGTTTATCCACTTCACTGGTGTTGTGTAGATCCCTTTTCCACGCCACAAAACGCCGAGATTCGCTTCCATAAAAAAAGAAGAAGGTGTTGTTGAGGGGGGCAGCAGGAGAGGCGCGTCGGCAGGCACAGACCTCCAAGACCTCCAAGAAAAACCAGAACAAGATTTTAACAGACGCGAATCAATCCTCCCTCCCTCCCTCCCTCTCCTCCCCTCCCCTCGCTCCCACCCCCTCGCTCTCTCGCCCTCTCTCTCTTTCTCTCTCTCTCTCTCTCCCCCTCTCACACACACACACACACACACGCACATACACACTTATTGGATCAAAATGGGATTAGTCAGTCGCTATGTGATCCCGAGCAGCTCACACTCTGACAATATTCCCTTTTTTTAGCAAGTGTTTGGATCTTTGTCCTGAAACATCTGCTAACGAGGTGCGACGGTTCCAGCTGTTCCATATGCAAATCAGTGTGTTTGTGTGTGTGTGTGTGTGTGTGTGTGTGTGTGTGTGTGTGTGTGTGTGTATGTGTATGTGTGATTCCCTCTTAAACAGGTAGAACGCGTCCCGCACCGCAGAGCACTGTGGGCTAACATGCCTTGTTTCAATAAACAGTTGTTTCTGGAAATTCCTGGAACAACTGGAAACAATTGAAGTGATGTCATGGCATCGGGAAGAATTTTCACTTGTTTCCACAAGTACGTTACAGAATAAATTACGTGTCGTGAGGGGTGTTTTTTTTTTTTTTTTGGTTTTTATTTTTATTTTTTTTGCAGCGTACAGTAGCGAGGAAGACACTTGGAAATGTCACTGACCACAGGAAGAGAGAGGGGGGGTGGAAGGGGGGAGAGTGAGAAAGGGGGTACAGTGGGGGGTGAGAGGAATAGAGGGGAGAGAGATAGAGGGGGGAGAGAAAGAGAGGGGGGTGAGAGGAAGAGAGGGAGGTGGAAGGGGGAGAGAGAGAGAGAGAGAGAGAGAGAGAGGGAGGGAAAGGGGGGCAGTCGGGGGTGAGTGGAATAGAGGGGAGAGAGAGGGAAAGGGAGAGAGGGGAGAGAAAGAGGGGGGGGGGGGGGGGGTGAGAATAAGAGAGAGGAGAGAGAGGGAGAGATAGAGAGGAGGGGGGGGGGGGGAGGGTACCTGTGGACATCTGTGTTCAAACCAAACCTCAGACTGGGATGAAAAGGTGCAGAACAACACACACACGCTAACACACACGCACACGCACGTTCACACACGCACACGCACACACGCACGCACTTAAGAATCGCCGCTTTCAAGTGCTGTTTTTTCGACTCTCCATTTCATAACTTTTAAGTTAAACCCTAAGAGGGAAAATGAAAGGCGGAGAGAGAGACAGTAGGGAGGGCGGTATGTAAGCACGGACACCGATCCAAAACGAACATTTCTCAGGGATTTCGGCAGCAACGCCCGCTCTGCGCTCCCAAAACTCCCTCTCACAACCGCCGCGGAACCGCAGACGGTCAGCCAAGCCAACACAACACTCCTGCAATACCTTTCATTCACACACACACACACACACACACACACACAAAGAAAGAAAGAAAGAAAGAAAGAAAAAGCGTGTGTGTGTGTGTGTGTGTGAAGGAGGGGGTTGGCCTCATACATTAGGGACAGTTATCTTGGCTCCGTATGTAGGCTTATTCTTTTCAACATTGTACTTTCAAATCTCTTTCTCTCTCTATTTTTCTCTTCCACACACACGCACACGCACACGCACACACACTCTCCATGAGCCTGGACAGAGTGGAGCAGGGCTGGGTAGGGGTACTGTGGTTGAATGCCTTTCCAGTCATGCTCCATAGACAAGCCTCTGGCCCTCTCTCCTACTACTGGCTCTCCGTCTCTGCACCTGTGTGTCTGGGTGCTTTTTTCGCCGCTCACCGCACTGCTGCAAGGGACAAGAGTGTAAATGTTGTGGAGAGGGATTTGAACCACACTCTGGTGATGAGGTATGGGCCTGTCTGGTACTCTTAAGCCCAGATGGAAGGGTTCAGAGCAGGGGTAGCTACAGCAACAGAACTACGCTCCAGGCAAATACTGCAGGAAAGCCCGATTTTAATCCCCGAGTCCACAAAGGGAGCCGAGATGATTTTATACTGCCGTTGTAAGGCGATACAATTATTTTCTCATGCTAAGATAAATGCAAAGCAGGCCGGCTCAGCACTGTTAACACTACAGAGACGCTACGGTGGACAAAAGGAGGACAGGACGGAAGATAAACTTAAAGCTTATCGGTGTAAAATATGTATGTTGTGTCGTGCTGCTAGGAGGCGACATTAAACATTTCCACATCGTCTTAAATAAGGATGCAGCGAGGAAGAGAACTGATTTAAAACAAAACGTTTCCCTTCCTTTTTTCCTCTTGTCTCTCCTTCTCCCATTCGTCTTCCTCTCATTCTCTTTCTGTCCTCCCTATCTGTCTCTTTAATCTCTCTGCTCCCTCTCTCTCTCTTTTTATCTCTCTGCTCTGTCCCTCCCTGTGTTTGCAGCCAGCTTATTGATTGCCCATGTCTTTGCCTCTGCAGCTCCTGCCTATTGATCTTCGGCGAAGATGTTTTAAATACACACACCCAATGCGCACGCACACACACACACACACACACACACACAAACACACACACATATACACACACATATACACGGACCGCCACGCTTGAAAACCTTGCACATATTGCTTTCACACAAACTGACTTTGCCGCACTCAAGTTTCATAAATGCACACAAACGCACACACACGCACACACACATTCAGGCGTGTACACGTGCACAAAGTCACACAAAGACACACACGCCATAGGAGCCATATTTTTTGCATATACCCTCTTTTATGTTGAATAGCCTTGGCATTGATGGACGTCGTGCCTTTGTGCTCCTCTCTCTACTCATTAAAGTGAATGAGAGCTGTGTGTGTTTGTGTTTGTGTGTATGTCAGGGGCCCTGTAGCTGGTGTAGGTCTGGGCCTAGCATCTCTCGCTCTCTCCCTCTCTCTTTCACGGGGGCCTGCAGGCTTCCTCATCCACAGCCTGGTCAATACGGCCATTCTGTCTAGCAATTAACATCGATCAGCTCTTGTCAATACTGCCAGCACCCAGACAAAGACCCAGGGTGCATTGCGTGTGCTTGCTCTTTCTCTATCACAGTCAAACAAATCCCCAAACAGCACTCTCATTATATGAGGGCATTCTGGCCTGACCCCAAGGTCATCTTAGAGGAGAGGCACGGTGCGGCCCACTCTGTGTTATGGGTGACTGGAGTGGAACCGAATGGAGAGCTTGAAATGGCCTTGGTTGTGTGTGTGTGTGCGTGCGTGCCGTTTGGATAAGGAGGCAAGCTTGGATATGTTTTGGTTTGAATGTAGTCAGAGACCTGTTGGCAGACAGGCGATATCATCCCCCTGCTGCGTCCTCTCAAGCGTTGGACACTTGAAAAACTTTGAGCAGTATAAATGTAATCCATCATCTCACTGACACGTTGTGCAGATTTTGAGTTTTCAGATGTGTCAAGTGCGGTGGGTTGTGTCCAATTAGCTTTGTGTCGAAGGTATGGGCTGTATACACTTAGATGGGAGGAGGGTGTGTGTGTGTGCGTGTGTGTGTGTGTGTGTGCGTGTGTGTGTGTGTGTGTGTGTGTGTGTGTGTGTGTGTGTGTGTGTGTGTGTGTGTGTGTGTGTGTGTGTGTGTGTGTGTGTGTGTGTGTGGGTCTCTGGAGAGAAACAGTCTTGTGGCTTTGATTAATACCTGCAGACATGGATCTTAAAGCTCGCGTCAGATGTTGAGATGTCAGCCTAACATTGGTTTCTGGGATAGATATTCCCACTCTGTTAATCACGGGCCAAGTTTAAACTGTTCCCCAATGTGTAAATGTATAAGACACTTAATAAAGGCCCTTTGATGACAGGGGGCCCAGGCGGAGAGAGCGCCGCGTACGCTCCAGTCCAGGAATGCGTACAGTGTGCCGGGCTTTGAAATGGGAACCTGTTTGCCACTTGTCCGTGTCTGGGAGATGAGAGAATCGACAGCTGCGACCGAGCCAGAGCAGGAATTAATTAGCAGCCAGAGAGCAGCAGTTGGAGATGAAGAGAAAAAGGCCAAATATTGTTTTTATTAGCGGCGATGTTGGTGGTGCCTCGGCCTCCTCTCACTTTTGCTAAGATTAATCCGGTGAATGCGAGCGTCGAACTTCTCTCTTCTCGGTCCCGGAATCCGTCGCAGCTGTTGTCTCTCTATACATAGAGCGGCTCGGGCGCTGGAATAACTTTGCTTTGAGGCTTTCAAGTTTGGAAGGGTTTTTGACGCCGCTCTGGGTTTGACGTCAGCGCGATTTATTCATGAGATGGAGCTCCAGACGAGAAACACGCTCAGGTGGTCGCGGCGACGTCATAGCAACAAATACGAGCGGCCAAGTGGTCTTGTGTGTTGTCTCGTTTGGTTTGGTGTCGTGACCTTCGAGCAAGTGTGTGGTGTTCTATGCAAAAAGGGTGTTTGCAGGCATGTGTGTGTGTGAGTGTGTGTGTGAGAGAGAGAGAGTCATCCTGTGCTCTCCACTCTCAGTGATGTGAATTGCAGCTGTGGTTTGTGTTGGACGTCGCTCCGGCATGTTGTTTTTTTTTTTCTTCCTGTTTCATGTTCAGGCGCTCGGCGATGGAATCCATGAGCGTGGTAACCTTCACTCCTGTCATCTTCTCTGTTCATCTCTTCCCTTCCTTCCTCCCCCCTTTGTCACCTCCTCTCCTCCGCCCTCCTTCTCCTTTGTGCTCTCTCTGCTGTGTCCATTTTCTCTGGTGGTGTTCTTGTTCCCGTCTCTCCCTCTGCCCCTTTAGCCTCGCCACCGGGCAGAGGAGGAACTGTAATGTTTATGAAACCCTTTAATGTGCTATGTAATTACCCTGGCAACACCTCCCATCATTACTCACAGCAATAAAGCACCTTCGAATTGACATGTCAGAGTGGGAGAGGGAGTGAGAGAGAGGGTGAGAGAGAGAGAGAGAGAGAGACAGAGAGAGCACAGCACACACTTTCCATCACTCATCCCCTCTCCTCCTTTTTTGTCTCTCCTACGTCTCCATTTGTTCCTCTCCGTTTTGTCATTTCTTTCATTCTTTCCGTCTGCACCACCTTCCTTCCCTTCCCTTCCCTTCCGCATCCCTCCCTTTCTCGCTCGCCCCTGCCAGGCGCCCAGGTGGTGGTCGGTTCTAACGCGGCTCCCGCGCCTCTCGGGCCCTATTTTAGGAAGACGTGTCTATATGTTTGGAAACTGGCGTGTGAAGTGTGAGGAGGAAAAGAGGGGAGAGAATTCCAGAAATTAATGTTTATTGGCGGAGGGTAAGTGAAGGTGGCAGCGGGAGGGACGAGCGCAGCTGCAGGAGCGCCGCAAACTCCTCACAACAAATTGTTGTGAGTAATGCGCAACTGTTTGTTTATGCTAAAAACTTCCATGTGCAATTAACACATACTCAGAGGCAGTTACAGCAGTTACAGCAGTTACAGCAGTCGCTCCCTTTCCAGCGCACCCGCCCATGCTACAGCTCCAGCCGCCATACCTCCCACTCTGCCTGCAGAGGCCCCTGGCCCTCAGCTAAGACTTCTACCTGTATTCCTAATGCTTAAACCCCATTTTCTGCCTTAACTCAGGACTCTTACTGTAATACCCTCCCCACCGCTCGCTCATACGAGGCTGTATCCCCTTATTCTTCCTCTGTCTTGGTAAAATCCTCATTTGTAAGACAAATATTATAACAAATTAAGCAACAAAACAATGGGTGGGTGTCTGCCTGACGTCAGCCTGCGTTTCATTAGCAATCGCTAGGCTAACAGGTTCCATATGGAGGAGCCTGCAGGGTAGCCCCCCGCTGCCCAGCCCCAGCCTCCTCGCTCAGCCCAGCACGGCCCGGCTCCACTTGGGTTTTGCCACAGTCCTGCCCCCGCCCCGAGTCTCATGTCAGCCCCCGGTTTGGACCCCAGCTGGGCCCCCACCATTATGTCATCTTTAATTTGGACTTGTCACACATCACCTGACACCTACCCCCGTCACGCCGTAACCTTTTGTCCCGTTGGAGCGAGAAAGCACTCGGGAGGCTCTCTCTCTCTCCTTTTCTCTCTTACTTTTCCTCTTGTTTCACTCTCTTGTTTCTCCTGGTTCTCTCCTTTTGCTCTCACACTCTCTCCCCCGCGCTCACACTCTCTCTGTTTGGCTTCTGTCACTTCTCTCCCCGCTCAGCCCCGCGTGAGCCCACCTGTTTTCCCCCTTCTGCCCTTTCTCATTCAAATTCAGGTGAACCCCCCCTCACCCTCCCTGTGTGTATGTATGTGTGTGTGTGTGTGTGTGTGTGTGTGTCGAGTAGAGGAAACAACCAAGAAAGAGAAAGACAGGAGTGTGATGACACGTCCACTCAGTCGCCCTGGGCCGTTTTTTCAAAGACCCCCGACAGATGAGGGAAGTGACAGTGATATATGGGAAGTGACAGTCAGAGGGAAAGCAAAGCGTTTTGGAAAAGTCTAAATTATAGCATATGACAGGAATCTGGAGGCAGACGGGCGTGTTGGACAGAGCCGCCGACTTCTGGAGAGCGGCGAGGGCCGAGGGGCCGTCTGGCGTGATGGAAATATGAAATGTGACAGATTTCTGGAAGTTGATAGGAGCGGTGAACTTTGAAGAATGGCGGAGATGGAGCGCGAGGAGAGAATGACCCCACTGAGGGAGAGATGAAGGGCAAAGGCAGATAAGAGAAGAATGGCTTGATAACAGATAGAGGCTTGTGCGTGTGTGCCTGCGTGTGTGTGTTGACACAAAACTGCGTTGGCATGTGTACCACAGGTGTGTCCGCTGTGTAATTACTGATGTCGATGTAAGAGTGCAAGTACTTCATCGTGATCATGACCCTGTGTGTGTGTGTGTGTGTGTTTATGTATGTGCACACTCACCCTCTCTCTCGGCTCATGTGTGCATAATCATGTGTGTTTTTTATTGCCCGTGTGCATTGGCGTGTGTGTGTGTGTGTGTGTGTGTGGGGGTTGCTGTGT